>NC_050102.1:154981457-155619893 GCF_902167145.1 Zea mays
TGGGTGTTGGCTATGCAAGAGGAGCTCAACAACTTCACGAGGAATGAGGTATGGCATTTAGTTCCACGTCCTAATCAAAATGTTGTAGGTACCAAATGGGTGTTCCGCAACAAGCAAGATGAGCATGGTGTGGTGACAAGGAACAAAGCCCGACTTGTTGCCAAAGGTTATTCACAAGTCGAAGAGTGTCTTCCTCAATGGACTAATCAAGGAAGAGGTCTATGTTGAGCAACCTCCCGGCTTTGAAGATAATGAGTACCCTAACCATGTGTATAAACTCTCAAAGGCGCTTTATGGGCTCAAGCAAGCCCCAAGAGCATGGTATGAATGCCTAAGAGATTTTCTTATCATTAATGGTTTCAAAGTCGGAAAGGCCGATCCTACACTCTTTACTAAAACTATTGCAAAATATTTGTTTGTATGCCAAATTTATGTTGATGATATCATATTTGGGTCTACTAAGAAATCTACTTGTGAAGAGTTTAGTAGGATCATGATACAGAAATTCTAGATGTCTATGATGGGGGAGTTAAAATATTTCCTAGGATTTCAAGTTAAGAAACTCCAAGAAGGCACCTTCATCAGCCAAACAAAGTACATTCAAGACATACTTAACAAGTTTGGAATGAAGGATGCCAAGCCCATCAAGACACCCATGGGAACAAATGGGCATCTCGACCTCGACATGGGAGGTAAATACGTAGATCAAAAGGTATACCGGTCGATGATAGGATCTCTACTCTATTTATGTGCATCTCGACCGGACATTATGCTTTATGTATGCATGTGTGCAAGGTTCCAAGCCGATCCTAAGGAAGTTCACTTTAGGGCCGTGAAAAGAATCATGCGATATTTAGTTTATACACCTAAGTTTGGACTTTGGTACCCCAAGAGATCCACTTTTGACTTAATAGGATATTCTGATGCCGATTGGGCAGGGTGTAAAATTGATAGAAAGAGCACATCAGGGACTTGTCAGTTTCTGGGGAGATCCCTGGTGTCATGGGCTTCAAAGAAACAAAACTCAGTAGCTCTTTCTACCACTGAAGCCGAATATATTGCCGCAGGCCATTGTTGTGCGCAATTACTTTGGATGAGGCGAACCCTCAGGGACTATGGCTACAAATTGAGCAAAGTCCCTCTCCTATGTGACAATGAGAGTGCAATCGCATGGTGGATAATCCCGTTGAACACAGCCGCACTAAGCACATAGACATTCGGTATCACTTTCTGAGGGATCACCAGCAAATGGGGGATATCGAGATCGTTTATGTTAGCACCAAAGAACAAGTAGTCGATATCTTCACCAAGCCATTAGATGAGAAAACTTTTAGCAAACTTAGGAATGAGCTAAATATACTTGATTCTTAGAACTTTGATTGAAACTTCGCACATATAGCTCATTTATATACCTTTGATCATATCTCTTTCACGACTACGACTAATGTGTTTTGAAGTGTATTTCTATGCTAAGTCGTAGATTGAAAGGGAAATGGAGTCTTCGGTGAAGACAAGGCTTCCACTCCCCTCTATCGGTATCATTTACCCTTTGCCGTCACTCCACATCACTCTCAAATTGGTATAATCTTCCACTCATATTTAATTGTACCAATGGGGGGAGAAAGTAAAAAGGGCTCTCAACGTCTCCATTTTTGGCGATTAATGCCAAAGGGGGAGAAATATTAAGCCCAAAGCAAAAGGACCGCACCACCAAACTTCAAATTTTTTTGAAATGATGATTTATGTTTGTCTTTTCAATTGGTATCTTATGATAGGAATTTCTTCAATTGATATGATATTTTCAATTGGTAGATTTAAAGATGGAATTTCAAAACTAGTATCTAACTATAAGTTCCAATTGGTATCTATTAAAACCCTCTTAAAAACTAAGAGGAAAATTTTATTCAGGGGGGAGTTTTGTTTAGTCAATGGAAAAGCATTTGAAATAGGGGGGAGAATTTTCCAAATCTTAAAAATGCTTCTCGCAATCTTATTCATATACCTTTGACTATTTGCAAAAGATTTTGAAAAGAATTTGCAAAAACAAAACAAATGGTGCAAATGTGGTCCAAAATGTTAAATAAAACAAAGCAATCCATGCATATCTAATGAAATTATAAATTGGTTTAATTCCAAGTAACCTATGCACTTACCTAATGCAAACTAGTTGAATTATGCACTTTTATATTTGCTTTGGTTTGTGTTGGCATCAATCACCAAAAAGGGGGAGATTGAAAGAGAAATAGGGTTTAACCTTTTCCTATAAATAATTTTGGTGGTTGAATGTCCAACACAAATAATTGGACTAACTAGTTTGCTCTAGATTATATATTCTGCAGGTGCATATATAAAGGTTCAACACAAACCAATAAAAGAACAAAGTTAGGGTTCAAGTTCAAAGGAGCAAAGGAACCAAGTGTGCCCTGGTCTGGCGCACCGGACAGTGTCCGGTGCACCAGGACCGTACAACTCCAAACTTGTCACCCTCGGGTTTCTCTGGGCGTGCTCCGCTAAAATTCACCGGACTGTCCGGTGCACCAGCGGCGCAACGACTCCTTTGCGCAATGGTCGACTGCAAAAGCCGCTGACTCCGTGAACAGTGAAGAACAGTGCACACAGAAGTCAAAGCAGTCGCTAGAGGCGCACCGGACAGTGAACAGTACCTGTCCAGTGTGGCACTGGACTGTTCGGTGCCACTAGAAGACAAAGCTCCAACGGTCGACTGCGCCCGAACCCTAACGGTTGGGTGACGTGGCGATAGCAGCCCAACCCCAACGGTTGTTTGGTGGTTGAGGGCTATAAATACCCCCAACCAACTCCACTCCAACCATCCAAGCATTCATCACACTTCATTCAATACAAGAGCAAAGTGCAACACTCTAAGACATAAATCAAAGCCATCGATCCAATCAAAGTCCCCAATTCAATTCTAGTGCTTTAGGACTTGTGAGAGGATCGTTCTTGTGTTTCTTTGTTGCTCTTGTTGCTTGGTTGGATTTCTTCTTTCTCTCATTCTTATTCTCAAAGCCTTGTAAGAGAAGCAAGAGACACCAATCGTGTGGTGGTCCTTGAGGGGTCTAAGTGACCCAAGAAATCAAGGAAGAAAGTTCACTCAGTCTAAGTGACCGTTTGAGAGAGGGAAAGGGTTGAAAGAGACCCGGTCTTTGTGACCACCTCAACGAGGACTAGGTTCTTTAGAACCGAACGTTGGTAAAACAAATCACCCTGTTCATCCGCATTATTTCTTGGTTGATTTGTTTTCCCCTCTCTCCCGGACTTAATATTTGTTCTAACGCTAACCCCAGCTTGTAGTGTGTGCTTAAGTTTATAATTTTCAGATTCCGCCTATTCACCCGCCCTCTAGGCGACTTTCACTATTTTTCTCAGGTGCATAAAGTTCAACATAAACATACAAATAAAAAGAGTTGAAGGAATTCTATAAAGTTTGGAGCAAACAAGAATGGGCACAACCAGTAGAGCACCGAACACTGTCCGGTGCCCCAGGCTGCAGCCCTCGCGAACTGACCGCTCTCGGGTTTTCTCAGAGGCACCACTAAAATTCACTGGACTGTCTGGTGTGTCAACGGAGCAATGGTCAACTTCGCCCAACGGTCGACTGCGCTGACGAAGGAACAATGGATAGAGCAGAAGTCAGAAGTTAGAACGCATCGGACTGTCCGGTGTGCCACCGGACTGTCCAGTGCCGCAAGAGGACAAAGGACTTTAACGATCAACAGCTCCAAACCCCAACGGTTAGCTGACGTGGCACGCACCAGACAATGAACAGTGCCATGTCCGGTGCACCACTGGACTATCCGGTGTGCCCATCGACAGCAAAGTCAGCCAATGGCTAGAAAGTGGTTGAAGGCTATAAATACCCCCAACCACCTCCATTCAAGCCATACAAGCCTTCTACACTTCCCATTCAATGCAAGAGCAAAGAATACACTACAAAGACACATCAAAGAATTCAATCCTCTCCAAGTTACAAAAATCAAGTCAAGTGATCAAATAGTTTAGTGACTTGAGAGAGGGTGTTTTGTGTTTTCTTTGTTGCTCTTGTTGCTTGGATTGCTTTCTTCTTCTCACTCTAATTCTTCTAAGTGCTTTGTAAAGCTAGCAAGAGACACCTAATTGTGTGGTGATCCTTGTGGGGTCTTAGTGACCCGTGTGATTAAGAAGAAGCACTCGACCGGTCTAAGTGACCGATTGAGAGAGGGAAAGGGTTGGAATAGACCCGACCTTTGTGGCCTCCTCAACGGGGAGTAGGTTCCTTGGAACCGAACCTCGGGAAACAAATCACCGTGTTCATTTGTGTTGATCTCCACTACTCGATTTGTTTCTCCCCTGTCCTCTCTCTCTCTCTCTAAAGTTCCCTTGCTGATATTTTTTTGAGTTTGCTCCCAAAAATATCCGCATTGATCGAGCAACTCATAGCAAGAGGGACTATCTTCCGCACTCTGAATTCAAGATTATTTATTTCTAACCCTAACCTCAGGTGAAGTGCGTGTTCAAAGTTTGTAATTTTCACTTGCCTATTCACCCCCTCTAGGCGACTTTCAATATTGCTCCTAGTTTAATACACATCTCAAGAGAGAATCAAGTGAAGAGTTTTTATTTCTCCCCTCTTCTCATCCGAACTTGGTTTTAAGCCACTCTAACCCATTTATTGGACCAAGTTTGTGTTGTTTGGAGAAAGTCTTGTAGGATCACTTATTCTCCCTCCTTCTAGGTGCTCTCAGTGTCCCAATGGTAGATCGGGACTCAGGAGGTCTGCTGTGCAGTTTTAATGAAGACTTGTTTGAGGTGATTAATCATGAAATCGGCTCCTTCAAGATTATCAATCGTATTAAGCACAAAGAGATTAATAAAGAGTGGACCTTTATTAATGTGTACGGTGCTGCCCAAGAAGAGAAAGAAAGATACTTACGGTGTGAGCTTGCCTCCTTTTGCCATAGGTGCCACACCCCTCTCCTGGTGGGTGGAGACTTCAATATTATTAGAAGGGAGAAAGAAAAACAAGCCTGGTGGAGTAAACAAATGGAGTTGTCTGTTTAATGCTATTATTGATCAAGTAGGGCTTATTGAATTAGATCTGGGCAGTAGACAATTCACTTGGTCTAATAACAAACTTGACCCTACTTTTGAGATGGACATGTTTTTAGTTAGCCCTGATTGGGATCTGATGTTCCGAAATGTTATGGTGACCGGTTCAACCTGTTCTTTGTCTGATCATTCCTTATGCCTCCAAACTAGAAATACTTTAGGTAATAACAAAGACTTTAGGTATGAACTTTGCTGGAAGGGAGGGCAAACTTTAGACAGTTTGTGTCTAATAGTTGGAACTTGCCTGTTAAGGCGATCGAGAGGCTTGATGTTTGGAAGGAAAAACGAAAAGACTGAAGAAAACCCTTAAGGGTTGGCATATTAACATTGAAGGTAATTACAGAAAAACCAAGAAAATGTTGACTCAGAAAAATGATGTCCATGATAGTAAAGGTGAAGTTTCTGTCTTGTCTGATCAAGAGAGACAAGAGAAGTTGTGTTTTGAATCGGATCTTCGGAGGTTGCTAGCCGAAGAAGAAATTAAAATGAGACAAAAGGCTAGAGAAAAATTTATTATGGATGGTGATGAAAATACTAAATATTTCCACCTAAGAGCGAAAGGTAGAAGAAGATTAAAAATTCAATCCTTGTGCCAAGAGGGATTGATTATTGAGGGAGAAGATGGGATTAACAAAGTTGCCACAAATTTCTATAGAGAGTTATTTGGTCCTTCTGATATATCTCATATAAACATGAGAAACTTTAATATGACCAGGCTTGATGATAATGACAGATCATTTCTCACTGGCTCTTTTTTCTGTTGAAGAGGTTAAAAATGTGGTTGATAATCTTAAGCACAATAGTGCCTAGGGTCCTGATGGTCTCCACACTGTGTTTTTCCAAACTTTCTGGGATGTTATTATGAAGGACTTGCTAGCACTTTTTGGGGAGGTTGATGCCTTCTAAGATCTTTATTTTGACATTTTCATCTGCCCTTTCAAGAGTCTCCCTATGAAATATCTTGGGATCCCCATTGACTGTAAGAAGTTGGGGAGTTCCCATCGGCTGACCAAAGAAGAAAAATTGGGGGGAAATGGAGATGTGGAAAGCTAGGTTCCTTAGTATGGGTGGGAGTCACATCAATCAACAACAGTCTTTCTAATGTCCCTTCATACATGCTCTCTCTCTGCCTGGCATCTAATTATGTAATCACGAAGCTAGGCTTTATAAGGAAAAAATGCTTTTGCAGAATGGATTGAACACTAGAAAATATAAACTAGTGAACTGAGATTCAGTTTGCCAGCCTAAGGACTATGGTGGCCTAGGTTTGCTTGACCTTAGATGCATGGACACTAGTCTTTTGGTTAAGTGGTTGTGGAGGCTTGAGTCCTCATATGGTTTGTGGCAAAGAATTATTAAGGAAACGTACCTTAAAGATTCCCTTTTAGTTCAGACAAAGAAAAAACCCAATGACTCTCAATTCTGGAAAGGGTTGATGGAGGTCAAAGATTTATACTTTAAATTTAGAAGGAGAATTATAGGGGACACATCTAGTATGTTTGAGGACCTAAAATAGTCTTGTGATGCTATTATTTTGTCAAATACTAGAGATAGTGTTAGCTAGTCTCTAGGGACAAAATGTTTTTAGTCAAGTCGGTGTATCAAATGATGAGAAGGGTTTCCATAAAAGTACCTTTCGGTTCATGTGAAAAGCCAAACTCCCTAACAAGATTAAGATCTTTCTCTGGTTTTTGTTGAAAAACAAAATTTTAACTAAAAGAAATTTGGAAAAGAGGATGGATTGGGCCTGCGGATTGCAGCTTTTGTGGGATGGATGAATATTCAAATCATCTCTTTCTTGAGTGCTCGCTGCTCGGTGGCGAAGTATATTTAGAGAATTGTTCATATTGTCTTTAATTTACCTAACACTCCGGATAACATCAGCCAGTCGTTTGACGACTGGATTTTTTTCGTTTAAGAAAGATATCGGAAACTTGGTTTTAGTAGGGTATGGTGTTGTCATATGGGCGATATGAAAAACAAGAAATAAAGCTTGTTTTGATAGGAAAATGTGTTTAGACCCCTCCGATATGACTTACCCGTGTTGCTTTTGTTTGGATTACTAGGCAACGTTGCAGGTAGAGAAAGCAAGAAATATGCTGTTGGAATGAAGCCTGCTAATTCGAAGGACAGCAAATGAAGTCTTCAATTGGATGTGGGGCTGGGCTCCGGTGACCAGAAGTTTTTTGGGATGATCAATGGAAGCAAGATGGTGTCGTTCCTTGATTATGAAGAAGTCTAGTATGATGGGTTATGTAATGTCTGTAGCGGTTTGGTGGCTCTCTATTTTGAACGTTTATACATCTTTGTCCGGTTATAGCGGTCTGGGTGTTATGCTCAGTCGTTGTAAATAAGGCTAAAGTTCCTGGGTACTTAGTCTGAGGCTAAGGGTAGTTTGTCCCCTAGTTGGTTCTTACCAAAACTCCGCCATGTTTTCCTATTTCGTAATGACTAGTAACTGATGCGCGCTCCGCGCGCGTGTAAAACATAGATATTTGTATATACTGTAGACTATATATGTATCAAAGATATAACAACTAAATAAATTCATTACTTGGTTTGCGAAACAAAAAACTCATCTAAAATAGAGTTTGGTGAAATACGACTGCTAGTTATACCTGTTTCAACATTTGAAGTTGGATTGTTATATACGCACAAACTATCCCTGAAGGAAGCAACATGCATACATATATAAGGCTGTGCATAGTAGCATACGCTGTATATGGATATTGTTATCTAGTGAAACACAAGCGACAAATTATATTTTGTTTGGTTAGCAAATGAAAAGGCATAAAACTTAGATTGTTGTTATGGAAAAACATGACAAAGAAGGGTAATTTTTAGTATTGCAAAATCCACTGCTGTACCAATACGTGGAGACGATCTAGAAGTCTCTAGGTGCATCTGGTGACGAGCGAGGAATTCTAGCTGCAGCGCTTTGACTCGCTTCCGTGATGTGTTCGTGCTTCCCTTGCAGTGCTTCCTTTGCCGTTGAGGCAGTATCGAACGACTGTTGTGTTTCAAAAGCCGATGTGGACGAACGGTGGCGCATGTTTGCGTCTTGCTTTAATATATAGAGGGATTGATTATTGAGGGAGAAGATGGGATTAACAAAGTTGCCACAAATTTCTATAGAGAGTTATTTGGTCCTTCTGATATATCTCATATAAACATGAGAAACTTTAATATGACCAGGCTTGATGATAATGACAGATCATTTCTCACTGGCTCTTTTTTCTATTGAAGAGGTTAAAAATGTGGTTGATAATCTTAAGCACAATAGTGCCCTGGGTCCTGATGGTCTCCACACTGTGTTTTTCCAAACTTTCTCGGATGTTATTATGAAGGACTTGCTAGCACTTTTTTGGGAGGTTGATGCCTTCTAAGATCTTTATTCTGACATTTTCATCTGCCCTTTCAAGAGTCTCCCTAAGAAATATCTTGGGATCCCCATTGACTGTAAGAAGTTGGGGAGTTCCCATCGGCTGACCAAAGAAGAAAAATTGGGGAAAAATGGAGATGTGGAAAGCTAGGTTCCTTAGTATGGGTGGGAGTCACATCAATCAACAACAGTCTTTCTAATGTCCCTTCATACATGCTCTCTCTTTGCCTGGCATCTAATTATGTAATCACGAAGCTAGGCTTTATAAGGAAAAATGCTTTTGCAGAATGGATTGAACACTAGAAAATATAAACTAGTGGACTGAGATTCAGTTTGCCAGCCTAAGGACTATGATGGCCTAGGTTTGCTTGACCTTAGATGCATGGACACTAGTCTTTTGGTTAAGTGGATGTGGAGGCTTGAGTCCTCATATAGTTTGTGGCAAAGAATTATTAAGGAAACGTACCTTAAAGATTCCCTTTTAGTTCAGACAAAGAAAAAAACCCAATGACTCTCAATTCTGGAAAGGGTTGATGGAGGTCAAAGATTTATACTTTAAATTTAGAAGGAGAATTATAGGGGACACATCTAGTATGTTTGAGGACCTAAAATAGTCTTGTGATGCTATTATTTTGTCAAATACTAGAGATAGTGTTAGCTAGTCTCTAGGGACAAAATGTTTTTAGTCAAGTCGGTGTACCAAATGATGAGAAGGGTTTCCATAAAAGTACCCTTTAGGTTCATGTGAAAAGCCAAACTCCCTAACAAGATTAAGATCTTTCTCTGGTTTTTGTTGAAAAACAAAATTTTAAATAAAGAAATTTGAAAAAAGAGGATGGATTGGGCCTGCAGATTGCAGCTTTTGTGGGATGGACGAATCTTCAAATCATCTCTTTCTTGAGTGCTCGTTGCTTGGTGGTGAAGTATATATAGAGAATTGTTCATATTGCCTTTAATTTACCTAACACTCTAGATAACATCAGCCAGTCGTTTGACGACTGAATTTTTTTCGTTTAAGAAAGATATCGGGAACTTGGTTTTAGTAGGGTATGGTGTTGTCATATGGGCGATATGGAAAACAAGAAATAAAGCTTGTTTTGATAATAAAATGTGTTTAGACCCCTCCGATATGACTTACCTATGTTGCTTTTGTTTGGATTACTAGGCTACGTTGCAGGCAGAGAAAGCAAGAAATATGTTGTTGGAATGAAGCCTGCTAATTCGAAGGACAACAAATGAAGTCTTCAATTGGATGTGGGGCTGGGCTCCGATGACCAGAAGTTTTTTGGGATGATCAATGGAAGCAAGATGGTGTCGTTCCTTGATTATGAAGAAGTCTAGTATGATGGGTTATGTAATGTCTGTAGCGGTTTGGTGGCTCTCTATTTTGAACGTTTATACATCTTTGTACGATTATAGCGGTCTGGTGGTGTTATGCTCAGTCGTTGTAAATAAGGCTAAAGTTCCTGGGTACTTAGTCTGAGGCTAAGGGTAGTTTGTCCCCTAGTTGGTTCTTACCAAAACTCTGCTATGTTTTCCTATTTCGTAATGACTAGTAACCGATGCACGCTCCACGCGCGTGTAAAACACAGATATTTGTATATACTGTAGACTATATATGTATCAAAGATATAACAACTGAATAGATTCATTACTTGGTTTGCGAAACAAAAAACTCATCTAAAATAGAGTTTGGTGAAATACGACTGCTAGTTATACCTGTTTCAACATTTGAAGTTGGATTGTTATATACGCACAAACTATCCCTGAAGGAATCAATATGCATACATATATAAGGCTGTGCATAGTAGCATATGCTGTATATGGATATTGTTATCTAGTGAAACACAAGCGACAAATTATATTTTGTTTGGTTAGCAAATGAAAAGGCATAAAACTTAGATTGTTGTTATGGAAAAACATGACAAAGAAGGGTACTTTTTAGTATTGCAAAATCCACTGTTGTACCAATACGTGGAGACGACCTAGAAGTCTCTAGGTGCATCTGGTGACGAGCGAGGAATTCTAGCTGCAGCGCTTTGACTCGCTTCCGTGATGTGTTCGTGCTTCCCTTGCAGTGCTTCCTTTGCCGTTGAGGCAGTATCGAACGACTGGTGTTTCAAAAGCCGATGTGGACGAACGGTGGCGCATGTTTGCGTCTTGCTTTAATATATAGAGGGATTGATTATTGAGGGAGAAGATGGGATTAACAAAGTTGCCACAAATTTCTATAGAGAGTTATTTGGTCCTTCTGATATATCTCATATAAACATGAGAAACTTTAATATGACCAGGCTTGATGATAATGACATATCATTTCTCACTGGCTCTTTTTTCTGTTGAAGAGGTTAAAAATGTGGTTGATAATTTTAAGCACAATAGTGCCCTGGGTCCTGATGGTCTCCACATTGTGTTTTTCCAAACTTTCTCGGATGTTATTATGAAGGACTTGCTAACACTTTTTGGGGAGGTTGATGCCTTCTAAGATCTTTATTCTGACATTTTCATATGCCCTTTCAAGAGTCTCCCTATGAAATATCTTGGGATCCCCACTGACTGTAAGAAGTTGGGGAGTTCCCATCGGCTGACCAAAGAAGAAAAATTGGGGAAAAATGGAGATGTGGAAAGCTAGGTTCCTTAGTATGTGTGGGAGTCACATCAGTCAACAACAGTCTTTCTAATGTCCCTTCATACATGCTCTCTCTCTGCCTGGCATCTAATTATGTAATCACGAAGCTAGGCTTTATAAGGAAAAAATGCTTTTGCAGAATGGATTGAACACTAGAAAATATAAACTAGTGGACTGAGATTCAGTTTGCCAGCCTAAGGACTATGGTGGCCTAGGTTTGCTTGACCTTAGATGCATGGACACTAGTATTTTGGTTAAGTGGCTGTGGAGGCTTGAGTCCTCATATGGTTTGTGGCAAAGAATTATTAAGGAAACATACCTTAAAGATTCCCTTTTAGTCTAGACAAAGAAAAAACCCAATGACTCTCAATTCTGGAAAGGGTTGATGGAGGTCAAAGATTTATACTTTAAATTTAGAAGGAGAATTATAGGGGACACATCTAGTATGTTTGAGGACCTAAAATAGTCTTGTGATGCTATTATTTTGTCAAATACTAGAGATAGTGTTAGCTAGTCTCTAGGGACAACATGTTTTTAGTCAAGTCGGTGTATCAAATGATGAGAAGGGTTTCCATAAAAGTACCCTTTAGGTTCATGTGAAAAGCCAAACTCCCTAACAAGATTAAAGTCTTTCTCTGGTTTTTGTTGAAAAACAAAATTTTAACTAAAAGAAATTTGAAAAAAGAGGATGGATTGGGCCTGCGGATTGCAGCTTTTGTGGGATGGATGAATCTTCAAATCATCTCTTTCTTGAGTGCTCGCTGCTCGGTGGCGAAGTATATTTAGAGAATTGTTCATATTGCCTTTAATTTACCTAACACTCCAGATTACATCAGCCAGTCGTTTGACGACTGAATTTTTTTCGTTTAAGAAAGATATCGGGAACTTGGTTTTAGTAGGGTATGGTGTTGTCATATGGGCGATATGGAAAACAAGAAATAAAGCTTGTTTTGATAATAAAATGTGTTTAGACCCCTCCGATATGACTTACCTGTGTTGCTTTTGTTTGGATTACTAGGCTACGTTGCAGGCAGAGAAAGCAAGAAATATGCTGTTGGAATGAAGCGTGCTAATTCGAAGGACAACAAATGAAGTCTTCAATTGGATGTGGGGCTGGGCTCCGGTGACCAGAAGTTTTTTGGGATGATCAATGGAAGCAAGATGGTGTCGTTCCTTGATTATGAAGAAGTCTAGTATGATGGGTTATGTAATGTCTGTAGCGGTTTGGTGGCTCTCTATTTTGAACGTTTATACATCTTTGTCCGGTTATAGCGGTCTGGGTGTTATGCTCAGTCGTTGTAAATAAGGCTAAAGTTCCTGGGTACTTAGTCTGAGGCTAAGGGTAGTTTGTCCCCTAGTTGGTTCTTACCAAAACTCCGCTATGTTTTCCTATTTCGTAATGACTAGTAACCTCCGCGCGCATGTAAAACATAGATATTTGTATATACTGTAGACTATATATGTATCAAAGATATAACAACTGAATAGATTCATAACTTCGTTTGCGAAACAAAAAATTCATCTAAAATAGAGTTTGGTGAAATACGACTGCTAGTTATACCTGTTTCAACATTTGAAGTTGGATTGTTATATACGCACAAACTATCCCTGAAGGAATCAACATGCATACATATATAAGGCTGTGCATAGTAGCATACGCTGTATATGGATATTGTTATCTAGTGAAACACAAGCGACAAATTATATTTTGTTTGGTTAGCAAATGAAAAGGCATAAAACTTAGATTGTTGTTATGGAAAAACATGACAAAGAAGAGTACTTTTTAATATTGCAAAATCCACTGCTGTACCAATACGTGGAGACGACCTAGAAGTCTCTAGGTGCATCTGGTGACGAGCGAGGAATTCTAGCTGCAGCGCTTTGACTCCCTTTCGTGATGTGTTCGTGCTTCCCTTGCAGTGACGTGGACGAACGATGACGCATGTTTGCGTCTTGCTTTAATATATAGAAATTTGGGATCTCCCTTCTAGTTATAAAAATATTGTCTATAAATAATTATAAAGTTTATGGATTTGTCTGGAATAACTTTCTCTAGAAATTTGGACTCCTAAATAATATAGTTATTATAAAAGAGGACATATCCAGTGCACATGGAAGTTTTGTGCACATGGTGCACATATTAAATCATTAATATCCATTTCAGATTTAACGTCTCTGGTTGATCATTATAATTTATAAATAACACTTTACACCACTACAACCTATCACATCGCAGAGTGCCATTAGCAAATATACCAAACAATTATAAACGTTAGATTTAAAATAAGTGATAATGATTTAATATGTGCATCATTTGCACTAAAATTTCATGTGCATTAGATACCTTCTCGTTATAAAATTTGGTGTAGTGAAAGATAAAAGAGGATAGGATCGATTTCTTCCGTCCCGACGATTCGCAGATTTTACATTCTGATTTTGGACGATTTTGGTAGAAGCTATTTTCACGGAATCGGACTCCAACCGAAGTGTTTGAGTGGCAGAAGCCGATTCCCACGGTCGGAATCTGGCAAGCCGAAACAAACAGGCTGACTGGGTTGGCTTCCGGTTTCGGCGATGGAGTGCGCGGCGAAGGGACTGGCCGCGGAGCCGTGCGCCGGCGGCGTCGCCGATCGGCGGTGCGGCGGCTGCGGAGCCGTCGCCTACTGCTCCCGCGTCCACCAGGTAGGTCATACCATTTACACTACTCTTGCGTTTGACATTCAAGAGGGTTTTGGAGGAGAGGAAGTTGGCACCGACGATCTGTGGAACTGGAGTTGTTCTTGGATTCTTGAAATTCGGAGGGGATAGTGTTATGAATCAATACGACACAAAGTAGATCAAACAAAGATAAGACACAGATTTAACGTGGAAAAACCCCTCCAAGCGAAGGGGAAAAAATCACGGGTGCCGGACAGCAGCAATATCACTATTTTTCGGATGGTTACAGATCGCTGAAAATTTACAATAAGGTGACATCTCCTGCGGATTACAAGTGAATTTATAGATGCGAAACTCTAATGTGAGTAGGGAACGATACGTACCGCGGGGGGCGGAGCCCCCTGCACCCCTCCGTCCCAAGCCTCCCGGCGACGGGTCTCCGCTTCGCTCGCCAACTTGGCCGTCTTCTCCAGAATTTGAATCACAAACTCAACAGATAGTAGTAACAGATAGTAGTGGCTCTTGCAGTTGGGACGTGAAATTCTGCAGAAAATTGTTGGCCTAATGGATTCTGTTCAGTGTAACTATGCGTCATGTAATGTTTCAGCCCACAAGAAGAGATAATACTTGACGAGCATCCCTGGTTCTTGGCTTCTCACAGCCACCATTGTGATGGCCTTCATTTAGAATTCAAACAAGGATAGATAGGTGAAGTTTTGAGTTCACTCCTTCATTTAGAATTCAAACAAGGATAGATAGGTGAAGTTTTGAGTTCACTTTGCATTTTTGCAGTGATTATTTTTCTTAGTCAATGAAGTTTCTGAAAGTGGGGTTTTGGTCACTTTGCATTTTTTTATTTTTTTACAACTATCTAGGAGAGCCGTGTCATTTCATTAAGGAAGGAGAAAGAAACATTACATGGGGGGTGGGGGTGGGGGGGGGGCAAGGGCCAGAACCCAACACTCCTAATTACAGCCGCGCCACACAAACACTAGAACTGGACAACCCCAGGGAACCTGTTTAGATGCCCTGCTCGCTCATCCTGGCGGCAATCCATATGGCGTATAGTAACTCTAGATACTTACAAGTTACAACATATCTTGAAATACACCATTTCTTCAAGATAGTCTGACAAATTGTATAAGAAATTCATTCATGAAGTTCTAATGACACTGCAATTGTCAATAGTCTGACAAATTGTATAAGAAATATTGTCCATGAATTCATTCATCTTCTTTTTTTTTTGGCTTCATAAAAATGACACTGCAACTGTCAACATCACATAAATTAATTATTAAACAAGGTAAATACTAACTTGCTAATGAAGTTCTAATTCTCTTTTACAACCCCAAATGAAAGTCCCTGTGATGAGATCTCCACTGACTGGGTCCAGAAAAGTTCGGTGCTTAAGGGAGAAAATTGAACTGTGTTTATCTGCCAAGCACTCATGCTATGTTGTTATTATTTTTTTTTACATTGCCTTTTCTTACTGGTATATACTATTCAAAACCTTTCAGATTATACATTGGAGGGTTCACAAAGAAGAATGTGAAAGGTTTGCAGAACAAATGAGGCACATCAATGCGCTGAGCCAGTTTCCATTCACATTCTTGGAACCTCCTGCTCTGGTACTTTTCTGTACCCATTGTTTTTTTTCATAGCTAAGATCTTCTGGGTTGCTATTACCTCCCTCGAAATGACATGGTGGAAGGTACTATAAATTTCAGTGCCTTGCTTCCTAAACTGCACTTTGCCCACATGGACTGTCTATTTTTTCTCTACTTTTTTATTGTACAAGCTAATTATATACATTATGCATCAATTATTTGATACAGATAAAGGATTCATGCATTTATGCTTAATTATTATCTAGTTCTCTCACAAGTTGTTCCTTTTTTAGAACCATGAATTCCCAAGTGCAAGGTGCTTATTTTTGCAATCAATCAAACTTCACCAAAAAGGACTCTGGAAATCTGAATGTATATGTGGCCGAGATGTTGCTCCTTTGAAGGGCTTAAGGTTTTTTTTGCTGAAATTCTATCACTCCCTCGTTTTTTGTTTTGAGTTTTTAAAAGCAACAATTTGCAATGCTGTTATGAGATTTTAATCCTTATCTGATTGACAGTTCTTTCTAGATATCTTAATTTCAATTTTACACCCACAGCTTGTTTTCTTTTATGTCATCAAATTTGAACCAGAAACATGGTGGATTGGCCATTTTGATTTGGCACCAGAAACACTGGGCACATTCTTGTTTTCTACCTCATTTATTTAATCACAGTTTTGGTTCTATATAGATTGATCTGAATAATCATGGTTCGTAGTTGCATTCTTGCTCTCTTCTTCACTCTTTTTTCTCGAACACGCAGGAGAACCGCGCATCACTATATTAAGAGGAAAAAAGAGTCCAAGCTGGATCAAAATGAACAATACAAACTGACATAGCCACCTAAGGCGGCCCCATACACCAATACATAAAAAAATCAATGAAAATAGAGAAAAACAGCTCAACCAGACTCAACTAAAGACCTAGGATAGGGGCAGTAAGAAGGGAGAGCTCCCCTGCCAGACCCCAAACATCCTTCTCTTGATTAGCTTTCCTGAGAGCCACATTCAGGTCCGGATTCTGCCCATAAAAAACACAACTATTTCTGTGCTTCCAAAGAGTCTAGGCACCAAGAATAATTAGGGAATTCAGCCCCTGCTTAGCTACACCACTAACATGGCTGCTGGCCCATACCCACCAATCCATGAAGCTGCCATCCTGATTTTGTGGTGCATGTTGTTGGAGATTTATTTGTAATAGCAGCTGAAACCAAAAATCCCTGGCAAAGACACAATAGGCCAACAGGTGATCGATTGTTTCTTGCTGCCAAAGGGGGCAACGATCTGGATGGTCCATGCCTCTCTTCCTCAACCGATCAGCAGTCCAGCACTTCCAAAGAGCAGCTAGCCACAAGAAAAAATTGCATTTAGCTGGAGCCCAAGCCTTCCATATCCTCTCCGCAGGCTCAAACTAGACAGACCCAAGAAATAAACATTCATACACTGCTTTTGCCGAGTATTTCCCATTTGCAGCTAGCCTGAACACATGTTTATCCACCATTCCCATTTGCAGCTCAACATCTCGCAGGAGATCCCAAAGTGATAGGTAGTCCACTATTACACCCACTGAAAGGGCCCCTTTGATATCACGAATCCAACCGCCCTCTATAATTGCTTCTTGAACTGTTCTTTGATTAATACTCCGCTTAGGCACCGCTGCTATGAGCCTTGGGGCTAGTTGTCCAATGTTTTTCCCTTGGAGCCAGTTATCTTTCCAAAACAGAGTTGTAGCCCCATTTCCAATCTCTCTATAAAAGAAAGTGGAGAAGAATAATCTGATTTTTTCAGGAACCTTAACATGAAGCATTGACCAAGGACAGTTTGGGTTAGTTCTTTCCATTCAGAGCCATCTCATTCTCAAAGCCCAGCTCATCTCCTTAAGGCCTTGTTCGTTTGTGCCGGATTGGTGGGTCGGAACGATTCCTAACCGGATTGCTTCTCTAATTTATATAAACTTTGATTAGCTGGAACGATTCCGGGTGCAATCCGATAGAAACGAACAAGGCCTAAGACTAAAAATACCTAGGCCTCCAAGTTCTATGGGCCGACACATCCTTCCCCAGGCAACAGCGCAGTGATCTCCCCTAGCCTCCTTATGACCTCTCCACAAGAACCCTTTCGAATCTTGTCAATAGCTTTCAAAGCCCAATGAGGAAGGTCAATGGCCATGGCCAAATAAACAATCATTCCTGTAAAAACATACTACACCATAACTCTTCTGCCAGCCTTGTTCATTAAATCTGCCTTCCACCCCGGAAGCTGAGCTGCTATCCTATCAATGATATATTGGATGGCCGATCTCGGAAGCTTCTTCAAGGAGAGAGGCACTCCGAGATATTTACAAGGGAAGCTCGATATCTCACAAGGCAACATCTCCTGTAAGGTTGTTGGGGCGAAGGCGAAGACGCCACCCTTCGCTCGAAGCCTTCGCCGTGGTTGTTGGTCCAACGGAGACAAGACAACGGGCAGGGACACCCTTCGCCAGATACGACATCGGACGAAGACCTGTGACGAGGTCACCCTACCGTGCGGCCTCGTCCAACATGGAGGCCCACGTGTGATCCGGCCCATTGTAACAGGCCCTGCGTGGCCGCTGCGCGTTACAGGCCTAATTTGTAAAGGCATCCCTGTAATTACAGTCTGTAACCCCGCTTTATGGGAATATTCTGGGGATAATCTAGGTGTCTGAGGGCACATGCGTCCTTAGCCCAGGACGCTGGGCACTCAGACACCTATAAATACCCCCGCACAGTGCCCGTGAGAGGCTAGATTAACATAGCTATTGCCATCTTGCGCGAGAACCCTGCTTACGTCACTACTCACACCGTTGGATCCCCTTGCAGCAGAGAGCAAGTTCCAACATTTGGCGCCCACCGTTCGTGCTACGAAAAAACCACCCGCGATGGCACCCAAGAAAGCTAGCTCGAAGGCTGACGAGGCTGCGAAGGCAGCACTACTTGCCGCGAGAAAGGGCAAGGCCCTCGCCCTCACCCAATCCACCCACCAAGAGGCCACTGAAGACGACGTTCTCCGCGCCCGCGAAGGCGACGTTCTCCGCGCCCGCGAAGACGACACTCTCCGCACCTGCGGCCTTGAAGGACAATCGCAGCCTCCCCGAAGACGCCACCCTTCGCTCGAAGCCTTCGCCGTGGTTGTTGGTCCAACGGAGACAAGACAACGGGCAGGGACACCCTTCGCCAGATACGACATCGGACGAAGACCTGTGACGAGGTCACGCTACCGTGCGGCCTCGTCCAACATGGAGGCCCACGTGTGATCCGGCCCATTGTAACAGGCCCTGCGTGGCCGCTGCGCGTTACATGCCTAATTTGTAAAGGCATCCCTGTAATTACAGTCTGTAACCCCGCTTTATGGGAATATTCTGGGGATAATCTAGGTGTCTGAAGGCACATGTGTCCTTAGCCCAGGACGCTGGGCACTCAGACACCTATAAATACCCCCGCACAGTGCCCGTGAGAGGCTAGATTAACATAGCTATTGCCATCTTGCGCGAGAACCCTGCTTACATCACTACTCCCACCGTTGGATCCCCTTGCAGCAGAGAGCAAGTTCCAACAAAGGTCTCAACCTCAGATTGACCACACTGAATAGGAAAGCCACTACTTTTTTGAACATTATTTCGAAGTCCAGAAGCATCTCCAAACAGCTGCAAAATATCCAAGACCATACGGATGTCCTGGGATAAAGGGCGAAGAAACAGGACAACATCATCGACATAGATAGAGATTCGATGGTTAAGAGATATAGATGTTAGGGATTGAAGCAGCCCTTCAACTTCTGCTGCCATCACCAAGTGGCCTAGAACATCCATTACAAGAATAAAAAACATAGGAGATAACAGGTCTCCTTGCCTAAGGTCTCTCCTGTAGAAGATAGTGTCTCCTGGTGACCCATTGAACACAATCCGCACAGATGATGAAGAGAGGAGACCACTGATGATTATCCCTCCAAATCTGTCCAAAATCAAGGTGCCTCAGAACTTCCAATAGAAATGGCCAAGAGTCCGAATCAAAAGCTTTAGAAATGTCTAGCTTGAACAATAGACTAGCATCCTTTCGCTTATGCAGAAAGCGAGCAGTTTGTTGCACTAACATGAAGTTATCCTGGATAAAACGCCCCTTAATAAAGGCACTCTGGTAGAGGGAGACCAAATCATGTAAACGACCAGCAAGACGATTTGCCAACAGCTTAGTAAAATTTTTAGCAAAACTATGCACCAAACTGATAGGTCTGAAATCTTTTACAAGATGAGCTCCTTCCTTTTTAGGCACAAGAGTGATAAAGGCTGAGTTGAGCTTATTGAAGTTACATAACTTTCTACACCAGACTGCAGAGACTGCCATCATAAAATCTGTTTTAATGATGTCCCAACAAGCTTTACAAAAGCCACTGTAGAATGATGAAAGTGGTTGTTCTATTGCATAGAGAAGGGGTTACAATATATAGACTCAACCCTAACCCTAATGGGCCGGCAGCCCAACAGTGGTGCCGGCCCACACACACTCACACACACAGTCTAACAGCCACCAGTAAAACCATCTGGTCCTGGGACCTTGTCTGAGGGGATTTGCTTGATGGTTTCCCACATTTCCTTTTCAGAGATAGGGGTATCCAAGCCCGAGAGGTCATGCCTAGAAATACTCAACTCCTGCAGGTTGATAGAACGATCTCTATCCAAACTGCAACCCAGCAAATCTGAGAAGAAACCATCCACCAAAGCAGCCTTGTCCTCATGCTTGGTTAGAACTCGATTATCGTCCACTAACCTGGCAATGAATTTTTTTCTTTTTCTATGACGGGCGTGAGCATGAAAGAGTTTAGTGTTGGCATCTCCCTCCTTCAACCAATTCAGTCTAGGCCTTGATCTAGCAATGGTTCGTTTGAGAGAAGCTAGGGCCAAAGAGTGCTTGGTAAGACAGTTCTTCAACCATTGCTCATTTGGTTGTAGCTGTCTCAAATCTTGGGCAATTTCTAACTGGTGCAGCATTTCTCTGGCCAGGGCTAGCTGAGAAACAACATGACCAACCTTCTTTTGACTCCAACCTTGAAGCTTCCTTGCTGCAGCCTTTAATTTTAAGTCAAGAGTAGAGAAGGAACAATTATTTGCTGGGATAGAATTCCACGCTTCTTGCACAGCTTCCTGAGAACCACTAAGCTTAGGCCAAAAAGGCTCAAAGTGAAACCTCCTCTTTCCCATTTTATTGTCATTTAAACCTAGGAGCAGGGGGCAGTGATCTGAATCATTAGAGGCCGAACTCTGCAGCATTACATTAGGGTAGAGATCCTCCCAGTCTGCTGAACAAAGCACTCTATCAAGCTTCACCAAAGTGGGGGAAATCTGCATATTGGACCAGGTGTACTTACAACCGACCAGAGGTATATCCTTAAGAGCCAAATCATCAATTAACCTTTTAAAACATCGCATCAAGGTCCGATTCAGATTTCCATTATTATTGTCTTCATCCTTATAAATAAGATTAAAATCCCCGCCAATAGCCCAAGGACCAGAGCAAGCAGTCCTAAAATCTCTTAGTTCCTGCAGGAATAAAATTCTGTCTTCATTAAGAAGAGGTCCATAGACCACTGTTAACCACCAGGGAGTTCCCACACCAGTGCATAGCTGAACTGAAACAATGTGATTGCCCAACCTGCGATTTCCAGTAGCCCGAACCTGCTGTTTCCAGGCAATCAGAATACCTCCACTAGCTCCTATAGAAGGAAGCACCACATAATCAGAGAAACTGCCCACCCCCCCCTGAATGGACAGAATAATTCCCCTATCAACCACCTGCATTTTGATCTCTTGAAGACAAATAATATCTATCTGCTCGGAGTCCAGCAAGGTACGAACAGAATCTTGACGAGCTTTAGAATTCAACCCCCTCACATTCCAGAACAAGATCTTTTTTGGATCCATAGAAACAAAGTAGAACAAACAACCTTAAGGACCAAACAACACATTACTGACAAGAAAGTGCTGGATCACTCAGATCGGCTGGAACAGACCACCCAAACAGGGCAGCTAAGGCAGCCACATGTTCATCAGATAATGGTTGGTGGAAAAGTTTAGCATACTCCTCTAGAGCATGTGAACTAATACCTTCATCATCAACGATAATCCTCAGGGCTGATTTGGTGATTAGGGATCCCTATGGGATCCATGGGGGAGGAATCCTCTTGCAATTTAATTTTGAATAGCAAGAGGATTTCTTCCCTTTGGGATCCCCGGTCACCAAATCAGCCATCAGGGTTTTTAATGCAATAGTGCCTTCTTCTTTGTGTGTTTGGGAAGGTCAGTAAGCCCGAATTCCACCTCAGCACCAGCCACACCCCTACTGCGCCTAGGAGCAGATTCCACCACCGGCTTAGGGGGTCGCCATTTTTGGATGGCCGAGGCTGGTAGCAGACTACGGTTGCAAATAGAGACCCTAGCAATGAAATTCTCTCTTCTTGCAGCAACTGGATCACAATCTAACATAGTGGAAGGAGCAGTCTTGTCTACTGATGAAAGCAGCATGACCTGTCCAACATCTTCAGTGTAGGAGTTTACCTGTGCTGCCTGAGGGGGACCAGAATCTAACTGGGGATCATCTCCAGCGCTCAACTCTCCTTCATCTGCTCTCTTAGCAATATCAATCTTGAGATTTCGTCTTTTATACACTTTCAGCGGGGTTGAAGCAGTAACAAGAGGGAGAGGGGACATGACTGACCGGGAACATAGGGCAGGTAACCCTCCTTCCTCTGCTACAGAGAGTGGGGGAGGTCCAAAGGAGCATACCTCAGGCCCAACAATCACTTCACTCTCCATATTAAATTCTGGACACAGAGACGTCGCATTGGGCACTGTGCAGGGGATCAAAGAAGCCAACACATCTTCAATTCTTCCACATGGATTTCGACCAACACAGTCCCCAATCTTGGAACTCGTCAAGAGAGGAACCATCGCCACTGGGGTACCTTCCCCCTGCGTCTCCATCACCGGAGAAGAGTTCTCCAATATAGGCATCCGGGATCTGAGCACCGGAGAGGATCTCTCATTCTCAATGACGTAGCCATTGCAGCTAACGTCGGAGGCTGATCGACCCAATCGATCCCATGCAGAGACCCACACGGATCCATCCTTCTGATTGTCATCACCACCAGTCACCATTGGTGCCGACGCCACTAGGGTACCTTCCCCCTGCGCCGCCATCACCGGAGGAGAAGAGTTCTCCAATATAGGCATCCGGGATCTGAGCACAGGAGAGGATCTCTCATTCTCAACGACGTAGCCATTGCAGCTAACATCGGAGGCTGATCGACCCAATCGATCCCATACAGAGACCTTCACGGATCCATCCTTCTGATTGTCATCACCATCAGTCACCACTGGCGCCGTTGCATCCATAGCACCACCATCATGAGAGAAGGAACTTGGGTTCTCTGCTTCAATATCCCTTGACGTAGACTGTTGGGCATGGAATTCTCCTGGCCATTTGGCCTAATAACCTTGATCTTGATTCTGTATCTAAGAGCATGTTTGGAGGTGGCCTCCCCACCTTGAACCACTGGCTCCACAATCACCAAGTCCCTGAAAGCTGGAATTTCCATCGCATTGAAGCACCACAGTGACAACTTAAACGAAGAGAAATCTACTCTGTTACGTGTGTCCTCCTGAACCTGCCTCACCCAACCATAAGGACTGAGAAGCCCTTCCACAATTGTTGCCTCCCAAGCATGCACTGGTAATCCACTAAGCTCCACCTCAACAAGCTCAGAGAGAGATGCAGCATCAGCTTCCCAAAACCTACTCCAGCGACGGAAATGAAGTTTGAAGGATTCGTTCTCAGGAGGATGCTCAGAGCTGTTGAGCAGCCTAGCTGCTGTATCAGCATCTTCCAAAATAACAAGGAACACCTTTGAACCAATTCTGCATAAATTGCCCTGCTCCACTACCACATCTAAGCTTGCTGAAATCACATCACGAACAGCTTCCACAGGAACCACTGGATGGTTGCAGACTGTCGTAGCAAGAACAGCACACCGCAACCCAAACTCTGCACGTCCAAGACGATCAGACCAGTCCATGACACAGGGAGGTGGCAAGGCCCCGGTGGGTGGGGGGGGGACCATCATCCAGAAAAATCGCCGGAGAGGTCACTCCACGGTGCCCTGACTGTCCTTATCAGGCTTATCATCATTATTCCTTCCTCTCTTTCTATTGCGAGGCCTTCTTCTTTTTCGTTCCTGACTGGATTGCGCAACAGCTGCTGTCTGCACTGCATGGGATTGAGAGCCTGCCGGCTGCGGCGAGATCCTCCGCCAGACAGGTGCCTTAGACCCAGCAGATCCCTTCATCTGAGCCGGAGGCCTCATTGGATTCTTGAGTTGATCAGTGCCTGGATGCTGAAGCCGCTTCCAAACTGACACACGGTCCGCCAGAAGCCGCTCTTGCCTAAGGGAGCAGTGATATGACCTGTGCCCGACCTTCCGGGCAGCGAAAACAGCATGTTCTTGAATGACACTGCGCCACACGATGGGAGGGTGAGAGACAGTTGAAACACAACCCTCGGAGGTCTACAGGAAACCTTAGCCTGGTGTGCACAGACTGAACATGCCGACGCGTTGCTCTGGATTGAACAACCTGCCAGCCTTCCGCGTCAGGAGCTTTGCTCCTAAAGTGTTCCCTCTGATGTAGGCGAATACGAGGAGCTGCAGCAATCACGTTCCGACCCCCAGCCTGAACACATGGAGCGGGAAGGGACGAAACCACTATATCTCGGAAGGATTTAAAACTGGCAGGGCGGCTAGCTTGACAACTATCGATGCTGCAATCACCGGTCGAACACGGACTGGTCTCCTGCCACCGTTCAACCTTGGAACGACCCACCGAACGGTGAAGATTGCCAAGAGCAGCCAAGGAGGGGGAGGGATGAGGTGCCTCAGGAAGAAAGCCAGGCTCCGTAGAGGCAATGGAGCAGAGGAACTGCTCCTTCACAGCGGCAGAGGAGGAGGACGCCGGGATCGTGAGGATCACCGGCGAGGGAGGCACTCGAGCGGAGAGCAAGGTGGCGGGCAGGAGAGACGAGATGATGGGGTGGGCGGGAGAGACGATGGGGTGGGCGGGGGAGCCGAGAGGACTATCCCGGCTCTAATCAAGTGGCTCCCCTTTCTTTAAGCCATTTCACAAGTGGTTCTCTCTTCTTCACTCTGTAGGGCTTGCATAGAAATTTTATCTTCTTTATGTTAAGATCTCAATGTCTTCTTTATGTTAAGATCTCACTATCTGATTGTTCATGAAACAAATTATGGCATGGTTTGAGTTTACTTCTTATTTTAGTCTCATCAAATCTTGTAATTATTTTTTCTCTTTCTGCAATTATACAGCGTAGAAGCTGAATGGAACTTGCAAAGCTCCCTCTGCCCTTGTGCAGGTACATCTCTAGCTTTACTGCAGTGATTTGCAGTATGTTTATCTCATTGCATTATCCCATTTTTGTAAATACCAGAGCCTAAAAATCCTGTGTCTTCGGCCCTGGCAAGCTGGGAAGCATATTATCAGTGGAGATCCCTTCCCCTGCATTCACCTGTTGCTGTTTTACTTCATTGGGTATGTACATTGCAACATGCCAACATGTTATGGACATAACTTTGAACTCTATAATTGCCTGAGGTTTAATTTTGCAGCCACTTACTCTATATCATTGTGTTCAACTCTCTCGGACCCAAACTCCAAGATATGATGGTCAGGACACCCTATGCATTCACTATTTAGGTAACACCATTTCATCTTCTATGTTGGCACTCATGTTTGACATCCTAACTCTTCTCCCTTTTCTTGTGGAATGCAATTAATTTTAGGGAAAAACTCTCAAACTAAAAAACTCGGCCGGTAGGGGAAAGACCGCCCCACGGTATTATATTAAGAAGAAGCTCAATCGGAGTCCCGACCGAGAAAGGTCACGAAAGCTGGTCCTCCGCGCAACATGAGGGTCCGCCCTCTATAGGCCGAAACTTTACTCGTGCTTTGAGCTTTCCCAGCCCCTACATGACGATCCGCCCCCCATAGGCCAGTCCATCTCGTGTGCACACAACTAGAAGAACCAACGAGTGACCTTTTTTAACCTCAACCTGAAATTCGCTCCCACTAGGATTCGAACTCAGGACCTAAGGAGTGCTACTCAGACCACCTAACCAATTCGGCTAGAGGTCCTTTCGCTAAAAAAAACTCCCAAACTGACCTGAAGGATGATAGATAGAAGCGTTAATAACTAACAGTGATATCTAACCAAAAAGGAAAATGTAAATCCAGATGTAGCCTATTTGTTGGGAAACTTATAGGATTTTTACTCTATGGTAGGACTGGTTATGGATGGTTACATATTGTTCTTCCACAGTTTCGAAATGCAATTACAGTTGTACACACCATTTTTCTGCATTTGTTTAGATAATCATTTGAAAAGTCAAACTTCTTTGTCCCTACTGAATTCCACTGTAGAAACAAGCCTCTGTTGTGGCCACACTACTGGCCATTGACTAGCAAGTGGTGAAGCTTGTATTTTTATTGCTTATCAAGAACAAGGATGACCTATATACACTTAAAAACACTATTAAGTTGTATGTACCAACCAATTCAATGAAAAATCTTAAGTTGATAAGAAGAGGTAAGCAATTAACTTATATTATATTCCAACACTCCCCCTCACGACGAGCCTATCTTGAGTCTCATACGTGAAATAAGAGCGGTCAACAATTATTTTATTTTAATCACGCTAACTAGGAAGGGCGAGCCTTGTGCAGCGGTACAGCCTACCGTCTGTAACCGGAAGGTCCTGGGTTCGAGCCCCAGCCTCTGCATATTATGCGGGTAAGGCTTGACGCTTAAAGATACCCTTGTGACTAACCTGGATTAGGCGAGATGATGGCCCCCTCAGGTACTGTAGCATATATATAGGCAGACAATAATATATGAGCCTTATGGGCCTTAACACCCCTTGTCAAACTCAAGGCGGAAGTGGAGGATTTGAAGCATTGAGTTTGATTAGATGAAACTGATGTTGTGCCCTAGTTTGTGCTTTTGTGAAGAAATCCGCAAGCTGTAATTCTGAGGGCACATATTGAAGAGCAATGGTCTTGTGATGACAATGAGATCTAGTGAATGAGACATCAACACCAATGTGTTTTGTGAGTTCACGCTTCACTGGATCATGACAAATTTGTATAGCTCCAGTGTTGTCACAACGAAGAAGTGTAGGCGAGTCACAAGAAACGCCTAGATCAGCCAAGAGCCAACGAATCCAGATAATCTCAACAGTAGTAGTAGCCAGGGCTTGAAGTTCTGCTTCAGTACTAGATCTGGATATAGCAGCTTGCTTCTTGGATTTCCAAGCAACAGGGGATGATTCAAGAAGAATACAATAACCAGTAATGGAGCGACGATCTGTAGGATCACTGGCCCAGGTAGCATCAGAGTAAGCATGAAGCTGAAGTGGGGAATTTGAGTCATAAAATAAACATTGTGTTTTTGTTCCCCGTAAATATCTAAGCACACGAAGTAAGTGCCCATAATGAACTGATGTAGGAGCAGAGACAAACTGACTCAAGATCTGAACCGCATGAGCAATATCTGGCCTGGTGACAGTAAGGTAAACTAAGCTGCCAACAAGATGTCTATATCGAGATGGATCCTCCAAAGGTGTCCCATAAGTCGGACGAAGAGATAAGTGAAGATCCATAGGCGTGGCAACGGTGCGAGTATCACTAAGACCAGAACGATCAAGAAGGTCTTGTATGTACTTGGCCTGAGAAAGATAAATACCATTTTGAGTCTGCAAAACCTCAATGCCCAAAAAATAACTGAGTGTGTAAGTAGAGGGACTCTAACTCTCATCAAGAGGATGACACTATGAGTTGGGGCAATTTTTCTGTTTATTTCCTCAAACACTACACAATGCCATACCCTTAGAGGGGTTGGGGACACATATTTATAGCCCTAGAGGCTGCACTACCACACCTTCTCACACACACTACACAACAGGATTGTCCTCTAGATGCTAAAGAGACTACAGAGGACAGTCAAAAGCGACTGTTGTCCTCTAGATGCTAAAGCGACTACAGAGGACAGTCAAAAGTGACTGCTGTCCTCTAGATGCTAAAGGACTACAGAGGACAGTCAAAAGCAGGCTGTCCTCTAGATGCTCAAGACTTATTCCATCATTCTCCCCCTAAGTCTTGGGCGTCGTCTTGTGAGAAAGTTGGGCCATCCCGGACCTGGAGCAAAGCTCAACAAACTTGATCTTCCCAAGGGGCTTGGTGAGCAGGTCTGCAAGCTGATCCTTGGTGTTGATGTAACGCGCCTTGATGCTCCCTTCTGCCAAGCAGTCTCGGATGAAGTGGTACCTCAGCCGGATGTGCTTGCTCCGTTCATGGAACACGGGGTTCTTGGCCAATGCCAGAGCGGACTGGCTGTCCACCCTGAGTTCCACCGCTCCAGTGTCTCTCCCGAGGAGATCACCGAGCAGTCGAGCCAGCCAGAGCGCCTGAGTCGAAGCAGTGGACGCCGCTATGTACTCGGCCTCGCAGCTGGACATGGCCACCACCTGCTGCTTGACCGACTGCCAGCTAATGAGGCACTTGCCGAGGAAGAAGAGGATCCCGCTTGTGCTCTTGCTAGTGTCGATGTCACCGGCGTGGTCGCTGTCGCTGTACCCGACAAGGTGTGCCTCCCCAGGGCACCTCGGGTAGTAGAGACCGTGGTCGAGAGTCCCCGCAACATAGCGGATGATCCTCTTCACAGCCTGCTCATGCTCCGTCGTCGGTCGCTGCAAGAACCGACTAACGTAGCCGACGGAGTATGCCAAGTCAGGCCGTGTGTGGACGAGGTAGCGAAGGCTCCCCACAAGACGCCGGTACTGTGTAGCATCCACCTCCTCCGTCGTGCTGTCGCGACTCAGCTTCAGCCTCTCCTCCATCGGAGTGAGAGCTGGGTTGCAGTCGGTGAGCCCAGCCAGCTCAACAATGCGCTTGGCGTAGGCGGTCTGGCGAAGTGTGATCCCGGAGTCTCCCTGGTGCACCTCAATCCCCAGGTAGAAGGAGATATGCCCCAGGTCACTCATTTGGAAGCTGGCCTTCATCTCTTCCTTGAACGCTGCCACCTCTGCACCCTTGGCGCCGGTGATCACCAAGTCGTCGACGTAGACACCCACCAGCAGGGCACTTCCTCCATTGCCCCGCCGATAGATGGCCGCCTCGTGCGGGCTTGGCGTGAAACCCATTCCTTTGAGCGTGGAATCCAGCTTGGCATTCCACGCCCTCGGTGCCTGTCGCAGGCCATAGAGAGCCTTGCGCAGGCGCAACACCTTGCCCTCCTTGCCAGGGATCGCAAAACCTGGCGGCTGGTGTACGTAGACCTCCTCCTTCAAGTCGCCGTTAAGAAACGCCGACTTGACGTCCATGTGATGAACGTGCCAGCCTTGCTGGGCTGACAGCGCAAGGAGGAGTCGCACGGATTCCATCCGTGCCACGGGGGCGAAAGCATCGTCGAAGTCGATCCCCTCCTGCTGTAGGAAACCGCGTGCCACCAAGCGAGCCTTGTGCTTGACGATGGCGCCGGCTTCATCCCTCTTCAGTTTGAACACCCATTTAAGGGTGATCGCGCGATGACCATGAGGGAGATCAG
This sequence comes from Zea mays, assembly GCF_902167145.1. Taxonomy (NCBI): domain Eukaryota; kingdom Viridiplantae; phylum Streptophyta; class Magnoliopsida; order Poales; family Poaceae; genus Zea; species Zea mays. The sequence goes on from NC_050102.1 coordinate 155,010,516, forward strand.
CGAGCTCCCAGGTGCGGTTCGTCTCAACCGCGTCCATCTCCGACTGCATCGCGGCACGCCAAGCCGCATGTTTCTCGGCCTCCGCGAAAGACCGAGGCTCACCATCGTCGCATGTAAGATGCAACTCTCCTGCCAGAATGCGAGATGCAGGGCCTGGCACCGACGGGTCGATGAGAAGGCCCTCCACCCTTCGATACCGCAACGGCTCGCCGTCGTAGCACGCGTCGACGCGCTCCTCGTCGCGGGACAGAGGGGTCACGAGCTCCACTGGGTCGTGCTCGACACGAGCTGGTGTCGGAGAGGACGTTCCTGGAGAGGGTACCGTCGGTGCTGGAGTACGTGGTGGCGAAGAGCTCGTTGTAGCCGGAGTCGTGGCTGGAGTGCGTGGTGGTGAAGAGCTCGTTGTAGCAGGAGCTGGAGAGTTTGGCGCTGGAGTCGGTGGAGACTTGGGGGCTGGGGTAGACCTGCTCGGAGAAGGGTTGCCTACTCCCCCCAGCTCCCTCAAAGTGGACGTACTCGATGGTGAAGTCGTACGTCGGAGTCGTGCCGTCGTCCACCGCCTTGTCCCACGCCCATCCTCGCCCTTCGTCGAACACTACGTCGCGCGCCGTGCGCACACGCTGTGTTCTTGGGTCAAGGATGCGTTAGGCCTTTGAGCCCTCCGCGTAGCCAATGAACACCCACGGGGTGCTCCTATCGTCGAGCTTGCTGATGTGGCCAAGCTCCTTGGTGAACGCGAGGCAGCCGAAGACCCGTAGGTGAGAGACCGCCGGCTTGCGCCCATGCCAAGCCTCGTACGGTGTCATCCCGTTGAGAGCCTTGGTGGGCGAGCGGTTGAGGATGTAAACCGCTGTCACCACCGCCTCTCCCCAGAAGACAGCTGGCATTCCTCTCTGCTTGTGGAGAGCCCGAGCCATCCCCACAACCGTCTGGTTGCGCCGCTCGATGACGCCGTTCTGCTGCGGGCTGTACGGCGCGGAGTAGTGGCGCTGAACGCCCTCATCCGCGCAGTACGACGCGAACTCAGCCGCCGTGAATTCGCCGCCGTTGTCGGTGCGCAGCACGCGCAGCTTGCGGCCGCACTCCACCTCCGCAGCGACCTGCACACGCCTGATGGCGTTCGCAGCCTCTCCCTTGCTGCCAAGGATCATCACCCACATGTAGCGGGAGAGATCGTCGACGAGCAGCAAGAAGTAGCGTCGTCCTCCCGGTGTGGCTGGTGTCACCGGGCCACACAAGTCCCCATGCACGAGCTCGAGCCTCTCCTTGGCTCGGAAGCTCGACTGCTGGGCAGGCGCGTCCCGAAGGAATTAGAGGCCCCGTGCTAAATAATAGATAAGGCCTAGTTTAACTTAGCAAAATAACAAAATAGTAATATATATCAATAAACTATATTATAAATTATAGTAGTAGTCTAAGTATTGTACCTGCTACATAATTTTTACTTGAAAAACATCATTAATTATTAAAAAATAGGATAAGACAACTAGACAAGTAGACGAGCAGACAATAGAATTGCTGAAAAATAGAATTATCAATGCGTACGTTACGTACTCTGCTCTACGGCTGGCGGCTGGCCGACGTCGCCTTGGCGGTGGCCGGTGGGCACTGACGCACTGGGCACGACGGGTCGATGGCGCGCTCCCGCTCCCGCAGTCTCTCTGGCCTCCGGCGTTGGCCGCGCGCTCTCGGCTCTTGCAGTCCCGCCGGCTATTGTGGAACTGGAAGTTAGAATGACGCCGTGGTGGGAGGTGATAAACTGATGACCTAGAAAATTAGAAGCTGCTGAATGTCTACCTTGGCGTTTTAGATTAACTTGGGGACCCTTCAACTTTGGGGGCCCTGTGCGGTCGCCCAGCCTGCACAGGCCCATGGAGGCCCCTGCTGCTGGGGAAAGGGGAGCCGTCTCTGCTTTGTCAACACGCAGACATCGCAGAATTGCTCCACATGGTCAAGGCACGGCAGGCCTCGTACCATCTCCTTGGCACTGAGCCGCTTCAGGGCCTCGAAGTTAAGGTGCCCGAAGCGCTCGTGCCACTGCCATGCCCCGTCGTCTCGACGAGCAGCAAGGCAGCAAGGTTGTGCCACCTTCACATTGAGGATGTATAGCCGATTTGGACTCCTGCGTACCTTGGCAAGAAGGCGACGAGAGGGATCCCAGATCCTCATGACTCCGTGCTCGACCTCCACGCGTGAACCGTTCTCATCCAGTTTGTTAGATACCCGTCTCTTGTAATGGGCCTGGCCCAGTTATTTGGTCTATTAATACACTGCCCAACCCTATTCTAGGGTTAGGGGTTTTTCCCATTCAACATGGTATCAGAGCCACTGTAGTTTTTTTTCTCCTCTCCAGCCGCCGCCGCCGCCCAGCAGCCCTGCTGCTCTCCAGCCGCCGCCGCTGCCCAGTAGCCCTGCTGCCCGCCGCGCGCCAGGGAGCCAACCGCCGCGGCCGAGCGCCCTGCCCAGCAGCCCTGCTGCTCTCCAGCCGCCGCCGCTGCCCAGCAGCCCTGCTGCCCGCCGCGCGCCAGGGAGCCAACCGCCGCGGCCGAGCGCCCGACCGGCCCTGCTACCGCGACCCCAGGCCCCGACCTGCGCGCATCCAGCCGCGCGCTCCTTCTCCCCACGCGCCGCCCCCACCCACAGGTCCTGTCGCGCCCTCAGCCGCCGGTCTGCCCCCTGCGCCGGTCTTCTCTGCCCTCCTCTGCTGGTCGGCGCCGCCCGGCGTTTCTGCTCGCGCCGTCGCCATCTCGGGCCTCCGGACCACCTCCTCGCACTCGCCGTTGCGCGCGCCCAGGCCGTCGAGGCCGGCTGCGTCGGGGGCTGCGGGAGCAGCAGCTGCGGCAGCCTACCTCCGCCCCTGCCCCTGCGCGACCCGCTGCCGCTCCCCCGCGGTGGCCGACCGACACCCCGCTTCTCCACCGCGTCGGCGGCCCGCTGCTCAGGTCGCGCCCCAGCCGCCGCCCCCTGCAGGCCGCGCCCCAGCCGCCGCCAGCTCCCCCGACCAGCTCAGGCGCTGCTGCCCCCACCGGCAACCGCGCCCTTTCTGCTCGCGCCCGTCGACCCCGCGCCGTCCGGGAGCCCTCGCCCGGAGGACCCGCGCCCCTGCTGTTCCGCGCCCGGCTGTCCAGTCCACGCCTCCCTGCACCGGCTGACCACGCCCCGGCTCCAGCAGTGCCTCGACCCTCCTGCACCGGTTGCCATGAGCTTTACCTCGCCCGCCGCTCTCGTGACTGTGCGTGTTCTCCTCCACGACGGCCAGCTCATTCGGGGCATGTTCGTGTCCTTCGATCCAGTCTGGAACCCTATTCTTCGGGACTGCGTCGAGGTCCACCCTCAGGCGGGTCGTCACGTGCCTGGCCCGCTTGTCTTCCCACGTGCTGCGATCGCCTCCCTAGCGGTTGAGCCCGTGTCATCTCCCTCCCTTTCTAGTGCCTCTTTCGGGGCACCTTCTTTGGCCCTCTCCGCTCACACCTTTCCTTCGCCACTTCCACCTTCCCGAACCACCACCGATTGGGTGGTTGACTCCGGGGCCTCCTTCCACACTACCCCCACCACTAATTCGTTACTCCATTCCCATCCACCCCACCCCTCACATCCTACCTCCATCGTCGTCGGCAACGGTTCCACCCTCCCGGTCACCTCAGTAGGTACATCGATTCTTCCAGGACCATTCTGCCTTAACGACGTCCTTGTTGCTCCCGGACTGACTCATCCCCTCCTTTCGGTGCGTCGCTTCACTAGTGACAACCAGTGCTCTATGGAGTTCGACCCCTGGGGCCTCACCATACGTCAACCTTCCCACACATGCTGTGCTCGGTCGCCGTGACAGCTCCGGCCCCCTCTATTCTCTTCACTTGCCCTCCACTCCCCACACCAGAGTAGCCTCATCTCCTGTACTTACTACTACCACCACCTCCTCCGCCATTTGGCACCGTCGCCTCGGGCACCCTGGACCTGACGTCATGTCCCAGCTTTCCGGCCACTCCGACATATCATACACTCGGGGCTCTTCTGAGCGCCTCTGTCATGCTTGTCAGCTCGGCCGTCACTCCCGTCTTCCCTTTTCCACTTCCACGTCCAGGGCTGTTCAAGCCTTTGATCTTGTCCACTGTGATCTCTGGACATCTCCTGTCCTTAGCCTCTCCGGCTACAAATACTACCTGGTCATTCTGGATGACTACTCCCATTTTCTTTGGACTTTCCCCCTTCGGCTGAAGTCCGACACGTTTACCACCCTCACTCACTTCTTCGCCTGGGTATCCACCCAGTTCCGGCGCCCGGTCCGTGCCCTGCAGTGCGACAATGGTCGCGAGTTCGACAACAACGCATTCCGCTCTTTCTTCCTCACTCACGGCGTCCAGTTGCGTCTCTCGTGTCCCTACACCTCTGCTCAGAACGGCCGGGCCGAGCGCATGATTCGCACCACCACCAACATGATCCGCTGCCTTCTCTTTCAGGCGTCTCTCCCTGCCACCTACTGGGCAGAGGCCCTTCATACCACCACACATCTCCTCAACCGTCTTCCCTCGAAGGCGGTGAGCCACCCTACACCTCACTTTGCCCTGTACGGCACAGCCCCTTCCTACGACCACCTGCGTGTGTTCGGTTGTGCCTGCTACCCTAACATTTCCGCTACCGCCCCTAACAAGCTTTCTCCTCGCTCTACTCGCTGCCTCTTCCTCGGCTACTCCCCTGACCACAAGGGGTATCAGTGCCTGGACCTCACCTCCCACCGCATCATCATCTCTCGTCACGTCGTCTTCGATGAAGATGTGTTTCCCCTTGCAGGCTCCACCCCACCCACCGATCTTTACTCCCTCCTCGAGTCCGACTCGGTTTCCCCCCTACCCCTGGCGCCTCGTCTTGCGCCGTTACCTGCTCCTCGTGCAGCCACGACGCCACAGCACGCGCCCATTTCCGCGCCACGCGCGGCCACGTCGATCATGCCTGCGCCATGCGCGGCCCCATCGATCCTGCCTGCGCCACGCACGGCTCTGTCGACGCCGCCTGCACCACGCGCGACCCCGTCGACCACGCCTGCGCCACGCGCGGCCCCGTCGATCCTGCCTGCGCCACGCGCGGCCCCGTCGACCCCGCCTGCGCCACGCGCGGCCCCGTCGACCCCGCCTGCGCCACGCGCGGCCCCGTCGAACCCGGCTCGCTTCGCCAACCCCACGCTCGTCTACCACCGCCGCGGCCACGCCACTACCTCGGCGTCCCCCGACTCGGGCCCGTCGACGAGCGCGACCCGCTTCGCCGACCCCGCCGTCGTCTATCACCGCCGCGAGCCGGCCACACCCGCCGCTCTCGACGTTCCGGCGGTCCGCTCCGAGCCGTCCGTATACCACCCGGTCGCCATCCACCGCGACCCCGGACACGTCCACCTGATGGTGACTCGGCGCGCCGCTGGCGTTCTTCGCCCCGTCGACCGGCTGATCCTGGCAGCTGACACGTCCAGCACTCCACCCGATGCTTCCCCGGTGCCCTCCTCCGTTCGCACTGCCCTCGCCGACCCACATTGGCGTCGTGCTATGGAGGAGGAGTACGCGGCCCTCTTGGCCAACCACACCTGGGACCTGGTGCCGTGTTCACCAGGCACCAATGTGGTCACCGGCAAGTGGCTATTTCGCCACAAGCTGACCTCGGATGGCTCCCTCGACCGCTACAAGGCCCGTTGGGTCCTTCGGGGCTTCACACAGCGCTCCGGAGTGGACTACGACGAGACATTCAGCCCCGTCGTCAAGTTCGCCACTGTTCGCGCCGTCCTCTCCCTCGCCCTCTCCCGCGACTGGGCGATCCATCAGCTCGATGTCAAGAATGCCTTCCTCCATGGCACTCTGACGGAGACTGTCTACTGCAGCCAGCCCACCGGCTTCGTCGACGCTGACCGTCCGGATCTGGTCTGCCGGCTGAATCGGTCCCTGTACGGCCTCAAGCAGGCGCCACGGGCTTGGTACAGTCGCTTCGCCTCCTACCTGGCCTCCATCGGCTTTGTTGAGGCCAAGTCGGACACGTCCCTGTTCATCTACCGGCGCGGCGACGACACCGTCTACCTCCTGCTCTACGTCGACGACATTGTGCTCACGGCATCCACCGCCGACCTTCTACACCGCACGATCGTCGCCCTTCAGCGGGAGTTCGCGATGAAGGACCTGGGGCCCCTACACCACTTCCTCGGCATCACCGCCGAGCGCCGGCCTCAGGGTCTCTTCCTCCACCAGCGCCAGTACGCCATCGACATCCTGGAGCGGGCTGGCATGTCTAACTGCAAGCCCTGCTCCACGCCTGTCGACACTCAGGCAAAGCTCTCTGAGGACGACGGGCCTCCGGTCGCCGACACGACGTCCTACCGGAGCCTCACCGGCGCGCTCCAGTACCTCACCTTCTCCAGGCCCGACATCGCCTACGCCGTCCAGCAGGTGTGCCTGCATATGCACACTCCGCGGGAGCCCCATCTCACCGCGCTCAAGCGGATTCTGCGCTACCTCCGCGGCTCCCTAGACTACAGCCTCCTTCTCCGACCATCCCCGACGTCGGAGCTCGTGGTCTACACCGATGCTGACTGGGCTGGTTGTCCCGACACGCGCCGGTCCACCTCCGGTTACGCCGTGTTCCTGGGCGCCAACCTCGTCTCTTGGGCCGCCAAGCGTCAGCCCGTCGTCTCTCGCTCCAGCGCTGAGGCCGAGTACCGTGCTATGGCCAACGGCGTGGCCGAGGCCTCCTGGCTGCGCCAGCTCCTCCACGAGCTCCACAGTCCCCTCCAGCGCGCCACTCTCGTCTACTGCGACAACGTCAGCGCGGTCTACCTCTCCACCAACCCCGTACAGCATCAGCGCACGAAGCATGTGGAGATCGACCTGCACTTCGTCCGCGAGCGTGTCGCTGCCGGTGACGTTCGGGTTCTCAGCATCCCCACCACGCTGCAGTTCGCCGACATCTTCACCAAGGGGTAAAAGTCGAGTGTATTTTTGGACTTTCGATCCAGTCTCAACATCTGTACAGGATAGAGTTGTGACTGCGGGGGGTGTTAGATACCCGTCTCTTGTAATGGGCCTGGCCCAGTTATTTGGTCTATTAATACACTGCCCAACCCTATTCTAGGGTTAGGGGTTTTTCCCATTCAACACAGTTGTCCCAAGCTGATGATAGAGTTCCTCAACGCGGGGATGTAGTAGACTCCGGTGAGCAGCCTGTGCTCACCGGACGCGGCGGTGAAGACGACTGAGCCGATGCCCTTGATCTCTACGCCGGAGGCGTCCCCAAACTTGACGGAGCCTCGGACGCTAGAGTCAAGCTCGGTGAAGAACTCCCGTCGGCCGGTCATGTGATGAGTAGCGCCGGTGTCGAGGCACCATCCTTCGATCATGTCCTTGTTGGAGCCGTCGCCGAGGAAAGCACGTGCTTTCGACTCATCAAGGTGGAGGAGTGCCGCTGCGGCCGGTGCCGCTGGAGATGGCTCGATGCTTGCATGTGCCAGGAGCAGGGCCTCCTCCTCTGCCTCCGCCTGTGCGACGTTGGCCTGGCCACGTCGTGGCTGTCGACAATCCCTGGCCCAGTGGCCAAGCTTGCCGCAGTTGTGGCAGCCGTCGTCTCGTGTCGGCTTCTTGTTGCCGACAGCGCCGCCTTGGGCACCTCCACGTGCACCACCCTCAGCATGTCCTCGCGCCCCGGCCTGGGCGCCTCCACGCGCCTTGCGCGGCTTGCCGCGTTTGCGGCCTCGTGTCGAGGAGGACTCCCCCTTCTTCTTGTCACCCTGGCAGGCCTCCCACTGCTCCCGAGTGAGATGTAGCTTCCCGCCGATAGTGATAGGCCCAGAGAGAGCCTGTGGTTCGTCGCCGTCGACCACCTTGAGGCGACCAATCGCCTCTTCGATCGTCATCGTGGAGAGGTCTAGCAGAGACTCGATCGAGCGAGCAATCTGCCTGTACTTCTCGGGGATGCAACGGAAGAGCTTCTCAACAGCTCTCTCCTCATCGTAGGTGTCGTCGCCGAACTGCACCATCTTCTGTAACAGAGTGTTGAGGCGGAGAGCAAAGTCATCAACATCCTCACCTGGCTTGAAGGCCAGGTTCTCCCACTCCTTGCGAAGTGCCTGCAGTGTGGTCTTGCGGGCCCGATCGCTGCCGATGCGGGTCGCAGCGATGGCGTCCCAGGCCTCCTTGGCAGTCCGCTTCTGGGAAAGCGAAAACTGCATCTCGGGCGGGACTGCAGCAATGAGGGCATCCAGCGCCCGCCGATCCTCGTGGTAGTCGACGTCGTCGTAACGAACTGCTTCCCACATGTGGCGAACCTGAAGCCGTACCCTCATCACCGCGGCCCACTCGACGTAGTTGGTCTTGGTGAGGGTAGGCCACCCACCGCCGGGACCGATGTCCCTGACAATGGCTTGGGCCATGCGGCGACCATGGTACCGATCCGGGGAGGGAGAACCGCGCCGCCTGTAGAGGCCGCGATCTCCGTCAACTCGGTCACCGCCGCCGGGAGCACCGCCGGCGCGTCTACGCCCGTCTGGGCTGCCGCCGCGTGCGCCCCCGCCTGGAGCGCCGTCAGCGTGTCGACGCCTATCCGGGCTGCCGCCACGCGCGCCCCCATGGGGATGCGCGGCTGCCCACTGTGCCGCCTGCTCTCGCGCTGCTTCCCTCGCCAGCCTGAGCTCTTCGTCGGTGTTGTCGTCGACAGAAGCAGAGCTGCCAGCTCTACTGCCGCGCAGAACCTCGAGCTCTGTTGCCGCCGCACGTGCAGCATCCGCCGCCTCCGCTGCTTCTACTTCCGCTCTCGCCGCTGCCAGTTCCGCCGCTGCCAACCGTGCTGCCCTCGCCGTTGTCGCTGCAGCCGCTGCTGCTGCTCGCTCGCGTTCTTGTGCCGCGGCGACCTCGGCCTCCTGCTGGCGCCGCGCACTCGAAGTGGCCGAGCGTAGGGACATGGTGGGCTAGTGAAGGGTCGCTGCGTGTGGAAGAGGCTGTCTCAGACGAAAGGCTGCTCGTCTGAGCAGGGGAGGAAGGAACAGTTGGAGCTCTTGCTGCCGACTGAGTGTGGGGAGAGGCGCGGGAAGGTGATGAGCACGAGATGTTTAGGCTGCAGGATAGTTTGGCTTTGATACCAATTGTAAGTAGAGGGACTCTAACTCTCATCAAGAGGATGACACTATGAGTTGGGGCAATTTTTCTGTTTATTTCCTCAAACACTACACAATGCCATACCCTTAGAGGGGTTGGGGACACATATTTATAGCCCTAGAGGCTGCACTACCACACCTTCTCACACACACTACACAACAGGATTGTCCTCTAGATGCTAAAGAGACTACAGAGGACAGTCAAAAGCGACTGTTGTCCTCTAGATGCTAAAGCGACTACAGAGGACAGTCAAAAGTGACTGCTGTCCTCTAGATGCTAAAGAGACTACAGAGGACAGTCAAGCTGTCCTCTAGATGCTAAAGGACTACAGAGGACAGTCAAAAGCAGGCTGTCCTCTAGATGCTCAAGACTTATTCCATCAGAGTGTCCCCAAGTCAGACATTTGAAATTCCTTACTCAGATACGCCTTCACATGAGTAATATGGTCTGGATCATCGCCTGTAATCAACATGTCATCAACATATAGTAATAGCAACGTGCGTCCTCGTGAAGAAACATGAATGAACAATGCAGGATCATGATCACTAGAATAGAAACCACAAGCATTGATGACAGAAACAAATCTCTCAAACCAAGCACGAGGAGCTTGTTTGAGACCATACAAGGCTCGACGGAGACGACATACATGCCATGAGGGAACCTCTATCCCAGGAGGTGGATGCATATAGACTTCCTCATGTAGATCACCATGAAGAAAAGCACTTTTGACATACATCTGAGAGATAGTCCAAGAAGATGAGGCTACAACTGCAAATAAAGCTCGGACAGTAGTCAGATGGGCCACAGGAGCAAAAGTCTCATCATAGTCAATACCCTGAGTCTGTTGAAAACCTCTGGCCACAAGACGAGCTTTATATCGCTCAATAGACCCATCAGATTTGGTTAACTTTGAAGACCCATTTGCACGTGATAGGTACAGCACCAGCAGGTAACAGAACAACATCCCATGTACTTGTGCGATGAAGGGCTTTTAATTCATCAGTCATAGCAAGCTGCCACTCAGGTATACCAGAAGCCTCTTTATAAGATGATGGTTCAGCAATGACAACACTGGCACGGGAAAACCCATAACGTTCTGGAGCTGCAATAGTGCCACGATCACGAAGATGATACCCCTGATTAAAAACAACATGAGAGTCATCATTGTTAGTACAAGTATCAGCAACAGGATCATCATCAGGACTGGCCGTGGGAGTAGAGCGAGGACGACGAATGTAAGTCTGAGTAACAGGTGGTTTGGAAGAGTAAGAAGGAGATGGTGTGGAAGCGGAAGGTGGTGTGATGGGAATAAGAACATCTGGAGTAGAAACAGTAGGTGGTGATACTGATGAAGTTTCAGAAATGGGAGGAAGGCTCATGAATGAGGTAGACTCTGTGGAATTAAAAGAAGAATGAGTGGAAGAGTTGTAAAAGAAGGGTCGGTTTTCATTAAAGCTCACATCTCGAGAAATATGCATGCGACGAGAAGATGAATCATAACACCGATAGCCTTTATGTTCAGGGCTGTATCCAAGAAAAACACACTCAACAGATTGAGCAATCAATTTAGTACGTTCACGAGGTGATAATAGTACATAACACATACATCCAAAAACTCGAAGGTGGTCATATCGTGGAGGAGTTCCGAAAAGAACTTCACCAGGTGTTTTGCCAGAGTTTGGATGACTGTTGTCTATTGATGAGGTAAACCACAGTAGAAACTGCTTCACCCCAAAAATGTGAAGGGACAAAAGAAGATATCAACAAAGTGCGAGCAGTTTCTATAATGTGACGGTGTTTGCGTTCAGCCACACCATTCTGTGCATGAGCACCAGGGCACCTGTGCATGAGCACCAGAGCAAGAAAGTTGAGCAAGAGTACCCTCTGAAGTCAAAAATTGGCGAAAATTATCAGATAAATATTCACCACCAGAATCAGAACGAAAGGTTTTAATATGAGTGGAAAATTGAGTGTGAATCATGCGAGCAAAGGATTTATAAATAGAAATCAGCTCAGAGCGGCGTTTCATGAAATAAATCCAAGTGTAGCAAGAATGATCATCAATAAAAATGACATAGTATTTATATCCACCTTTTGACACAAAAGGTGCAGGACCCCAAATATCAGAGTGAACCAAATCAAAGGGTTCAACAAAATGAGAGTCACTAGTAAAATATGGAAGTTGTATTTGTTTTCCAAGATGACAACCCTTACAATGAAAATCAGACTCAACCGAAGTATGACCTAAGCAACCTGACTTTATTAGAGTAGACAATCTAGAGCCACACAAATGACCTAGACGATGATGCCACTGGGCAAAAGACGCAACAGAAGCAAGGGTAGCTGAAAGCACATGCGCTAGAGATGTAGCCAAGGAAGGAAGCCGCAAAGAGTCCAAGATGTAGAGGCGAGGAGCAGCTCTACGGCGACGGCCAGTCCCAATCACTTCCCCTGTGCGAAGGTCCTGTACAAAACAAGATGAGTCATCAAATCCGACAAAGCAATTATGATCCGTAATTTGACCTACTGAAAGAAGATCCATAGATAGCTCAGGGACAAAGAAAATATTATGGACTGTAAAGTGAGGATCAGAAAGAGAACCCTTATGAGTAATGTGGCAAACAATACCATCAGCTGTCTGCACTGAAGCACCATCTATGACAGGTGTAGTAGAAGCCAACTTTGACTGATCAGATGTGACATGAAAGGAGGCTCCTGAATCAAGTACCCAGGCCGACTCTGAAGTACAAGCGGACGAAGTGGCAGCAACAACAACTGAGCCTCTAGTAGATGGTCCTGGACCACGACCACGAGCAGCACGTCGTGCACGGAAATCAGTCAACTTCTCAGGAAACTTGACAAAGCAAAGCTCAGATCGATGATTGGTCTTGCCACAATGATCACAAGGCTTAAAAATATTCTTAGGTTTCTGGGCAGCAGCCAACACACTGTGAGGATTACCACCAGTAGAGGAAAGAGAATTAAGACGAGTCTCTTCAGCGAGTAAATCAGACAACGCCTTAGCCATTGTGAGAGTGTCAGAACCCTGAAGTAAACGAGCACGAAGAGAATCAAACTCGGTCCGAACACCCATAACAAATCTGTAAGTGAAGAACTTCTCAATAAACTTATGAGCTGGACATGGATCAACAGTACAAGCAGGCACCATGGATGTCAAAGCACTCATCAGGCGATCAAAGGCTGAGTAGTACTCATCAATACTCATATCATTTTGCTCAATAACATGTGTCTGCTGCATGAGGGTGTGTAATAGAGCACCACTGTCCTGAAAAAAACGCTCCTTCAAATGAGACCAGATGGCTTTAGCAGTTTTAAATTTAGACAAACTCATAATCATAGACGGTTTGACGCTGTTCACCATAGCAGCCATCACTTTACCATCATTAAGTTGCCATGTTTTGATATCAGCAGCATTGTGACGATCATCAGCAAGAACAGGTGCCGCATCAGTCAAATGGAAGAGTAATCCATGTCCCCGGAGTGCAGTCTCAACACAGAAAGCCCACTCCGGATAATTTTGACCATCGAGAGTGATATTGACCACAATAGCATTTGTCGCCATATTGAATTCAATGGAAATCAGTGAAACCAAACAAACCAGAGGAGCCGCAGCCGACAACAGCCCGACTTGGACGAGTTGACGAAGTTCCTGGGCGCGGAAGCCGAGATGGACAGCGGATGTCGCCGTGATGCAGATAATCAAGACCACAGCGACTCTGCCCGCAATGGCAGCCACCTGCGCAGAAGCAGCGACGACAGCGACGACGCAGATCTGCAGCCCTGCCCTCAAGGATCCACGGCCCTTGTCCCAAACGGCGGTGACGATGCAGGGCGCAGGCGGACAACGCAGATGTGGCGAGGGCGCAGATCACCGAGATCCGATCTTGTCCCAGACGACGGTGACGATGCAGGGCGCAGGCGGACAGCGCAGATGTGGCGAGATCCGCTCCTGGCGGACGGCGCAGGGCGAGTACCAACCGAGATCCGCTCCTGGCGGACACAGGAGAAGGGTGGCGGACGACGCTGGGCGCGCAGACGCGGCGGATCTGCTCCTGGCGGACGGCGCAGGGCGAGGACCAACCGAGATCCGCTCCTGGCGGACACAGGAAAAGGGCGGCGGACGGCGCTGGGCGAGATCCCCTGGCGGCGGACAGCCCAGGCGCGGCGGACGGCCCCTGGCGGCGGACGGTGGTGCAGAGAAGAGGCGCGGCGGACGGCCCCTGGCGGCGGACGGTGCGGCGCAGAGCGCAAAACCGCGACGCTGGCCGCGATGGACGGATGAAGCAGAGGCCGCAACGACAGCAGAAGAGAGAAGGAGGTGGCCGCGACGGCAGGTCGGAGAGCTGGCCGCGATGGCAGCACAGCGACGGTGCCAAAAATTTGGATCAGGGTCAGGTTTAGACGTAAACCCTAACCCTAACCTGCTCTGTTACCATGTGACTAACCTGGATTAGGCGAGATGATGGCCCCCTCGGGTACTGTAGCATATATATAGGCAGACAATCATATATGGGCCTTATGGGCCTTAACAACCCTTCCCTAGACCCCGCACAGTGCGGGAAGCCTACGACACTGGGTACGCCCTTTACGCTAACTAGGATTCGAACTGATAACCTCTGGCTCTGATACCATGTTAAGTTGCATGCATCAACCAATTCAACACAAAATGTTAAACTGATAGAAATAGGTGGACAATTCACTTATATTATATTCCAATAAACACATCATGCGTTAATCACACTGTTTTCAAGTCGTCCGACTAATCACGATTAGTCGTCCAAGTTGATTTGGACCAATCACGATTAATCCGCCCAAGTCGGTCAGCCAGAACGACTAGCAAGTCGTCCGACTTGAAAACAATGGTTGGTCATGCCATTGTTGACCAGTTTTACCGTAAACCATCACAGGAGATGGTCAAATCTATCGAGTGAAATATCTTTTTCTGGTTAATTTAATTTGAAGCTAATTCACATGATAGCATCTGCTGATTTTTGTTATCTCCACGTCCACTTGCAACTTAAATGACTAAAGGGCCTGAGAAGGAGCTACTTCAGCTTGCAGCGTTTGGGGAACTACGTGCATTGTTTCCAAGTGTCCAGATTCACATTGAGCTTGTCGGACCAGAAGTTCCAAAGTCCAGGCAAGCAACACAATCTGGTTTTCATTTTGGTATTATGGTATAGGAGAAACTTAGCATGCAATTTGGTATTTCCTTGTGTTTGTCTGCTTTACAATTTGACGACAATACCTTTTACATTTTTATCAACTTCTATAATGTTTTATATCTTTGGGTTATTTTTTTAAAAAAAGTAGTTTGTTTGTTGATAATGCAGTAGAGCAGTGTTTATTTTTTTATCGAACACTAAGGAGGGTTGTGCATCGTTATCTATACTAATCTATTAAAAACCTAATGTGGGCACTTGGTGCTACCACGACTCGACGCCGTGCCCTGTGGGCTCTACGCTCAGCGCCCACACAACGCTCTCTCAGCTACTGTCCTGTGGACCCTAGCGCCCACGCAGCTAGCTACTGCGCCTGTCCAGCACCCAAACCCGCCCGCACAAAAAATAGTGCAGAGCGAGTGCTCGAACCCACGCCCCCTACTCTTGAAATTTAGGGTTAACCATCAGACCACACGTACCTTAGTGTTTACAAATAAACAATAATTATATTTGAATAAATATCTTAATACCTATTTATATGATATATACAACCGGAGCAAAGCACAGACAACTGACTATATTAAGAAGAAAAAGGAGAACGATTCTTACAAACCACACACACATCCTCACAAAATATTCTTTTTACCATCTTATTTATCTGTTGTGTGCCTTATTCAACAAGATCTACATTTTAAATTAGCTACTATATGCTCAATGATATATTGGTTTTGTGTTCATGTTCTTTTCCCTGGTTCTGGTAACTGATATGGTACCTGTTGACAGGGATGGAGAGGTTGTGAACATTTCCAGATATGCATGTTGTTCTGATAAGAGTTGCTGTTGTAAATCTTCTATTGGTTCCAAAGACTTGAGTTGCACTGCAGTGACACTCAAACTGTGGAAAGGTTTCTATCATGAGAGATGCAGTGATATATTGAAGGTTCTCTCTACAATTACTCCTATTTTCTAAAAAGATGTGAAGTTACCCACCATATTATAGAGCCAAGCATGTCCTTATTGTAAAGTTTAGAAAGAATGTTAATACTGGACAAGCTTTCACATGCATCACACACAGTTCTGTATTGTCTGGTGCTATACATAGTTGTAGGTCCAGTTAATTCTAGAAGTGCTAAGTTATTTACAGTCTTCTGCTTACGTTGTATCTTGTAAGCTCAGCTCTCCAATAATCACTGGAATGTGTAGAACTCATAACTCATTTCCTAGCAGGTCGATTTCTGATTTTCTGTTAATTTACAAACAAAAGTATGAAAAGAAAAGAGCACCATGCCGCTGCTGCTTGCTGGTGGCCCCTACCAGAGCTACAGCTAGCTTTAGCACTGAACCATAGACCTAATGCTATTTTTCCAACAGATCTAGAGCGTGTTCTACCATTTGAGAGATGATGACATGTCTTGTTTGAAACTGATAAAAATGATTTACTCACCAGATAATTCAGTTGGCAGGTACTCTTGAAATATTTTTTCCCTTAATGCGGAAACACTACCTGCTAATACTTGTCCTCTTGGTAGGATTCCGTTCCACAACTTATTTTTGCCCCAAATGCGGGTGTGGCTGCATATCCTAGTTGGATGCCAACTATTGTGAGTATCTTGTTTTTAATTGTCTGTTAGACATGTATGTATATACTCGTTTACATTAAGAACCTCATGTTTCCTTACAGCAGCCTCATGTTATTGGCTGTGAGATGCCATACGGCACTGTTTGTTCCTACTTTACCAATACTCCTTCTGTCCCAAATTAAAATTCGTTTTTAGTAAATTAATAGATTCATACATCACTTGATGTATGTGTTTTATATATGTGGCTAGGTTCATCATCATCCATTTAAATATAGACATAAAAACCAAGAGCTAAAATGAATACTATTTTAGAACGGAGAGAGTATTTTTAACTAGTCAATTTGATTCCGAGGCGCATGCAGAACATAAACTTCACAATGGATTGTAATCTTTTTCATTTGTAATCCCAACAATTTTCACCAACCATATTACTCATATTTTATTGAAGCACGAGATGTCAATACATTATTTGAGAATTCATTATGCTGCTGCATCGGACCAGATAATATCAACTAGTGTTTTGCCTTAGCCTGCAATTAGCTTTACTTGTTGGTCCTCATCATCATTCATATTTCATTTCACTAAAGGAAATGATAAGGCAGACTGGGATTCCTGCAATCTTTACGGACTTCTGTGAAGAAGCTGCACATCTAGCATCCTGCTGCATAAGCTCCATAACTGGTCAACCCCTTAAAATTCCAGTATGTGTTAGACTTTGTCATTGTTGTTTCTTTTCAATTGTAGCTATTGAGCAAACAAATGAATCGTCATGATCTATCATGCCTTTTCCAGATCCAGGTAAATCCTTTCAGGCAGCCAGTTGCAGCGGAAAACAATGCATTATACGTACCATGTTATTCAAATTGCTTTGTTTTTGGGATGTAAAATTGCCCTGTCACCAGGAAGTATATTTAGAGATTGATTTGTCAAGAAATGGAATGTGAATTTTCAAAGAAGACAAGGGTGCCATTCCTAGAACATCTGAGATGGGAGGTTTTTATTTCTGAGAGATGATGGAATTAGGATTTAATGTTGGTACACTTAGAATTTGAGAAGACAAGTTGCACAAATCAAGAGGAACACTGGAAGGGCTAGGAATAGCATGTGTACAAGCCGACTAGGAGAAAATGTATTTTATTTGAACCTCTGAAAATATTTAGATACTGCAATTGTAAGATTTTCGCATCAACCGATTCTTGAAATACACTTTTTCATAATTGGGAGATGTATATGTTTTCTTATGGTGGAGCTACATATTATCTAATTTTGTTGTTCACAGCAATCTGGAGGACCGAGATTGTAAGAACTGATTTTGATTCATAAAAACATAGACCAGTGTTCCATGTCTATACCAGAACAGAATCATTTCTTGATATTATAACTCTCCCAGGGTATGCCATTCCAAAGTTAAAGTAAAATGCTTATTGTATAGATTATGGAGAATATGTTCCATGAAACAGCAACAGAATCAAACTGTAAGTTTCTGGTTGCAACCCTTTCTCTCATCCATTTCCATTATGATTTACATATGTAACATACATCATTATATCTAACACACAGCCCTATCTCAAACAAATGAGCAAGCATACACCACTCCAGAAAAAGTTAATGAGGCAAACCACAGAAATTCTATGCAACATAATATATATGTATTTGTATGTTAGTTTTCTGTGTTCAGCGTTGTGGAGAAATCTGGCTGAACACCTGCTTCTGCATCCTGATTTTGTGTCCTTTTTTCACATTTTCATCGGCAATGAGAATATCATCTATCCATGAGACTATATTATGAGCCAAACTTTCCAGCACCCTCGAGTAGCTCTCCAGTATTGCATGTCCAATGTCCTGTAAGCAGGTAAGATGCAAGAATGTTACTTATATTGCATTATAGTTCTTGAACGCAGAACCTGTATATTTTCGTTCTGATCTGATGTGATTATCAAAACAGTTAGTACATTTAGTTCTTTTTGCATAAGCATCAACCAGTGTGTGTGTGTGTGTATATATATATTTCATCACGAACGTTTTCTGGTAACAAGGAAAATGCAGATAAACATGGAATAATCTGAATTTTTCCTTTCTTGTTTTATGTTAGCCATTACCTTGTTGTACTGAATCTTGCTTGTGTCCAGGGTAGTCTGTGACAGGCCTGGGAACCTCTGCTTCAAGCACAGGAGTAAGCTTCTGGCCCTACTGGCAAGGACCAGATTCTTGTCTCCATCAGCATTCAGCTCGGTAACATTCTCCCATTTGGACACCACATGTGTTGCACTTGCTTTTCTTCGCCACACGTACATAGCAGCTTCAACACGGTCTGCAATCTCAAGTGCATCATGTTCTGAGCTCAAACTGAGGAAGTTGAGGAGGTGCTCTGGAGAGAACTGATCGCCTGAAGACATATACCGGTAGATGGTGTCTCCTACACCCACCCTCCCACTCTGTGGGGTAACATAACATCTATCAGAAGCGAGCAAATGGAGGATCTTGACTCTTGACAGAATAAAACTGTTCAGAGAGACAGACTTTGCATGGGAGGATCAGATTACGTGACTGACATACCTTTGGAAGTGTCTCCAAGTATGATAATGGAACTTGCATTTCAGAGAGAATACTGCTGTTGATTTCCATGGCCATCTTGTGGATCTGGCTTGCCTGGTCTCTTTTCTGCTGCAGTTCACGGTGCATGCAATCAGACAGCCCAGAGTCTGGGACACATGGCTCAGGTAACCACCATTTATCCTCACTTCGCTGGAATGATTTCTTGCTTTCTTTGAAGGATTGGTTCCTCTGGTCTGCATACCAGAACTCTGGCTTGTGAAAGCTATCCAATATACCCTACAGAATGAAATTCAGCCATACATTTAGGTACCAGAATGAATTGTTTTGAGAGGATTATGTGAATCAAGACTCACGAGGAGCATTGTTTCTAGTTTTTCGAGTGCAGGAAGGTTCATCAGGATATCTGATCTTGGTGAGGTTGCCATCACCTGTTGAAATCAGAAAATCGAGTCTCAATCAGGATGCCATGAGGATGAAGCACATCAAACTTTGAGATCGAGTGATGGTATTATGACATTTACATCATGTGTGCTTCCATCAGGCATGGCCTGGACAGTAGGTGAGAATTCAACAATGTATTCACAAATGGAGAGGAGGCAATCCATCTCCCTGTTCCACATTGATCTCTTCTCAGGGGACAGTGGCTCCAACCTGTGGCAGGTCCCAAACACTGTTGCTGCAGTTAACAAAAGAAGAGAATCCTGCATTATATCAAAGTGAGTTTAAAGGATGAACACATGATGAATTTCCACGGGTAGATACCATATAGGTTGGTGATGGAATTGGATATGGCCACAGCAGTGCAGACACCTTTGCCGCTCCCCGACATGTCCTCCCCAAGCAGCAACTTCGTGTACTTCTCCTTCATCAGCTCCATCTCTGAAAGAGAAGAGAAGCCATCAAGAACCAGAAAACGCCACAAGGAACATGAACTAAACAGGTTGACATCCGTTACCTTCCTCCTCCATTGACTTCTCAACAATAATAACTTGCTGTGTTTTCTTCATGCTCAGCCTGCTCACCGACGGTGAGAGGCATGACGGCGCTACTGGTTTTGCCGGCATTGTGCGGCTCGTGCTATGGCTGCACATCTGTGGTGACGACACATGATTCTCCTGCTCGTCTCCACTGTCGGAGAAGGAGGCAACCTGGAACAACGGGCGCGAATAGCTTCGGTCATAGCTGTGGCTGTGGAAGCCCGGGAACCCTGAACCATCGCTCATTGCTGTTCTTGATGTTGCTGCTCGTCCAAGCCTGGTTCAGACGACCTGGAGGAGCGATGAACTGGGCGAGAATGGTGATGAGAAGGGCCAAGAACAGAAGGGCTTGTATGTTGTCCCCCTTGGTGATTTGGGTGGGTGAACTCCACGGAACAACAACAATGCATAGCCCGGCGGCTGACATAGGGCGTCTCAAGGATGTTTAGTATATGGCATGTGAGCCGTTTGCCCCCACATTAAGGACATTTTGATTGCCTTGGTGGTTGGAGTGTGGTCGTGCACGATCATGGCTGATGGCGTCAACAGTCAGGGAGGTACACGAAAATGGTAAGGCTTGGTGGTAAAATTACCACTGGCTTTGTTGCATCCCTACCGAAATTTCAGTTGCAACTTTACATGACTCGCTGATATGATATGTCCTCTGGCTGTTGGTCGACACAAGGATATGCACACATTTCTATCTCCGTCTCACTCTCAGGTAAAATAAAATACAGTTCGCAAAATAAAAATAAAATCCAGCTAGATACAGTTTCTTTCTTTCTTTCATTTTTCCCTTTCGAAATGTCAGCTATAGTTAAAATTGCATGGAATTTAATCCCATGGTGGTTGCCTGGTTGGAGGGAGATGCATGCATTCATTCGCTCCTGCTTGGGGTACCTAACTGGTTGGAGGGTGATCATTAGTCTCCCCTCTACATAAATGACACTCCTCTTAATTTCCTCGTTTCCAGCTCATGAAGGCCGTGACACTGTCTCAGCGGCTCATCTGCATGCCTAGCGTTCGTTCGATGCTTTTCCTTCTCTGGATTCACTAGCTAGTAATCATGCAATCAAAAGGTAGCATATCATCCTTCCATCTTCTATTCTATATTAGTAGTACGTCTTTTTTGTAACCTGTTGTATCTATCATTTATCTAACTAATGCTTAGACTATATATATACTAGGCCAGCTGAATGAATATTAGCTTGTGGGCCGGGCGAACGGTCCTGTTAAACATGCTTAGGATGGGAAAGGTGATGCAGTCCAGGTTCATTTGTTCAGGCTTCTACGCAAAGCAATGTACATTATTATATAGCTTCGTGTCGTGCCTACCATGATCGTAGAACTCCCTTTACAAAATTAGGCCACGGATAAACTTTGGAGAATATGGGGGATTGGGAGTGGCTGGCAAGTACGAGGCGACTAGCTGTAGAACTTGTAGCACTCTATTGGGATTGTATCACTCCCTATCGGGACACCCCATTTATCCACGTCAACCAAGAAAACAGGCGACGACTACAGTCAGGCCCGTCTCTAGAAATCTAGGGCTCAGGAGCGAAATGCTCAGACTCTCCAGGCTCCAGCAGTTTACTTAATTATATGCCGAGCAGCTTACTTATGTTACCGTATAAAACATTGTTTTACATTGTAGATGTTCGTAGAGTGAGTTTAAATACGAGGATATTGATGGATAAGCTGTTAGAGCATCTCTAACAACGTGACCTATAAAAATGCCCTATAATTTAAAAATAAGTATATTTTATAGAATTTAGGGCACCAACAAAACACCTCGCTCCAACAGTAAAGCCCCAAATCTAGATTATAGGGCAGTCCACTACGGTGTAGTATATTTGAGGCACTTGAGAGGGTGCTCTATAGTTTTTTGACAAAATTTTATGAAATGAGGCACTGTTGGAGTGATTTTTCCTGTGTAGAGCCCCATATTTCAATTTGAGGCACTAGTTTGAGGTATTGTTGGAGATGCTCTTAGAGATAGCTTTATAAGATCTTAAACATTCATATGACTAATTGACTACTCATAATTGACTACTCAGAATGTTTGGATAACTAATTGATTACATTCTGATTCTTGAAAATTAAAAAAAACACAATTAGCCTCAACAAACAACAACATAGAGAGATGGACGATGCGTGACTCTTCGAACAGGCTAATAGACAGACAAACTGCCCAAACATGCTAACAGGCAGAAAAATAGGCTATTTTAGACTCTTCACTGATGGAGAAACCGGAGGCCCATTAATTTGAGGGCCATGTTCAGATGCTCACCTCGCACACCCTTATCGATGGGCTCGACTAGATCTTATGTGTAAGAGTGCAAACAACTATCTTGATCCGTTAAATCATGATTCAATCATAAATATAATTGTGGTTTATTAGGGGATGCTCTATAAATCTACTTATACTGATGGTGAAAATGTTTAAGTGTTAAATATAACATAAAATTGGATTATGATCTAACGGACTAGGGAGCTCATTTGCACGCTTGTACATAATGATTGCCAGCGCGCATTAGAGCATCTCCAAAAGCTCCCTTAAAATCTTCTTTAAACTATTTTTTTGGAAAAAATCTAAAAAATTAAGCCTCCAACGGCTCCCCTTACAGGTGTATATTTGTGTTGTATCTAATAGACCGGTTCAAAGCACATAATTTCAGGCACGGCTGAGGCCTGACACGGTCCAACCTAATTGTGGGTCTAGGTCGGCATGACCTAATATGTGGGTCGTGGCTGGGTCTCAAGTCAAGCCCATGGGCTGGCCTAGTATGTCTCATTTAATTAAGGTCCATCGAAGTCCACTAAATATCGACTCAGTATTTAACTAAGATCCGTCAAAACCCACATAACCAGCACAACTTGGAAAATCCAGAGCTTCAATAGGCTTTCGAGAACCAATATCTAAATGGAGATAGTGAATAGTGATGATGATCATTGTATATGTATCAACTAAACACTGAATAGAGAACTGAATCTTATTTCTAAGCTAGTTGTACTCTTTTTTCTTTCTGACCAAAGATTTTTAATGTGGTATCACAAAACAAGTTAGTTTTATTTTGGTCATATATATTTTGTACTTTCTGTTTATATATTATTCTTGTATGTATATGGCTCGGTCTGAGACACTAAGACATTCTAGGCTATTTGAGTCGGTCTGACACACATAATTAATTGTGGGCCATGTCGTGGGCCGATGGCTGGCCTTACGTGCTAGCACGGCACGACCCATAATTAGGGATGTGCTTTTGTGGGCCATGCCTTTATAGGTCTGTGCCATGTCGGACCAGGCCGGCTTACATGTATAGGTATAGCTCCCCTAAGAGCATCTCCAACAGCGTGACCTAGAAAATGCCCTATAATTTAAAAATAAGTAAATTTTATTCAATTTAGGGCACCAACAAAATATTATGCTTCAACGGTAAAGCCCCAAATATATATTATAGGGCAGTCCACTACGGTGTAGTATATTCGAGGCACTTGAGAGAGTGACCTATAATTTTTTGACCAAATTTTATAAAATGAGGCACTGTTGGAGTAGTTTTTGCTGTATAAAGCCTTATATCTCTATCTCTATTTCTCTATTATACTTAAAGCATCAGTTTCAACGGTCGTCCTCTATCATTTTTTACAAAAAAAGTCTCACATTTCTTCTAAATCAACTCAGCGTAAAATGTTAAAAAGCGGTGAGGTGGGGTTTGAACCACACCCTGATGAAAGAAGGGTGAGAGACACTAGGCAAAGTTGTTTAACCAATTGAACACCATGCTCAGGTGTTTATAGTATTGAATATAAATTGTACATATGTATATATGATTTTTTGTAAAATACAAAAAAATAATCGTGTCGAGCCGGGCCAGCACTACGGGTTCGAGGCTACGGCCCAAGCACCGCACGACACTCGTGGCGGGTTGGCCCAGACACTATTAAATGGGTTGTGCCTCGGGCCGGCTCACCAGACACGACCCATTTGGCTATCTATACCTCCGCACGATAATGATGGTCCTCGCCTCAGTTGCCACCACCTCGTTCGTCATTCTAC
Source organism: Zea mays (assembly GCF_902167145.1). Classification (NCBI taxonomy): domain Eukaryota; kingdom Viridiplantae; phylum Streptophyta; class Magnoliopsida; order Poales; family Poaceae; genus Zea; species Zea mays. The sequence goes on from NC_050102.1 coordinate 155,033,985, forward strand.
TTCTTTTCTATCTCCCCTCAAGCCTCCACCTCTGCGCCACCCCATTCTCGGCAGAGGGCGTAGGAGCATGTGCCTCCTCCCCGTATTCGTCCGACACCAGCCCCGGCACTGACTCGCGCAGTGGCTATTTCACGTCCACGAGGACGTTTCACATTATGCGCACACCATCGTTTTCGCCGTCGTTGGACGTCCCGTTCATCTTCCCACCCATCGTCCTATTCTTCCTCTCCAACCTGCTGCCTCCCGCCCACGGCCGCAGCCGCGAGCCGGCCGACGCTCGTCAACGCGGGTACGGGACGAGTCGGTCATGCTCCTGGCCTTTCTCGTGCTGTTGAGGAGGACATGGTGACGCCTGCCACGCTTAGGTTATCTTGGCGATGAGGAGTCCAGGTCTGAGATATTAGAAAACTAAGGTCCGTAGCGTGGCAGCAGTCGGCATATGCTACAGAGTTGATGGTGGTGTTGTGTCGCTTCAGTGGGTCCAGGGCTGGGAAGACACTCGCATTCTCTCGCCCTTCTCGGATTGACGTCTGGTGCGGGTGCCTCTCGGTTTGGAGCTGCTCCAACTGGACTTCTTTTTCCGCTTGCGTGTTCTCTCACTATATCTAGTGGTATGCTACATATGTCGTCTCCAGATGCCTAGATCTTCGTCGTGTCCTTCTCCAGCAACGAACAAGTATGTTCGCCTCTTCCCTTCCCCTCCTGCTCTACGAAACCTTGAAAGTGGGAGAGACGAGGGATGTGGGTCTCTGATTTGCTGTCTATGGTACCCGTGCGTTCATAAAAAATATTATGCGAAGAGCGGAGATAATTAATAAAAAATCTTGAGATCTTTTTGTGGATAATTTACGTGGTTATTGTTGTGAGCCGTCGCAACACACGGTAATCGACTAGTTTCAGTTTAAAACATCAGTTTGAGACATTGTTGGAGATACCCAAAGGGTCTGTTTGGTTGGGCTGTGGCTGTGAAAAAAACTACTGTGGGCTGTGAGCTGTGGAAAAAGCTGTTGTGGGCTGTGAGCTGTTAAAAAGCTAAAAACCGTTTGGTGAAAACCACTAAAAGCCGTTAAAAGTTCTTAAATATATGTTTTCACAGTTCCATCCAAAAGCCACTAAAAGCAGGTCGAAGGGTGCTTTCAGTTTTGCACTGCGAGAAAGTCAGCTTTTAGAAAAAGCTGCTTTCTGGATCCAGCCCTTTGGTTTGGCTTTTAGGGGGCAAAAGCCAAAGCCAAAAGCCAAACCAAACACACCCTAAACCCCTTCCATCTTTTTCATTGCCCAAAACTTTTCTCGTCTTTGGGTACAAACATGGAGCTACAGCGATTTGGTGCCTCTAAAATCCCCGGCGGCCTATCTTAGTCTCCAACCGACCCGTCGCGCCATTTTTTTCTGTCTACCCAACGCTCGCTGCACTGCATCCGGCCACCCCCATCGTCACTTCTTCATATCATCAGACGACGACAAATCCTGCTAGGACACCAAGTTTTCCAGGCCCAACAAAATTGCTAGGCTCCCACCGCCCGTCCAGTTTTCGGTTTTTCATCAACATTTATGTGAACTGACGGAGAAAAGAAGAAAAAGCACTCCTAATACTTTTTTTGACTGCTCCGAAAACAACTTTTTTAGAGTGATTTTTTGGAATACTGTTGGAGTATGTTGTTGCGGAATCTCCTGTCTCTATGTCTATTTATTTATATATTATATACAATAAGTAAAAGAGAGAGATAAAATGTTTGTTTAGTCTTGTTTGGAATGCATCTGAATCAGCCCATTCAATCTCTTGTATGGACGATGCTAGATGACTTAAGTTTTGTTTGGAAACTTTTGACTTTGGCTTTTGTCCCTTAAAAGTTAAACCAAAGGGGCTAATTTAGCGAGCAGCTTTTTTACAAAAGCCAGTTTTCTCGTAGTGTAAAACTGATAGCATCTCTGCACTGTTTTTAGAACTATGCAAATATATATAAGAACTTTTAGCACCTTCCACCAGATGACTCTTAGTTTTTTTACTTATCAGCTGTGGGGGGCCTGCCTTGCTGAAGGTCCTCAAAACGTCTTTACTTCGATATGATCAAATGTGTTTTAGGCAAACAACAAAGGATGGACGAAGGTAACCTTTTGGCCAAAGTAGTGTGTAAAGAAGCTTTGTCTATACACACGCGCAGCGAAGGTGCAAACCGAAGGTCGCTAGCCTCGGCGTGGAGGAAGCTTTGAGCGCAAAGCGACGAAGGGGAAGAAGTCCAAGACTTGCGCATCAAGATAGAAAGAGAAAAGATATAATGCTGCCCCTGTATCATTTGTAAATTATGTGTGTAAACTTTGTGGGCATGTATATACATGCGAGACTGTTCAACTTTCCTATAAATAGGTGAATAGTGTCATGCATGAATTCACCTTTGGAGGGCCTTAAGCTTCGGTCTACCTAGCTTTCGAAGTATCTTTGAGCTTTCTTGTGCCAAGAAGTCGAAGGTATGTTTGTAAACTTGTTTAATACGAAGGAAGAAGTAAGAAAAAATGCTAAGACATATAAGATGGGTTTCATGCTTCATCGTTCATTGTCATGTCATTCAATATTGTTTCACCTACATTTCCTCTTTAAACCTTCGTCCTCAAGTTATCCCTTCAGAGAAGTGGTAACTTGTGATAGCCTCGCCCTAGTGGATGGTGATATCATGGCCCAAGCCTTAATAGAATTAATAGAGTACTCATACCAACAAGGTGTATCTTCTTTTTTGAAAGCCTGTCTCGAAAGAACCTCTAGGTTAAGCATGCTTGGTTTGGAGAAATCTTGGGATGGGTGATCGACCGGGAAGTCTTCTCGGGTGCGCATGAGTGAGGACAAAGTGCGTACAAAAGACTTATGTTGGTTTGTGAGATGATATATGATCTGTTGGGGACTTGTTCTCAAATGCTATGAATTAAGAACATGGCAACACAAAATGTTAAATGTTAATGCCCTTCGTCCTTCGAAGCATTATTTCCCTTAGGATATAATGATCTTCGTTCAGAGGTAATTGAGTTAAGTAATGAAGGTCTTGAAAAAGACAAAATCTTGATTTCATTGGTAAACAAGGTTAAAGAAGATGAAGCTGGTTTCAAAGCTCAAGCCGAAATCCAAAAGAATGAAATCGAAGACCTTCGGAAACAGTTGGCAGCAGAAGCTAACTGAGAGATCAGCGATTATTGGAAAACCATTTAGAGAAAACAGTTGAAGAACTTCGCGCATCCAAGGAAAGATGCTTTAAAAAATCCTTGGGCTGCATGGAGAAAATAAAGGCTAGCTTCGCCAACGTGGGTGCATATTCTAATGAAGATAACTTCATACGAGGCGACCCTGAAGGTGTTATCGAATGGATAAGTGGAGAAGCCGAAGCTTTCAAAGAAATTTTAAGTGATCGTGGGGATGTCTGCGCGTTCTCCGGTGCAAGGGGAATTTCAGCCAACCTGGAGAAGGCGGGATGCGACCATGTTAAGACCCTGGCCCAGGCCGAAGCTGCCTTCTCCGTGGATGATACAAAGGATCCCTCGGTTGAAGCAAGTTTGATGGGCGGGAAATTTTATAGTGACATCTGGGTAAATGGTGGCCGAGAGATGGCTCACGAAATTATGAAGAAAAGTGAGAAAGACATCCATGACGCCCGAGTACAAGCAAAACAGGCTGTAGAAGCTGCAGAGCGCGAGAGACGCATAAGTATTGTTTTGTGGCATCTAGCTTCGATATTTGTTTTTTGTGGCTTCGGACTGATTAACTTTTTCCACTGTAGCTGAATTATCTCCGCCACCAGAACCGTTCGACCCCCTGGCTGATCCAGAAACGAAGGAAGCACTGGAGATCATCAATATGGCCGAATCTATCATTGACGAAGTCGTCAATAAATTGTTGAATGAGGTTGCGGAGAAGGTCCTGAAGGAAGACTAGTACTTATTGTAAAAACATTTTTAGATGGTCAATGTAGCTTTGTTGTAAAAAGACTGTGATATTCGATATATATATCTTTGAATCTATTATGTAAATTATTTGTAATTCAGTTCTTTGCGATGCATGAAACTTTTATGTACATACCATTTTTGAGCCTTCGGCGAAAAAACACCTTCCCTTCTTTTCATGCTTCGTAAAGAAAAAGATCCATGCTTCGTAGGAACATCCAAGCTTCGTAAAAACATCCAAGCTTCGTAAAGACAAGGGATCCCTTCTTTTGCAACAGAGCTAATGAAGCTATATTTCTCAGCTTACTTTGTGCCTTAGCATATTTTCATTTTTATAAAGCATTCTCCAAAGATCGACTTCGTATTCAATTCGTATCATTAGTGTGATATGATGTATGATGTGATGCTATGCGGGATGATGTGATGATATGATGCAAAGAATAATGCTAATGCCGAAGACACACACCCACGCTGAAGCACACAATCTCTGCGTCCCCTTAGGAACGATCGGAATCTCTTTGCCGTTTTCGGCTTCACCGCTTATTTTTTTGTGTAAGTTCTGCATCCCCTTAGGAACGTCTTTTGAACTTATTCGCCTTCTAATTCGGCGGTATAAGTTCATGCATCCCCTTAGGAACGTCTTTTGAACTTCTTCGCCTTATATTTCGGCGGTATTTGGCTCTGCATTCCCTTTGGTATGACTTTTGAGCAGAAAACTTACACTACGCTCCCTTAGGAACGACTTTTTGTAGCTTCGGCAAAACTTACGCTGCGCTCCTTTAGGAATGACTTTTTGTAGTGTCAGCGATTTTTAGCTCTGCATTCCCTTAGGAACGACTTTTGAGCTTCGATAGTTTTTGAGCTTCGTAAGTCTGTGAAGAAGATATATTTCATTCTGATAGAAGCGAAACTATTACAAGAAATTAAAACTAGATTTACATTGATTGTTCCTTATTTAAAAACAAAATGACATAGAACATAAAAGTATTTCGGGGGTAGGATATCGCTCAATAAATGTGCTTTGATTCTGGCACAGTACTGATGACTGTGCGAGCTTTGGATTCCTCCCTGAATTCACGTTGCTGTTGAGAGTGCTGGCGCCCTTCTGGCTGCTGGCTTCGTGAATAGGTCGGTTGTAGTGGTGGTGAGGGTGGGAGTTGTGGCCAGGAAGCCTGTGAGTGGCTAGCCGAAGCAACAGAAGCTGCAGGATGATTGCCCACATACTCTGGTATGTAGGGAGAGTGGCACGAAGCAGTGTGCAAGACCTGCTTCGGCTGATTATGCCGAGCTTCGGCTTCTGCGATCTTCTTTTGCTTCTGAATAGTGATTTTACACATTCTTGTAGTATGACCCTTGTCCTCACCACAAAATAAGCAGTAGATCTTCCTGGGCTGATCCCCAAATTTTCCTCAGAAGCCCCTAGCGCCTTTGCCCCTTGGAGCTGGTGGCCTGAAAGAGCTTTGTTGTTGCCCCGAAGATTGTGAGGTGTATTGTGACCTCTGAGGTTGGCTCCCTTTGTTGTCGTTCTGACTGGAGCTGTGAATCGACCTGACATGCCTCGGGTGGATTCGTCCTCCAAAGCCCCTGGTCATCTCAGAGATTCTATACGCTTCCTCCCTTCTTTGGCAGAAGTCGTTATCAGCCCGAATGTACTCATCCATCTTCTGAAGCAGCTTCTCCAGGGTCTGTGGGGGCTTTCTGGAAAAATATTGAGCAGTAGGTCCTGGCCTGAGACCCTTGATCATGGCCTCAATGACAATTTCATTGGGCACTATAGGCGCTTGTGCCCTCAGTCGCAAGAACATTCGGATATATGCCTGAAGGTATTCTTCGTGGTCTTGCGTGCATTGGAACAGGGCCTGAGCTGTGACTGGCTTTGTATGAAAGCCTTGGAAACTGGTAACCAGCATGTCCTTGAGCTTCTGCCACGACATGATAGTCCCTGGCCAAAGAGAAGAATACCATGTTTGGGCTACATTCCGAACTGCCATGACGAAGGACTTCGCCATGACCGCGGTATTGCCCCCGTACGAAGATATAGTTGCTTTGTAACTCATCAGAAACTGCTTTGGATCTGAGTGCCCATCATATATGGGAAGCTGGGGTGGCTTGTATGATGGGGGCCATGGGGTAGCCTGCAGTTCTGCTGCCAATGGAGAAGCATCATCAAAAGTAAAAGTATCATGACTGAAATCATCATACCATCCATCTTCGTTGAACAGACCCTCTTGACGAAGCTCCCTGTGCTCGGGCCTTCGGTCTTGTTCATCTTGAACAAGATGACGCACTTCTTCAATAGCTTCGTCGATCTTTCTTTGAAGATCGGCCAGCCGAGCCATCTTCTCCTTCTTCCTTTGTACTTGTTGGTGGATGATTTCTATGTCCCTAATCTCTTGGTCCAACTCCTCCTCCTAGAGTGTTGGACTGGTGGCCTTTCTTTTCTGGCTTCGAGCCTCTCGGAGAGAGAGAGTCTCCTGGTTTGTGTCCAGTGGCTGTAGTGCAGCAGCCCCTGGCGCAGTTATCTTCTTCGGCGACATGACAAAGGTCAGTGCTTGCCGAAGGTGGTCGAATGAGTTCACCAGAGGTGGGCGCCAATGTTGGTGACTTGTTCTCAAATGCTATGAATTAAGAACAAGGCAACACAAAATGTTAAATGTTAATGCCCTTCGTCCTTCGAAGCATTATTTCCCTTAGGATATAATGATCTTCAGACGAAGGTTATGAAGGACATACCTTCATCATCACGATATATGTTAATAAAAGAAGAAGCATACGAAATATAGAAGACAACATAAACGATCATATAACATTATTAATTCATTCTCATTATACTATCATGGAAAGACAGAAACAATATTGAATTACAAATGTACCTTCGGCTTGATAGAAGATAAAAATACAAGCGTGACGCACGAACGAGTACAAGTCAGCGTGAACAGTACGAGGGTATTGTTCATCTATTTATAGGCACAGGGCGCAGCCTATGCAAAATTACATTCATGCCCTTCATGTTTACTATTGACATTAGGACAATCTATCGAGGACTAAATAGCCTTTTCCTCTTTAAGTCGGTTCCTTTTCTGCTACTGAGCTGAAGCTTCCTTGCGCATAGCTTCGGAACTGGTCCGACCTTCATCCTAACCATGCTTTCATATTGTGGACAGCTTCATCCCGAGTCCGAAGGTTCCTGTACATATATTACACTTGGGAAACATTGTTAATCATGTTTTTGAGGACCTTCGGAAGACGAAGGCCCCAACATGATCCTAGAGGGTTGCTAGAGTAAGTACCGCCGGTCCGAGAGTACACGACGTGCTACAAATGGTATCAGAGCCGACCCTTGCGGTTTCATGGGCGTGTGTGGACTAGGGGGTCGAGTATATGGTGCATGACGCATGTGGGCCTAGAGTGGTCACATGACATGGCATATGACGACACTAGACATACAAACGTGGCCAAGAGGGGAGGTTCCTGGCTTGGGGTTGATCGACGAGGACGTCGGTCTTCTAAGAGGATGGATTGTGATATCCTGGCCCTAGTGGATGGTGATATCCTAGCCTAAGGCTTAATAGAATTAATAGAGTACTCGTACCAACAAGGTGCATCTTCTTTTTCGGAAACCTGTCTCGAAAGAATCTCTAGGTTAAGCGTGCTTGGACTGGAGAAATCTTGGGATGGGTGATCGACCAGGAAGACTTCTCTGGTGTGCATGAGTGAGGACAAAGTATGCACAAAAGATTTGTGTTGGTCTGTGGGGATGATATGATCCTAGAGGGCTGACAGGATTAAGTACCACTGATCCGAGAGTAGACGGGGTGTTACATAACTTAAGGATGAAGGTCCAAACTTCTTAACTTGTGTTGTCTTGTTTTTGATGCCATGTAGCAATTGAAAAAAGTGACCAACGTTAGTCCACAACAGTTTTTTTTCACAACCACACCTTAATCAAACAAACCCTTATATTAGACCTGAGCGAGCTGCAAGACTATCTCCAACAGCTTACTCATCCACATCTCCTATTTCAAACTTCACTCTATAAACATTAGAATCTATAGTGCAAACAATGTTTTGCACGGTCATATGCACGATCTTCTGGCCATAGCGTAAGAGTGGGCCCATTACATCCTTGACCCTGAGTCTGCCTCCTTTTCCCCCTTCAACATTTATTGTTGTCCCGTTGAATGTTGATAGACCTTCACTGCATTCAGCCATTATTGTGACTCCATATTCATCTCAACTAAAGATGTCAATTTTCCCTGTGGGTGTGGGAATGGGGATGAAATTTCCCCCGTGAGGATGGTGGGGCGAGGCCTTGGAATTTAACGAGGCGGGGACAGGGATGGCAATTCCACCATGGGATCCGACGGAGACCTGAATTAGGAAGTAGACCCTCCCTCGTGCATTTTTTGAAGGTTGAATCTGAGAGCACCAAGAGGGAGGGGTGAATAGGTGATCCTGCAAAACTTGCTCCAAACAACACAAACTTAGTTTAATAAATGTGTTAGTGGAAACTAAAACCAAGTTCGGATTGGATGAGAAGAGGAGATAAAGAAAGACTTTTCACTTTATTGCTCTCTTGAGATGTGTATTAAACTAGTAGCAATATTGCAAGTGAAGTTTAGACACCAAGGAAAATAAAAATCGTTAAAAAGTAAAGTGAACACGAGACACGACGATTTTTCCTGTGGTTCGGCCAAAGCCTACTCCACATTATGGTGACCTCCTTCGGTCAAGGGTTGCACTCAACCCCTCTCAAGTGATTCAAAGATCAAACTTGAGTGCCACAATATTCTTCCTTATATCAATCCCGTTTGTGAGGGATCTCCACAAGTTGAAGTCTCTCACGCCTTACACAAGATGATCACAATCAAAACCGGATTTAGGGAGGGAGTAAGAGTACGCACACAAGAGAACAATCGCAACAACCAAACACGCACAAGCGAAGAAGAGAGCGCAAGAACACAAAGACAGAGTGACAACTCAAGAGGCGCTCAAATCTCTCTCTAACACTAGAACAGCGTGGTCACGGAGTCTCGGAGTTGTAGTGTGCTCTTTGAATGCTTGGTGTACTGGTAGATGTGCCTAGGGGCCTCTTTTATAGCCCCAAGGGGCCAAGGAGCCGTTGCTTCTTCCTTTGGAAACTAAAGATTGCCTTCTGTCCACGGGTGCACCAGATAGTCTGGTGCACAACAGACACTCTGGTCTTCAACAGTCACATGATTGGTTGATTGGTCACTTTCCTTTTCGGGTGGGCAGCAGACTATCCGGTGACCCCTCCCGATCGTTGGCGTGCTGACGTGGCCAGCGTCGATCATGTTGCCGACAGTTGGTGCCACTTAAGAGTCGTTGCCCGCCTAGACCACCGGACATGTACGGTACACACCAGATTGTCCGATGAATTTTAGCCAGTGAGCCCAAGCAAAAACCCGAGAGCGGCCATTTGTGGCTAGTTGACAAAGCCATCACCGGACATGTCCGGTGAAGCCTAGTCTGGCCCAAGTTTGGCTCTTTTGAGCCAAACTCCACTTTTTTACTCTCTTAGTGATGATTTCTAGCACTTGAATAAACATAGTTAGTAACAAAAATAATTGACTAAGAACTAGAATCATACTTTTATCATATCATTTCAAAATGGTTTGCAATATGCTCAAGCTAAGTCCAAATGTCACTTTACTTGCACAAAGAAGTTAATAGCTAAATAAAAGTGCAAGAAACATAGTATAGTGTAAGTGCAACTTATTCAAATACTTAAACCTTTTGTTATTTAGTTTTACCTAAGGTTGCACTTTTTGGTCTTCCAATCCAACTAATTTGGAATTCGCATCTTCAATTTGCTTGATTTAAACCTATGCTCATGCTCATATAAGGAAGGTTAGTTCAAAGTGATGTGTTGGGCACTTAATTACCAAAACAACTAGAAATAGCCTAAGAGCACATTTCCCTTTCAGAACCCAATAAATTATCTCATCGTGACCTAATATAAAGACATCACTCATCAATCTTAACCCTCATTTGTTTCGCTCGGTTGCTGTGCACATATGTGACCATCCTTATTTATGTGTGTATATCACAATTTTATACAAAAAAATTGAACCACATGGGTTCATCGCAAGGATCGGGTCCTCGATGGGACAGGGACGGAAATGAAATCCTCCTCGTTAAGGACTGATTTGGTGATAAGGGAATTGGAGGGGATTCATGAGGGAGGAAATCCCTTTCTATTTAAAATTAGGGGACATATCTGGAACTAATAAAGTTCGCAAAAAATTCTAAAAAATCATACATATTTTTCCATCCTACTCCAGTTATATAAAAATTTTCAAATTCAATTTCGTTATACTTTAACTGTAATAAAAAGATAAAAATTCTGACAAGTTTAAATTAGAAAATCGGCTAAAATGTTCTCTTTTTTATTACAGATAAAGTATAACGAATTTGAACTTGAAATTTTGTATATAATTGGAGTAGAATGGAAAAAAATATGTATGATTTTTTTAGATTTTTTGTGAACTTTGTTAGTTCATGTGCACCATACGTGCACCAAAGGCTTATGTGCACAAGATATGTTAATTAAATAGCAAGTGATTTTTCTCTCCATAAATTCTCTCCAATTCTCTTGTCACCAAATCAGACCTAACCGTTTCAAGGCCTGGGTGAGGAACATATTTCAGGGATCGAGCGGGGACAGGGAGCCCTCCCCTGACCTTGACCCACCCCGTTGCCATCCCTAATATCGCCCATTTAGTAATCACAATTTTGTGCTTTCTCTCGATGTTTCTCCATTTACTGTCATTCATTTGTTAGTGAGTATCATGGATAGATTGTCAGCAACTATGCACAAAAGTATCATGTATACCTTTGTTATAAGTGCACTTGCAATAAGCTCTTAGGGATCTTTTGGAACGTAGAAATTTTAAAAAAAATCATATATAAGAATCAGTTTATTTTCACAGATAAACACAGTAAATAGAAAAAAAAAACCTCCAAAGGAGCCCTAATTTTATTTAGTTATTTACTTCTCCGCCACATATCATATTTGCGCGCATACCATATTTTCGTGAAACTAACTAGTTTCAAATTTAACTAGACATATATATATAGGGCAGGTATAATAGGAGCCCTGGGCTTCGGATATTAAAGAGAGCCCGGGTCGTGGAGGGGGTCTGGTCCACTCAGCCGTCGGCGCGTGGGTCTGATGGAGAGGAGACAGAGAACATGTAGAACCGACGGCGCCATGACGGGGTGGATTAATGGAAAGACAGGAATCATATGGTAGTGGGCGGAATTATAGGGATTAGATTCCACATGCAAACGTGCGTACTTTGAAACGTGGACGCGGAATTAATGGATCTTGCATGGGGTTTAATTGCGGCAGTTAAAGGTAATATCGAATAAGATGATGAATGGTTTGACATAAAATAGATATGCTATAAATGTTGCATATATAGTATATAGAGAATGGCGTAAAACGTTGAGTCATTGTGCGTAAGAACTTGTAATGTTTTTTTGTATTAAATTTACACTGCTACAATACCGGTACGGTTACGGAAATTATGGAAATACACTGGAAACGTGGGTGCGGTTACTTGTTTAGAGTATCATCTGTGATTTCCTTGCATTCAAAAAAAATATCCCGCTACTGGGGAACTAGTTGGCGGTGGAGATGGCCGGCTCTGGACAATCGTCGGCGATGGTAGGAGATGGCGGTCATCTTGGTCCAAACACTGAGGGAGTAGTTGATGGTAACTTAATGGTTACACCACCTCCTGCTCTACTGGGGCCTGTAATCGATGCTTCAAGCATGGGGGATGAAGGACAACAACGGATTCGATCGCCAATGTCCAATATTAGCTTCAGGGAAATGGATACGCCTCAAATACTGCATTCACATGTAAGTCCAATTGTTGTTTTTTTATTATTAATTGATTAGATTGTTATGATCATATTTCGTGGTACAAATAACATTGTCAATGAATTGCAGAAAAAAAACATTGATAAGTATATAGTGCCAACAGTAGGGATGACTTTTAAGGATGTTGATGATGCATATAAATTTCATAAAAGGTATGCATATGAAGTTGGATTTCCATTGAAGAAATACTGAGAGAAGACATTCAATAAGTGGATAAATTGTTCACGTGAAGGTAAAAGTGCACCAAAACCAAATGATACACCTAGGATGAGGAATAGGAATTCGGGTCGTACACAATGTAAGGCTGGATTGAAATTAAAAAATATATATGATGATGAAAAAAGGGTGGTAGCTGCAAAGAATGAACTGGTGAATTTGGAGCATAACCATGAGTTCATAACTGACGAAGCAGAGAAACAACATTTACGTTGCAACAAAAGTAGGGATGTTGAATTCATTAATTTTGTTGATGCAATGCATGATAGCCGAGTGCCGCAGCACTGCGTAGTTGATTTTATATATACCAGACATGCATGATGGGCCAGAGAACGTACCGGTAATTGCTCAAGATCTGAAAAACATGTAAGAAATCTTTTATGTTGACTATGTATATATTGAGTAATATTACTATAGTAAATGTTTGGATAATCATTTTTTGTGCATACAAATGTAGGAGGGCAGCAAGGAGACGAGAAAACTGCGCAAATGATGTAGCTAAACTTCTGTCTTTCTTTACGGAATGCAAGAAACAGAATCCACAATTTTTTTGTGATTTTCAGCTAGACAATGATGGGAAAATAGTGAGTATTTTTTTGTCACACGCAAGTATGCAGGGGGGATTATGCAGATTATGGTGATGTTGTGACATTTGATACAACACACAAGACGAATATATATGATAAACCACTGGGCATGTTTATTGGAGCTAACAGCCATCTGCAGTGTACAGTGTTTAGATTTGTGTTGTTGGGAGATGAAACAGTTCAGACTTTTGAATGGGCTTTCAATTCATTCAAAACATGTATGGGATGCAAGGGTCCGAGAGTTATGCTAACAGGTATGTGGTATGTGAATTTGTTATGCAAACACGTCAAATAATTTATTGTGATAGTAAAATAATAGTTTGTGAGCAATTGCAGATCAAGATCCTGCAATGCCAATTGCTCTGAGAATTGTATTTCCAAAAACAATTCACAGACTGTGTTTATGGCATGTCCAGAACAGATTTATGCCATTCTTAAATGAATTATATGCAAGGTTTGCTGATAAGGATTTTAAAACAACATTCCAATCTATTATACATCATCCATTAACTCCTCATGAGTTTGAATGTGCCTGGGAAATGATGCTAGAAGAATTCAATCTGCATGAAGATATGACTCTATGCAAATTATATGAAATAAGGAAAGAATGGATACCAGCATTTTTTAAAAATGACTTCTATGGGGTAATGGTGTCTACACAACGAAGTGAGAGCATGAACAGATTAGTGAAGAAATCACATGTAAATGCGAACACCCCTCTACATGAGTTCGCTAAACAAATGATGTCGGGGACCATAATTAGGGGGTACCCCAAGACTCCTAAACTCGGCTGGTAACCACCATCAGCACAAAGCTGCAAAGGCCTGATGGGCGCAATACAGGTCAAAGCTCCGCCCACTCAAGGGACACGACCTCGCCTCGCCCGAGCCCAGCCTCGAGCAAGAACAGCAGACCCAGGTGAATTCACGTCTCGCCCGAGGGTCTCCTCAAGCATCGGGCACGCCTTCGACTCGCCCGAGGCCCAGCTCGGGCAGGCTTCGCGGAGAAGCAACCTTGGCCAGATCGCCTCACCAACCGACCGAATCACAGGAGCATTCAATGCAAGGATCGCTTGACACCTTATCCTGACGCACGCTCCTCAGTCGACAAGGCCGAAGTGACCGCAGTCACTTCACCCCTCCACTGACTGACCTGACAGGAAAACAGTGTCGCCTGCACTGCTCCGACTGCTGTGCCACCCGCTAGGGTGATGCTGACAGCCGCCGAGTCCAACCTCAGGCGCCATAGGAAGCTCCGCCTCGCTCGACCCCAGGGCTCCGACTCCACCTCGACCTCGGAAGACGAGCTCCGCCTCGCCCGACCCCAGGGCTCGGACTTAACCTCGACCTCGGAAGACGGTCTCCGTCTCGCCCGACCCCAGGGCTCGGACTCAGCCTCGACCTCGGAAGACGGTCTCCGCCTCGCCTGACCCCAGGGCTCGGACTCAGCCTCGACCTCGGAGGACGGTCTCCGCCTCGCCCGAGCCCAAGGCTCGGACTCAGCCTCGACCTCGGAGGAGTCACCGCCTCGCCCGACCTCGGGCTCGGACTAACCACGCCACAGGGGGGTACATCATTACCCTACCCCTAGCTAGCTCAGGCTACGGGGAACAAGACCGGCGTCCCATCTGGCTCGCCCCGGTAAAACAAGTAATGATGGCACCCCGCGTGCTCCATGACGACGGCGGTTCTCAGCCCCTTACGGAAGCAAGGAGACGTCAGCAAGGACCCGACAGCCCCGACAACTGTACTTCTACAGGGTTTAAGCGCTCCTACGACGGTCACGACATCACATGAACAGGGCACCAACACCTCTCCAACAGCCACGTCGGCATGTACATAAGGCTCTGGCTCCTCTCTGCTAAACACATTAGCACATTGCTACACTCCCCATTGTACACCTGGGCCTTCTCCTTACGTCTATAAAAGGAAGGTCCAGGGCCCTCGTACGAGAAGGTGGCCGCGCGGGAGAACGGGCTGACAGACAGTCCCCCTCTCTCTCTCTCCCTCGCGAACGCTTGTAACCCCCTACTGCAAGCGCATCCGCCCTGGGCGCAGGACAACACGAGCCGCGGTTCCCCTTATTGTTCCCCTTGTGTTCCGTCTCGCGCCGACCCATCTGGGCTGGGACACGCAGCGACAATTTACTCATCGGTCCAGGGACCCCCCGGGGTCGAAACGCCGACAGTTGGCGCGCCAGGTAGGGGCTTGCTGCGTGTTGACGAACAGCTTCCCGTCAAGTTCTAGATGGGTAGTCTCCAGCAACCTCTCCAGTCCGGGACAATGCTCCATTTCGGGAGTCTCGGTTTCATGTCCCTCGACGGCAGCTACGACATGGTACTCCTTCCTCCGCCGCGCGACAACGACAATGGCGGCCTTCAGCCCGCCCGCCAGCGGCGGAATCGACGACGTCTTCCCCGCGTGGCGGAAGAGCAGCATCTGGGTCTGTCCCGTCACCTTCCCCGCCGACGGAGGAGGAGGCGGGGCAACCATGGCCAAGCAGGAGGCGGCACCTTGCCGGCTGTCGAGCGAGTCGACGATGCCGGCGCCCCAGCGGGAGACACGTCGGGCGTTGACCTCGCGTCTGAGACGAAGACGAGCGTCGTTTCCCCGCAACACGCCAACCCCAAGCAGACAGACGACGCCAGCACACTCGCGAAGGACTTGCTGGATGTTAGCCTCGTACCTGAGATAACGGTGCAGTCCGTTCCCGACGCGACTTTGTCACCATCCATCGATCAAGAGGTACCGTCCATTTTTCCATCCTGTGCCTTTTAGATTCAGCTTCGACCCACCAAGCGACCCCGCTTCGGTGGACGCTTTCATAAAGGCATATCCTAACCTTCCGGGGTACCATATGTGGTCAACCTGGGACCGACTAACGGCCGTCTCGACCTACGGGCCCCCGAGTTCCGAGGAAGATGACGAGCCCGACTCTGGTTGGGATTTCTCCGAGCTCGGTAACCCCAGTGCCATGCGAGACTTCATGGCCGCATGTGACTACTGCCTCTCTGATTGCTCCGATGATGGCCACAGCCTTGACAACGAGGACTGTGGCCCAAGTCGCGAATGTTTCCACGTCGATCTAGGGTGTCTCGATGAAGGCAACCATCTTGGTATGCCGGAGGACGGCGATCCCCCTAGGCCTGCGCCTCGCGTTGACATCCTTCGGGAGCTAGTTGTGGTCCCAGTCCCTGTGGGGGGTCAGGACGCACAGCTCGAGCAAATCTGCGAGATGCAGGCCAGGCTCGACGAGGAAGCAGGACAACTTGTGCAGCTCCGGCAGAACATCGGGCAGGAGTGGGCAGGCCGAGCTCCGGTCGGAGAAGCGCGTCATCTGGCCCAGGACGTCTAGCACCGCATCGCCGACGATGCTAGGGCAAGGCTGCCCCCAGCTTCCAGTGGGGTCGGCCAGAACCTGGCTGCAGCAGCAATACTACTCCGAGCGATGCCGGAACCATCCACCACCGAGGGGCGGCGTATCCAGGGAGAACTCAAGAATCTCCTGGAGGATGCCGCGGTCCGACGGGCCGAAAGCTCTGCATCCCGAAGGCAGGGGTACCCCCCGGAGCATCGCGCCGCGACTTCCCGATTCATGCGGGAAGCCTCGGTCCACACCGGGCGCACATGGGACACAGCGCCTGCAGCCCCTGGTCGCCTCGGCAACGAGCACCACCACCGCAATCATCGAGCCCACCTCGACGAAAAGGTGCGCCGAGGCTACCACCCCAGGCGTGGGGGACGCTATGACAGCGGGGAGGATTGGAGCCCTTTGCCCAAACCACCCGGTCTGCAGGCTTTCAGCCGAGCCATACGACGGGCGTCGTTCCTGACCCGGTTCTGAACCTCGACTACCATCACTAAGTACTCGGGGGGAGACAAGGTCGGAACTATGGCTCACGGACTACCGGTTGGCCTGCCAGCTGGGTGGAACGGACGATGACAACCTCATCATCCGCAACCTCCCCCTGTTCCTCTCCAACGCCGCCCAAGCCTGGCTGGAGCATCTACCTCCTTCGCAGATCTCCAACTGGGACGACCTGGTCAAAGCCTTCGCCGGCAACTTCCAGGGCACATACGTGCGCCCTAGGAACTCCTGGGATCTCCGAAGCTACCGCCAGCAGCCGGGAGAATCCCTGCGGGACTACATCCGACGGTTTTCGAAGCAGCGCACCGAGCTGCCCAACATCACCGACTCAGATGTCATCGGCGCGTTCCTCGCCGGCACCACTTGCCGCGACCTGGTGAGCAAGCTGGGTCGCAAGACTCCCACCAGGGCGAGCGAGCTGATGGACATCGCCACCAAGTTCGCCTCTGGTCAGGAGGCGGTCGAGGCCATCTTCCGGAAGGACAAGCAGCCTCAGGGGCACCAGCCGGAAGACGTCCCCGAGGCGTCCGCTCAGCGCGGCACCAAGAAGAAGGGCAAGAAGAAGTCGCAAGCGAAACGCGACGCCGCCAACGCAGACCTTGTCGCCGCCGCCGAGCACAGGAACCCTCGGAAGCCTCCCGGAGGCGCCAACCTGTTCGACAAGATGCTCAAGGAGTCGTGCCCCTACCATCAGGGTCCCGTCAAGCACACCCTTGAGGAGTGCGTCATGCTTCGGCGCTACTTCCACAAGGTCGGGCCCCCGGCGGAAGGTGGCAAAGGCCACGACAACGACAAGAAGGAGGGCCACAAGGCAGAAGAGTTCCCCGAGGTCCATGACTGCTTCATGATCTACAATGGGCAAGTGGCGAACGCCTCAGCTCGGCACCGCAAGCAAGAGCGCCGGGAGGTCTGCTCGGTGAAGGTGGCGGTGCCAGTCTACCTAGACTGGTCCGACAAGCCCATCACCTTCGACCAAGGCAACCACCCCGACCACGTGCCGAGCCCGGGGAAGTACCCGCTCGTTGTCGATCCCGTCGTCGGCAACGTCAGGCTTACTAATGTCCTCATGGACGGAGGCAGCAGCCTCAACATCATCTACGCCGAGACCCTCGGGCTCTTGCAGATCGATCTGTCTGCGATCCGGGCCAGTGCGGCGCCCTTTCACGGGATCATCACCGGGAAGCGCGTCCAACCCCTCGGGTAACTCGATCTGCCCGTCTGCTTCGGGACTCCCTCCAACTTCCGAAAGGAAACCCTCACGTTCGAGGTGGTCGGGTTCTGAGGAACCTACCACGCAGTGCTGGGGAGACCATGCTACGCCAAGTTCATGGTCGTCCCCAACTACACCTACCTCAAGCTCAAGATGTCGGGCCCCCATGGGGTCATCACCGTCGAATCCACGTACCAACACGCGTATGAATGCGACGTGGAGTGCGTGGAGTACGCTGAGGCCCTCGCCGAATCTGAGGCCCTCATCGTCGACCTGGAGAGCCTCTCCAAGGAAGTGCCAGACGCGAAGCGCCACACCGGCAACTTCGAGCCAGCAGAGGCGGTTAAGTCCGTCCCTCTCGACCCCAGCAACGACGCCTCTAAGCAAGTCCGGATCGGCTCCGAGCTCGACGCCAAATAGGAAGCAGTGCTCGTCGACTTTCTCCGCGCGAATGCCGAGGTTTTTGCGTGGAGTCCCTCGGACATGCCTAGCATACCGAGGGATGTCGCCGAGCACTCGCTGGATATCCGAGCTGGAGCCCGACCCGTGAAGCAGCCTCTGCGCCGATTCGACAAAGAAAAGCACAGAGCCATAGGCGAGGAGATCCACAAGCTGATGGCTGCTGGGTTCATCAAAGAGGTATTCCATCCCGAATGGCTAGCTAACCCTGTGCTTGTGAAAAAGAAATGTGGGAAATGGCAGATGTGTGTAGAATACACTGGTCTAAACAAAGCATGTCCGAAAGTTCCCTACCCTCTGCCTCGCATCGATCAAATCGTGGATTCCACTGCTGGGTGCGAAACCCTGTCGTTCCTCGATGCCTACTCAGGGTATCACCAAATCAGGATGAAAGAGTCCGACCAGCTCGCGACTTCTTTCATCACACCTTTTGGCATGTACTGCTACATCACTATGCCATTTGGTTTGAGGAATGCAGGCGCAACATACCAAAGGTGCATGAACCACGTGTTCGGAGAGCATATTGGTCGAACGGTCGAGGCTTACGTCGATGACATCGTAGTCAAGACGAGGAAAGCCTCCGACCTCCTCACGAACCTTGAAACGACATTCAAGTGTCTCAAGGCGAAAGGCGTAAAACTCAATCCCGAGAAGTGTGTCTTCGGAGTCCCCCGAGGCAAGCTCCTGGGGTTCATCGTCTCTGAGCGGGGCATCGAGGCCAACCCGGAGAAAATCGCGGCCATCACCAGCATAGGGCCCATCAAAGACTTGAAAGGAGTACAGAGGGTCATGGGATGCCTTGCGGCTCTGAGCCACTTCATCTCGCGCCTCGGCGAAAGAGGCCTGCCTCTGTACCGCCTCTTAAGGAAGACCGAGCGCTTCACTTGGACCTCCGAGGCCGAGGAAGCCCTCGTGACCTTAAAGGCACTCCTTACAAGTGCACCCATCTTGGTGCACCCGCTGCCGGAGAAGCCCTCTTGATCTACGTAGCCGCCACCACTCAGGTGGTCAGCGCCGCGATCGTAGTCGAGAGACGAGAAGAAGGGCATGCATTGCTCGTCCAGAGGTCGGTCTACTTCATCAGTGAGGTACTGTCCGAGACCAAAATCCGCTACCCGCAAATTCAGAAGCTACTGTACGCGGTGATTCTGACGTGGCGAAAGTTGCGACACTACTTCGAGTCTCATCCGGTGACTGTGGTGTCATCCTTCCCCCTGGGGGAGATCATCCAGTGCCGAGAGGCCTCGGGTAGGATTGCAAAGTGGGCGGTGGAAATCATGGGTGAGACAATCTCGTTCGCTCCTCGGAAGGCCATCAAGTCCCAAGTCTTGGCGGACTTTGTGGCCGAATGGGTCGACACCCAGCTTCCAGCAGCTCCGATCCAACCGGAACTCTGGACCATGTTTTTCGACAGGTCGCTGATGAAAACAGGAGCGGGCGCGGGCCTGCTCTTCATCTCACCCCTCGGGAAGCACCTCCGCTACGTGCTGCGCCTCCATTTCCCGGCGTCCAACAACGTGGCCGAGTATGAGGCCCTGGTTAACGGGTTGCGCATCGCCATCGAGCTAGGGGTTCGGCGCCTCGACGCTCGTGGCGACTCGCAGCTTGTCATCGACCAAGTCATGAAGAACTCACACTGCCGCGAACCGAAGATGGAAGCCTACTGCGACAAGGTTCGGCGCCTGGAAGACAAGTTCTATGGGCTCGAGCTCAACCACGTCGCCCGACGATACAACGAGACTGCGGACGAGTTGGCTAAGATAGCCTCGGGGCGGACAACGGTTCCCCCGGACGTCTTCTCCCGAGACCTACATCAACCCTCCGTCAAGACCGACGACACGCCCAAGCCCGAGGAAGCCTCGGCCCAGCCCGAGGCACCCTCGGCCACCGAGGGTGAGGCACTGTGCATCAAGGAAGAGCGGAATGGGGTCCCGCTTAATCGAAACTGGCAGACCCGTACCTGCAATATCTCCACCGAGGAGAGCTACCCCTCGACAGAGCCGAAGCTCGGCGACTGGCGCGGCGCGCCAAGTCGTTCGTCTTGCTGGGTGACGGAAAGGAGCTC
Source organism: Zea mays (assembly GCF_902167145.1). Classification (NCBI taxonomy): domain Eukaryota; kingdom Viridiplantae; phylum Streptophyta; class Magnoliopsida; order Poales; family Poaceae; genus Zea; species Zea mays. The sequence goes on from NC_050102.1 coordinate 155,054,225, forward strand.
TACCACCGCAGCCCCTCAGGCATCCTCCAACGATGCGTATCCATCACCGAAGGTCAGGAGCTATTGCAAGAAATACACTCGGGGGCTTGCGGTCACCACACAGCACCTCGAGCCCTCGTTGGAAACGCCTTCCGACAAGGTTTCTACTGGCCAACCGCGGTGGCCGACGCCACTAGGATTGTACGCACCTGCCAAGGGTGTCAATTCTACGAAGGCAGACGCACCTGCCCGCTCAGGCTCTGCAAACAATTCCCATCACCTGGTCGTTTGCTGTGTGGGGTCTGGACCTTGTCGGTCCCTTGAAGAAGGCACCCGGGGGCTTCACGCACCTGCTGGTCGCTATCAACAAATTCTCCAAGTGGATTGAGGTCCGACCCCTAAACAGCATCAGGTCCGAACAGGCGGTGGCATTTTTCACCAACATCATCCATCGCTTTGGAGTCCCAAACTCCATCATCACCGACAACGGCACCCAGTTCACTGGCAGGAAGTTCCTGGACTTCTGCGAGGAACACCGCATCTGGGTGGACTGGGCCGCCGTAGCTCACCCCATGACGAATGGGCAGGTAGAGCGTGCCAACGACATGATTCTACAGGGACTCAAGCCGAGGATCTACAACGACCTCAACAAGTTCGATAGGCGATGGATGAAGGAACTCCCCTCGGTGGTCTGGAGTCTGAGGACGACGCCAAGCCGAGCCACGGGCTTCACGCCGTTTTTTCTAATCTATGGCACCGAGGCTATCTTGCCCATAGACTTAGAATACGGTTCCCCGAGGACGAGGGCGTACAATGACCGAAGCAACCGGACAAGCCGAGAAGACTCATTAGACCAGCTGGAAGAGGCTCGGGACATGGCCTTACTACACTCGGCAAGGTATCAGCAGTCTCTACGACGCTACCACGCCCGAGGGGTTCGGTCCCGAGACCTCCAGGTGGGGGACTTGGTGCTTCGGCTACGACAAGACTCCCGGGGGCGCCACAAGCTCACGCCTCCCTTGGAAGGACCGTTCATCATCGCCAAGATTTTGAAGCCCAGAACATACAAGCTGGCCAACAATCAAGGCGAGGTCTACAACAACGCTTGGAACATTCGACAGCTACGTCGCTTTTACCCTTAAGATGTTTTCAAGTCGTTCATATGCCTCGTTCATACGCAAATAAAGTCTAACCATCAAGGAAGGGTCAGCCTTGCCTCAGCAAAGCCCGACCCTCCCTCAGGGGCTAGAAGGGGGGAACCCCCTCTGCGTCAAAATTTTCCTCGGAAAAAGTCTTCCACCAAAACGACTTTCGTGTTTCCCGGCTATATCAGTAACAGAACCCGAGAAGCGAATAAGAGTGCATGTAAGCGGCAAGGCCGACCGAGCCGAGGGACTCCTACGCCTCCGGGATACGGACACCTCACTCGTCACCTACCGCAAAAAATAACTCTTACTTGGGTAAACGACCCTGCTACTGACGAACAAGTCCGGATACGCGAAACAGGAGGAAAAGAGACACAACTTTATATCACGACGACAAAGTGTTCTGGCCTCGGCGGCCGCGAAAGACACATACGTGTTCAAAACAAACTGCTCCGGCAGAATCAAGCATCGCCTGGGGGAGGAGTGGCACCCTCGGCTTTGTCTCCACCCTCGGCTTCGTTTCCACCCTCGGCGAGATCCGCCCCGGCCTCGGACGGCGGCGCAAGCGGAAGGATTTCCACCTCGAAGGAGGACGCCAGCACCACGCTCGGGCCCGCGGCGGCCACGTCAAGCCTCTAAACTTCGGCCAGGGCGGCTTCATCTTCGTCGGGAAGGTAGTACCCCTCGCTGACCCGCTCCAGATTCACATCGTAGTGGGAAGCAAGCACGGCAAAGGCCCGCCTAACGCCGTGATGCAGCGCCTCGCGGAGTCTGCCACGCGCGTGGTCACCCAAGGCCTGCAGGCGACTCTGGGGGGAGCTTCCCGAGGGGACGTCGTCAAGACCAAAGACCTGGCAGAAGGCCGAGATAGCCTCGGACATGGCCACGCGGTCGGCCTCCTTCTACTCAGCCGCTCGGGCAAGTGCCTTGGCGGACTCGTTGAGGGCAGACTCGAACTCTGCAAACAGCCAAAACAGAATTCTTCAAACACGAGTTGAATAGTGAAGCTGAATCGAAATCTCAAAACAGCCAAGACATACCTTCAGCCCGGGCACGCTGCTCCGAGGCTGCGGCTTGGGCGGACTGAGCAGACCCGACGGCCACGGCCAGGTCCGCCGCAAGGGCTCCGGCCCGAGCAGACGCCTCGGCTGGCTGGCCTCCAAGGGCCTCAGCCCGGCTTTCAGCCTCGGCGGCCCGGCTCCAAGATTGGTCCCGCTCACCGATGACCTGGCCAAGCTCCAACTGCCGCCGCTGCGCCTCTGCGCGTGCCGCCGCTGCCTCTACCCCCAGCTCGTCACAGAGCAACCGAAGGTCCGCCGCCTCGGCGCTCCGTTAGGAGAGGCGCTCGGTAGCCTCGACAAGCGCGGTCCTCAGGAACCACAGCGAACCCCAGACGTCGGCCTCGCGGCGGATGAACGACGACTTGGCGGTGCTCAGATCCGTCAGATCCTGAGGAAGGGAAGCAGGGCGTCACGAAGAATGCCTTTATCACGTGAAAGGTACGCCTGAAATCCTTACCTGGAGGATCCTGGGAACGTCCCTGGATAGGACCTCCATGGTCGACCGAAGGGACCCCATCGCTGCCTCGGCACACTCGCGGAGCTCGTCCCGAGACTGCTCCTCCTGCTCATCGTCAAGAACAAAGAGGGGCTTCGAGGCACCACGGGTCCAGAACCGGAGCGCCTCCCCACGCTGCTCATTGGGACCACACCGCGCGAGGATGAGGTCGTCGCTCCCCAGGACGGGCCATGGTTTTGCGCCCCCCTCCTCCAAGGCGTCGGCGCATCGGGTACCTCCTCGACTAAGGGGGCGGGCTTCCGATCACCGGCCTCGGGTAGCAGCACCTCAGCCATCTCAGCATCGGCGGCGACGGATGGCTCCACGGGCAGAACGGCAACAGCCTCGGCAGAGGCTGGTGCCGGCGTCGGCAACACGTCAGGTGGTGTGAAGGCCGCGGCCGCGCCAGCAGTCTCCCCCGGCACGACGGGTGCCTCGACGGAGGGGTCAGCCTGGGGAGCTCGCCTCACGGCAACCCGTGCCGCCTGAGCCCCCCGCTTTGGGGCATCTTGTGAGGAGGCCAGCCGGCCGGCGAGGCCCAGTGCGGCACTGGCTGCAAAAGCCGGCGCCATCTTGAGGACCTTCCGGGGAGCCAGACCGGTCGAGCCGTGCCTCCGTTTGCTGGGAGGAAAAGGAAAGGCAGGATCAGGACACACGAAGAAGGAGCCAGGACAGAGGTATCCTCAGATACTTACCCACTCCGGACCACGGCCAATCGTGCCTGCGGGGAGGCCCCTCGGGCCTCGGCCCCCGCAGGCGCTGCCAAGGTCTGCCCCGCTGTCGGCTTCGACACCATCCCCGCCTCGGGCACCCGGGGCGCCGAAGGGACGGTCTGCCCAGGCGCAATCACGACGACCTGAGGACCGACCTCCTGTGTGGCCGGCATGGGGCGACTGCTTTTGGGGGACAGGCGGGTCGGCCTGACTCCCCGGGGTCACCTCAACTACCTTGGCCGAGAGGTCAAGTACCCCCTCAGCCTGTCCCTGTTCTTCGGACCGGGACCCTGATGCCCCGGCCCCAGATACCGACGGTGCCAGCCCACTCGGGGGCTGGCTTGACGACCCCTGGCCCAGCCTCAGATCCGGGCTAAGGCCAAGGCGGGCCGCCATGTCGTCGTCTTCGTCATCATCATCGTCGTCGTCGTCGTCAGGCGTCTCCGGCGACGACTCCCTCGGAAGCCTGTCCCTCTCCTGCTTCCGACGACGCCTCTCCAAAGCATCCCGAGCCCGCATCCGCCCGTGAGCCCGAGCCTTTTGCGCGTCCTTCTTCTTCTCTGCAGCGACCCTCCGCGCGGCTCGGTCCACCGCGTCCTTCGGGACCGGTGGTAGAGAAGGCTTGTGAAACCCCAACTCCTGGAGACGGACGGAAATCTCGGCAGTGAGAACCAAGGGCAATCTGACACAAGAAAGAAGAAGGAGCGGACACTCACCAGGGATATGCACCCGCGCTCGGGACGCATAGAGGGCTGGGAAAGGGCACCGGCATCCAGCCTCCCTACCGTGCCGGCTACCCGCCTGTGGAGGTCATCGGCGGGGAGGGGGATCGAGGACATCTGCGAACCCTCCAAGTCGACCCCCGGCGTCATCTCCGAAAGCAGCAACCGCCGCTCTGTCAAGGGGAGCACCCTCCGGCGATGGATGGCGGCAACCACCCCCGCGGTGGTGAACCCTCCATCTCGCAGCTCCTGCAAGGCCTCCAGAAGGGGTTGGAGATTCTTCTGTCTCTCGCGCGGGGCCCCATAGCGCCAGTTGCTGCCGGCGGTAGTCACCACTCGTTGAGAAAACGATGGGAGCCTCCCATCGTCGTTCCGGAGGTAAAACCACCGGCGCTGCCACCCCTTGTTCGAAGACACAAGGATGGCGGGGATGTACTGTTGCGCACGCGCCTGCCTCAACTGGAGGATGCAGCCACCGGCCCGCACCGCCATGTGGACTCTCTTTTCCCCCGTCGTCAAGGCAAAAGGCTCCGCGGAGAAGAGATGGGTCCACAGATCCCAGTGGGGGTCAATCCCCAAAAACCCTTCGCAAACTGCCGCGAAGATGGTTGCTTGCGCGATAGAGTTGGGGTTGAGATTGTGCAGCTCCACCCATAGAAATGCAGGATCGCTCGCATGAAACGGCTTGCCGGCACTCCGAACCCCCGCTCATGGAAAGAGACGAAACTCAGCACATACCCCGACGGCGGGGACGGGGCGGCTCCGCTCGGAGGGACCATCCACTCCGGCTGCGGGTCACCGGAGAGGGGACGAAGCAAGCCATCGGCAACAAGGGCCTCCAGGTCGTCCGCCGTGACGGTGGAGAAAGGCCACGGGTCGCGCGGCGGAACGATGGTTACCCGGTCGGCCATCACCAAGCGAAGGGGGTGGCGGCGGAGCAGACAAGGTGCGCGGTTCTCTTTCTCTGGCTATTCCCTCAGGTTGCGGAAACCAAAGCAGGAGGCGAGCAGCAGAGTAAAGAACCACCACCGGTCCCTCTTCTGAATATATAAAGGCCCGGGCAACACCCGTTCAACACTTCGCCCGAACCCGCCGCAAAATTCAAAACTCGAAGGCGAAACGCCCGTTCCTCGAACGGCTCGCACAACGGGCTGCCCCGCGAACCACTCGTCCCGTCACATTAACTCCACGGCAGGGCAGACGACACCTTTGGCAGGCGAAGCGGGCGACGCTTCACCTCCGCCATAATGACCGCGTCAAAAAAGGTGCGCCCCATCGTCCAATTTTGTATCCTTTTCCTCTTCCCCTTTCTCTCTCTTGCTACAGGGACCGGGAAAGGAGGATACTCCGAAAGGGATCCTTCTCTGCGAAGGAAGCGGGCCACGAGCCCTCCTACTGATCAGAGGTTTGAAGGCTGGCCCCTCGGAAGGGTTCGACAGCCGCCTCAGAGCACTCGGGCTCCGCGCCCACTACTGGTCAGAGGTTCGAAGGCTGGCCCCTCGGAAGGGTTTGACATCCGCCTCAGGCCGCTCGGGCTCCGCGCCCACTACTGATCAGGGGTTCGAAGGCTGGCCCCCGAAGGGTTCGACAGCCGCCTCAGAACACGCAGAGCGAGGGATGACTCTGGGTACGTCCGATACATGGCCGAGGCTCGGGCTACGCTCCCGAGGTACCCTAGGACATTTCCGAGACCAGCAGAAGCGATTCTGTAACGGAATCCCATCAGAGGGAGGCATCGAGCCCTCGGACCCTATCAAACGGGACCGGGTCCGGCAAATCACCTGCAGGTACTTTTGGAGCGCGCCTCTGGGCCACTAGCCGACCCTTATCGAACGGGGCACGGGCGTCCACTCGGATCACCCGTTAGCAACTCATTGGAGACACCATGTTCGGCGCCCTCCGAGGGCAACATGGCGCCTTCCCCCCTCCTCTTTGCGGAAAGGCGGCGAAGGGGCTTATGATAAAAGCCGAGTCAGTCCTTGACCGTCCTCTCGCTCTGTGCGGAGGCTCAGGGGCTGCTCTCGCAAACCCGGCTCCGGTCGAACCGTTGACAGCATCAACATACCAGCCTGAGAACTCGGAACCCTACTATGCACCCGGACTACGGCCAGTTCGCATGAGGGAACAATCAGACCGGCCGAGGCATCACTAAAGGCATTAAGACCTCGAAGGAGTCAAACCACTCCTCCGAGGCCTCGGGGGCGACACCCCGCGGGTGCGCTCGCGCGCACCCACCGGAACGAAATGCAACCGAGAAAGGCTGGTCCCCTTGCAAAAAAGTGCGACAAAGCCTCCAAGCGAGTACCAACACTCCCTTTGAGGCTCGGGGGCTACTGTCGAGGACCATAATTAGGGGTACCCCCAAGACTCCTAAACTCGGCTGGTAACCACCATCAGCACAAAGCTGCAAAGGCCTGATGGGCGCAATACAGGTCAAAGCTCCGCCCACTCAAGGGACACGACCTCGCCTCGCCCGAGCCTAGCCTCGAGCAAGAACAGCAGACCCAGGTGAATTCACGTCTCGCCCGAGGGTCTCCTCAAGCAACGGGCGCACCTTCGACTCGCCCGAGGCCTAGCTCGGGCAGGCTTCGCGGAGAAGCAACCTTGGCCAGATCGCCTTGCCAACCGACCGAATCGCAGGAGCATTCAATGTAAGGATCGCGTGACACCTTATCCTGACGCACGCTCCTCAGTCGACAAGGCCGAAGTGACCGCAGTCACTTCGCCCCTCCACTGACTGACCTAATAGGAAAACAGCGCCGCCTGCACTGCTCCGACTGCTGTGCCACCCGCCAGGGTGAGGCTGACAGCCGCCGAGTCCAACCTCAGGCGCCATAGGAAGCTCCGCCTCGCCCGACCCCAGGGCTCGGACTCCACCTCGACCTCGGAAGACGAGCTCCGCCTCGCTCGACCCTAGGGCTCGGACTCCACCTTGACCTCGGAAGACGGTCTCCGCCTCGCCCGACCCCAGGGCTCGGACTCAGCCTCGACCTCGGAAGACGGTCTCCGCCTCGCCCGACCCCAGGGCTCGGACTCAGCCTCGACCTCGGAGGACGGTCTCCGCCTCGCCCGACCCCAGGGCTCAGACTCAGCCTAGACCTCGGAGGAGTCACCGCCTCGCCCGACCTCGGGCTCGGACCGACCACGCCGCAGGGGGGTACATCATTACCCTACCCCTAGCTAGCTCAGGCTACGGGGAACAAGACCGGCGTCCCATCTGGCTCGCCCCGGTAAAACAAGTAATGATGGCACCCCGCGTTCTCCATGACGACGGCGGTTCTCAGCCCCTTACGGAAGCAAGGAGACGTCAGCAAGGACCCGACAGCCCCGACAGCTGTACTTCTACAGGGTTTAAGCGCTCCTCCGACGGCCACGACATCACATGAACAGGGCACCAACACCTCTCCAACAGCCACGTCGGCATGTACATAAGGCTCTGGCTCCTCTCTGCTAGACACGTTAGCACATTGCTACACCCCCCATTGTACACCTGGGCCTTCTTCTTACGTCTATAAAAGGAAGGTCCAGGGCCCTCGTACGAGAAGGTGGTCGCGCGGGAGAACGGGCTGACGGACAATCTCCCTCTCTCTCTCTCTCTCCCTCGCGAACGCTTGTAACCCCCTACTGCAAGCGCATCTGCCCTGAGCGCAGGACAACACGAGCCGCGGTTCCCCTTATTGTTCCCCCTTGTGTTCCGTCTCGCGCCGACCCATCTGGGCTGGGACACGCAACGACAATTTACTCATCGGTCCAGGGACCCCCCGGGGTCAAAACGCCGACAAATGATAAAAATCTTGCATAGCAGGAAAATGAAAGAATCAAAGGAGGCATTGATGAGCAAGGTATATCGTGTTTGTTATCAATAATGTATGACATACATGTTTATGTAAATACGTTGTTTAATTATGATATTAACGTCTTATAGGGACCAAGGACAACAGATACATTGTATAGGTTTGAAGTGAGAGTCTCTAGGGCATACACCAGAGCTGTTATGAATAGATTTAAGGAATCAATGAAATACGCCACTGCATACAAGATATTGAAGGACACAGACGGTTGTGCTAAAGATTGGATCGTACAACATACAAAAAGATCTAATAAAATTGTGTGGGGACAACATCAATTCAAGATAACAGCGGACATAGAAGCTCGAGAGTATACATGCGAGTGCAAACAGTAGGAACATACAGGTTTGTACATATTGTCTTGATTATACGAATAAAATTGCATATTATATAATTTGTTGATTGTAGTACAAAATAATGTTTATCATTAAAAAAATAACGGTTGGTCTTCATGATTTCAGGTCTATTATGTGTTCATCTTTTAAGAGCCTTCATGCATCTACAAGTTGAAAAGATACCTTCAAAGTATATATTGCAAAGGTACACTGTCTCATCAAGACAAGATGTACCGTTTGAAAGAATTGATAAGAGCTTCAGGGGAAAGGATAGAGTTACTAAATCATACAGACAGAAAATGTTGCTAACGAAAACAATGAAAGTTGTTCGCTAGGTGTGTATGTCAAAAGTAGGGTACGACAAGGCAATGGATGTGTTGGATGAGCTCGATGGCATTCTATGCCGATTAGAGCCAGACATTGGATGTAATTGAAAGTCGCCTAGAGGGGGGGGTGAATAGGGCGAAACTGAAATTCTCAAAAATAATCACAACTACAAGCCGGGTTAGCGTTAGAAATATAAACGAGTCCGCGAGAGAGGGAGCAAAACAAATCGCAAGCAAATGAAGAGTGTGACACGCGGATTTGTTTTACCGAGGTTCGGTTCTTGCAAACCTACTCCCCGTTGAGGAGGCCACAAAGGCCGGGTCTCTTTCAACCCTTCCCTCTCTCAAATGGTCCCTCGGACCGAGTGAGCTTCTCTTCTCAAATCAAAGCCGGGAACAAAACTTCCCCACAAGGGCCACCACACAATTGGTGCCTCTTGCCTTGATTACAATGGAGTTTTGATCACAAGAACAAGTGAGAAAGAAAAGAAGCAATCCAAGCGCAAGAGCTCAAAAGAACACGACAAATCTCTCTCGCTAATCACTAAAGCCTTGTGTGGAATTGGAGAGGATTTGATCTCTTTGTATGTGTCTAGAATTGAATGCTTAGCTCTTGTAAGTGGTTGAGAAGTGGAAAACTTGGATGCAATGAATGGTGGGGTGGTTGGGGTATTTATAGCCCCAACCACCAAATGTGGCCGTTGGGAGGCTGTCTGTTCGATGGCGCACCGGACAGTCCGGTGCACACCGGACAGTCCGGTGCCCCCTGCCACGTCATCACTGCCGTTGGATTCTGACCGTTGGAGCTTCTGACTTGTGGGCCCGCCTGGGTGTCCGGTGCACACCGGATAGGTACTGTTTGTTGTCCGGTGTGCCAGCATGGGCGTTTCTGACCCCTGCGCGCGCAGAGCGCGCATTAAATGCGCGGCAGAGAGCCGTTGGCGCGGAGAAGACCGTTGCTCCGGAGGCGCACCGGACAGTCCGGTGCACACCGGACAGTCCGGTGAATTTTAGCGGACGAGCCGTTGGCGTTTCCCGAAGCTGGCGAGTTCCCGAGGCCGATCTCCCTTGGCGCACCGGACACTGTCCGGTGTACACCGGACAGTCCGATGAATTATAGCCGAGTCGCCTCTGGGAATTCCCGAAGGTGGAGAGTTTAAGGCTGAGTCCCCCTGGTGCACCGGACATGTCCGGTGGCACACCGGACAGTCCGGTGCGCCAGACCAGGGGTGTCTTCGGTTGCCCCTTTGCTCTTTTGTTGAATCCAAAACTTGGTCCTTTTATTGGCTGAGTGTGAACCTTTTACACCTGTATAATCTATTCACTTGGGCAAACTAGTTAGTCCAATTATTTGTGTTGGGCAGTTCAACCACCAAAATTAATTAGGAACTAGGTGTAAGCCTAATTCCCTTTCAATCTCCCCCTTTTTGGTGATTGATGCCAACACAAACCAAAGCAAATATAGAAGTGCATAATTGAACTAGTTTGCATAATGTAAGAGTAAAGGTTGCTTGGAATTGAGCTAATATAACTACTTACAAGATATGCATGGAATGTTTCTTTCTTTATTTAGCATTTTGGACCACGTTTGCACCACATGTTTTGTTTTTGCAAATTCTTTTTGTAAATCCATTTCAAAGATCTTTTGCAAATAGTCAAAGATAAATGAATAAGAGTTTGTAAAGCATTTTCAAGATTTGAAATTTTCTCCCCCTGTTTCAAATGCTTTTCTTTTGACTTAACAAAACTCCCCCTAAAAGAGATCCTCCTCTTAGTGTTCAAGAGGGTTTTGATATACCATTTTTGAAATACTACTTTTTCCCTTTTTGAACACAATAGGATACCAATTGATAAATACTTTTTGAAAGCACTAAGTTTTTGAATTTGGTGGTGGTGCGGTCCTTTTGCTTTGGGCTCATACTTTCTCCCCCTTTGGCATGAATCGCCAAAAACGGAATCATTAGAGCCCATCGAAGTACTATCTTCCTCTTTGGTCATAAGTAAATGAGTTAAGATTATACCAAAGACGAAGTCCGGTCCTTTTGCTTTGGGCTTTTACTCTCTCCCCCAAAGACAAGGTCCTTTTCTTGGAGCGATGGCGAAGGATGAGTTACGGAGTGGAAGCCTTTGTCTTCGCCGAAGACTCCAATTCCCTTTCAATATACCTATGACTTGGTTTGAAATAGACTTGAAAACACATTAGTCATAGCATATAAAAGAGATATGATCAAGGGTGTTCAAATGAGCTATGTGTGCAAGCTAGCAAAAGAAATTTCTAGAATCAAGAATATTGAGCTCATGCCTAAGTTTGGTAAAAGTTTGTTCATCAAGAGGCTTGGTAAAGATATCGGCTAATTGATCTTTAGTGTTAATGTAAGAAATCTCGATATCTCCCTTTTGTTGGTGATCCCTAAGAAAATGATACCGAATGGCTATGTGCTTAGTGCGGCTATGCTCGACGGGATTGTCGGCCATTTTGATTGCACTCTCATTATCACATAGCAAAGGGACTTTGGTTAATTTGTAACCGTAGTCCCGCAGGGTTTGCCTCATCCAAAGCAATTGCGCGCAACAATGTCCTGCGGCAATGTACTCGGCTTCGGCGGTGGAAAGAGCGACCGAATTTTGCTTCTTTGAAGCCCAAGACACCAAGGATCTTCCCAAGAACTGGCAAGTCCCCGATGTGCTCTTCCTATTAATCTTACACCCCGCCCAATCGGCATCCGAATAACCAATTAAATCAAAAGTGGATCCCCGAGGGTACCAAAGCCCAAACTTAGGAGAATAAGCCAAATATCTCAAGATTCGTTTTACGGCCGTAAGGTGGGATTCCTTAGGGTCGGATTGGAATCTTGCACACATGCAAACGGAAAGCATAATGTCCGGTCGAGATGCACATAAATAAAGCAATGAACCAATCATCGACCGGTATACCTTTTGATCCACGGACTTACCTCCCGTGTCGAGATCGAGATGCCCATTTGTTCCCATGGGAGTCTTGATGGGCTTGGCATCCTTCATTCCAAACTTGGTTAGAATGTCTTGAGTGTATTTGGTTTGACAAACGAAGGTGCCCTCTTGGAGTTGCTTGACTTGGAATCCTAGAAAATACTTCAACTCCCCCATCATCGACATCTCGAATTTCTGTGTCATGATCCTACTAAACTCTTCACATGTAGACTCGTTAGTAGACCCAAATATGATATCATCAACATAAATTTGGCATACAAACAAGTCATTTTCAAGAGTTTTAGTAAAGAGTGTAGGATCGGCCTTGCTGACTTTGAAACCATTAGCAATAAGGAAATCTCTAAGGCATTCATACCATGCTCTTGGGGCTTGCTTGAGCCCATAAAGCGCCTTAGAGAGCCTATAGACATGGTTAGGGTACTCACTATCTTCAAAGCCGGGAGGTTGCTCAACATAGACCTCTTCCTTGATTGGTCCGTTGAGGAAGGCACTTTTCACGTCCATTTGATAAAGCTTAAAGCCATGGTAAGTAGCATAGGCTAATAATATTCGAATTGACTCAAGCCTAGCTACGGGTGCATAGGTTTCACCGAAATCCAAACCTTCGACTTGTGAATACCCTTTGGCCACGAGTCGAGCTTTGTTCCTTGTCACCACACCATGCTCATCTTGCTTGTTGCGGAAGACCCATTTGGTTCCTACAACATTTTGGTTAGGACGTGGAACTAAATGCCATACCTTATTCCTCGTGAAATTGTTGAGCTCCTCTTGCATCGCCACCACCCAATCCGAATCTTGAAGTGCTTCCTCTATCCTGTGTGGCTCAATAGAGGAAACAAAAGAGTAATGCTCACAAAAATGGGCAACACGAGATCGAGTAGTTACCCCCTTATGAATGTCGCCGAGGATGGTGTCGACGGGGTGATCTCGTTGTATTGCTTGGTGGACTCTTGGGTGTGGTGGTCTTGGTTCTTCCTCATCCTCCTTTTCTTGATCATTTGCATCTCCCCCTTGATCATTGCCATTATCTTGAGGTGGCTCTTCTTCTTGATTTTGCCCTTCATCAACTTGAGCCTCATCCTCATTTTGAGTTGGTGGAGATGCTTGCATGGAGGAGGATGGTTGATCTTGTGCACTTGGAGGCTCTTCGGATTCCTTAGGACATACATCCCCAATGGACATGTTCCTTAACGCTATGCATGGAGCCTCTTCATTACCTATTTCATCAAGATCAACTTGCTCTACTTGAGAGCCGTTAGTTTCATCAAACACAACGTCACATGAGACTTCAACTAGTCCAGTGGACTTGTTAAAGACCCTATATGCCCTTGTGTTTGAGTCATAACCAAGTAAAAAGCCTTCTACAGTTTTAGGAGCAAATTTAGATTTTCTACCTCTTTTAACAAGAATAAAGCATTTGCTACCAAAAACTCTAAAGTATGAAATGTTGGGCTTTTTACCGGTTAGGAGTTCATATGATGTCTTCTTGAGGATTCGGTGAAGATATAACCGGTTGATGGCGTAGCAGGCGGTGTTGACCGCTTCGGCCCAAAACCGGTCCGGTGTCTTGTACTCATCAAGCATGGTTCTTGCCATGTCCAATAGAGTTCGATTCTTCCTCTCCACTACACCATTTTGTTGAGGGGTGTAGGGAGAAGAGAACTCATGCTTGATGCCCTCCTCCTCAAGAAAGCCTTCAATTTGTGAGTTCTTGAACTCAGTCCCGTTGTCGCTTCTTATTTTCTTGATCCTTAAGCCGAACTCATTTTGAGCCCGTCTCAAGAATCCCTTTAAGGTCTCTTGGGTTTGGGATTTTTCCTGTAAAAAGAATACCCAAGTGAAGCGAGAATAATCATCCACAATAACTAGATAGTACTTACTCCCGCCGATGCTCATGTAAGCAATCGGGCCGAATAGGTCCATGTGTAGGAGCTCCAGTGGCCTGTCGGTCGTCATGATGTTCTTGTGCGGATGATGGACTCCAACTTGCTTCCCTGCCTGACATGCGCTACAAATCCTGTCTTTCTCAAAATGAACATTCGTTAATCCTAAAATGTGCTCTCCCTTTAGAAGCTTATGAAGATTCTTCATCCCAACATGGGCTAGTCGGCGGTGCCAGAGCCAACCCATGTTAGTCTTAGCAATTAAGCATGTGTCGAGTTCAGCTCTATCAAAGTCTACTAAGTATAGCTGACCCTCTAACACACCCTTAAATGCTATTGAGTCATCACTTCTTCTAAAGACAGTGACACCTACATCAGTAAAAAGACAGTTGTAGCCCATTTGACATAATTGGGAAACAGAAAGCAAGTTGTAATCTAAAGAATCAACAAGAAAAACATTGGAAATAGAATGGTCAGGAGATATAGCAATTTTACCAAGTCCTTTGACCAAACCTTGATTTCCATCCCCGAATGTGATAGCTCGTTGGGGATCTTGGTTTTTCTCATATGAGGAGAACATCCTTTTCTCCCCGGTCATGTGGTTTGTGCACCCGCTGTCGAGTATCCAACTTGAGCCCCCGGATGCATAAACCTACAAAACAAGTTTAGTTCTTGACTTTAGGTACCCAAATGGTTTTGGGTCCTTTGGCATTAGACACAAGAACTTTGGGTACCCAAACACAAGTCTTGGAGCCCTTGTGCTTGCCCCCAACATATTTGGCAACTACCTTGCCGGATTTGTTAGTCAAAACATAAGATGCATCAAAAGTTTTAAATGAAATGTTATGATCGTTTGATGCACTAGGAGTTTTCTTTCTAGGCAACTTAGCATGGGTTGGTTGCCTAGAGCTAGATGTCTCACCCTTATACATAAAAGCATGATTAGGGCCAGAGTGAGACTTCCTAGAATGAATTCTCCTAATTTTGCTCTCGGGATAACCGGCAGGGTATAAAATGTAACCCTCGTTATCCTGAGGCATGGGAGTCTTGCCCTTAACAAAGTTAGACAAGTTCTTAGGAGGGACATTAAGTTTGACATTGTCTCCCTTTTGGTAGCCAATGCCATTCTTAATGCCAGGGCGTCTCCCATTATAGAGCATACTTCTAGCAAATTTAAATTTTTCATTTTCCAAGTTATGCTCGGCAATTTTAGCATCTAGTTTTGCTATATGATCATTTTGTTGTTTAATTAAGGACATGTGATCATGAATAGCATTAATATCAACATCTCTACATCTAGTACAAATAGATACATGCTCAACAATAGATGTAGAGGGTTTGCAAGATTTTAATTCTACAACCTTAGCTTGTAATATGTCATTTTTAGTTCTAAGGTCGGAAATAGTAGCATTGCAAACATCAAGATCTTTAGCCTTAACAAGCAATTTTTCATTTTCAATTTTAAGGCTAGCTAGGGAAGCATTCAACTCATCAATCCTAGCAAGCAAATCAATATTATCATCTCTAGGATTTGAAGTTGAAATATTGCAAACATGTGAATCAACCTTAGCATTTAAAATAGCATTTTCATTTCTAAGGTTGTCAATCATCTCACGGCAAGTGCTTAGCTCACTAGATAATTTTTCACATTTTTCAATTTCAAAAGCATAAGCCTTTTTAACCTTAACATGTTTTTTGTTTTCTTTAATTAGACAATCCTCTTGGGAATCCAAAAGGTCATCCTTTTCATGAATAGCACTAACCAATTCATTTAATTTTTCCTTTTGAGCTATGTTAAGGTTGGCAAAAAGGGAACGCAAATTATCCTCCTCATCACTAGCATTATCATCACTAGAAGATTCATATTTAGTGGAGGAGTTGGATTTAACCTTCTTCCGTTTGCCGTCCTTTGCCATGAGGCACTTGTGGCCGACATTGGGAAAGAGGAGTCCCTTGGTGACGGCGATGTTGGCGGCGTCCTCGTCGTCGGAGGAGTCGCTTGAGCTTTCGTCGGAATCCCACTCCCGACAAATATGGGCATCGCCGCCCTTCTTCTTGTAGTATCTCTTCTTCTCCCTTCTTCTCCCCTTCTTGTCGTTGCCTCGGTCACTGTCACTAGATATGGGACATTTAGCAATAAAATGACCGGGCTTACCACATTTGTAGCAAACCTTCTTGGAGCAGGACTTGTAATCCTTCCCCCTCCTTTGCTTGAGGATTTGGCGGAAGCTCTTGATGACGAGCGCCATTTCCTCATTGTCGAGCTTGGAGGCGTCTATTGGTTGTCGACTTGGTGTAGACTCCTCCTTCTTCTCCTCCGTTGCCTTGAATGCAACGGGTTGAGCTTCGGATGTGGTGGCATCATCAAGCTCGTTGATCTTCCTCGAGCCTTCGATCATGCACTCAAAACTTACAAAATTCCCGATAACTTCCTCGGGGGTCATTTTAGTATATCTAGGATTACCACGAATTAATTGAACTTGAGTAGGGTTAAGGAAAATAAGAGATCTTAGAATAACCTTAACCACCTCGTGGTCATCCCACTTTACGCTCCCGAGGTTGCGCGCTTGGTTCACCAAGGTCTTGAGCCGATTGTACATGTGTTGTGGCTCCTCCCCTTTGCGAAGCCGGAACCGACCGAGCTCCCCCTCAATCGTTTCCCGCTTGGTGATCTTGGTGAGCTCATCACCTTCATGCGCGGTCTTGAGTAAATCCCAAATCTCCTTTGCGTTCTTCAACCCTTGAACTTTGTTATACTCCTCTCTACTTAAAGAGGCTAGGAGTATTGTTGTTGCTTGAGAGTTGAAGTGCTCGATTTGGGCCACCTCATCCTCATCATAGTTCTCATCCCCTACTGATGGTACCTGTGCACCAAACTCAACAACATCCCATATACTTTTGTGGAGCGAGGTTAGATGAAATCGCATTAAATCGCTCCACCTAGCGTAATCTTCACCATCAAAAGTTGGTGGTTTGCCTAATGGGACGGAAAGTAAAGGTGTATGTTTGGAAATGCGAGGGTAGTGTAGGGGGATCTTACTATACTTCTTGCGCTCTTGGCGCTTAGAAGTGACGGAGGGCGCATCGGAGTCGGAGGTCGATGTTGATGAAGTGTCGGTCTCGTAGTAGACCACTTTCCTCATCCTTTTGTGCTTGTCCCCTTTCCGATGCGGTTTGTGAGAAGAAGACTTTTCCTTCTTCTCTTTGTGGTGAGAGGAGGAAGACTTTTTCTCCTTCCGTTTGGAGGAGTCCTTCTTCTTCTCCTTCCTCTTGGTGCGGGACTCTTCCGATGAAGTGCTCCCATGGCTTGTAGTGGGCTTTTCGCCGGTCTCCATCTCCTTCTTGGCGTGATCTCCCGACATCACTTCGAGCGGTTAGGCTCTAATGAAGCACCGGGCTCTGATACCAATTGAAAGTCGCCTAGAGGGGGGGTGAATAGGGCGAAACTGAAATTCTCAAAAATAATCACAACTACAAGCCGGGTTAGCGTTAGAAATATAAACGAGTCCGCGAGAGAGGGAGCAAAACAAATCGCAAGCAAATGAAGAGTGTGACACGCGGATTTGTTTTACCGAGGTTCGGTTCTTGCAAACCTACTCCCCGTTGAGGAGGCCACAAAGGCCGGGTCTCTTTCAACCCTTCCCTCTCTCAAATGGTCCCTCGGACCGAGTGAGCTTCTCTTCTCAAATCAAAGCCGGGAACAAAACTTCCCCACAAGGGCCACCACACAATTGGTGCCTCTTGCCTTGATTACAATGGAGTTTTGATCACAAGAACAAGTGAGAAAGAAAAGAAGCAATCCAAGAGCAAGAGCTCAAAAGAACACGACAAATCTCTCTCGCTAATCACTAAAGCCTTGTGTGGAATCGGAGAGGATTTGATCTCTTTGTATGTGTCTAGAATTGAATGCTTAGCTCTTGTAAGTGGTTGAGAAGTGGAAAACTTGGATGCAATGAATGGTGGGGTGGTTGGGGTATTTATAGCCCCAACCACCAAATGTGGCCGTTGGGAGGCTGTCTGTTCGATGGCGCACCGGACAGTCCGGTGCACACCGGACAGTCCGGTGCCCCCTGCCACGTCATCACTGCCGTTGGATTCTGACCGTTGGAGCTTCTGACTTGTGGGCCCGCCTGGGTGTCCAGTGCACACCGGACAGGTACTGTTTGTTGTCCGGTGTGCCAGCATGGGCGTTTCTGACCCCTGCGCGCGCAGAGCGCGCATTAAATGCGCGGCAGAGAGCCGTTGGCGCGGAGAAGACCGTTGCTCCGGAGGCGCACCGGACAGTCCGGTGCACACCGGACAGTCCGGTGAATTTTAGCGGACGAGCCGTTGGCGTTTCCCGAAGCTGGCGAGTTCCCGAGGCCGATCTCCCTTGGCGCACCGGACACTGTCCGGTGTACACCGGACAGTCCGGTGAATTATAGCCGAGTCGCCTCTGGGAATTCCCGAAGGTGGAGAGTTTAAGGCTGAGTCCCCCTGGTGCACCGGACATGTCCGGTGGCACACCGGACAGTCCGGTGCGCCAGACCAGGGGTGCCTTCGGTTGCCCCTTTGCTCTTTTGTTGAATCCAAAACTTGGTCCTTTTATTGGCTGAGTGTGAACCTTTTACACCTGTATAATCTATTCACTTGGGCAAACTAGTTAGTCCAATTATTTGTGTTGGGCAGTTCAACCACCAAAATTAATTAGGAACTAGGTGTAAGCCTAATTCCCTTTCAGTAATGAGTCATGTGATGTTAGTGATGATGAGGAAAACCAGATAATAAAATTCAATTTTTTTAATGTTAAACTATTTGGAACATATGAGTATGTATGATCACATATTATTTGTAACAAGAAGGAGAAATAAATAATAATAATGCTGGCGATGGAATGGAAGATGACAATTCAATTACATGCCACAAAATAGTATGTAAAATATAAATATATAATCTTGCATGAAGTATTGTATGTAATGAATATATGAAATCAATGTACTAAAAATATTTTATTTTGTAGGATGATCATAACACCATGACTGGATGTGAACATGCGTTAACATTAATAACAGCTAGTAACCAGGTACATATTCAAAATTTAGTGTTCATTTGTATATAATGAAATAGATTTTTATGCTGCATTGAAATGATGATGTATTTGGGTTATGCTATATAGGTGGACAACATGAAAATTTCACATGAGGTTTGTGATACAAGTTCTCCGTGTCACGTAGCACACGACCAAATGGAACAGATTGGTGCATCCTCAGAAGCTAAGAAGGTCAGCATTGAGAACTGATTTTGCTGAGTGGTACAAAAATACTTTATATATATATGTATACTAATTAATATCGTTTTTTTATTATACAAAGGTTGAATTTTAATGTGGATGTTATAAATCTGAGTATGCCGGATCGTGCAAGACCAAAAGGACGGACAATAAAAAATACAAAAGAAAGGATTATGAAACTAGGTGCCAAAGGAGAAAAAAAGAATAGGAGATGCCAATTGTGTGGAATTGCAGATGGACATAACAGCAGGACGTGTCTGTCTGTGGAAGAGAACAGGGCAAGACTAGCAAAACTGGCTAATCGAAAGAGAGGACGACCGGTCGGATCAAGACTAAACAATAAAACAATTGCTCCACAATGGAATGAAACCTCGACTGCTAAAAAACATTGTATTGATGAAGAAGTAGAAAATGAATCAGCCGCTGAGCATATGGAATTGGGTGAATAATTTGAAGTGTGAATAAAGAGAGGTTGATGTATTAAAAAGTTGTAATAGCACAATGACCTATGTTTGGTTGAGGAAATTAATATTTTGCATGACTGGGTGATATAATGCGTTGATATAATACTATAATATGTTGCATAAAACTTGACCATTACGGAAAATATGAAACTAAATATATGCCAACAATTGGTATGGAACGATTAACAATCGACCAATCTGGACAGGAATGGTATATAAACTCAAGACATTTAACATAACTAAACATTCAGGTACATACTTCAGGTTTCACACTTCATATAAACCAGAAATGTAGTAGCATAGACGCTGGCCACAGTGAGCATAATTAACATGGTGAATTTGAAAAAGGGACCTAATGTATATAATATATGGAACTATATATGTTGCATAAAACTTGAAGATTAAGGATAATATGATAATAGAAATACGCCAACGAACCATTGGACAGAAACGATTAACAATATGACAATCTGGACATGAATGGCATAGAAGCTCAGCACAGATAACATAACTAGAAATTCTGGTACCACTTCTGTTTTACACACTTGAAATAAATATTGATATGAAGTAGCATAAACACTGGACACATCAAACATAAGTGTCATGGGAAGTAGCATACAAATGAGCAACACTTGACATAAGTGCCTTTAGAAGTAACATAAACAGTTTGGGGATCCCAGAGGGAATCTTGTTCAGCTATGATATCTAAGTCTTGGCTTTCAAACCACGTCGTTTCCTTAGAACATACTTGAAAGGCATTAGTTCTGCAGCTGCAGGGAAGGGGTAAACCCTGTTGTTGCGATGAAAGGTCAGGTAATGCAGAGCAAAAGCACGTTGGTCCAATGGTTCATCCTGAAATAGTCATAATAGTTGAATTAATGCTAAGAAGATGTATGAAGGAGTAATATATGCATGATCAAAACACTAATTTAGTAACATACCGGTACAACAAATTCTGATATATCACCATCATCAAAATCATAGCATCGGAAGAAGTTTGCGATAAAAAAACCACGATCATTTGACCCTGGTAACATGGTTGGACAATTGGGAAGAAGCCCAATCTTGTAGTTGCCAAACTTTGGTAAACTAGAATATGGTCGAGCTTCATGTAACGCAATGCTAAGTCTTCTCATTATTAATCTGGACCAAGGTATTTTCGTTCCATTTATCAACAATTGATCATTGTGGATTTGTTTCTAGGAAGTGCCACCAAGCAATGGCCCATAAGGATTTGAATCTAAAATGTATATTCGACGAAGCTGAAAGTTGATTGCATAAAGGGTCCAGTGACTACGGCGTATCATAGGAACCATGATCTGTTAACATATATGTATAAGGTTATGAATGAACAATAATGTGTCTATGGAAAAATAAAGATAAAGTAAAATATAACTTATGACCAAATGAATATTAAAATATTCTTACAAATAATACTGATTGGGGCTCACCAATTTAATTTCGTTCAGAACTTCATCTGGAGCAAGCGTCGGTTCTAGTTGTTCTTTAAGAACTGATGTTGAGAAGGGCTGCGGATTTGTACTGTGTTGTTCGAACTCCTCGATATTCAAAACAGTCTGCACAAAAAATATATTGATTAGTATTATATATTTATACACTAAGGATTGAAACATGATAAAAAGTTGAAGAGGAAAAAAATACCCCAAACATTGACATTTAGTATGAGTGTGTTGCTTATGGTATCTTGAGAGCACCTAGAGGGGGGGTGAATAGGTGATCCTGTGAAACTTGAAACTTAAGCCACAAAAGCTTGGTTAAGTGTTAGCACAATAAACGCCAAGTGGCTAGAAAGGAGAACTTGCACAACACGATAACCACAAGGAGATCAACACAGAGATGACACAGTGGTTTATCCCGTGGTTCGGCCAAGTACAAAACTTGCCTACTCCACGTTGTGGCGTCCCAACGGACGAGAGTTGCACTCAACTCCTCTCAAGTGATCCAATGATCAACTTGAATACCACGGTGTTTTGCTTTTCTTTTCTTATTGAGAGCACCTAGAGGGGGGGTGAATAGGTGATCCTGTGAAACTTAAACTTATAGCCACAAAAACTTTGATTAAGCGTTAGCACAGTTAATGCCAAGTGGCTAGAGAGGAGTCTCAACAAAACACAATACCACAAGAGATCAAACACAGAGATGACACAGTGGTTTATCCCGTGGTTCGGCCAAGACCAACGCTTGCCTACTCCACGTTGTGGCGTCCCAACGGACGAGGGTTGCAATCAATCCCTCTCAAGCGGTCCAAAGACCAACTTGAATACCACGGTGTTTTGCTTTGCCTTTCAATATCCCGTTTGCGAGGAATCTCCACAACTTGGAGCCTCTCGCCCTTACACTTGAGATTCACAAAGAAATACGGAGTAAGGGAGGGAAGCAACACACACAAATCCACAGCAAAATGCGCACACACACGGCCAAGAATCGAGCTCAAAAGACTATCTCAAAGTTCTCACTAGAACGGAGCTCGAATCACTGAGAATGACAAACGAATGCGCAAAGACTGAGTGTGGATGATCAAGATTGCTCTAAGGTTGCTTGGTGTTCTCCTCCATGCGCCTAGGGGTCCCTTTTATAGCCCCAAGGCAGCTAGGAGCCGTTGAGAGCAAATCTGGAAGGCCATCCTTGCCTTCTGTCATCGGGAGCACCGGACAGTCCGGTGCACACCGGACACTGTCCGGTGCCCGATTTCCTTCCTTAAATAGCGAAGCCGACCGTTGGCAGACTTGGAGCCGTTGGCGCACCGGACATGTCCGGTGCACACCGGACAGTCCGGTGCTCCCTCCCGACCGTTGGCTCAGCCACGTGTCACGCGCAGATTCCGCGGCCGACCGTTGCCCCGGCCGACCGTTGGCTCACCGGACAGTCCGGTGCACACCGGACAGTCCGGTGAATTTTAGCCGTACGCCGTCGGCAAATTCCCGAGAGCGGCCTCTTTATGCCGAGTCAGCCTGGCGCACCGGACACTGTCCGGTGCACCACCGGACAGTCCGGTGTGCCAGACTGAGCTGAGTCTTGGTTGTACACAGCCAAGCCTTTTTCACCTCTTTTCTTTTCTTCTTCTTTCTGTTTCTAACACTTAGACAAGTATATTAGTACCCAAAACCAATGTACTAAGGCTTAGAAACATACCTTTACTCTTGATTTGCACTTTGTTCATCCATGAGCATAAATTCACATTTAAGCACTTGTGTTGGCACTCAATCACCAAAATACATAGAAATGGCCCAAGGGCACATTTCCCTTTCAATCTCCCCCTTTTTGGTGATTTATGCCAACACAACATAAAGCGACTAGAACAAGTGCAATATCACTTCAAATAAAACTCAAATTTATTTTGATTCAATTTTGGCATATATGGATCATCCTTTGCCACCACTTGGTTTGTTTTTGCAAATCAAACTCAAATCTCTATCTCTAAGTCAAACACACATGTTGAAGCATAAATAGAGTCATTTCAAAAGAGATTGATCAAAGATTTCAAAAACTCCCCCTATTTCCCATAATCAACACTTCTCCCCACAAGAGGCCAACTTTTGACAAAAGAGACAATGCAAGAGTTTTGACAAAACAAAAAGCTCTATTTTACTATTTTCAAAATTTCTCAAGTGGTAGCTGATCCATTTATTGCTTTGGCCTTTATTTTCTCCCCCTTTGGCATCAAGCACCAAAACGGGATCAATCTTGGCCCTATAACCCCATTGCCTCACCAAAATCGTCAATTAAGAGCAAATGGCAATAAGAGTTCATGAGATGAACTTGGAACAAGTTACCCTCTCAACGGAGTGCAGTGGAAGTCTTTCATGGTCCAAGTCCACCTTTTCCCTTTCAATCTTCCCTCAAGACTAAATCATCAAACTCAAGCACATGGTTAGTCTCAAAGGGTCAAGTTGTAACACATCTCCCCCTAAACATGTGCATCACTTTGCAACGGACTTGTGAGGTCCAGGGAGTGTCTGTACAACTTGAGCACCACAATAAGCAACAAAATGCAGAAGGAACATGATCAAAGGCATAAACACAAGTATGCTATAAATCAATCCAAGTTCTGCGAATCTAAGACATTTAGCTCAATACGCAACCTGCAAAAGGTCTTCTCATCTAGAGGCTTGGTAAAGATATCGGCTAGCTGGTTCTCGGTGCTAACATGAAACACTTCGATATCTCCCTTTTGCTGATGGTCTCTCAAAAAGTGATGCCGGATGTCTATGTGCTTTGTGCGGCTGTGCTCAACAGGATTTTCCGCCATGCGGATAGCACTCTCATTATCACATAGGAGTGGGACTTTGCTCAGATTGTAGCCAAAGTCCCGGAGTGTTTGCCTCATCCAAAGCAGTTGCGCGCAACACTGTCCTGCGACAACGTACTTGGCCTCAGCGGTGGATAGGGCAACGGAGGTTTGTTTCTTAGAGTTCCATGACACCAGGGACCTTCCTAAGAATTGGCACGTCCCCGATGTACTCTTCCTATCGACCTTACATCCAGCATAGTCGGAGTCTGAGTATCCAACCAAGTCAAAGGTAGACCCCTTTGGATACCAGAGCCCGAAGCAAGGCGTAGCAACCAAATATCTAAGAATTCGCTTCACCGCCACTAAGTGACACTCCTTAGGATCGGATTGAAATCTAGCACACATGCATACGCTAAGCATAATATCCGGTCTACTAGCACACAAATAAAGTAAAGACCCTATCATTGACCGGTATGCTTTTTGATCAACGGACTTACCTCCTTTGTTGAGGTCGGTGTGTCCGTCGGTCCCCATCGGAGTCTTTGCGGGCTTGGCGTCCTTCATCCCAAACCGCTTTAGCAGATCTTGCGTGTACTTCGTTTGGGAGATGAAGGTGCCGTCCTTGAGTTGCTTCACTTGGAACCCAAGGAAGTAGTTCAACTCGCCCATCATCGACATCTCGAATTTCTGCGTCATCACCCTGCTAAACTCTTCACAAGACTTTTGGTTAGTAGAACCAAATATTATGTCATCGACATAAATTTGGCACACAAACAAATCACCATCACATGTCTTAGTGAACAGAGTTGGATCGGCTTCCCCAACCTTGAAAGCATTAATAATTAGAAAGTCTCTAAGGCATTCATACCATGCTCTTGGGGCTTGCTTAAGTCCATAGAGCGCCTTAGAGAGCTTACACACGTGGTCGGGGTACCGTTCATCCTCGAAGCCAGGGGTTGCTCCACGTACACCTCCTTCTTGATTGGCCCGTTGAGGAAAGCGCTCTTCACATCCATTTGGAACAACCTGAAAGAATGGTGAGCGGCATATGCTAGCAAGATACGAATTGATTCTAGCCTAGCCACAGGAGCAAATGTCTCCTCAAAGTCCAAACCTGCGACTTGGGCATAACCTTTTGCCACAAGTCGAGCCTTGTTCCTCGTCACCACCCCGTGCTCGTCCTGTTTGTTGCGGAACACCCACTTGGTTCCCACAACATTTTGCTTAGGACGAGGCACCAGTGTCCAAACTTCATTGCGCTTGAAGTTGTTGAGTTCCTCCTGCATGGCCAATACCCAATCCGGATCTAGCAAGGCCTCCTCTACCCTGAAAGGCTCAATAGAAGAGACAAAGGAGTAATGCTCACAAAAATTAACTAATCGAGATCGAGTAGTTACTCCCTTGCTAATGTCACCCAAAATTTGGTCGACGGGATGATCCCTTTGAATCACCGCTCGAACTTGGGTTGGAGGTGCCGGTTGTGCTTCTTCCTCTTCAACTTGAACATCCTGTGCTCCCCCTTGATCATGCGCCTCCACTTGAGGTACCTGTTCGTCATCTTGGGATGGGGGATGTACCATAGTTGAGGAAGACGGTTGATCTTGCCCCAAATGTTCCTGAGGCCGTACATCTCCAATCGTCATGGTGCGTATCGCGGCCGTTGGAACGTCTTCTTCATCTATATCATCAGATCAACAACTTGCTCTCTTGGAGAGCCATTAGTCTCATCAAATACAATGTCGCTAGAGACTTCAACCAAACCCGATGATTTGTTGAAGACCCTATACGCCTTTGTATTTGAATCATAACCTAATAAAAACCCTTCTACAGCTTTGGGAGCAAATTTAGAGGTTCTACCTTTCTTCACAAGAATATAACACTTGCTCCCAAATACACGAAAATAAGATACATTGGGTTTGTTACCAGTCAGCAGCTCGTATGAAGTCTTCTTGAGGAGGCGGTGAAGGTAGACCCTGTTGATGGCGTGGCAAGCCGTGTTCACGGCTTCCGACCAAAAGCGCTCGGGGGTCTTGAACTCTCCAAGCATAGTCCTCGCCATATCTATGAGCGTCCTGTTCTTCCTCTCTACCACACCATTTTGCTGAGGTGTGTAGGGAGCGGAGAACTCGTGCTTGATCCCCTCCTCCTCAAGGAACTCCTCCACTTGAAGATTCTTGAATTCGGACCCGTTGTCGCTTCTTATCTTCTTCACCTTGAGCTCAAACTCATTTTGAGCTCTCCTGAGGAAGCGCTTGAGGGTCCCTTGGGTTTCAGACTTATCCTGCAAAAAGAACACCCAAGTGAAGCGGGAAAAGTCATCAACAATAACTAGACCATACTTACTTCCTCCTATGCTCAGATAGGCGACGGGTCCAAAGAGGTCCATATGCAGCAGCTCCAGAGGTCTTGAAGTGGTCATCACATTCTTGCTGTGATGTGCTCCTCCCACTTGTTTACCTGCTTGACAAGCTGCACAAGGTCTATCTTTTTCGAAATGTACATTGGTTAGACATATCACGTGTTCTCCCTTTAGAAGCTTGTGGAGGTTCTTCATCCCCACATGTTCTAAGCGGCGATGCCACAACCAGCCCATGCAAGTCTTAGCCATTAAGCATGCATCTAGACCGACCTCTTCTTTTGCAAAATCAACTAAATAAAGTTTGCCGTCTAGTACACCCTTAAAAGCTAGTGAACCATCACATCTTCTAAAGACAGACACATCTACATTTGTAAATAGACAATTATATCCCATATTACATAATTGACTGACAGATAGTAAATTATATCCAAGAGACTCAACTAAAAACACATTAGAGATAGAGTGCTCATTAGATAATGCGATCTTGCCTAAGCCTTTCACCTTGCCTTGGTTCCCATCACCGAATATGATTGAATCTTGGGAATCCTTATTCTTGACGTAGGAGGTGAACATCTTCTTCTCCCCCGTCATATGGTTTGTGCATCCGCTGTCGATAATCCAGCTTGAACCCCCGGATGCATAAACCTGCAAGGCAAATTTAGGCTTGGGTCTTAGGTACCCAACTCTTGTTGGGTCCTACAAGGTTAGTCACAATTTCCTTAGGGACCCAAATGCAAGTTTTATCACCCTTGCATTTTGCCCCTAATTTCCTAGCAACTATCTTCCTATCCTTTCTACCAATAGCAAAGGAAGTATTTAAAGCATGATAAATTGTAGAGGGACCATTCATAACTTTTCTAGGAACATGAACAATACTCTTCCTAGGCATATGATGAACATTTTTCCTAGGCATATCTCTACCATGCATATAGGAAGAACTAGGAGCAAACATAGCATAAGAGTCATAGGCATGTGAATCAAAAGCATTGCAACTCCTATGAGACTGTCTTTTATCATTGTACATAAAAGCATGGTTCCTTTTAGTACTATTTGCCATAGGGGCCTTCCCTTTCTCCTTGGCGGAGATGGGAGCCTTATGGCTTGTTAAGTTCTTGGCTTCCCTCTTGAAGCCAAGCCCATCCTTAATTGAGGGGTGTCTACCAATCGTGTAGGCATCCCTAGCAAATTTTAGTTTATCAAAATCACTTTTGCTAGCCTTAAGTTGGGCATTAAGACTAGCCATTTCATCATTTAACTTTGCAATAGAAGCTATGTGTTCACTACAAGCATCAATATCAAAATCTTTACATCTATTGCAAATAACGACATTTTCTACACAAGTTGTTGATTTACTAGCTATTTCTAATTTAGCATTCAAATCGCCATTAATGCTCCTTAAACTAGTAATCGTCTCATGGCAAGAAGATAATTCACAAGAAAGCATTTCATTTCTTTTAACTTCTAAAGCATGAGATTTTTGTGCTACTATAAATTTGTCATGTTCTTCATACAACAAATCTTCTTGTTTTTCTAAAAGCCTATTCTTATCATTTAATGCATCAATCAATTCATTGATTTTATCTACCTTGGTTCTATCTAGGCCCTTAAATAAACATGAATAATCTATTTCATCCTCATCACTAGATTCGTCCTCACTTGAAGAAGCATAGGTAGAGTCTCGAGTACATACCTTCTTCTCCCTTGCCATAAGGCATGTGTGACGCTCGTTGGGGAAGAGGGACGACTTGTTGAAGGCGGTGGCGGCGAGTCCTTCATTGTCGGAGTCGGACGAGGAGCAATCCGAATCCCACTCCTTGCCAAGATGTTCCTCGCCCTTTGCCTTCTTATAGTTCTTCTTCTTCTCCCTCTTGTTCCCTTGATCCTGGTCACTATCATTGTCGGGACAGTTAGCAATAAAATGACCAAGCTTACCACATTTGAAGCATGAGCGCTTCCCCTTTGTCTTGGTCTTGCTTGGCTGCCCCTTGCGACCCTTTAGCGCCGTCTTGAATCTCTTGATGATGAGGGCCATCTCTTCATCATTAAGTCCGGCCGCCTCAATTTGTGCCACCTTGCTAGGTAGCGCCTCCTTGCTTCTTGTTGCCTTGAGAGCAAGGGGTTGAGGCTCGTTGATTGGACCATTCAATGCGTCGTCCACGTACCTCGCCTCCTTGATCATCATTCGCCCGCTTACAAATTTCCCAAGGACTTCTTCGGGCGACATTTTGGTGTACCTGGGATTCTCACGAATATTATTCACCAAATGAGGATCAAGAACGGTAAAGGACCTTAGCATCAGTCGGACGACGTCGTGGTCCGTCCATCGCGTGCTTCCGTAGCTCCTTATTTTGTTGATAAGGGTCTTGAGCCGGTTGTATGTTTGGGTTGGCTCCTCGCCCCTTATCATCGCGAATCGACCAAGCTCGCCCTCCACCAATTCCATCTTGGTGAGCAAGGTGACGTCGTTCCCCTCATGAGAAATCTTGAGGGTGTCCCATATTTGCTTGGCGTTATCCAAGCCGCTCACTTTGTGGTATTCATCCCTGCACAATGAAGCTAGAAGAACAGTAGTAGCTTGTGCATTCTTATGAATTTGCTCATTAATGAACATGGGACTATCCGTACTATCGAAGTGCATTCCACTCTCTACAATTTCCCATATACTAGGATGGAGAGAGAAAAGGTGACTACGCATTTTGTGGCTCCAAAATCCGTAGTCCTCCCCATCAAAATGTGGAGGCTTGCCGAGAGGAATGGATAATAAATGAGCATTTGTACTTTGAGGAAATACGAGAGTAATCAAAAGAAAAGTTTGAATTGACCGGTTTCCTTCTCTCGTAGTCGTTGTGGTCGTCGTCCTTTTGGGAAGAAGTAGACTCATCGTTGTCGTCGTAGTAGACAATTTCCTTGATGCGCCTTGTCTTCTTCTTCTTCCCGTCTTTCCGTCTATGGCCCGAGCCGGAGTCTGTGGGCTTGTCATCCTTCGGCTCGTTGACGAAGGATTCCTTCTCTTTGTCGTTAATCACGATTCCCTTCCCCTTAGGATCCATCTCTTCGGGCGGTTAGTCCCTTTGTGAAGAGAACGGCTCTGATACCAATTGAGAGCACCTAGAGGGGGGGTGAATAGGTGATCCTGTGAAACTTGAAAACTTAAGCCACAAAACTTGGTTAATTGTTAGCACAATAATTGCCAAGTGGCTAAAGAGGAATCCTCAACAAAACACAATAACCAACAAGGATCAATCACAGAGATGGCACGATGGTTATCCCGTGGTTCGGCCAAGACCAACGCTTGCCTACTCCACGTTGTGGCGTCCCAACGGACGAGGGTTGCAATCAACCCCTCTCAAGCGGTCCAACGACCCACTTGAATACCACGGTGTTTTGCTTGCTTTTTCTCAATCCCGTTTGCGAGGAATCTCCACAACTTGGAGCCTCTCGCCCTTACACTTGAAATTCACAAAGAAGCACAGAGCAAGGGAGGGATTAGCAACGCACTCAAGACAAGAAATCACAGCAACACCACGCACACAAGTCGCAACGAGAGCTCACAACACAACTCAATGAGTTCACCACTCAACTAGAGCTCTAATTGCTATCGCAAAGAATCAAAGGCGCGGAATCGATGTCTTGGTGCTTAGGAATGTTGTAGGAATGCTTGGTGTGCTCCTCCATGCGCCTAGGGGTCCCTTTTATAGCCCCAAGGTAGCTAGGAGCCGTTGAGAGCAATCTAGGAAGGCTGATCTTGCCTTCTGTCGACTGGCGCACCGGACAGTCCGGTGCACACCGGACACTGTCCGGTGCCCGATTTCC
This sequence comes from Zea mays, assembly GCF_902167145.1. NCBI lineage: Eukaryota > Viridiplantae > Streptophyta > Magnoliopsida > Poales > Poaceae > Zea > Zea mays. The sequence continues at coordinate 155,083,860 of NC_050102.1, forward strand.
TTCCATAAATGGCGCAGTCGACCATTGGCAGCCTGAGAGCCGTTGGCGCACCGGACATGTCCGGTGCACACCGGACAGACCGGTGCCCCCTTCTAGCCATTGGCTCGGCCACGTGTCCCGCGCAGATCGCGCGGCCGACCGTTGGCCCTGCCGACCATTGGCCCTGCCGACCGTTGGCTCACCGGACAGTCCGGTGCACACCGGACAGTCCGGTGAATTATAGCCGTTCGTCGCCGGTGAATTCCCGAGAGCGGCCACTTCGCTCGAGCCAGCCTGCACCACCGGACACTGTCCAGTGCACCACCGGACAGTCCGGTGCCCCCAGACTTAGCAGATTCTTGGCTGCTCGAGCCAAGACATTTCCAATTAGATTTTTCGTGTTTCCAGCACTTAGACACATTAGTCCATAAAACAATGTACTAAGTCTGAGAAACATACCTTTATCCTTGATTTGTACTTTGTCCACCTTTTTACACTAGGGCACTTGTGTTGGACACTAAATCACCAAAATACTTAGAAATGGCCCAAGGGCACATTTCCCTTTCATAGCCGACCGTTGGCGCCTGGGAGCCGTTGGCGCACCGGACACTGTCTGGTGCACACCGGATAGTCCGGTGCTCCCTCCCGACCGTTGGCTCGGCCACGTGTCTTGCGCAGATCGCGCAGCCGACCGTTGGCCCGGCCGACCGTTGGCTCACCGGACAGTCCGGTGCACACCGGACAGTCCGGTGAATTATAGCCGTACGTCGCCGATGAATTCCCGAGAGCGGCCAGTTCGCTCGAGCCAGCCTGGCGCACCGGACACTGTCTGGTGCACCATCGGACACTGTCCGGTGCACCATCGGACAGTCCGGTGCACCCAGACTGCGCTGACTTTGGCAGAATTTAGCCACCTCTGCTCCAATTCAATCTTTCCTGTTTCCAGCACTTAGACACAATACATTAGTCCAAAAAACAATGTACTAAGTCTAGAAACATACCTTTTGACATGATTTGCACTTTGTCCACCACATTGCATAGATTAACACAAAAGCACTTGTATTGGCAATCAATCACCAAAATACTTAGAAATGGCCCAAGGGCACATTTCCCTTTCATATCTGGATTGTATAATAAATCATTATCACGAATACAGTCAATGAATCCCTGCATGAAAAAGTTCTCAAGGCATTTATTAGGGCCAAACGATTGGACAACATCCAAGACAGAACCACCATATCCTCCAAAATCAATGATAGACCAGAAAAAAATGCAACTTGAATTACAAATCGTCTAATTATACTTAATTGAAGTTTGAATAACGAATTCATACATGCTCGGATCTAGTTGTCCTGAACAAATGAACTTAAATAGTTGGCGAGCACATTCTTCACGTGACACATGGGGAGGTTCAGCAACTGCAGATTTAGAGGAAATATCCCTTGCAACAAGTTCAGTAGTTGCCTAATATATATATATTTGTTAGTAATCAATGGAATAAATAATTATGTATTGTAGTGTACATATATAAAAATATAAGAACATGACACGACATGACTAACTTCTGTCAATGGGGTTCTGTCAAATTGTGGTGCACCAGATGTGGGAGTATCATGTTTAACAGTATTTTATCCTTCCTGAAACACAATAAAATTATTAATATATACAAAATCAAACATAGGTTATGACTAATATTAACATAATATGATGAAGAGTAAATAATGACAATATTTATGGGTGGTGTTAATTTAGAAATAGCACGCTTGTCGGTTGTGGGAGCCTAGTGAAAAAAATAAATAAAAACATGCATCTATATTATTGTTACTATCAAAAATTGTAATTAAAAGTATAATCATTGGGAATAAAGTAAAACAAACATTTGATTTTGGAGTCTTGTCAAATATTGAGACATCCATGACTGAATCTTTTTCACAAACGTTTCCACTAACAACCTGTATTGGAAACATATGAAATTGGTGTACATGATAACTTGCATGCTATGTTTAATATATGATTAATATATAAAGTTTGTATGAAAAACTTACCTGTTCTGATACTTTCTTATCATCAGTAGGAACATGTATTTCCTGATCGTGTTGCTGATGATCAGGGGTTCGAATAGGAGGAGTGGATACAGGAGCATTTGTCGGGGGCATTAAGGTAGAGGGTGGGATATCTACATTTGGACAATAGAATAATAAATTAGTTGTTGCTGAAATGAACAAGAAATATAAATGTAGAGTAATAAAAATAATGGTTATACATACATATTAGCACAAACTACATCAATATAATATCGGGGTGCATAAAATAAATGAGAGTTTTCAAAATAAAATCAACTGAAAGGTGTTGATGATGTATTAGTGCAAATGAATGCATAAGTAATATATACTATGTTGCATAAAATAATGTATTTGAAATCGTATACCTAAATACAACTTTAGTTTGAATTATCCGTGAGCTGAATTAAATTTTTTAAAAAATAAACATAACTATTAATACCTTCTTGCTGAGTATCACGCTGCGTGGCAGCCCTTAGAACTTCATCGATTATTTCACCAAAGGTCTCAGATAGTTCAATCTGCTTAGAAACAAGCATCTGATGGCTTTGTTGAAGAGAATCACAGTACTTATCCACCTCCTTGTCATGCGCATCAAACATTGATTCGAACATTGGTCGATGCTAGGAGGGCAGATATTTCAGCTTGTTGCCAATCAAATGCTTTATGCGTGTCACATATATGTTGAATACGTCAGAAACCGGCCGTTCTGGTGCAATGACATAACATGTTTCTGTACGACTACGAAACTGTATAAATCGAAGTTATAATTGTTAGCAGTTACTGGAATTGTACCATCTGCATAACAGGAAAAAAATGTTTATGTCTAACCTCTGCATGACCAAATGGTTCACCAGTTTGACGGGGGGCACGTCTGTCACCCCTAGTCAAATATCTTATTGTCTCGTTATCAAAATACTTAATGCGGGGAGTACCATACTTGTTCTCAGGTGATGCAGGGTGGTGTAAGTGATCAAGATAGTATATCTGAACAAAAAAGAAAATAAATCATAGATAATTAGTACAAAACAAATATTTGGATATCATATATATGCTTGGTAAACAGAGAGTTACTTACAAGAACAATGAGTGAACATCCATATATTGTTGCTGTAATGTTTGTTCTGTTCCTCTTGTGCCAACGACTGGCAGCATCACACAAATCAGTATAAACTAGTTGACACCAATCAATATCAGCCATCCGGTCCATGTTTGATGTCATTAGTACCTCATTGTTCGTAATGTCCCATGAAGCAAATGGGAAAAGAAGTCGATTGAATAAAATCAGAAAAAACATCTGATTGATAACTCATCATCATTACCAAGCACTATCTTGTCCTGAAGCTTGACAACATCAAACTCTTCTTTACAAATTTTGAGATCCCGTCTCAGTTTTGAAGCAGCGTCAACTTCACCATACCAATCAGTGAACTCCCTACCCCCTCCAGCACTTGGCAATCCCAAAATAAGACGAACCGTCTCTTTTGTTATCTTCAGTTCTTTACCAGCCCCTGGGCGTATTGTCATGTCGTCTGGATCCAACTTATCCATCAACCACCTTATGAGAGATCTGCTCTCTAAGACATCAGTACGCAAATCAAATATACTGGAAAATCCCAACCTAGCAACAGCATCCCGCTGTCGATCACTCATTATCCAAGTTGTGACAATGATATCATAAGGGATGCAACAGATATTCAATTTCTGAAAGCATAAATGAATATGCATTAATACACATTGTATATATATTGTTATAACTAAGGATAATATATATACATACAAGTGACATTTATTAGATGCTTGGAAATAACTAAAGTCTAAAACACTAACAAAATAAACAGCATACCAAAAATAATAATATATAAAAATGTAACATTGGGTAATACAACATTGATTGTGCACCAAAATTAACAAATAAACAACCATAAATATATACATAGTACCTAGGATTTTCTGGGTGTCCTCTGTTTGGGAGAGCTTGTTTTCGTAATGATCTTTGACTTGACATCTATATCAAACTTTGATCTGCTTGTCTGTATTCTTAAAAAAAGAGGGGAAGCAGAACCAAGTCAAGATGATATGGATCGCCCCTTCTTCTTGCGCCAAAGATCTTACCATTTCCGAAGGAACTGGGGCTACATTTCTTTTCAATTTCCATTCAAGAGTTTCTATCTGTTTCCACGCCCTTTTTTTGAGACCTCGAAACATGAAATGGACAAATTCCTTCTCTTAGGAACACATACAAGAAAAAGGATAATGGTAGCCCCCCATTAACTAAATCGGAACTTGTGGGGAAGGGACTTTTATCTTCTTTGCACGGTTTTTTCTGAAGGGGAAGGTGTTGTTGATCTGAATTGGCGCTTCAATGTTGGAGCATCCATGAAATCATCATCGGACAATGTGGATGGAGCTGAAGGAGGATTTTTTACACGACAAGCTAGTGCCTTTCTACAGACACAAGTAACTGGTGCTGGTTGTGGATTAATCTGCTGCTGGATATGGGGATTATCAGCATATTGTGCTGAGCTGTTAGATCGTGTTCGTCTTGAAATGTCAACAGAAAAAACCTTCTGACTTGACTCAATCATTAATATTTTTGCATTAGATGGAGGGCGATCAACGGACCTCATGGTTAAACAATAAATATTTCTGTTGAAAAAATATTGTTTTTAAATACAATGATTTATGCATAAATATATGCAAAAAATCGAATGTTGTCTATAACTATCTACAATGCATACTACATAATACTAAATGGAGTTACATAACTTAAACTACCTTTTCCATTTATATGACAACATTTAATGAACCATGGTTATATACAAGCATAAAGATTAATTTAATATTTCATATAATTGTAACTGGTGCATGATAAAATAAATGCCTATTTTGCATCAACTAACTATACAACATATTTTAATAACTGGTTCATAATAATACACATTTTGATGATATTCAAACATGAATATTTAAATAACTATTGCATAAATAATAATATCTGTATGCATTTATATATAATACAACATGTGTGTAAACTAATGATTCAGGTAAATAGAACAATACAATTGTGCATAATATCTTGACCAATGTTCATAAACATCTGTACAAATGTGCATAATCAGTATTGACGATGTGCATATATATCAATACCAATATGCATATACGTGTTACTAATATTGTGTAAAAGTACTCTCTACAAACTCATGAATAAATACCTGAACCAGAGCCTTTGCCTAAGTCTTTGAATGCCGAGCGATACAACAGATCTAGAAGAAATACATATGCTCTACAATCGGGGCTCCTGAACCAAAGAGAGATGCAATGAGCTGATTAGAGAAATGTATAATCGGATACAAATCACACACAACTAAAAACTAAGGGAAACAATCAAACTGACTTCAAATCGACAAAAAATGCTTCAAAAATCGACGGAAACCTCGATGTATTTTAAGTTGGATGGATTACCTGGAACTTCTCGGGAAAGCAATAGCTCTTCAATCGGGCTCCAATGTTCGGAGATTGAAGGAGCGCAGCTGGATTGGAGCGGTGGAAATCGCCTGGAAAGTCGTCTCGGCCGCAGGGAAAGTCGCCTCGGGCGAAGGGGTTACGGGGTTTCCTTCCTATTCGGCGGATGCAGAAGCTGTAATCCCGGACTCGCGTGGGTTTCTCTCTGTTGATTGCGCGAAGACGGTTTTGGAAACCGGGAAACGGGGGAGACGTGGGCTGGGCTGACGGAGAAATAGGGGATAACGACGTCGTGACTGTGTAAATACCCACCAGGTATGATTTAACCAAATGTGCATATTGACTCGCCTGAGCTTCCTCTATTATTGAAATCGGAAGACCAGCGCTCTTAATATATAATATATATATATATAATAAAATATTCTTAAAAATCTTACGATCGATTCATTTATAAAAAGCAAGGTCTGTACGGATACGAAATAAAAGCCATTGCATCGACACTAGAGCAAGGCACAGCCACGTGGCTGCGTCTTCCCGCAGGACGCAGGCCCCTTCCCACCGTTCTCTTGACGACTCCTCGTCTCCTCGTCGTAGTAGTTGCAGCCACCGGTCTTGAGAGCTGCCACCTATTTGCCTTGACGCGGAGAAAAGTATACCTGGGGGGTTGGGGCTTGCCGCCGCAACTATCCCCGGCCTCGGCTCGCCTGCACTGCACCTCTCTCCTTGGTTTCTTCCCGTTACCCGTCTCGGCAGATGCCTCTCTTCCTGCAGCTTCAACTTCAGGGTGGTGAGATTCTCCTTCCCCTCGCTCCAATTCCGCCGGTTGATTACTGTCTTCGGCTGCTTAATCGACTTGCTGGATGTCCCATGCTTCGAGACCTGGGAATCGGGGGGTGGGTGGGGTTCGGAACAGGAGTGCCGACGATGGGTCAATGAGTATGGTGCCTGCAAGAGGCCATATTTCCCCCAGCAAAATTAGTATCAGTTCTTGGTCTTTTCAGGTAGCTGCCTGCTAGTGCTACGTTCTAGGCCCCCTTTGCTTTGCAGGTGCCTCAAGGGACAAAACCCATAGATAACTTAATGAGATAATTTTCCTCCCAAAAGCTCACTCCAATCGTTTAGAACTACCCTTGAATTGATTGGTCTGTCAGGCAGTCCATTGCGAGGCTACATTCGTCATTTTCTAGTTTCTGGGATTTTCTCTTAATTGTTTCTGTGATACCGAGAAGATTATGGTTATAGTATTCTGCCTCAACTAGTTTAACTGATCTTCATTAAATCCATAAACACAATCTTCTCACAACAAACGTTTCTTCCAAGTCTGTCTGAATAACACAGCCCTTTTTGTTTTTTAGCCTGTCCACTTAGTCAGTACTGCAGCGGCGATATCTGAAGGTCCGACTAATGTGATGTCAATCACATGCTGCTTGCCTGTCGTCGAGTGCGTGTACTGCCTGGCGTGTGCGCGGTGGGTGTGGCAGCGCTGCCTCCACTCCGGAGGCTACGACAGTGAGACCTGGGGTGTTGCATCGGCTGAAGAGTTTGAGCCTGTGCCGCGCTTGTGTCGGATCATCCTCTCGGTCTATGAGGATGACCTTGAGAACCCCCAATGGGCGCCTCCAGGTGGTTATGGCATGGAGCCACGTTGGGTGGTGCAGCGGAGAATATATGAAGACACTCATGGTCATGCACCAACATACCTTCTGTATGTTGATCACCAGCATTCAGATGTTGTGCTTGCTGTTCGAGGAATGAACATGGCGAAGGAGAGTGACTATGCTGTCCTTCTGGATAACAAGCTTGGGCAAAGGAGGTTTGACGGCGGCTACGTGCACAATGGCTTGCTTAAGGCCGCCGAGTGGGTTTTTGATGCTGAGTGTGATGTTCTGAAGGACCTTCTGGAGAGGAATCCTGGCTATACACTCACATTTGCTGGGCATTCTCTTGGCTCTGGTGTGGTGTCAATGCTAGCTTTGCTGGCAGTGCACAACAGGGAGCTGCTCGGTGGCATAGACAGGAAGAGGATACGATGTTTTGCAATGGCACCAGCCCGATGTATGTCACTGAATTTGGCTGTCCGTTATGCAGATGTCATCAATGCAGTTATTCTTCAGGTAAGGTTCCACGTCCACCACTAGTTAATTACCACATCAGTGTCATTACGTGTACTAGTTTTACAAGTGTTTGGGCACTAAATTGGTAATCACCTGTAATTAAGTTATTCTGTTGCCACTTCAGAGCTTAAATAAGTTCCCCTTTCATTCAATTTCAAATTTCTTCACAACCAATGGTGCTTATTCCAAAACTATACAATGAACTTGCTTTCATGGAGCACTGGCAACACAGTGTCATTGGCAATTTCCATTATCATTACTTGGATCAAGAATCCAGCTGGAATATGCTGTTAAATCTTTTCTGATATTCCTATCTGGTGAACCAGGATGATTTTTTGCCTCGCACAGACATTCCTTTGGAAGACATCTTCAAGTCACTATTCTGGTAATGTAGCTTTGCTTAAGTATCACCAACATGATAATGCATGTTTGTAGGGATTTATGATCTCTGATTGTTTTCAGGGTACCTGATGTAGTCCTCTTTGTACAGCTTACCATGCCTTCTATGTGGAAGATGCCTAATAGACACATGTATACCTGAAAGTGTGATGTTGAGAGATCCAAGGCGCCTCTATGCACCTGGTAGGCTTTACCACATTGTTGAAAGAAAACCTTTCAGGTATGAATTTGCCTTTATATTTTTTCCTGAAAGAAACATGCAAGTAATGCTTGCTATTTCAACAGAACTGGAATCTGGATGTTATGGTCAAAATAATAAAATATTAAATGTGGAGGTCTACCATTATTAATTTGTAGCTATGGTAGCTTACTGTCGTTGTGACTTGTGATGATATACCTCCCTTTGATGGTTCACCAACTTGTCTGCAGATTTTCATGCTAATGCAAAGTAGGTTTCAATTCATCTTTGCAACTCACATATTGCAATGGCAATGAATATCTACAGAACAAGCTTCCTGGAAAAAAAGTAGTTATTTCGCTTTTCCTCATTGATACATAGTTCATAATTTTTATTGAAACAATTCCTGATTGCTGCAGATGTGGAAGATACCCCCCTATTGTGAGAACAGCAGTTCCTGTGGATGGGAGATTTGAACGCATTGTTCTCTCTTGCAACGCAACATCTGATCATGCTATTATATGGATAGAAAGAGAGGCGCAAAGGGCATTAGATGTAAGTTTGCATTTTTGTCATCGTAATTGACTTCTTTCCTTTCGAAATGCTTGTTAGTGTCATTCGCCTATTGTAATGAACTACAAGTCTGTAATGCCTGCCTAAAACTGCTCCACAAATAGTGGTAGTCCAGGTGAAAGAGGTTTTTAGACCCTTCCTTTTTCATTCTGAAACAGCGGACGGTTTTCTTTCTTTCTTGGTTATGACACTTCCAGCATAGCCTGTTCGTTGACTAAAAGCGCATACATGGGGTGCAAATTAACAGCTCTGTCATTTCAGTTATTGCTAGAGAGTGAGAAAACCATGCAAGCACCTGCGGTTGAAAGGATGAGCAGTGAGATCACTGTTACAAGAGATCACGACGAAGAGCAGCAGGAGGCTCTGCGGCGTGCGATCATGCTAGGGGTTGCTGATGTAAACATGCCATCAACATATGGTACGTTCAACGAAAATCCTACTTCTGAACCAGCCGAGGCCTCCCCATTACTATCAGACAGCGGAAGGCGCAGGGCAGTATGGGAGGAGTGGATCGCAAGGATCTTCGAGAAGGATGAATCAGGGCAAATGGTTCCACGGAGATGATCGTGGCGACAGCTCAAGGCATGCTTGCTTGATGGGTCGGTTTCTTGATGCTGCTTCCACTCTGTTTCGAGCCTATTTTGAAACTTCGGAACGGTAATGTAAGATGAGTAGGGGTTAGGGATTAGATCATGTATTTAGGGCTAGTTTGACAACCCTATTTTTCTATGGGATTTTTAATTTCCTAAGGGAAAACGAACTAATTTTCTATAAGAAAATGAAAAACCCTTGGAAAATTGGGGTTACCAAACCAGCCCTTAGTGAGTGAGATGGTGTATAGCATGAATAATTTTCCCTTTGGTTGACAAAAAATGTGGGTGCCTATTGTACTTACACATCAGTAATTTCATTGTATAAGAATATAAGATATTGTAGAATCTTGGGTATACTCACGTACAAATCGGCTCGTTTGAGATACACGTCATGTGAAAAGCAATGTCTGAAACACCAACCTAGGGCGTGTTTGAAAGCACCTAGTTTTTAAAACCGGTAAAACTAGTTTAAAACATGTTAGTTTATGTCACAGTTTATAGAAACTGGATTCTCAATTTCTTAGTAAATGTTTGAATTTACTTAGAGATAATAGTTAGTGACTAAAATTAGTTGAGACATTTAAACACCCTAGCTAATAGTTCAGCTATTAGTTATTTTTGGTAAATTAGTTAATATTTGGGTAGTTATTTGTCGGGTACCATAATTAGAGGTACCCCCAACACTTCTAATCACGGCTGGTAAACACCCTCAGACCAACTGACGGGCGCGGTTCGAGTCAAGGCTTCGTCTACCCAAGGGACGCGACCTTGCCCGAGCCCAGCCTCGGGCTGGAGCAGTAGTCCCAGACGAGTTCACGCCTCGCCCGAGGGCCTCCTCAGGCAGCGGGCACCCCCTCGGCTCTCCCGAAGCCCGGCTCGGGCAGGCTTCGTTGTGAAGCAACCTTGGCCAGACCGCCTCACCAACCGACCGCTTCGCAGGCGCATTCAATGCAGGGGACGCCTGACGCCGTATCCTGACACACGCGCCTCAGTCGGCCAGGCCGAAGTGACCGCAGTCACTTCGCCCCTCTTTTTTACTATCCGATATGACGGGAAAACAGCGTCGCTCGCCCCGCTCCGACTGTCGTGCTAACCACCCAGGCGAAGACCGACAACAAGTCACGATCAACCACCGAGCTCGGCCTCGGGCGCAACAGGAAGCTCCGCCTCGCCCGACCTCAGGCTCCGGCCTCGGGAGGAGGTCTCCGCCTCGCCCGACCTCCGGACTCGGTCTCGACCTCGGTCTCGGGAGGAATCACGTCCTCGCCCGACCCCGGCCTCGGCCTCAAGAGAAGTCTCCGCCTCGCCCGACCTTGGGCTCGGACCGACCGCGCCAACAGGGGATACATCATTACCCTATCCCTAGCCAGCTCAGGCTACAAAGAACAAGACCGGCGTCCTATCTGGCTTACCCCGGCGACGGGTAATGATGGTGCCCCGCGTGCAACCATGACGCCGGTGGCTCTCAGCCCCTTACGGCAGCAAGGAGACGTCAGCAGGATCCTTGCCGCACTGCCAGCTGTGCTCCTACAGGGCTCAGGCGCTTCTCCGACGGCCATGCTATCACGTATACAGGGCTCAAGCTCTCCCCCGACAGCCACGTTGGCATGTACACAGGGCTTAGGCATTTCTCTGCCGGACACCTTAGCGCATAGCTACATCCCCCATTGTACGTCTGGACCCTCTCCTTGCGTCTATAAAAGGGAGGTCCAGGGCCATCCTGGAGGGGGGTTCACACGGGGAAGGAGCGAACGAACAGGCTCCCTCTCTCTCTCCCTCTCGCGACGTGCTTCTAACCCCTACTACGAGCGGCACCCCTGGTGCAGGATAATACAAGGCTTGCCCCACTTCTTGTGTTCCATCCCGCGCCAACCCATCTGGGCAGGGGCACGCAGCGACAATTTCACTCGTCGGTCCAGGGACCCCCGGGTCCGAAACGCCGACATTATTTGTTAGCTAGCTAATTCTACTAACAATTTTTAACCAACTAACTATTAGTTATAGTGCATTCAAACATCCCTTTAAAACCAATCTCACATAGCCAAAGCTAGTTTATAAAAGGGTTTTTTACATTGGCCCCCTTAGTTGTGCACCACTGCTCATTGCTACCCTTAATTTTTATTCCTCCTCAGTTCTGCCCAACGCTAGTTCCTTTTGCTCAGCAATCCACCTGGTCGCCGTCTCCGTCCATGCTAACGTGCCTTACAGGGCGGGCCCACTGCAAAATTCCACTGCAGTCGCATCTCCTCTTCCTCCCAACGCCCGACTCCAGCTCTCCCTCTCTCTGGTTCGCATCTACGGACGCGGCGCGGCGCCTGGCCGACAGATCGGCGGCGCGGCAGGAGGATTCTTCACGGCAAGGACCTGCTGCTGTTCCGTGCCTCCGGCCACAGGCTGCTTCGTGGGGGCGCCCTGCCGGGAGGGAAGAAGCCAGCCGCCGCCGGGAGGGAAGAAGCCAGCCGCCGAGCAGTTCACCGGCGCTGCGACCTGCGTCTTCAACGGCTTGGCAGCAGCCACGTCGGGGGGAGCTCCAAGCCAAATCCCTCCAATCCCGAGCTCCAATTCCACCGCGAGCTGCTTCGTGGGGGCGCCCTGCCCGTAGGGAAGAAGCCAGGACCTGCTGCTGCCCCGTGCTCCAATTCCACCGCAAGGACCTGCTGTTGCCCCGTGCTCCAATTCCACCGCAAGGACCTGCTGCTGCCCCGTGCCTCCGGTCACAGGCTGCTTCGTGGGGGCGCCCTGCCGGGAGGGAAGAAGCCAGCCGCCGGGAGGTAGGAATCCGCGAGCAGTTGGAGGCGACCGGGAGGGAGGGAGGAAGTCAGCCGCGGGGAGGGAGGAATCCGCGAGCAGTGGAGGCGACCGGATCCAGAGGCCCTGCTCGCGCTCAAATTCTTGACAGCAGCAACAGTCTCCTCCAGGCAAGGAGCATAACCCTCTACTATCTATAATTGTTGGCTACTATATGAGTTCTTAAAGTCGTTATTTCCTATGAAATAGGATGAATCATATTATTCCAAATGATGAGGTTGAACCAATAGAAGTAGTTGCTGCACCTGATGATGATGAGAGACAATATCCTGAGTTTGTTGATAAGTGGGATATGCTAGAATTTGAGGACTATGATGGAGACATTTTCACAGGGGCACAATTTGAAGAGACTGATGAAGAGGAGGAGGAGGAAAACATAGCTATGGGGGTGGATGAGCAAGGAGAGGGTGATGATGTACCAAGAAATGATTATGACAGAGATAATCCATCCTTAAAAGAAGGCAACACATTTGCATCGATGACCGAATTTAGGTATGCACTTGCTACCTATTGCATCAAAGGTGAATATGATTATGTAATTGAAAAGAGTGAGCCAACAAGAATAACTGTTCATTGTGCATTTGAGAGGTGTCAGTGGAGGATACATGCTTCCTGTATGCGGAATAGTACAATTATTCAGGTCAAAGTGAATCCATCTCCTCACACTTGTCCAAGTGAAAGAAAAGGGTCACATAAGGTAGCTAAAAGTAGATGGTGTGCAGATGCAGTATTAGAATGGGTGACAGATAACCCATGCATTGGTACAACTGAACTGGTAAAGAAGATTAAAGAGAAGTACAACATCTTGGTGCCTTACATGAGAGTGTATTATGGCAAGGAAATGGCTCTTGACAAGATTTATGGCCCATGGAAGGAAAGCTTTAACTTATTATTCACTTTCAAAGCTGAAGTGGAGAAGGCGTGCCCAGGTAGTGTTGTTGAGATTGACCATCATACGGTGGATTATAAAGTGAATGGCAAGATTTTGAACAAAGAATGTTTTAGAAGGGTGTTCGTTTCATTCAAAGCATGTTGGAGTGGGTTCTTAGCTGGTTGCAGGCCTTATTTAGCAGTGGATGCAACAACTCTTTATGGGAGGTTTAGAGGCCAGTTAGTAGCTGCTTGTGCCATTGATGCACATAATTGGCTCTTTCCAGTGGCTTATGGTGTCCTCGAGGCAGAGTCAACAGAAAGTTGGACATGGTTCCTACAGAATTTGCGTCAGGTTATAGGGTTTCCACATGGATTGACTATACACACAGACGCTTGCAAGGGTTTAGAAACTGCAGTGGATTATGTGTTTCCTGGAGTAGAGCATAGGGAATGCATGAGGCATTTTGCTTCAAACTTGGGCAAATCATTCAAGGGAAAGTTGATTGATGACAACTTATGGCCAGCATCATTGACATATAGCCTTAGAAAGCATAACTATCATGTGAATCAATTGTACACAAACTCTAGGTTAAAAATATACATTGAAAGTCATCACAAATATCTATGGGCTAGAAGCAAATTTGGTGAAGGGTGCAAGGTGGACTATGTGAACAATAACTTGGCGGAGTCATTCAATGCATGGATCAGAAAAACAAAGGGGCTTCATTTGGTGGAGTTGCTAGATAAGATTCGACAAATGCTTATGGTAAAGTTTGAGTTGCGTCAAAGAATTGCACTTGAGAGGTTTCATGGCCACATGATAATCCCAGCTGTGATGAAGACATTGCATGAAAAGACCAGAGGTTTGAAAATGTCTTTCATCAAGCGCAGACCGCTTGAGGCAGAGGTGAAAGTGTTGGACAAAGAAAAGAGGGAATGGAGATATCCAGTGGACTTATCGAACAGGACATGCACTTGTAGGCAGTGGCAGATTACCGGGCTGCCATGCACCCATGCCCTATTTTTCATTACTTCTCTTCGTGGTGTAGCCAGCGAAATTGATCAATATGTACATAAGTACTACTCTATTGCCAAGTTCAAAGCAACATATGCTGAGAATGTGCCTTCCATAGAGGCAAAACATCAGTGGGAGGTCGTGAATCCTGGTTTCGTTCTCAACCCTCCAATCCAGACTAGAGCACCAGGAAGACCAAGAAAAACTAGAATAAGGTCAAGTGCCGAGGGTAGTGGACTTGGACCAAGGAAGAGAAAATGCAAAAGGTGTGGAGGATTAGGACATATTGCGAGAAATTGCAAGAATGCAGTAGATCCAGCCTTTGGAGAGGATCAGCCACTAGAGCCACAATTGGCACTTGATACAACTTTTGGAGATGATCAGTCACTACAACCACTAGAGCCACAAGTGCCAATGGATCAGCCACAAGTGCCACTGGATCAGCCACAAGTGCCACTGGATCAGCCACAAGTGCCCTCCTCTGTTGGCTCCGTGGTACCCTCCTCTGTCGTGCCTTCCTCTGTTGGCTCCGTGGTACCCTCCTCTGTCGTTCCTTCCTCTGCTGCTTCTATCGTGCCCTCCTCTGTTGCTATGATAGAGCCCTCCGACCTTGCTTTGGTGCTGCCCTCCATTACTGCCTCGTCAAGGTTATATTCATCTAAAATATACTTTATTTTTTCAAGTTTCTAAAATTCACATGATTATTTACTATTTTCATGTTTTGTGTAGGGAAAAGAAAAGGAAGAGAGGAAAAGAGGTTGCGCGTACAACTGACGACAATCCAACGACTAATACAATGACCAAGGTTATGAAGAAGGCAAAAATCAAGAAAAGGCTCGTTGCGGACTTGTAACTGAATGTGCTCGGTTTAGCTGAATTTGGATGTAACTGAATATGCTCGGTTTGCTTGTGCTGAGATTTGGACTTGTAACTGAATGTGCTCGGTTTAGCTGAATTTGGATGTAACTGAATATGCTCGGTTTGCTTGTGCTGAGATTTGGACTTGTAACTGAATTTGGATGTAACTAAATATGCTCGGTTTGCTTGTGCTGAGACTTGTAGCTGAATTTGGATGTAACTGAATTTGGACTTGTAGCTGAATTTAGCTGGATGTAACTCAAATATCTGGATGCAACTGAATTTAGCTGTTGCCGGTTTGCTTGTGCTCGGTTTGCCTGTCTTCAGTCACTTGTTCAGTCACTCGGTTTGCCTGCTCGGTTTAGCTGAATTCAGTTGCTTGTCCATTTCTGGCGCATGTTCAGTCACTTAGTCGCAGAACGGCTTTTGGGGAAATGGCCTCCCCAACCCCCAGCCCCGTCCGTTCGCCTCCCCTCACCGCCCCACCCTCCACCAGCCTCCCGCCGGCCAGCCTCCCGCCGGCAACCAGCCCGGCGGCCACCCCATCGGCTCCTGGCCCTTCAGCGCCCGCCCCCTCCACTTCCCGACGCCTGGGCTCCCTCGATGGCCCAACCCCCAGCCCCATCCGTTCGCCTCCCCTCACCGCCCCACCCTCCACCAGCCTCCCGGCGGCCAGCCTCCCGCAGGCAATCTTCCCGGCGGCCTCCCCATCGGCTTCCGCCCCTTCAGCGACCGCCCCCTCCACTTCCCGACGCTTGGGCTCCCTCGATGGCCGCTCCAAGGCCCAGCGCTGGCGTGATGACGCTTCTCCTGGCGAATCCCCCAGACCCCAACGATCCTTTAAACAGGCGGTCCTCTCCAACCTCGCTGGTCAAGCCTCGTTCCCTTCTCCCTCATCGCGGTGCGGATTGTCTCCCTCCCCTGCGATATCTATATCCAGCAGCCCTCTGAAGGTGACGAGTAGTTCTGGGGGACGACCTGTGGACGATGACGGCTGGCAAGTAGTCGTGCGCAAGAAGAGGTCTCGCGGAGGACCCCTGCCCCGTCGCCGGCCCCAAGTGGAACTTCGTGGAAAGTGCTTCAACTGCCTTGCGCCCAGCCACCGTGTTGCTGCTTGCCGCCGGCCAACTCGCTGTTTCCGCTGTTTCCAGCTTGGTCATCAAGCTGCCTGGTGTCCATCCCTCCCTGCGGTTCATCAGGTCAGCAGGATTTCAGTGCAACAACGTCTTGGTCATCCGTGGGGGAGACCCTCGGTGTGGCATCGGCTGTCAGCTCCACCGGCGTCGCTCTCCTTGACTAGGGGTCGCTCTCTGCAGAAGAAATCAGTGTGGCAACGGCTGTCAGCTCCACCAGCGCCACTCTCTTTGACTGAGGGTCGCTCTCTGAAGAAGAAATCAGTGTGGGTCAGGATTACCCCTGCTGGTGAAGCCCTGATGGAGAAAGGTCTGCCGGAACCTAGTGGTAATTCCCAGCGCTCTCTCTGCAACAAGAAGAAAAAAAGAAGACGTTCCAAAGGTGGCAGAGGAGCTCTGGGCAGTGGCAAGGCTGTTTCACATTCTCTGTCAGCATCTGAAGTCATTCCTGAAGTTTCCCCACCGCATTTAACATCTCGGGTTTTGGCCTTCTCGGATGGTATGGCAAGGGAAGAATTAAACCTGAGAAGGGCCTTGCTTGTTACCGTTACTGGTACTAGGCCGGAGGTCCTTGGATCAGAGGTACTAGAAGAAGTGGCACATTGCTTCAGCATTAAGTTGGAAGACATGACAATCCAATCTGCAAAGCCTGAGGATTTTCTTCTATTCTTTCCTAATGAAGAGACTGCATTGAGGGTTCTTAATGATGGTAAAGTGCTCCGAGGTCCTCGGTTCAGCCTGGTGTTTAAAAGATGGTCCAGATTTTCTCATGCCTCTTCCTCAATCATGTCGAGCTTGGTGGAAGTTGAGATTACCGGAATCCCGGTGCATGCTTGGTGCCGCTCAACAGCTGAATTCATATTGGGGGATTCTTGTATCATTGAGGAGGTTCATCCGGACACTCTGTTGCAGAAAACTCTTCCATCCTTTGTAGCATGGGCTTGGTGCTTCCAACCGAAACAACTGCACCGTGATATGATTCTGCATATTCTGGAGCCAGGCCCACAAAGCTCTGAACGGAGATGCTTAGCCTATAATATAAGCGTAAGGGTACTTGCAATCTGCCATGATGGTATTAGAGGTTCCTCGCTGCTAACTCCACCGGAGGATGGCGATCAGTCTGATGGTTCGGACGACATGGATGACCAAAGGAATGTTGAGCCTCGGCGTTTGGGCAGTTCCTTGCCCCAGCGACGGTCTGTTCACCTTCGCCTTGGGCCTCTCCCGCCGTCCGGACATGGAAGGACTTCACATACATCTAGGGGACATGAACAGCCACTCTTTGACGCACCGGAGTTACAGCAGATGGCCTCGGATAATGGGATGATACTCCTTAATGAGTTGCCTACAGAGGAGCCAAATAGTCTCCTTGATGAGGCCCCTATTGACAGCTGGACATGCACTATTGGGCCGCTGAACTCCACCCAGCCGTTTTCGCCTCAGTCCAAAGTGACTGGGTCGCAGGAAATGACAGGGCTGAGTTCGCCCCTCCCGGTGGTGTCTAGGCTTGGGCCCCCCGGGTCGCTGACCCCAGCCAGGCCGGTTTCGCCTCAGTCCGTGAGGAATGAGACGCAGAAATCAGCTAGGCTTGGATCGCCCCTTTCTCTGGCCCGTGTTCAACCCTGCATTTCTTCTGGGTCGCTAGCCATATCGAATCTGAAAGTCTATTCAAGAAGGAAAAATACTACTCCGCTGCTTCCAACTGAGGAGCATGTCCAACCTGCTCCGGAACAGGACAGTCCACCCATTGTCAAGTTTTTCAGCAAAATCTGCAAGAAGTCGGATGCCCTACTACCAACTCCAAGAACCTCCCTGGTGGCTACACCCATATCTGGAGTGCAGGCCCCCAGACGCAGCAGGCGGCTTGCTGGTATTGGTGTCGAGTTCGACTTGCACAAAGAGAAATCCAACTTGCACAAAGAGAAATCCAAGCCGGTCAGGAAAGCTATGGTGGCCCTTAAATGCCTATCAGAAAACGAAGAAATCAACAACGAAGCCTTACAAGAATATGCTGCATTATTTAATCGCTGCTTGAACCAGGTTCAGGTGGAGGCCCTCTCTGCCTTGTTCGGCTGGACCCTCCCTGCCGACTTGGAGAGTTAGTGCTCAGGTCTTCCTTGTCTGTAGTTGGTTGCTAAAGGTTATTGATGGATCCTGCTAAAATTTTATTTTGGAATGTAAGAGGTCTGAATTCCTCTCTTAAACAGGATGCTGTAAGAGATCTTGTTGATTCCTTTCATGTGGATGTAGTTTGCTGTCAAGAAACAAAAATGCAGCAGATTACTCGTACAAATATCCTCTCTACCCTAGGAATTGAGTTTTCAGACTTTGTCTTCATGCCTTCGTTGGGTGCTAGTGGAGGAATTCTGGTTGCTTGGAAGAGGCATGTTGGTCACACAGGGTTGACAAGAATAGATAATCACTGCGTTTCGGTTCAATTCTATAAAAATGATGGCACACCATGGTGGTTAACTTGCGTTTATGGGCCTCAGTCAGATGCAGATAAAATACTTTTCCTCCAGGAGATTAAGGAAATCAGAGCTGCCTGTGCTGGACCTTGGGTCATTGCTGGAGACTTCAACCTTATTTATAAGGCATCGGATAAAAATAACTCAAATCTGAACATGGCAATGATGTCTAGATTCAGGACAGTTATTAATGATCTGGCATTAAAGGAAATCCAATTGCATGGCAGGAAATTTACTTGGTCAAATCAGCATGCTAATCCTGTGTTGGTAAAGTTGGACAGAGTTTTTTGCTCTTCTGATTGGGAGGCTATTTTTCCAAATGTGCTGCTTCAAAGTTCTGCTTCTCAGGCTTCTGACCACTGCCCCTTACTCTTGGGACTCCAAGATAATTCCTTTGGGAAAAAAAGATTCCACTTTGAAGCATTCTGGCCAAAAATTGATGGGTTTCTTGATACTGTTCAGTCTGCATGGGACTCTGTGGATAGTTTGCATTGCCCCCTTGTGACCCTGGATAGAAAGCTTAAAGAGACTTCTAAAAGGCTGCAAAGCTGGAGTACTAAGAAAGTGGGTCATGTTGCCTCCCAGTTGGCACTTGCAAAGGAGCTCCTTCATAAATTCGAAATTGCCCAAGATCACAGACTGCTTTCACCGGCTGAGAATTGGCTCAAAAACAAGCTCAAGATGCAATCCTTGCTGCTGGCCTCCTTTAAAAGAACTATGGCCAGGCTGAGATCAAGAATAAGCTGGCTGAAGGAAGGAGATGCTAATACCAAATACTTCCATATGCATGCAAGGCACAGAAAGAGGAAAAATCTGGTGACTAAACTTAAGGATGGGGATAACATCCTGACCAGCCACCATGAGAAAGCTGAAGTAATTGACCTATTTTATTCAAAACTTATTGGCCATACGGCTAAAAGAGCTAGATCCATCGACCTCGAAGCTCTTGGATTACCGATGCATGACCTTGCTGATCTTGAGCTGCCTGTTTCTGAACTGGAAATATGGGAAACTATCAAGACCATACCTTCTGACAAGGCTCCAGGTCCCGATGGTTTCACTGGGAGATTCTATAAAGTTTGTTGGAATATCATTAAAAAAGAGGTGATGAATGCTGTGGCAGCTTTATGGAACAGAAACTTCTTGAATCTGTACAAACTTAATAGTGCTTATATCACTATGGTTCCTAAAGTGGAGGGGGCTGATCAGGTCAAGGATTTCAGACCAATTAGTTTGGTTCACAGCTTTGCCAAATTAGTCACCAAAATCCTTGCCAACAGATTGGAAAAAAGTTAAATAATATGGTGTCTCCTATTCAAAGTGCTTTCATCAAAGGCAGATTCATACAAGATAATTTTATGCTTGTGCAACAAACTGCAAGACTTTTTCATTCCCAAAGCAAGGCACGACTCCTTTTTAAGCTGGATATTTCTAAAGCCTTTGATTCTATTTCCTGGGCTTTCTTGATTGAAGTTATGAAGCATATGGGTTTCGGAGATCTTTGGAGAGACATCATTTGTGGGCTGCTTGGTTCCTCCTCTACTCAGGTTATTCTAAATGGCTGCCCCGGGAAAAGAATTCAGCATAGAAGGGGACTAAGACAGGGAGATCCCCTATCCCCAATGCTTTTCATTCTTGTCATGGATGTTCTGGGGGTCCTTTTCTCCAGGGCTGAGGAGGCTGGTTTACTTCAACAGCTTTACTTGGGGAAAAATCTTCACAGAATTTCAATTTATGCAGATGATGTTGTCTTGTTCCTGCACCCCATTCAGTCGGATATCTCCATTACTCTGGATATTCTTGGACTCTTTGGAGATGCCTCTGGGCTTCATAACAATACTCATAAATCCAATATTTACCCTATAAGGTGCTCTGAGGAGACTATCTTGGACGTCCAGCATATGTTACCTTGTGATATTGCCTCCTTCCCCTGCAAATATCTGGGCCTTCCTCTATCCCTTCATAGATTAACCAACCAACAACTCTGGCCCCTGGTGGATAAGATTGCTGACAGATTACCTAACTGGAAGGCTGACTTATTAAATAGGGCAGGGAGAAGAATTCTAGTGCAACATGTTCTCACTGGGATGTGTGTTTATACTGCTATGGCTATTGATTTCCCTATGTGGGTCATTAAGGAAATTGATAAGATAAGGAAAGGTTTCTTATGGAGAGGCAGAAGAGAGGTTAAAGGAGGGCATTGTATGGTGGCTTGGGGCAAAGTGTGTAGACCCTTGAACTTTGGAGGTTTGGGAATTTCCAGCCTCCCTGAACTCTGTTGGGCACTTCGGATGAGATGGCTATGGCTGCAAAGGACCGACCCTACCCGGCCCTGGAATAATCTTCCTGTTCATGTCCCCAGCAATGCTAAAGCCCTCTTCTCTTCTGTGCTTGTCATAGAAATTGGTAATGGTGCTAACACCTTCTTTTGGAGTGACAAGTGGATTAATGCCAGAAGTGTTTCTGATATTGCTCCAAGGCTCCTCTTGACTGTTCCAAAAAGAATTGTTTCTAAAAGAACTGTTCGCGAGGCTCTAACTAATAGAAGATGGGTCTCTGATATTAAAGGTGCCTTGACCTGGGGAGTTCTGGTAGATTACCTACACCTCTGGAATGCAATATCTGATGTTGTATTGCAACCTAACTCTGAGGATAAGCATATCTTTTCAATCGCTTCTAATGGGCAGTATTCTGCATGCTCGGCTTATAAGGGTTTCTTCACTGGCTCTGTTGGTTTTGAGCATTACAAAATGGTCTGGAAAACTTGGGCACCTCCTAAGTGTCGGTTCTTCCTTTGGCTGGTGGCTCATAATAGGTGCTGGACTGCAGACAGACTTGAAAAAAGAGGACTAAATCATCCTCCTAGATGCCCTCTTTGTGACCAAGAGCCTGAAACCATCAACCATCTTTTGGTTTCTTGTAGCTTTTCCAGATTATATTGGTACATCACTCTTCGGAAATTCGGGCTCCACATTCTTGCCCCTATCCAAGATGACACAAACTTCCTGCAGTGGTGGAAACGCATTGCTGACATTGTGTCAGGCATGACCAAGAAGGGGGTAAATTCACTTTTGATTCTGGGAGCCTGGATGATCTGGAAGTTCAGAAACAGAGTGGTGTTTGACGGGTCCCCCCCCAATATCACTACACTATTAGAGGCCACTGCTGAGGAAAGGGAGAAATGGATGGTTGCAGGAGCTAAGGGTCTTTCCTTTTTAGCTGCTCCCAGTACCAATGCCTGAGATAAGTTGTATCTTTTAGTTGTGTATGGATTGTTTCCTTTATGCTTGTTTCTGGCCTCCATAAGGAGGTCCTGTATTCGGGTCCTTTTCGACCCTATTTCTTCTTACTTAATATAATGAGGCGCAGTTCTCCTGCGTTTTTCGAAAAAAAAAAAATGTTCAGTCACTTATTCAGTGCGCTTGTTCAGTCACTTGTCCATTTCTGTTGCTTGTCCATTTCTGTTGCTGGATATAGAGTGCTTCATTTCTTGAACTGAATGTGCTCGGTGCGCTTGTTCAGTCACTTGTCCATTTCTGTTGCTTGTCCATTTCGGATCGGTTAAATAAAGGGTACCCTTAAATAAATTTTCTTTGTCAGATTGACTGTAACATACGCATGGCACAGTGGTTTATGTTAGTTGGATGGTGCACAAGGTGCTTGGTTTGACCCTTCTGGGCACCTTTTTTTTGCATTTTTTCCAATTACTTTAGAACATGTGTGTACGTGGTCACACTTTTTCGTAATGCTCTGAATTTTTTACCTTAACCAAATAAGACCAAAACATGACTCCATGCCAAGTTTCGCTAATTTTTGACCAAATTTGTTATTTATTTATTTATTTTTGGCTACAGTATCATTTAACCCACGTAAAATAGTAAATAGTCAAAAAAAGGGACATCTATGCTTGAAGTGAGTTTGTAGAGGATATATGGACAAGTGGTACAAATTTCTACATACAAATTTGTATTTAAAACTATAAAGTCGTACTTCTATTTCTTCATACAAATAGTTTAGTTTCGTGCACTTTCATACAACAAAGTTCATAGCTAAGTGGTGTTTCATTGCTCCCTGTTGTCGCAGGTCTCAAGTTCGATTCTTGATTCTGGCGGCAGTGACCTTTTTTTTGGATTTTTATTGGAGAAATAGAACATGTCATTTTTTGCAATTTGGAGAAACAGGACATGTCATTTTTTGCACAAATTCACATAAATTTGTATCACCAGAATTCACATAAACTCACACACCAGAATTCACATAAATTCACACACCAGAATTCACATAAACTCACAACATAATTCACATAAATTTGACTCACCAGAATTCACACACCAGAATTCACACCATCAATCATAGATTTAGCGCTTACAATTTGAGTTTATCACAAGAAAAAGCAAGACAATAAACATCATAGAAGCATAAAAAACTCTAAACATATTCTTCAACTCGACCATGCTGGCATTCATCTTCTTCAACTCCACCATATTGTCATTCACCTTCTTCATTTCGGCAGCAAATTTGTTCCAGTTCGTAGTCACATCTTCCGCTCGTTCATCCCACATATTAGACACCATCATCTCTCCCGAACCACCCACCAACCCTGCCCTTTCAATCATCTTGACATAATCATCCATCCACATGAAAAAATTGCATATTTTAAGAACCTAAACAATCCAAATAAGGTTTCACAATTCAGCAGTAAGCACAAAAATGAAATCAACTGTTATGGGGAAAACAAGGATGGACCTTATCTTGTTGCGGCTTGCTTTCACACTTCACGAACTCTCGACCAAAATTGTCGTTCTCCCACCGTTTCGATCTGAGTCTAACAAGCGACTCCGACCTTTCGCATTTGGGGCAGCGAATGAGCGACACTGGACCATACCTAGGCCATCCTTGTCCTTCATTGGAGGAGCCGCTCGCCCGCGACATGCGTGAATCCATGCTACTAAACACAAACACAGTTAATTCTTGGGTTTTCTCTCAATCATAACTACTAGACAAGCAGTGTGAAATCAACGATGATTGCTGCCTCGATGCGGAGGGTGATAACTCACCTGCAAGCCGTCTTGGGCGAAGGGTGTGAAATCGACAATGGCTGCCCGGCTGCCCCCAAATCTAGGGTTGGAGGCGGTGAGGAGGAGTTGACGACGCAGCGCGGTGGAGCGGCCTACCGGTGCCGGTGAGGAACTGATGGCGGGGCTGGGGCTTCCTAGTGCCGAGGAGATGGTGCCGAGCAGAGCAGAGCGGCAGAGCAGAGCGGGAGGGAGTAGAGGCAGCAGGCAGAGCAGAGCGGGAGCGAGCAGAGCAGAGAGGCAGAGCGAGCGGGAGGGAGCAGAGCTGAGCTGCCTGTGCTATTGGGCGCGACACTTGCTCCAGGACTCACAGGATTCGCGTGCTCTAGGACTCACCATTCCACTCGCGTGCTCCAGGAAGGTGGAGAAGGGGACGCCGCAGTTGAACGCCGTACACCGCCGGCGGCCGCAGCAAGAGGGCAGCAGCGGCAGGGACGAACGCGGCGAGGAACAGGTGCGCGGCCGCGCGGGTCGCGCCTCACGGAGCCGGCCGGCCAGTTCCTCCAGCGGCCCGAACCGCGCCGCAGCGACCAGAGCTGCCTGTGCTATTTTGAGGCGAGTGCGAGCAGGAGAGAGCGTCACCAGCACCGGCGTCGGCTTGAGGGATGGAGCGGATTGGATCTGGCGGCGCAGAGAGGATTGGAGCTGGCGGCGGCTAGGGCTTGCGGGATGGGGCTCGACCGCTCGATTGGGAAAGGGAGCTAAGGGACGCGTTCAGATGATGAAAGCGGTGGGACCGTGCTGTCAGGGACGCCAACGCTGACGGAAACGGCGTGCGGGCGCATTTCTGAGTGGAGAGAAGGATTCGTGGGCAAAACTGAGGAGGAACAAAAATTAAGGGTAGCAATGAGCAGTGGTGGACAACTAAGGGGACCAATGTAAAAAACTCTTTATAAAAACAATAGTGATTCCAAATACCATTAACCATTTTTTTAATAAACCAGTTTCTAGAAACTAAGATAGAACCTTCTTGCTTCTAAACATGGCCTTAGCATTAGCAGGAAAACAACAAACTAGTAGCTTGCTGTGTCAGCTTGCATTGCTTGACCGTGCCCGGCTTTGATTTGCTTGGCCAATTATTTACGATTCCTCAACTGGAATGAGTACCGTGACCTATCCAGACAAATCCACGGTCAAAATCGGTAACTGTTCAAATCGCAGCTATATCCTATAGTAGCTCCGTTTTTCCATTGGTGCAACAGTTGGACGAGGATCCAAAGCAGCCAGTCAAGACTCAAGAATAATTGCTATAGTTTTTTTCTAATCAATTGTTATTAATAACTAACTCAGTGGATTAATTAATCAGCGTCGCATCCGCCTTGTTACGTTAATCACGATGTGCTAGCCAGGAGTATAAGCAAGCAGCGTTGCCGGCGTCAGATGACGTTGCCGGTTGTCTCAAGTTGCCGCGCGTTGACCTTACTGCCGCGATCGTGTTCTCGTCCCCTCCGAGGCGCTGCAGTGCCGACGTCGCCACAGCCATGATGATCGCGACCGCTGCGCTGCTGGCCTCGTCCGATTCAGTGGAGGCGCTCCTCGCGGGCAAAGGCGGGGTGCCCGCACCCGCAGACGAGCTGTGGCAGCTGAAGCAGAAGCTCGACGAGGCGCGGGGCCTGGCAGCGGACGCCGAGGCGAAGGAGGGCCGCGACGCCGGCGCCAGGGCGTGGCTGCGTGACCTGCGGTACGCGCTCTACGTGCTCGGAGACTCGGTCGACGACTTCCGCCGCGCCGCCGCTCGGCGGCACCAGCAGGGCCGGAGATCGGTACGCGCGCTCTTCCTGCCTTCTCCTGGATCTCGTGATGCCGAGCAAATTTGAAATCATAGCAAGGAATTTATTTTTCGTTGCAAAAAAAAAGGAACGAGAGAGAGAGAGAGAGAGAGAGAGAGAGAGAGAGAGAGAGAGAGAGAGAGAGAGAGAGAGAGAGAGAGAGAGAGAGAGAGAGAGAGATCGGGGCATAAGTAGCCTACGATGATGAATGGTACTGAATTGCCTGCATTTTCAGTACACCGATCGGATCCTTAACCGTTAGACCTCGCCATGCTATGATTAGGAGCTAGCGCCCCATCGAATATCAGTGGAATGATTACTGCCATGAACCTATGCTGCTTGTTTTTTCAGATAGAGAGGTATCTGGTTGGGGTTGCTAGTCACAACTTGCCATGGTTTATGACGTTTAAGGCCGGGCAACTGGGCAAGTTTAACCTTCCAGCGAATTATGCCACACACGTTAATGACCCAAAAAAATGTAGCACGATTCTCTTAGGCAGAAAGGGTAACAAAAAATTGAAACGCAAATGACTGCCTTTCATTAAAGATGGAACATAGTTATCGAAACAAGATCATGGATCATACACACCAGGAGCACATCTCCTGCTTAACGACGGTAAAAAAATGATACATGCAGAACATCAGTAATGGTGTGATCCAAAACCTATCCCCCCCCCCTGTTTTTCATAGATTACTTTGTTAGTCTTTCTCAGTGTTTTTGTGGGTTACTAATATCATCTACAATCTTAATGTGGACAGTTACGCCATTGGTTTACACTACCATCAAACATTGACAGAAACCAGTACAAGACTTTCAAGACCAGCATCAGTAGCCTCAATAAACAAATGGATGATATTCTACAGAAAGGTTCCGAACTAGGACTTCAAGCAATCAACCAGGAAGCCCAGAGTGGGAGCTCTGAATTTTCATGGGGGGTGATGCCCGATGATGGTACTCTGGGTGACATTCACAATGAGAAAAATAAATTGATTGACGTATTGACAGAGAGGAAGAGTCCAAACAAAGTCGTGATAATTGTTGGGGATAGTGGAATCGGAAAAACTACACTGGCAAGGAAAATTCATGACGATCATCGCACCAGAAATGCATTCACCATTGTTTTATGGGTGAGTGTTTTCAGTGACTTGGATGATATTGGATTACTCTCTGCGATTGTGAAGGCTGCTGGCGGAAATCCCAGTGGAGAAGAAAACAGGGTACAACTTGAGGCCATGTTGGCAGCCATTCTCAAAGGAAAGAGATTCTTTATGGTGCTTGATAACGTTCGCAGCGATCAAATTTATGAGAATTCCCTAGAGGCTCACTTGCATGTGTGTGGTCATGGAAGCCGGATTTTGATCACCACTCGTGATGGGAGTATTTCGACACAGATGACGGATGCTTACATCTACCGCGTTAAGAAACTGACCTTTGAGGATTGTTGGTCCTTGCTTTGCCGGGCTTCTTGTCTAAATGAGAGCCTACATGGCGACATTTTAAGGAATATCGGAATAGCGATTATCCAAAAATGTAACAAGCTTCCAATGGCTGTCAAGATTATAGGGGCTGTCCTAAGAACAAAAGAACCGACCTGCAAGGCCTGGCAGAAAGTGTATGAAAGCGAAGGATGGTCCTTCTCCTTCGGGGAGCTTCGAGACTATGTCCATGGCTTAACTGGGGCCATGTATTTGGGCTACCATGATTTGCCCTTGCATCTGAAGCAGTGCTTTATTTATTTGTCACTGTTCCCTGAAGGCTTTGTCATCAGACAGCAGTTTGCCAGTCAACTGTGGATTTCGGAGGGTTTAATTGATGCAAGAGACTACTGCAGTCTTGAAAAGACTGCAGAGCGTTATTACAGGGAGTTGTTATCAAGGAGCCTTCTGCAGCCTGAAATTGGGAACGACGATATGACAAGATGCACAGTGCATGATCAAATTCGATCCTTTTTGCAGTTCTTTGTCGATGATAAAATTTTTACTGGCGATCTGAAGACGCCCAGGGAAGGACTGCGACATGTGTGGATTAGAAGCAACCTACTAAGAACTACTGTGGGAAAAATATTAGGAGTGAAAAGCTTGAAGACAGTTATTCTATACAAAAACCCATCGGGGAATCGCAGCTTAGACGAGCTGTTTAAGGAGCTCAGATATTTGCAGGTGTTGGACCTTAGTGGTACTGAAATTAAGTATATTCCAAGGACATTAGATTTTCTATGTCATCTTAGACTGCTAAATCTTTCACTAACACGAATTACAGAGCTTCCAGAGTCCATTGAGTACCTAACAAATCTACAATTCTTGGGTCTTCGATACTGCAATTGGCTACATAACCTTCCAAATGGAATAGGTAAACTGCAATATTTGCGATATCTGGATCTTCGAGGAACCAAATTGCATCAGGTCCTACCAAGTTTGGTCAACCTGAAGCAGCTCTCCACGCTACATGGTTTCGTAGTAAACCGTAGACCCAAGCGTGAGGATGATCCAACTGGGTGGCCTTTGGAAGACCTAAAATCTCTAGAAGCATTGAGAAGCCTGCAGATTCTGAAGTTGGAAAGAGTCTCAGATCCTTTGAGGGTGCAAGAAGCCATGCTGGAAACGAAGTCACACCTCAAGGAACTTGAACTATGTTGGAGCAATGATGATAGACAGTCCGAAGTACAAGAAGAAAATGCTGGAACACTTAAGAACGTATCTGATTCCCTTTCTCCTCCACACTGCTTGGAATCTCTCAAAATAGTGAGCTATTACGGAAAAGTTTTCCCTGATTGGCTACCTAATCTCTCAAACCTCCAGCGCCTTGTTCTTACTGATTGCAAATTCTGTGAGCATCTTCCCAACCTGGGCCAGCTAACCGAACTCAAGTTCCTGACTATAACAGCCTGTTCCAAGTTAGTTACAATCAAGCAAGAGCAAACAGGTCAGGCGTTTCCAAGGCTAGAGCAGCTGCACCTTCGAGACATGCCCAATCTTGAATCATGGATAGGATTTTCACCTGGTGATATGCCTTCCCTTGTGAAATTCCGTCTGGAGAATTGTCCTAAGCTGTGTAACCTGCCATCTGGCATCAAGCACTCGAAATTCCTGACAAGCATGCAACTACACCATATTGATAGCCTGCGAATCATTGAGGACTTGCCTGCGCTCAAAGAATTGGTTATCCAAGCCTGCAATGAACTTCAAAAAATCTCAAATATTCCATTGCTTGAAGTTTTGATAGTCCTTGGTTGCTCGCGGTTGAAGGATGTCACTGAAGTCCACCTTAGTCATGCCCGCATTGTAGATAGAGACATAAGAGAACTTCCAGATTGGGTTGCTACTAATGCATACATGCTGCAGACATTCACTATAGTTGGCAGAGCAGAACTGCTTCAAAGATTACTTCCCAACCATGAAGACTGGGAAATCATCCGTCACATAAGCAAAGTTTATGCAAACCTACCTGATGAATCTCCATTCTTCACCTACACAAAAAGCTCTGCTGATTTCCATGTCGATCAAATAATCGGTGAACGAGGGAACCCATCTGTCCTATTACCAGCTGATGTTCCACACCAATCGCTGAACATTTCACTTGCTAATTCTGTTGTGAGAACCTTTCGAGTTGGTGTGCCCAGAGTACCACTCAGACGGATTTCCACGATGAAGAGGGCTGTAAGACGTTACCTCGTTCCGTATCTTATTATGGCTGCCATTCTTATGCAAGTTCTGTCCTATTTGCTGCAGAATAGGACAAACAGAGAGATTCGGCTTGTCCAGACTCTCTTCATTTTCTTCACAACAGTGATCTTGCTGTTGCTTGTGTTTCTTGAGTGAGGCTTGTCTCATAACAAGTTGTGATCAGATGAAGAAACCACAATAAAATTTCGAAAGTTTAACATTCTCGGCAGATGTTCATGTCAGCACAACTGTACATCCACAAATAGTTTTTGAAACTATATCATTCTCGGCAGAATTCTCATTCTCGGCAGAATTCTAATGTTACTTCTGTTAGCAATGCATAACTGTAGGAATTGGTCTCCATAACTGTGGTTTCCATAGATGTAGGATTAGTTTCCTTTATGCTGCACAAGCATTACTTAAGGGCATGTTTGGCACAGCTCCAGCTCATGATTCTAGACAAGGATCTGGAGGAGCTGTGCCAAACAAGTGTTTTGTAAACTGATTCTCACGTGGAGCATGAAAGATTGTGAGTTGTTTTTTATAGAAATGTGGGAGCTGAAAAAACCTATTACACTCTCCCTCAAAACAGCTCCTCAGAGCAACTCCAAGAGAGTGCTAAAACCAACCTGAAAAACATCTTTAGGGAGAAAAACATGTTTTCTCCTCTCCCAACAGGTACCTCTTCTTCTCCCAATCTTTTCGCGGTCCTGCATCGGCAGCGTTTCTTCCTGTATATTTGCGTGAGGCCAGAACCTCCCCAATCCACCCATGCGCTGTAGGATCTAGGACACCGGCTAGAGGGGGGGTGAATAGACAGTTTTGACTAAAATAAAAAACACTAGAGAAATTTAATCAATATGACAAGAGGTATAAATTCTCTAGTGACAACAAGTAAGCAATCTATGAGAAACAACTATGGTAATTATATACAAGAGAGACAATATGCGAAATACTAATTACTTGCACGGTAATAAGTAATGCAAGAAGAGAAAGACACCGAATTTTATCCCGTGGTATCGGTGATTTTGTAACATCCTAATTTCCGAACAAAAAAAATTATTAAATTCATCAAAACCTATTAGAGTTCTTTAGAAATTTAAGATTTGAAAGTGTCCTCAATTAAAATTATGAAATAAAACTTAGTTGCTAAAGTTAAATAAACAATGAATATTCATTCCGAACATGCACTTAAACAATAATATAGAAGTAATGTATATGGTGGGATTACTGATCATTTAATTCCTATTTGTGCATACTATTCTAAGTAGAAGTGGCTATGAATAATTTTTATTTTTGTCTTAATAACATAATAAGTTAGTTTGAACCATGTTAGATTTTTGCGTCTGCATTCAATATGAGAATTGGAATTCAAACTCAAATTTAGATTTGGAGTTAAAACTTGAAAAAAAAGAGAAAAGCAGAGAACCGCGCCTGGGCCGCATCCCCTTCATCTCGGCCCGATCCTCGCTTCCCACTCGGCCCACCTAACTACTAACCTGCGCCAGCCCACCCCTGCTCTCACTCGCTGACGACCTGGGCTGCATAGTTCGGCACACACCCGCGTTTGTGCCTTGCCTAATGTCGTGGTCACTGCCACGCGGGCCCGACGCGCTTGGTCACTGACTGTGGGTCCAGCCATCGGGTGCTTCTTCTCTAGCTGAAGTCCACGCCGTCAAAATCGCGTTCTGGTCAAAATCCGATTTGGTGGCCGCGTGATCTCCGATCGATTCGCTGGGGATTGTTACAACAGCCAGCCGACCATCATGGCTGTGGGCGTATAAATCCTCACGCCTGCGCGGGGAACTTGGCGCAGTACAGAACTGCTTCGCCACGCTCGCGCGGCCGCCATGAAATGCCGCCACCACTGGTGCAGAGCTCCAGGAGAGAAGAACTGGATCGTGGTCTCCCTGCGTCGGTGGTTGGACGACAACTACGTGGACGAACCGTGCAGCACCGCTGCGGCAATGGAGGGTCGCCGCTCCCTCTCCTCCTCGATCCGTGCCCCTACCGAGTTCAATGCAGAGAAAGTGCCACCATCGTCCACCACCAAACCGAGGAGAGAGAAAAATGGATGCTGCCGCGCCTTGATTCGTTTACACCGCGCCTATGTCTGCGGTGTATGGCTTGGGCGATCCGTTTTGTCATGGGGAAGATATCCCTGGCATCAAATCAATGGGTGGAATCCCCGGTGGAATCCCCGGTGGTTTAGGGATCCTGTGCGTTAGATCACGATCGTGCGGTTTGCGTCGTTCGCGGGTTTATAATGCGCTTAGTCTAATCTGAGCCATCGGGCGCCGATCCAACGGTTCTGATGGGTCCTTACCCCTTCGCTGTGGCGTTTTGCACAAGAGACCCTGTGAAATATATGAATCAACCCGCCATCCAGTGCGTGGGAAGCCTGAGTCTGGGCAATATTGCGGGTTAGCCCCTGGTCTTTCGCAGAATAGTGTCCCTAGTCCAATCAGAGAATAAAAAAGATAAAACAACTCAGAAAATGATTTTTAGTTTAGAAATAAATTCAGAAACTTGTATAATTCATATTAAATTCATTTTAACTCCAAATTAATCCATTCCAGTGGCAATAATTTTGTAATAATATTGTCTATCACCTAGTGTCGTTGTTTAGCCATGAAACTTCGATTAAAATTGTTCACTTGAATTAGTCTATACTAGGCATTAAATAACTTCAGGAATTCATAACTTAAAATCTATATCTCCAAAATTAATAATTCTTTTTCCTGTGATCTTATTTTAATATGTAGATTATTAATATGTATTTTGCATATATGTTTGTTGTGATGTTAAATTTTCCTATGCCATGTTTGTTTATTGCTACGACTAGCGCGAGGTTACGTGTCATCTAAAGATCATCCTGGTACCTGGAATCTCAAGTCCCAGACAATTTGTGCCCTTGATCACTTCTTTTTACCCACTCATGTTCTAATTAATCATAATGATCTGCATAGGTTAATTTTGATGGGACCCAATAGGTTACCCTAGTTTGTCTATCTTTATACCTTGTTTACCACTGAACTTTTTGGGTAGTACTTGCTAGTGCTTTATGTGGTTTTGGGTATGAGGATACATTATTCATGATCACACTTTTATTATCTGTTTATTATTATTGTTCATGATAAGATCATTATGTTAATTGGAACATGGAGCGACCACCCGGGAAAACAGTGCTACCACAAGGGTTTAATGGGACGCCCTTGGCTGATTAATTAGGAAAGCTAGTGGAAGACTGAGAGCACCTAGAGGGGG
Organism: Zea mays; assembly: GCF_902167145.1. NCBI lineage: Eukaryota > Viridiplantae > Streptophyta > Magnoliopsida > Poales > Poaceae > Zea > Zea mays. Next base: position 155,116,150 of record NC_050102.1, read on the forward strand.
GAGGGGTCAATAGGTGATCCTGTAACACTTAAAACTTAGGCCACAAAAACTTGGTTAAGTGTTAGCGCAATAACCGCCAAGTGGCTAGAGAGGAGTCTTCAACAAAACACAATAACCAACAAGAGATCAATCACAGAGATGGCACGGTGGTTATCCCGTGGTTCGGCCAAGACCAACGCTTGCCTACTCCACGTTGTGGCGTCCCAACGGACGAGGGTTGCAATCAACCCCTCTCAAGTGGTCCAAAGACCCACTTGAATACCACGGTGTTTTGCTTGCTTTTTTTAATCCCGTTTGCGAGGAATCTCCACAACTTGGAGCCTCTCGCCCTTACACTTGAAGTTCACAAAGAAGCACGGAGCAAGGGAGGGATTAGCAACGCACACAAGACACAAGAATCAGAGTGTCAACACGCACACAAGTCGCAACAAGAGCTCGCAACACAAACCAATGAGTTCACAACTCCACTAGAGCTCTATATGCTATCACAAAGAAACGAATGCGCGAAATCGAGGTCTTGGTGCTTAGGAATGCTGTAAGAATGCTTGGTGTGCTCCTCCATGCGCCTAGGGGTCCCTTTTATAGCCCCAAGGCAGCTAGGAGCCGTTGAGAACAATCCTGGAAGGCAGATCTTGCCTTCTGTCGACTGGCGCACCGGACAGTCCGGTGCATCACCGGACATCCACTGTTCACTGTCCGGTGCAGATTGCTTTCCTTATTTGGCGAAGCCGACCGTTGGAGTCTGAGAGCCGTTGGCGCACCGGACACTGTCCGGTGCACACCGGACAGTCCGGTGCACCAATGTGACCGTTGGCTCGGCCACGCGTCACGCGCGAAATCCTCGGCCGACCGTTGCCCCGGCTGACCGTTGACTCACCGGACAGTCTGGTGCACCACCGGACAGACCGGTGAATTTTAGCCGTACGCCGTTGATGGTTTCCCGAGAGCGACGAGTTTGCCTGTGAACGGCTCACCGGACAGTCCGGTGCTCCACCGGACAGTCCGGTGAATTATAGCCGTACACCGCCGTCGAAGTCCCGAGAGCAGCCTGTTCGCCCGAGCCAGCCTGGCGCACCGGACACTGTCCGGTGCACCACCGGACAGTCCGGTGAACCCAGACTGAGCAGACTTTGGTTGAACTTAGCCATCTCTTCTGCAACTCGATTTTTTCTGTTTCCAGCACTTAGACACAATACATTAGTCCATAAAGTAATGTACTAAGTCTAGAAACATACCTTTTGACATGTTTTGCACTTTGTCCACACCTTTGCATAGATTAGCACAAAAGCATTTGTGTTGGCACTCAATCACCAAAATACTTAGAAATGGCCCAAGGGCACATTTCCCTTTCAATCTCCCCCTTTTTGGTGATTTATGCCAACACAACATAAAGCAACTAGAACAAGTGCAAAATCAAAGCAAATGAACACTCAATATTGTTTTGTTTCAATTTTGGCATATATGGATCATACTTTGCCACCACTTGGTTTGTTTTTGCAAATCAAACTCAAATTCCTATCTCTAAGTCAAATCCACTTGTAGAGACATAAAGAGAGGTAATCCAAAGAGATTGATCAAGAATCTCAAAAACTCCCCCTTTTTCCCATAATCAACACTTCTCCCCACAAGAGGCCAACTTTTGACAAAAAAGACAATAAAAGAGTTTTGACAAACCAAAAGCTCTAATCTACTATTTTCAAAAATTTCTCAAGTGGTAGCTGATCCATCTATTGCTTTGGCCTTTATTTTCTCCCCCTTTGGCATCAAGCACCAAAACGGAATCAATCTTGGCCCTTTAACCCCATTGCCTCACCAAAATCTTCAAATAAGAATACAAAGGCAATAAGAGTAGATGAACTTGGAATACATTACCCTCTCATCGGAGTGCAGTGAAAGTCTTTCATGGTCCAAGTCCACCCTTTCCCTTTCAAACTTCCTTTGAGACTAAAACAAGCAAACTCAAGCATATGGTTAGTCTCAAAGGGTCAAGTTGTAACACAACTCCCCCTAAATATGTGCATCACTTGCACAAGGACTTGTGAGGTCCAGGGAGTGTTTGTACAACTTGAGCACCATACATAAGCAACAAATGCAGAAGGAACATGATCAAAGGCATAAAGACATGTATGCTATAAATCAATCCAAGTTCCACGAATCTAGGACATTTAGCTCACTACACAGCCTGCAAAAGGTCTTTTCATCTAAAGGTTTAGTGAAGATATCGGCTAGCTGGTTCTCGATGCTAACATGAAACACTTCGATATCTCCCTTTTGCTGGTGGTCTCTCAAAAAGTGATGCTGGATGTCAATATGCTTTGTGCGGCTGTGCTCAACAGGATTTTCCGTTATTCGGATAGCACTCTCATTGTCACATAGGAGTGGGACTTTGCTCAGATTGTAGCCAAAGTCCCGGAGGGTTTGCCTCATCCAAAGTAGTTGCACACAACACTGTCCTGCGGCAACGTACTCGGCCTCAGCGGTGGATAGGGCAACAGAGGTTTGTTTCTTAGAGTTCCATGACACCAGGGACCTTCCTAAGAATTGGCACGTCCCCGATGTACTCTTCCTATCGACCTTACATCCAGCATAGTCGGAATCTGAATATCCAATCAAGTCAAAGTTAGACCCCTTTGGATACCAGATCCCGAAGCAAGGCGTAGCGACTAAATACCGAAGAATTCGCTTCACAGCCACTAAGTGACACTCCTTAGGATCGGATTGAAATCTAGCACACATGCATACGCTAAGCATAATATCCGGTCTACTAGCACACAAATAAAGTAAAGACCCTATCATAGACCGGTATGCCTTTTGATCAACAGACTTACCTCCTTTGTTGAGGTCGGTGTGTCCGTCAGTTCCCATTGGAGTCTTTGCGGGCTTGGCGTCCTTCATCCCAAACCGCTTTAGCAAGTCTTGCGTGTACTTCGTTTGGGATATGAAAGTGCCGTCCTTGAGTTGCTTCACTTGGAACCCAAGGAAGTAGTTCAACTCGCCCATCATCGACATCTCGAATTTCTGCGTCATCACCCTGCTAAACTCTTCACAAGACTTTTGGTTAGTAGAACCAAATATTATGTCATCGACATAAATTTGGCACACAAAAAGATCACCATCGCACGTCTTAGTGAAAAGAGTTGGATCGGCTTTCCCAACCTTGAAAGCATTAGCAATTAAAAAGTCTCTAAGGCATTCATACCATGCTCTTGGGGCTTGCTTGAGTCCATAGAGCGCCTTAGAGAGCTTACACACGTGGTCGGGGTACCGTTCATCCTCGAAGCCAGGGGGTTGCTCCACGTACACCTCCTCCTTGATCGGCCCGTTGAGGAAAGCGCTCTTAACATCCATTTGGTACAACCTGAAAGAATGGTGAGCGGCATATGCTAGCAAAATACGAATTGATTCTAGCCTAGCCACAGGATCGAACGTCTCCTCAAAGTCCAAACCTGCGACTTGGGCATAACCTTTTGCCACAAGTCGAGCCTTGTTCCTCGTCACCACCCCGTGCTCGTCCTGTTTGTTGCGAAACACCCATTTGGTTCCCACAACATTTTGCTTGGGACGAGGCACCAGTGACCAAACTTCATTGTGCTTGAAATTGTTGAGTTCCTCCTGCATGGCCAACACCCAGTCCGGATCTAGCAAGGCCTCTTCTACCCTGAAAGGCTCAATAGAAGAGACAAAAGAGTAATGCTCACAAAAATTAACTAATCTTGAACGAGTAGTTACTCCCTTGCTAATATCACCCAATATTTGGTCGACGGGATGATCCCTTTGAATCGTAGCTCGAACTTGGGTTGGAGGTGCCTGAGGTGCTTCTTCCTCTTCAACTTGAACATCTTGTGCTCCCCCTTGATCACGCGCCTCCACTTGAGGTACATGTTCGTCATCTTGGGTTGGGGGATGCACCATAGTTGAGGAAGACGGTTGATCTTGCTCCAATTGTTCCTGAGGCCGTACATCTCCAATCGCCATGGTGCGTATCGCGGCCGTTGGAACGTCTTCTTCATCTACATCATCAAGATCAACAGCTTGCTCTCTTGGAGAGCCATTAGTCTCATCAAATACAACGTCGCTAGAGACTTCAACCAAACTCGATGATTTGTTGAAGACCCTATACGCCTTTGTATTTGAATCATAACCTAATAAAAACCCTTCTACAGCTTTGGGAGCAAATTTAGAGGTTCTACCTTTCTTCACAAGAATATAACACTTGCTCCCAAATACACGAAAATAAGACACATTGGGTTTGTTACCAGTTAGCAGCTCGTATGAAGTCTTCTTGAGGAGGCGGTGAAGATAGACCTTGTTGATGGCGTGGCAAGCCGTGTTCACGGCTTCCGACCAAAAACGCTCAGGGGTCTTGAACTCTCCAAGCATAGTCCTCGCCATATCGATGAGCGTCCTGTTCTTCCTCTCTACCACACCATTTTGCTGAGGTGTGTAGGGAGCGGAGAACTCGTGCTTGATCCCCTCCTCCTCAAGGAACTCCTCCACTTGAAGATTCTTGAATTCGGACCCATTGTCGCTCCTTATCTTCTTCACCTTGAGCTCAAACTCATTTTGAGCTCTCCTGAGGAAGCGCTTGAGGGTCCCTTGGGTTTCAGTTTTATCCTGCAAAAAGAATACCCAAGTGAAGCGGGAAAAATCATCAACTATAACAAGACCATACTTACTTCCTCCTATACTCAGATAGGCGACGGGTCCGAAGAGATCCATATGAAGCATCTCCGAGGGTTTTGATGTTGTCATCACATTTTTGGTGTGATGAGAGCCTCCCACCTGTTTCCCTGCTTGACAAGCTGTACAAGGTCTATCTTTTTCGAAATGTACATTAGTTAGACCTATCACGTGTTCTCCCTTTAGAAGCTTGTGGAGGTTCTTCATCCCCACATGTGCTAAGCGGCGATGCCACAACCAGCCCATGCAAGTCTTAGCCATTAAGCATGCATCTAGACCGGCCTCTTCTTTTGAAAAATCAACCAAATAAAGTTTGCCGTCTAGTACACCCTTAAAAGCTAGTGAACCATCACATCTAAAGACAGACACATCTACATTTGTAAATAGACAATTATATCCCATTTTGCATAATTGATTGACAGATAACAAATTATATCCAAGCGACTCAACTAAAAACACATTAGAAATAGAGTGCTCAGATGAAATAGCAATTTTACCTAACCCTTTTACCTTGCCTTGGTTCCCATCACCGAATATTATTGAATCTTGGGAATCCTTGTTCTTGACGTAGGAAGAGAACATCCTCTTTTCCCCCGTCATGTGGTTTGTGCATCCGCTGTAGATAATCCAGCTTGAACCCCCGGATGCATAAACCTGCAAGGCAAATTTAGGCTTGGGTCTTAGGTACCCAACTCTTGTTGGGTCCTACAAGGTTAGTCACAATTGTCTTAGGGTCCCAAATGCAAGTTTTATCACCCTTGCATTTTGCCCCTAATTTCCTAGCAACTATCTTCCTATCCTTTCTACAAATAGCAAAGGAAGCATTTAAAGCATGATAAATTGTAGAGGGTCCATTCATAACTTTCCTAGGAACATGAACAATATTCTTCCTAGGCACATGATGAATATTTTTCCTAGGCATATCTCTACCATGCATATAGGAAGAACTGGAAGCAAACATAAAATAAGAATCATAGGCATGTGAATCAAAAGCATTACAACTCCTATGAGACTGTCTTCTATCATTGTACATAAAAGCATGGTTCTTTTTAGTACTACTTGCCATAGGGGCCTTCCCTTTCTCCTTGGCGGAGATGGGAGCCTTATGGCTTGTTAAGTTCTTGGCTTCCCTCTTGAAGCCAAGCCCATCCTTAATTGAGGGGTGTCTACCAACCGTGTAGGCATCCCTAGCAAATTTTAGTTTATCAAAATCACTTTTGCTAGCCTTAAGTTGGGCATTAAGACTAGCCATTTCATCATTTAACTTTGCAATAGAAGCTATGTGTTCACTACAAGCATCAATATCAAAATCTTTACATCTATTGCAAATAACAACATTTTCTACACAAGTTGTTGATTTACTAGCTATTTCTAACTTAGCATTCAAATCATCATTAATGCTCCTTAAGCTAGAAATTGTCTCATGGCAAGAAGATAATTCACAAGAAAGCATTTCATTTCTTTTAACTTCTAAAGCATGAGATTTTTGTGCTTCTACAAATTTGTCATGTTCTTCATACAACAAATCCTCTTGTTTTTCTAAAAGCCTATTCTTATCATTCAAGGCATCAATCAATTCATTAATTTTATCTACCTTGGTTCTATCTAGGCCCTTAAATAAACATGAATAATCTATTTCATCCTCATCACTAGATTCGTCCTCACTTGAAGAAGCATAAGTAGAGTTTCGAGTACATACCTTGTTTTCCCTTGCCATAAGGCATGTGTGACGCTCGTTGGGGAAGAGGGATGACTTGTTGAAGGCGGTGGCGGCGAGTCCTTCATTGTCGGAGTCGGAGGAGGAGCAATCCGAATCCCACTCCTTTCCTAGATGTGCCTCGCCCTTGGCCTTCTTGTAATTTTTCTTCTTTTCCCTCTTGCTCCCGTGTTCCTGGTCACTTTCATTATCGGGACAGTTAGCAATAAAATGACCAATCTTACCGCATTTGAAGCATGAGCGCTTCCCCTTGGCTTTGGTCTTGCTTGGCTGTCCCTTGCGACCCTTAAGCGCCATCTTGAAGCGCTTGATGATGAGGGCCATTTCTTCATCATTTAGCCCTGCCGCCTCAACTTGCGCTACCTTGCTAGGTAACGCCTCCTTGCTCCTTGTTGCCTTGAGAGCAATGGGTTGAGGCTCATGGATTGGACCGTCCAACGCGTCGTCCACGTACCTCGCCTCCTTGATCATCATTCGCCCGCTTACAAATTTTCCAAGGACTTCTTCGGGCGACATTTTGGTGTACCTGGGATTCTCACGAATATTATTCACCAAATGAGGATCAAGAACGGTAAAGGACCTTAGCATCAGTCGGACGACGTCGTGGTCCGTCCATCACGTGCTTCCGTAGCTCCTTATTTTGTTGATAAGGGTCTTGAGCCGGTTGTATGTTTGGGTTGGCTCCTCGCCCCTTATCATCGCGAATCGTCCAAGCTCGCCCTCCACCAACTCCATCTTGGTGAGCAAGGTGACGTCGTTCCCCTCATGAGAAATCTTGAGGGTGTCCCAGATCTGCTTGGCATTGTCCAAGCCGCTCACTTTATGGTACTCGTCCCTGCACAAGGAGGCTAACAACACAGTAGTGGCTTGTGCATTTCTATGAATTTGTTCATTAATGAAAATAGGACTATTCGAGCTATCGAACTTCAATCCACTTTCCACAATCTCCCATATGCTCGGATGGAGAGAGAACAGGTGACTACGCATTTTGTGGCTCCAAAATCCGTAGTCCTCTCCATCAAAGTGAGGAGGTTTGCCAAGTGGAATGGAGAGCGAATGAGTATTTGTACTTTGCGGAATACGAGAGTAGTCAAAAGAAAAGTTCGAATTAACCGGTTTCCTTCTCTCGTAGTCGTTGTGGTCGTCGTCCTTTTGGGAAGAAGATGACTCATCGCTGTCGTCGTAGTAGACAATCTCCTTGATGCGCCTTGTCTTCTTCTTCTTCCCATCTTTCCGTCTATGGCCCGAGCCCGAGTCGGTAGGCTTGTCATCCTTCGGCTCGTTGACGAAAGATTCCTTCTCTTTATCGTTGATCACGGTACCCTTCCCCTTAGGATCCATCTCTTCGGGCGGTTAGTCCCTTTGTGAAGAGAACGACTCTGATACCAATTGAGAGCACCTAGAGGGGGGGGTGAATAGGTGATCCTGTAACACTTAAAACTTAGGCCAGAAAAACTTGGTTAAGTGTTAGCGCAATAACCGCCAAGTGGCTAGAGAGGAGTCTTCAACAAAACACAATAACCAACAAGAGATCAATCACAGAGATGTCATGGTGGTTATCCCGTGGTTCGGCCAAGACCAACACTTGCCTACTCCACGTTGTGGCGTCCCAACGGACGAGGGTTGCAATCAACACCTCTCAAGTGGTCCAAAGACCCACTTGAATACCACGGTGTTTTGCTTGCTTTTCTTAATCCCGTTTGCGAGGAATCTCCACAACTTGGAGCCTCTCGCCCTTACACTTGAAGTTCACAAAGAAGCACGGAGCAAGAGAGGGATTAGCAACGCACACAAGACACAAGAATCAGAGTGTCAACACGCACACAAGTCGCAACAAGAGCTCGCAACACAAAACAATGAGTTCACAACTCCACTAGAGCTCTATATGCTATCACAAAGAAACGAATGCGCGAAATCGAGGTCTTGGTGCTTAGGAATGCTGTAAGAATGCTTGGTGTGCTCCTCCATGCGCCTAGGGGTCCCTTTTATAGCCCCAAGGCAGCTAGGAGCCGTTGAGAACAATCCTGGAAGGCAGATCTTGCCTTCTGTCGACTGGTGCACCGGACAGTCTGGTGCACCACCGGACATCCACTGTTCACTGTCCGGTGCAGATTGCTTTCCTTATTTGGCGAAGCCGACCGTTGGAGTCTGAGAGCCGTTGGCGCACCGGACATTGTCCGGTGCACACCGGACAGTCCGATGCACCAGTGTGACCATTGGCTTGGCCAAGCGTCACGCACGGAATCCTCGACCGACCGTTGCCCCGGCTGACCGTTGACTCACCGGACAGTCCGGTGCACCACCGGACAGACCGGTGAATTTTAGCCGTACGCCGTTGATGGTTTCCCGAGAGCGACGAGTTCGCCTGTGAACGGCTCACCGGACAGTCCGGTGCTCCACCAGACAGTCCGGTGAATTATAGCCGTACACCGCCGTCGAAGTCCCGAGAGCAGCCTGTTCGCCCAAGCCAGCCTGGCGCACCGGACACTGTCCGGTGCACCACCGGATAGTCCGGTGAACCCAGACTGAGCAGACTTTGGCTGAACTTAGCCATCTCTTCTCCAACTCGATTTTTTCTGTTTCCAGCACTTAGACACAATACATTAGTCCATAAAATAATGTACTAAGTCTAGAAACATACCTTTTGACATGTTTTGCACTTTGTCCACACCTTTGCATAGATTAGCACAAAAGCATTTGTGTTGGCACTTAATCACCAAAATACTTAGAAATGGCTCAAGGGCACATTTCCCTTTCAAAGACTACCTTACCCGAAAGGGGCAAGGGAAGTAGGGGAGTGGTCAGTGTAGGGAGGCCCTTGGGATGATTTTGCTGCGATGGCGGTCATGCGAGGGGTCCCTGCATTGGAGCTTCCTATAAACTGTAGCGGGTTTTCTGAAGCTAGTGGAACTTTGTAAAGGCCTCGTAGTGTTACCCTGCCTCGCCTCCTCGGAAGAGGTGTATGGGAAGTCGCGATCCCTTGGCAGATGGGTAACATGACTTGTGGGTAAAGATGTGCAACCTCTGCAGAGTGTAAAACTGGTATACTAGCCGTGCTCACGGTCATGAGCAGCTCGGACCCTCACATGATTAAATTATGGAACTAAATTCAATTTGTCATATGCATTGCATCGCAGGTGATGTTGTTACTTCTATTCTACTATTTAGGGCCTGTTTGTTTAACCCCATGGATTATATAATCTAGATTATTTTTGGAGGATTATATAATCTGGATTATATAATCTGGATTATATAATCTGAGTAGTCCCGTTTGTTTATCCAGATTATTTGAGTTGTTAATAGGATTCTTTTGTATGAGGAAGACAATAATGTCAATGGTGGGTTATAATGGCAATGGTGGGTAATTTCTAGGAAACTTGAAAGGGTAGTGGGGAAGTGGGAAAAAAATAATCTGAAATAAGCACCTCCTCACTTGCTTATGGATTATCATAATCCAAGGGGTTAGATTATATAATCTCGGCAAATAAGCTGGACTGTTTGTTTGCCTCTTAGGATTATTTAATCCAGATTATATAATCTGAGGGGTAAACAAACAGGCCCTTAATTGGGTTGGTATTTACTTATACTTAGTAATTGCTAATAAAATTTTGACCAACTTTAAAAGCAATGCTCAGCTCTAACCATCCTCTTTGGTAAGCCTTACACTTCACCTGAGCTCCCACCTTTGGCGAGTTCATGCACATTATTCCCCACAACTTGTTGAGCTATGAACGTATATGAGCTCACTCTTGCTGTCTCACACCCCCCCACAGGTCAAGAACAGGTACCACAGGATGAGGCGCTTGGAGGATGCTGTGATGTGTTCGTGAGAGATCTAGGCCGTCGTCTCCCAGTCAACTTTGGGTTGCTAGACCGTTGTCTCCTTATATTGTAATTACTTATTTTGTATAGAACTCCTATTATATATAGTTAAGATGTGACATTCGATCCTGTGCCATGATTCATCATATGTGTGAGACTTGGTCCCAGCACACCTGGTGATTATTCGCGCCCGGGTCTTGGTGCCCCGAAACCCGGGTGTGACAGAAGTGGTATCAGAGGAATGTTGACTGTAGGACGAAACCTAGATAGAACTGGACAACCATTATCTACTTACCTTGCTACTTTGATTCTTTCTAAACTTTTCTTAATCTTTTCTCATCTATTTCCACTTTACTCTGATTATTCTTACCTTTTCACTTCTAAAGACCAAAGTGGATTTCAAACTTTGAAATCTCATACCTAATGGGACCTTTAAGAAATAGGAGACCTATTCTTAGGAACAAAAACAAAACTATTTTTGTAGATATTTGTATGGTTGAATGTTTTTTTTTCTTATGATAAATGTCTGATTTGAATCTTCGAGTGAGTGTGATGAGTTGTGGAGTAATGTCCACAATTACATTTGCATATACATATAGGCATAAATATAATAAAATTCATAAGATAACTAAACAACCTAGATTATCCTTCATTAAAGTGTATCTATTTTAAATAGATCCATCTTGGCTTAAAAGATTCTCTCTTATCTCAATAGATTCATCTCACCTTGACAGATTCGTCTTATCCTAACAACTTTGCTTATCTCATCCTAAAGTAACAACCATGAACTAATCCAAATTAATGAGATCTTATCTAACAATCTAACCTAGATCTGATCCAATGTGATGGATTAAACTAACCTAATGAAGTCTAACCTTAAGTTGAGCTAACCTAAGGTCAATCACTTAACCAGTTGATAGTGGTAAAATAAATGAGACTCCACCCCTATAAAACATATTTTAAACGACAGACCAACTCGTCCGTGAACAAACAACATAACCTACCTCACAGGCTACTTAGTCCATTTGTCCTAAAAGCAAAGTAAAACTTCATTCAAACCTACCTACCTCGTGTGCCCCGGCTATCCTAACTATATATCCTTAGCCATATGTCCTTAACTCGGATGACAACTCCAAGAATAAAGGCCAAAGAAGACCAACCACATCAAAGGAGGATAAGCATCAACTCAAGTCTTCAAAGATCAAGTTAGATCGCCAGAGAAACCAGGATCCACAGTTCTGGATGAAGTCTGTCCTTATTATACCATTGCCATAATCGTGCCTCATGTGACATAATAGATGGATAGACATACAATATCCATATATTCCAAATCGTCTACTAACTCTTATGAAAAAAAAGTTGAACAAAACTTTGATTTCCAAAACCCAATGAGAAACTAAAATTCTAAACCAAACCTATTGTATCCCTTTTCTTACAAATCTCGGGGACGAGATTTCTGTTAAGGGGGTAGGATTTGTAACATCCTAATTTCCGAACAAAAAAATTATTAAATTCATCAAAACCTATTAGAGTTCTTTAGAAATTTAAGATTTGAAAGTGTCCTCAATTAAAATTATGAAATAAAACTTAGTTGCTAAAGTTAAATAAACAATGAATATTCATTCCGAACATGCACTTAAACAATAATATAGAAGTAATGTATATGGTGGGATTACTGATCATTTAATTCCTATTTGTGCATACTTTTCTAAGTAGAAGTGGCTATGAATAATTTTTATTTTTGTCTTAATAACATAATAAGTTAGTTTGAACCATGTTAGATTTTTGCGTCTGCATTCAATATGAGAATTGGAATTCAAACTCAAATTTAGATTTGGAGTTAAAACTTGAAAAAAAAGAGAAAAGCAGAGAACCGCGCCTGGGTCGCATCCCCTTCATCTCGGCCCGATCCTCGCTTCCCACTCGGCCCACCTAACTACTAACCCGCGCCAGCCCACCCCTGCTCTCACTCGCTGACGACCTGGGCTGCATAGTTCGGCACACACCCGCGTTTGTGCCTTGCCTAATGTCATGGTCACTGCCACGCGGGCCCGACGCGCTTGGTCACTGACTGTGGGTCCAGCAATCGGGTGCTTCTTCTCTAGCTGAAGTCCGCGCCGTCAAAATCGCGTTCTGGTCAAAATCCGATTTGGTGGCCGCGTGATCTCCGATCGATTCGCTGGGGATTGTTACAACAGCCAGCCGACCACCATGGTTGCGGGCGTATAAATCCTCACGCCTGCGCGGGGAACTTGGCACAGTACAGAACTGCTTCGCCACGCTCGCGCGGCCGCCATGAAATGCCGCCACCACTGGTGCAGAGCTCCGGGAGAGAAGAACTGGATCATGGTCTCCCTGCGTCGGTGGTTGGACGACAACTACGTGGACGAACCGTGCAGCACCGCTGCGGCAATGGAGGGCCGCCGCTCCCTCTCCTCCTCGATCCGTGCCCCTACCGAGTTCAGTGCAGAGAAAGCGCCACCATCGTCCACCATCAAACCGAGGAGAGAGAAAAATGGATGTCGCCGCGCCTTGATTCGTTTACACCGCGCCTGTGTCTGAGGTGTATGGCTTGGGCGATCCGTTTTGTCATGGGGAAGATATCCCTGGTGAAAGGGAATTAGGCTTACACCTATTTCCTATACTAATTTTGGAGGTTGAATTGCCCAACACAAATAATTGGACTAACTAGTTTGCCCAAGTTTATGAGTTCTACAGGTACAAAGGTTCACCATAAGCCAATAAAAAGACCAAGAAAAAGGGTTCAAACAAAGGAGCAAAGGGACAACCGAAGGCACCCTGGTCGGGTGCACCGGACTGTCCGGTGCACCAGGGAAGATCGACTTCAAACTCTTCACCTTCGGGAATTCTCAGAACCGGCGCGCTATAATTCACCGGACTGTCCGGTGTACACCGGACAGTGTCCGGTGCTCCAAGAGGACGCGGCTCTGAACTCGCCAGTCTCGGGAATTCGCAACGGCTGCTCCGCTATAATTCACCGGACATGTCTGGTGTACACCGGACTGTCCGGTGTAACAGCGGGGCAACGACTACTTCAGGCGCCAACGGCTACCTGCAGCGCATTAAATGCGTGCCAGCGTGCGTAGAGGTCAGGCACGCCCATGCTGGCGCACCGGACACCCTACAGTTCATGTCCGGTGCGCCACCGGACATCAAGACGGGCCCAGAAGTCAGAGCTCCAACGGTCGGAACCCTATCGGCCTGGTGACGTGGCTGTCGCACCGGACATGTTCGGTGTGCACCGGACTGTCCGATGCACCATACGACAGACAGCTTCCACCAAACAGCTAGTTTGGTGGTTGGGGCTATAAATACCCCCAACCACCCCCACATTCAAGTCATCCAAGTTTTCCACTTCTCAACCACTTACAAGAGCTAGGCATTCAATTCTAGACACACTCAAGTGATCAAATCCTCTCCAATTCCACAGAAGGCCTTAGTGATTAGCGAGAGAGATTTGTCGTGTTCTTTTGAGCTCTTGCGCTTGGATTGCTTCTTTTCTTTCTCACTTGTTCTTGTGATCAAAACTCCATTGTAATCGAGGCAAGAGACACCAATTGTGTGGTGGTCCTTGCGGGGAAGTTTTGTTCCCGGTTTTGATTTGAGAAGAGAAGCTCACTCAGTCCGAGGGACCGTTTGAGAGAGGGAAAGGTTTGAAAAAGACCCGGCCTTTGTGGCCTCCTCAACGGGGAGTAGTTTTGTGAGAACCGAACCTCGGTAAAACAAATCCACGTGTCACACTCTTTATTTGCTTGTGATTTGTTTTGCGCCCTCTCTCTCGGACTCATTATTATTTCTAACGCTAACCCGGCTTGTAGTTGTGATTAATTTTGTAAATTTCAGTTTCGCCCTATTCACCCCCCCTCTAGACGTCTTTCAATTGGTATCAGAGCCCGGTGCTTCATTAGAGCCTAACCGCTCGAAGTGATGTCGGGAGATCACACCAAGAGGGAGATGGAGACCGGCGACAAGCCTACTACGAGTCACGGGAGCACTTCATCGGAAGAGTCCCACACCAAGAGGAAGGAGAAGAAGAAGAGCTCCTCCAACAAAGGGAAGGGGAAGGAGAAGAAATCCTCTTCCCACAAATCGCATCGGAAAGGCGACAAGCACAAGAGGATGAGGAAAGTGGTCTACTACGAGACCGACACTTCATCAACATCGACCTCCGACTCCGATGCACCGTCCGTCACTTCTAAGCGCCAAGAGCGCAAGAAGTATAGTAAGATCCCCCTACGCTACCCCTCAAAGCGTACTCCTTTACTCTCCGTTCCATTAGGCAAACCACCGGTTTTTGACGGTGAAGATTATAACATGTGGAGTGACAAAATGAGGCACCATCTAACCTCACTCCACACAAGCATATGGAATGTTGTTGAGTTTGGTGTACAGGTACCATCCGTAAGGGATGAAGACTACGACTCGGACGAGGTGGCCCAAATCCACCACTTTAACTCCCAAGCAACCACTATACTCCTCGCCTCTCTAAGTCGAGAGGAGTATAACAAGGTGCAAGGGCTAAAAAGTGCGAAGGAAATTTGGGACGTACTCAAGACCGCACATGAGGGAGACGAGGTGACCAAGATCACCAAGCGGGAGACGATCGAGGGGGAGCTTGGTCGCTTCATGCTTCACCAAGGGGAGGATCCACAAGCAATGTACAACTGCTTGAAGACCTTGGTGAACCAAGTGCGCAACCTCGGGAGCGAAAAGTGGGATGACCATGAGATGGTCAAGGTTATTCTTAGATCCCTCGTATTCCTTAACCCTACACAAGTTCAATTAATTCGAGGTGATCCTAGATATAAGCTAATATCCCCCGAGGAAGTGATAGGTAAATTTGTAAGCTTTGAGCTAATGATTAAAGGCTCAAAGAAAATCATCGAGCAAGGCACTTCCTCCACACCCGAGGCACAACCGGTCGCATTCAAGGCGACGGAGGAGAAGAAGGAGGAGTCTACACCAAGTCGAACACCCATCGACGCCTCCAAGCTCGACAACGAGGAGATGGCGCTCATCATCAAGACGGGCCCAGAAGTCAGAGCTCCAACGGTCGGAACCCTATCGGCCTGGTGACGTGGCTGTCGCACCGGACATGTCCGGTGTGCACCGGACTGTCCGGTGCACCATACGACAGACAGCTTCCACCAAACGGCTAGTTTGGTGGTTGGGGCTATAAATACCCCCAACCACCCCACATTCAAGTCATCCAAGTTTTCCACTTCTCAACCACTTACAAGAGCTAGGCATTCAATTCTAGACACACTCAAGTGATCAAATCCTCTCCAATTCCACACAAGGTCTTAGTGATTAGCGAGAGAGATTTGTCGTGTTCTTTTGAGCTCTTGCGCTTGGATTGCTTCTTTTCTTTCTCACTTGTTCTTGTGATCAAAACTCCATTATAATCGAGGCAAGATACACCAATTGTGTGGTGGTCCTTGCGGGGAAGTTTTGTTCCCGGTTTTGATTTGAGAAGAGAAGCTCACTCGGTCCGAGGGACCGTTTGAGAGAGGGAAAGGGTTGAAAAAGACCCGGCCTTTGTGGCCTCCTCAACGGGGAGTATGTTTGTGAGAACCGAACCTCGGTAAAACAAATCCACGTGTCACACTATTCATTTGCTTGTGATTTGTTTTGCGCCCTCTCTCTCGGACTCATTATTATTTCTAACGCTAACCGGCTTGTAGTTGTGATTAATTTTGTAAATTTCAGTTTCGCCCTATTCACCCCCCTCTAGGCGACTTTCACCTGGCATCAAATCAATGGGCGGAATCCCCGGTGGTGTGTCGATTTCTCGTCGGAGATGAACTCCACCACAGATCCGTCTCTGGCCGTGGTCGTGTTCCTGCGCTTCATCAATCCGGGTAAGATGCCCTCTTCGAAATTCTCCCTTGTCTCCGTTACGATTTGAGCTCGTTACCGTTCAATTTCGTGCACCTGGGGCTCGGTAATCACTCGCCGTTACCGGGGATCCGTGCCTCACTATGGCTAGGCGGGTTATCGCAACAATCCACGGTGTATCACCCCTCTATCCGGTTCGCGTTCGACTGAACTTCGTGTAGCACCTCTTGAATCAAGGTTGGGGTCGTCGGGTGATGGATGGAGCGACCCCGACAATGGCGTCGCCGCACTCATGGCCATGGTCGGCCGCCCGTGTCTGTAGGAAGGGGACATGCACAAGCCATCCGATCAAATCTGGACGATTGTGATTTGATCGGCTCCTACTGCCTCGGGGTAGGGATCCTGTGCGTTAGATCACGATCGTGCGGTTTGCGTCGTTCGCGGGTTTATAATGCGCTTAGTCTAATCTGAGCCATCGGGCGCCGATCCAACGGTTCTGATGGGTCCTTACCCCTTCGCTGTGGCGTTTTGCACAAGAGACCCTGTGAAATATATGAATCAACCCGCCATCCAGTGCGTGGGAAGCCTGAGTTTGGGCAATATTGCGGGTTAGCCCCTGGTCTTTCGCAGAATAGTGTCCCTAGTCCAATCAGAGAATAAAAAAGATAAAACAACTCAGAAAATGATTTTTAGTTTAGAAATAAATTCAGAAACTTGTATAATTCATATTAAATTCATTTTAACTCCAAATTAATCCATTCCAGTGGCAATAATTTTGTAATAATATTGTCTATCACCTAGTGTCGTTGTTTAGCCATGAAACTTCGATTAAAATTGTTCACTTGAATTAGTCTATACTAGGCATTAAATAACTTCAGGAATTCATAACTTAAAATCTATATCTCCAAAATTAATAATTCTTTTTCCTGTGATCTTATTTTAATATGTAGATTATTAATATGTATTTTGCATATATGTTTGTTGTGATGTTAAATTTTCCTATGCCATGTTTGTTTATTGCTACGACTAGCGCGAGGTTACGTGTCATCTAAAGATCATCCTGGTACCTGGAATCTCAAGTCCCAGGCAAGTTGTGCCCTTGATCACTTCTTTTTACCCACTCATGTTCTAATTAATCATAATGATCTGTATAGGTTAATTTTGATGGGACCCAATAGGTTACCCTAGTTTGTCTATCTTTATACCTTGTTTACCACTGAACTTTTTGGGTAGTACTTGCTAGTGCTTTATGTGGTTTTGGGTATGAGGATACATTATTCATGATCACACTTTTATTATCTGTTTATTATTACTGTTCATGATAAGATCATTATGTTAATTGGAACATGGAGCGACCACCCGGGAAAACAGTGCTACCACAAGGGTTTAATGGGACGCCCTTGGCTGATTAATTAGGAAAGCTAGTGGAAGACTACCTTACCCGAAAGGGGCAAGGGCAGTAGGGGAGTGGTCAGTGTAGGAAGGCCCTTGGGATGATTTTGCTGCGATGGCGGTCATGCGAGGGGTCCCTGTATTGGAGCTTCCTATAAACTGTAGCGGGTTTTCTGAAGCTAGTGGAACTTTGTAAAGGCATCGTAGTGTTACCCTGCCTCGCCTCCTCGGAAGAGGTGTATGGGAAGTCGCGATCCCTTGGCAGATGGGTAACATGACTTGTGGGTAAAGATGCGCAACCTCTGCAGAGTGTAAAACTGGTATACTAGCCGTGCTCACGGTCATGAGCAGCTCAGACCCTCACATGATTAAATTATGGAACTAAATTCAATTTGTCATATGCATTGCATCGCAGGTGATGTTGTTACTTCTATTCTACTATTTAATTGGGTTGGTATTTACTTATACTTAGTAATTGCTAATAAAATTTTGACCAACTTTAAAAGCAATGCTCAGCTCTAACCATCCTCTTTGGTAAGCCTTACACTTCACCTGAGCTCCCACCTTTGGCGAGTTCATGCACATTATTCCCCACAACTTGTTGAGCTATGAACGTATGTGAGCTCACTCTTGCTGTCTCACACCCCCCACGGGTCAAGAACAGGTACCACAGGATGAGGCGCTTGGAGGATGCTGTGATGTGTTCGTGAGAGATCTAGGCCGTCGTCTCCCAGTCAACTTTGGGTTGCTGGACCGTTGTCTCCTTATATTGTAATTACTTATTTTGTATAGAACTCCTATTATATAGTTAAGATGTGACATTTGATCCTGTGCCATGATTCATCATATGTGTGAGACTTGGTCCCAGCACACCTGGTGATTATTTGCGCCCGGGTCTTGGTGCCCCGAAACCCGGGTGTGACAGATTTGCTGATCACCCCTAATCCACATTGAGGTGGACTTCAAGCTCTCACTTGCTCCTCTATCAAGACGCGGCTTGATCTTTGAGCCAAGTGGACAAGAAATTACTCAATACCTCGTTTCCACTAGCGTCGCCTTTGCCGCTCCGGCGAGGTAGGCGCGAACCCCTCACAATCGACATCGCGGCTCTTCCACAATCTTCTTGGAGAGCTCGACGAAGACAACACCCGAGCCGTCTAGGAAGCGGCAACCTCCAAGAGTAACAAGTCGATGACGCTTGCCCGGTGTACCACCCAGTGTCTCAAGAATCACCAATGGATTCAAATGCACTAGGAACTCTCAATCTCTCACTAGAATGCAATCTCAAGCAAGGAGTGTGAGAGAATGAGTGGAAGGATCACAAATGAGCTCAATGTGTGCAAGGAATGGCCAAGGGAGCCCTCACACACGAGCTCCCCTTCTATTTATAGCCCACCTCAAAATTCTAACCGTTATGTGCAACTAGCACAGTTTCTGCGCACACGCGGACGGTCCGCGCCCTTAGGCCGGACGGTCCGCCGTACAAGTAACGGCTAGTTTTCCCGTTTGAAATCTGTCAGAGCTGTCAGAAAAGCGAGGTACAGATAGTCCGCCAACCTTGGCCGGACCGTCCGAGACCTGGCAACTTGGAGCACCAAAGCTCTGACCATCAAGAGTTAACACACGCGGACTGTCCGCCATACAAGGCCGGACGGTCCGTGGCCTGGGAGTCAGTACTATCCGGGCTTAGGCCCTGGACAGTCCATAGTTCAAGTGCCCAAAAACACACAGTCCCTGCCCAAACCAATTTGGCACCTGCGGACGGTCCACCGACCCTGGCCGGACAGTCCGCACAATAATATAGGGACTGTGCAGAGAGCAACCCTCTCTGGTCAGGACTGCGGACGATCCAGCCCCAAGGCCCGGACGGTCCGCAGTACAAATGTACAGGACCAGTCCGAAATGAACATACTTCGGACCCCACTAGATGGATCGCGGATGGTCCGCCCACTTGGCCCGGACGGTCCGCCAACCCTATGACTTAGCAACTTTTCAAACACGCTTTCGAAAAGATTTTGAACTCTCGAAACTTGAAGCGCTGTTAGTCCTCATGCAAATGCAACTACTAGATGCTCTATAAGGCACTAAGTTTTACACAGACCAAAGTCATTGACCGCTCTTAGTAGTACGGCCATCTAGCCTACTAATCCGGTCAAATGTCTTCTCTAAACTCCTGGAGACCGGCAAAAACAAAAACCTATGTTATACCTTTGCCTTCACTTGATCCACAATCAATGCTTATAAGTCTCCAAAATTTTCTGTTCTATATGGTCCAACCTGCATTCTTATTTCTCCAAGAACCGTTAGTCCACAAATTGTTGTCATTAATTACCAAAACATCACTAAGGGGCCTAGATGATTCACATGCGCGCGGCAAGCTGTGGCGGGAGAGGCATCTGCGATGGAGGCGGCGACGACATGAAGGATTTGGAGGTGCACCAACCTAGAGAGGGGGTCCCTGGGCTACGCGTCGACCACCGTCGCGGTACCTTCATCGGCGAGGCTGTCAGAGCCGAAGCCCCACGCGCTACGGAGCGCTAGCTTGGCGACCTCTGTGAATCGCCACCGTCGTCTTACCTCCTTCCAGTGCTGGTGGCGCCTTCGTCGACCTCCTTGCAGCGCGGGCAACGAGAACATGGAGCGCGAGTAGGAGGAAGAAGAGCTGCTGCTGCACCCCACAACCCTGCGACAGCGGTGGCGCCATCTAGGAGAATGAGCTGCTCTACGGGAAGCTGAGGCTAGATTCAGAGAGGGAGGAGAAGCAAGGCCCATGCTACTTGCTACGACGGCTCGGAGCGGGCAGGGACCGACAGGGAGACGGGTCGATCTGGGGAAGAGAAGAGCAAGATATTTGGTTGACGCCTCATTCTTCGTCATGCACAGAGCAACATTTCTGATGAAATCAGTCCAAGATAGCATTTACTGGCCCATCATGGCGTGGCCATTTTTTTTAAAAAATAGAGGCCATTTATTAGCAGTCTGCTGTGGGGTTTTACTTTTTTAGCATAATTTTCTTTTTAGCGGCCACCAATATGAGATTTTGGGGAACAAAATTTTGGGAAACTCTTGGAGTTGCTCTCAACCAACCAAATATAAACCTCTCCTCAAAGTTTGCCCGAAATTACCCGCAATTGACATTAAAAAACAACGACACCCCCACGGCGCCCAACCTACACAGCGCCCGACCCTCCCGAGACCTCCTACCTCCTCTCGCCATACGAACGGGAGCGTCAGCTAGGGTTTCGCCCAGGTCCGACGCCTCTTCTCCAAGGTCTGCGTGCATCTCCGAGGCCTGCGGCAGCCACCCACCCACCAGCCCTCTTGTGGCCTCTCTGTTTGTCCAATTTTCATGTGGCCTGTAGCGACGCGTCAGTCCAGTCTCCAGTGGGCGGTGAGTCTGGCGCTAGCATTCACCATCCATGTCATCTCGGTCGTGTGACAATCTTGGCTTTCTAGCTCAGTTGCCACCATGCTGTATTGGTTGAGCAGCTTCGAGTACAGAGAATTGGGCGTCACATTTGTATTATTGCGTGTAATTGATTTGTTAAACGCACATTTGGTGTATGCAAGACGAAATAGAAAATTTTTCTAAAGATGTCAACTACACAAGAATCTTTTGCTACAAAAGAAAAGAGTATTATTCTTGTTAGGGTGACTACCTTTGGTGGGCTATCTAGCGATGTCGGAATGATTTAATTTTTGACAACGCCATATATACATCTTTTATGCAGACTATTTTCAGGGGAACATATTGGATGCGGTGTTAGGCATTGCTGCAGCATGAGGACGTGACAAAGAAGAACATCCAGATGGCGAGCCGTATCCTGGAGATTATTGCGAGGTTTTCGCTAGATATGGATGAAAATATAATAATAGACTTTGTCCCTCGTGATATACCTTGTTTCTGAGAGATCAGCCAATAGACGAAACAATATAATAATACGCTGTATGCGGCTCCATATAGGCGGGAATTAGTTTTCTTTATTGAAAAAAGACAAGAATCAATTTACTTATCAAACAGTTTTAAAAAATGATTCTGATTTTCCAGGAGAATCAGAAGGATAAACTCCTTAGAAGGATCAAGATCTAGAGCTAAAGAATCAGAAACTAGGGATATACCAAACGGACCCTTATATATTGTAATCATGGTTACCTATCAATTCAATGTGTGATTACCCAAACAATCCACACTTTTATGGTATCAACCTTCCGCTCCTAGCTCGCCACCATGGCCGCTGCTTACTCCCCCGCAACGGTTGGCGATCCTACAGATGTTGTCGATTTAGACCATCTCCAACCATTTCTTCCGTATTTTTCCCTCTATCTGTACTTTCTATTATATTTTACTACATCACCTTAAAAGATACTCACCCTATATACATGATGTCTCCAACCATTCACCCTATTCAGCTCCACATATATACTATAATTCGGTTATTTGATATTTTTTCATCAGTTTTTGAAGTTTTAAAAAAGCATATAATATTTATACTACTACAATATGTATTGTTTTTACATTACGGTACTTAGAAAGAGTTAATATCACAAAGTAATGGAGTAATTAAAGTGTGGGAGAAGATCTAAACTCACCCCATATACAGTGGAGCTGCCTCCCCCGTATAGAGTGAGCTATGGGGGAACCGTTGGAGGGGTTTTGACCCCAAAGGTCACCCCACGTGGGGTGGGGGAAGGTATACAGGCACTCTTGGAGGTGGTCTTATGCGCTGCCGACGATCGTTGTTGTGTGCGCAAGATGTCGATGCAGGCACCGCCCGCTAGTCGAAACGGGACGCGGCCGCCACGCCGCCAACTTCAGAATGACGTTGCTCGTCATGAGCGCGCCCTGGTTGGGGCACAGCGTCGTCTCGAGGAGGAGGCCACGGGTGACGACGCCGACATTGACGTTAACGTCAACAATGTGTCTGTGCTGCACGCCCAAGTGGTAGCCATACTCAATGTGTGTGCCTCGGTGTCAACTACAGTCGACCTCATCAGGTCGTCCTCCTCCAAATTGTTTTGTCGCCTCCTCGCCCGCGAGTAGGCCCTCGCCGATTATGACCTATGCGAGGCGGCATTCTCTGTCGTTAACCACCGGGTTCGCAGGGACCTTCATGTGCTCTCATGGATCTACGGCTCTGTCTCCTCTGAGCTCTTCGATATCGTCAGTTCGTCACCACCTCCACCCTGTCCGCCCACACCGCATGGCTCGCTCTCGAGGAGCAGTAAGTCGTTAATCGACAATCGCGAAACTCAGGTCCTCCTCGTTGACATCGAATTATGCACCCTATCGCAGGGCATCCTTTCCCGCTCACGGACTCCCATGTCGAACTTGGTGAGCGGACTCCCTCGTCGAATTTGATGAGCCCATCTCCGACCGCCTCCTCGTTACCAATGTCCTCCGTGACCTCAACGACCGTTTCGCTCACACTGCCCCTACCTCAAGCGCCAGCTGCAGCTACCCTCCTTCGCCGAGGTTCACTCCGAGATCCAACTCGAGAAGCTCTCCCTGGGGCCTCCCTCCAGCGCCACACCGTCCACCGCCCCTTTTCTGTCTGCCCCCACAGCCCTCATCGCCCAGCCTGGCTCCGTGCCCCCTGCGCCGACCCTAGGCTCCAACGGGGGCGGGAGTCACCACCATCGCAAGAAGGGCACGAGCGGAGGCGGTACCGGGAGCAGCAGCACTACCAGCACCGGTAGACGTACCTGGTCTAGCTTCTGCAATCCATGGACATAATCTAGATGTGGCCGACGACGAACAGGGGGTCGCCCTCCGTCCGCTGTGCCCTCCTTGGCGGACCTGCAGCAACCACCACCATTGCTCCGGCATCCTAGCCCCTGCCCTGGTATTCTCTGAACAGAACAAGATCCTCTGCAGTCGGCCAGGATGACTTGTCTCTGCAGCAGCCATAACCAAACCGTTGGAGGGGGAAAACCGCCCCCCTCCGGTTTTGGTAAACCGATGGTTTATCGGTAAAAATGGGTAAAATCGACCGGTTTGCTCAATCTAAATCAAACTTATATCGGTTTATCGATGGAAAACCGAGGTAAACCGTCCTAAACCCTTGGTTTTCACTAAAATAAATTGGTTTTTCGTTGTTTTTACAGAAAATGGAAAATTTTGACAAGATTTATTTGTAATTTGCTCAATTCACATTGTACAATAAATATTAATTGATTCACATGACATATATTCCCCAAAATAACATACAACATACATATGCAACCATAAACTCCAATTCTCATACAACAAACAACCATCAGACTTTTCAATACTCAAATACAAGTTCTTTTAGAGTTCTCCCACGAGGACACGACACATATATTGACATGTTTCACAATACTCACGTATTCAACTCAAGTCATAGTGATAGTACTCAAACATGTTGAAAGGATCGTGATATGGTTCTAATCTATTATAGTGATAGTTCTATACAAAAGATATGGGATACATTAGCAAGAAAATAAGAACGGAAAATAAATACTTATCGACGAAGCATACTGGTGCAGGGGGAACTTGTCCATACCTATAATGTGGTCCTGGTGGATACATATGTGACAAATTTGAATATGGCGGTGCAGGGTGTCCATAGCCATACATGATCAAGGGTGATTTTGACCCTTTTTCCTTTCTTATCTGATGGATGAAGCAAAAATAACACACCGGTCTGCTTGCAGTTATATGTGCATGCATCTGGAATACTTGCACTTCTATATGCGAGAAGCTTCTTCAAACGAGCACCACCCTCTCCGCTCTTCGTTTCTCTACAATACTTGCATTTGAAACCTGTGCCAATCTTCTCCATGCTCCCAAACTATATCAGACATGTCTCTTACAAGAACAATACATAGTTGATAAAAAACATCTTCACATATATCATCTAACAGTGTCTTGACACTAAACTAGCACTTAAAGTAGGCAAAAAAATATCATCTAATAGTAAATCATCTTCACATATCGCATATAACATCTTCACATATAGATATAACAATAAATAAGACTAATACGTCTAAACTGGAACTCAATCTTAGCATTAAATTTGGTTTCCAGGCAAAAAAATGACGGTTTACCAGTGATTTTCAGTTTTTATTAAAAAATCAAAAATTTTAAATTTACAGTAAATTATGAAAAAAAACGGTGGTTAACTAAAATAGCGACTCGGTGGTTTCGATAAATCGAGCGGTTTACCGCCAAAACCGATCGAATTTGTAAACCTTGCTCTGCAGTCGCTCAATATCAGTCGTTCACTTGTATCCAACGGTGATCAGGAATCTAGGAGCTTGTGTGCTGCCCCCGACGCTGCTTGGTTTTTTCGACCCAATATCAGCACATGCCGCTTCACATATTAGCATGGTTTAAAAGGCAGCTAGGCGGAACTAGGCGCCCAGCCACTGCCTGACCGCCTAGGCGACTTAGGCGGGCGCCTAGGCGACGCCTTAGTAGCTGTTACAAACAGCTGTTACAAAATACCAATCAACCAAACAGCTGTTACAACTCATAAACTAGAAATCATCACAAATTCACAATAGCATAATAATGGATATGAAATAGCCACAAAGTAGTTTCTAAAGGAACAACAGCAAGTCACAAAATTTAAAACAACACAATACCAAATGTCCAAATCTGAAATAGCCACATAGATAGTTTGTAATGGCATAATTAATAGTAACTAGCTGCAGTTAGTAATGCAGCAAATATGCTAAATTGCTAATGCAATCTAGCAATAGCTACTCTCCCTGTCTCCCGTCGCTCAAAAATCATCATCAAACTCTCCTGGGATATTGGGTGCCTCCCCTTCTTCACCATCATTGCCACCATTAGATTCATCTTCACAATCTGTGATTTTTGCATCGTCATGTGGAACATCTTCATCTTCATCTTCATCTTCCTCTTCAGCCTCTGACATGTTTTGTGCAGCAACAGAATTTCTTCTTGAATACACATTATGGGCCCTTCTTGGTAAGTTTCGGCCACGAAGTGCTTGCGATGCTCCAATGGCATTATCCACAAGGTCCCATGTAAGGTCACACTCACACCCACGCCCACCTTCAGGGACTACATGCAAAGAATCAGCCCACTCATTGTCCCAGTTGAAGTCCTCATGAACCAATGGATCAAAGTTTTTCCCCTTCTTCTGGCATAGTTTTTGGAACCTAGCTTTCATCTTTCTGTTGTAGGAAATGAAGATAATAGAATTCAACCTCTTATGCAACAATCGGTTTCTTTTCTTTGTATGGATCTACAAAATAAGAAAAGAGAAAACACTTGGTCATTTAATCCCGAAATATTGGATACAAAAGTAGCCAAGTAGGTGGATGAGGACTTGAGGAGGCACACATAATAACTTACAAATTCAAAGGTACTCCAATTGCGTTCACAACCTGATGAAGACGCACAAAGACTCACCAAACGTCTAGCAAATCTCTGTAACTCAATAGCACGACCACCATACGAACGCCACCACTCAACTGCAATAACATCACAACAATTTAGCAAGCTACTAGCAACAACTAGTAAGTAGTAAACTAGTAACAGCCACAAACACTTACGTGGGGTCATAGTTTGTAGGTTATCTTTGGCCATCTTATTTGAAAAAGCTGCTCCTCTAAGAAACTCGTAATCCATTGCTTGAGAATTGATCTTGTCTCTAGTTTCCTCATCATCTACCATTCTTGCAAGCACATCAAGAAAGCAACCTCTTAGCTGACCAACAGTAGCATCATCATCATTTCTTATGAGAGGATGCAACTTTCCTGGGTTCAAATACATTGCAGCCCCATACAATGGGTGATCCATTTGTTTCTCCCAACGCCGTTCAATTATAGTTATGATTTTCTTGAGTAAAGTCTTCTTGCTTTGGACAGCAAAGCTTTGATTGATCTTTTCATTTGCACATTTCATCAATGCTTGGACCTCTGGCATAGCTGGCCTCTCATCTCCATCTACCACCCTAAGTACAATAAGTAGTGGCCCTGAAGCTCTAAGGCAATCTTCTACTGAATTCCAAAACTGTGTGGAGAAGACAATGTTATACACATCCAATCCAGCACTAGTCTTTGACAATCTGTTATCAGTCCAAGCTGTGCTTGCAAATAAAGCCTTCAAAGCATCCTTGTGCTTGTACAAGCTCTTCAATGTGAGAAAGGAAGTAGCAAAACGAGTGGTTGCAGGCCTCACAAGATCAGCCCCACCAGTTTTCTCTCTCATGGCAGCAAGAATTCTCCCGTGTCGGTATATGAAAGTTGTCACACGCCTTGCACGTGCAATTGGTTTCTTGAATTCCTTCAAGTTTCCTATGTCCTCCAACATTAGGTCCAAGCAATGTGCAGCACATGGACTCCAAAATAAAGTAGGAATCCTCTCCATTAGAAGCTTGCCTGCAACTTTGTAATTGGCACCATTATCAGTAACAACTTGTACAACCTTGTCTCTCCCAATCTCATCAACTTTTTTCTCAAGCAAATCAGCAAGCATGTATGCATCATGTACTTCACTAGATGCATCAACGGACTCTAAAAAATAAGTGCCCTCTGGGCTGTTCACTAAGAAGTTAATGAGATGGCGTCCCCTCCTATCAGACCATCCATCAGACATGAGTGTGCAACCATAGTGTTTCCATGCACGCTCATGTTCCTCCCTCATTGTATTTGTTGTCTTCACAGCCTCTTGTAGCAATGGCTCGCCTAGTTGGTAAGGTGTTGGAGGCTTATACCCTGAACCAAACTGTGCTGTGGCCTCAATTGCAATCTGAAACTGCCTAGCTGCTGCGGCATTGAAAGGTACACCGCACTCATAGAAGAACAAAGCGCGCAGGGAGAGGGAGAGCGCGCACAGGGAGAGGGAGAGCGCAGGGAGATTTGCCGCGCACCCAGAGCAGCAGCTGCGAGCGCGCGCAGGGAGAGGGAGAGCGCGCGCAGGGAGAGAGAGAGCGCAGGGAGATTTGCCGCCGCGTAGGGAGATTTGCCCACGGGCGCGGCGCTGAAATTTCCGCAGCGGAGAGATCGCGCGCACAGTGAAAGCCCAAAACAAAACGCGCCTAAGGCCCAGTGCAAACCCTAGCCCACTGCAAACCCTAGTCTAAGGCGTCGCCCAGAGGGAGAAAGGCGTCGCCGCGACGCCTACCGCGCCTAGGCGGACGCCATAGTCAATGGCACCTGGGCGGCGCCGACGCCTACCCAAAATTGTTGTCTGGACGCCTAGGCGACGCCTTTTAAACAATGCATATTAGAGCGCATTTTTTTTGCAACTCTTAGTGCTTATTCGATTAGGCTATCTCCAGTAGATCCTCTATCCAATCTTTTATCTTATCTCCTATTTTAAACTTATCTCTACAAACAGTGTCATTTACAGTTAGCGTCCCCTATTTTTCGTCCCCTAGTTTTCATAGTCTACTGGAGATAGTCTTAGGGGTGGATCGAAGGAGATTGTAAATCTCTTTCTAGTTAAAATTGAATAAAACAGTTAAGAAAGATGCAGTAAATGAATTTTATGATCCAACAAACAAGCCACGACAGAATTCAGAATGGCAATAGCATAGTAATCAACATTTAGGGTGCCCAAACACAGAACTCATCCGTGATCAATACTCGCTTGACAATGAAAAGATACGAGCAACAAGAAGAAGGAGAACTGTGAAAAGTATCCTCATCCATGACCGACTTGAGGATTGACCAATTGGCTCGCTGATGTTTCTGATTTCATCAGTCGAAACTACTTCATCTTGTGGAAGAATCGGCACACTGAAGCTAGCTGGGCTCAGTAAAGGGGACCGTGCAAGGCTCCTTGCGCTTCTGTGGAAGTAGCTACTGCTTTTGGCATATGAGAAGTAGAAGGAGCCATCTGGCAGATTTGCATATACGTGATCAGCATTTTGGATAATATGCCAGTATGGGGCCGTTGCAGAGGAGCAGTTATCAAGTAGCTCCTCAGTTCCAACAATCTCCAATCTCCTGAGCATGAAAGGTTTTTCTGGCTGTAGCCACTGCGGAAGCTTGGTTGAATTCTTTTCATTTGAATGCACGGTGCACAATGAGGGGACATCCTGCACAACATCCAAAAGCAAGCAAGCCACCACTTTCAGATCTTCAAGTCTTCTAAGGTTCGAGATCACCTTCAGCTTGCTGTTCTCACAAACTTCAAGTTCTTTAAGTGCAGGTATGTTCTCAATTGATTCCAGGTTGTCAGCATGATCTATATGCAAACTTCTCAATGCCGTACAATGCTTGAGCCAGGAAGGAAGTGAGTCCAGCTTGGGGCATCCAATGATCCTGAAATTCATGAGTGAAGGCATATCTATTTCTTTGAGGCCCTGCCATGACTTCAGGTTGCTCATCTTACTGATAACCAGCTGCTCCAGCTTCGGAAATGCCACCCCATCATCTAGCGTCCCACGAATTTCATGTCCAATGTGAGTTGACAAATTGGAACCATTTATTGCTAGGAATTTTAGATTCTTCATCTCACCCAGAGATGGGAGATATTGGCAATGCAAACAGCCATCAATGGTCAACTGCTCTAGATCTCGGAGATGGAATGGATCTAGCCAAGATGGGAATCCATGACCATAATAGTTTTCTAGCTTGAGAGAGACAATAGAAGGTCCTGGCTTGAGTGCTTCAAACACATCTTTAATTTTTGCTGCTCTACTAATTTCTGCCGTTCCATCATCAGTGCTGCAGCATAGTTCAAGCTCTTTGAGATCATGTTTTGCCTGTAGTGCTGATTGTACTGCATCTTCCACAATTGATGTTTTCTCTAGCCTAAGAATCTTGAGGCTTGTCAGCTTATACAAGGACCCCAGCTCTTGAAATGACCAACCATTTCTATTTTCTGAACCTCTTGAGCTTACAAGAAAACCCTGCAGACATCTGAGCTCTTTCATCATGGAGAATCCAAATTTCACTCGATTTAGTCCACATCCTGAGATGTCAAGTGTTCTCAAGTTTGTTAGGCGGCCAAGGGATTCTGGGAGAGCATTAAGACGAGTGCAATTTTTTAGAATTAAGAACTGCAACATCCTAAGTTTCTCAATGTCAGATGGAATCTCACTAACTTGGGTGTTTGCAAAGCTAAGATATCTAAGGTGCATCATGGATCCCAAACTCCTTGCAACACGGTCAATCTGTGTATCTCCTCCAAGATCTAGAACTCTTAGATGTGTGTACTTCTGAAAAATAGAATCCAGGGTCCTGTCATTTAGTGAACTCCCACACAGGATTATTGTCCTCAAGCTCTTCAACTTTCTAATACAATTTCTGATCGCCTCTGCACCTCCAGTTGTAATAGTTAAGCGGTACGGCCTCAAAGCATCACCTATGTCTTGAGGATTGCCAATAAAGTATTCATCTTGTGACTGGAGAAGTGCAAATGATCTGAAGAGATGAGGCATCTTCGTTCTCTCTGCACCATAAGTTCGATTTTCTTGCAAAAGAAGGCCCCTACCCAACAATTTGTCATAGCATTCTTTAGCTTCCTTTTCAACAGATGCGTCCTGCTGGGTCACAATAAACCCCTCCGCAATCCACTGCTGGGTGATACACTGCCGATCAATCACAGATCCCTCTGGATACAATGAGCAATAAAGAAAGCACCTTTTCAGATTATATGGCAACTCAAGGTAGCTCTTATTGATAGCATTTCTTATCGTCGAAGAAAGGCCACAGAAATCACTGGAGTAGATTCTCTCCCAGTCATCTTCTTTAAGTTCCACTTCCCTTAGATGGCATCCAATCCTCCTTATTGCCATTGGAAGACCATTGCACTTTTGCACAATTCGCCTACCAATATCTTGCATGTTTCCAGTGCTCTCATCAAGGAAAGCCATTGTACGAAGTA
The DNA here is from genome assembly GCF_902167145.1 of Zea mays. Classification (NCBI taxonomy): domain Eukaryota; kingdom Viridiplantae; phylum Streptophyta; class Magnoliopsida; order Poales; family Poaceae; genus Zea; species Zea mays. The sequence continues at coordinate 155,146,452 of NC_050102.1, forward strand.
GCCACCAACCATCATCCTCATTCAAACCCTTCATATGGTGAATATGAACTGCTCCTGTCCTCCTCGCAACATGCTCATTCCGGGTTGTTATAAGGACTCTACTGCCAAGGCTGCCATAATGCGCTTGTTCCTTTAGCAACCCTTCCCAAACATTCTCTCCCCAGACATCATCAATGACCAGCAGATATTTATTGTCTCGTAACATTTGGCGCAGCTCTTCCAGCTGGTCTGCAGTATCTCCTTTACTCAATCTCTCACCTGACCACATTGTCATATGCCGCAAGTCTTTGGAGACATGAACCCATACCCTAATCTGAAAAAACGTTTCTGTCTTGTGGTATACCTTTCTAGCAAGAGTAGTCTTGCCAATTCCAATTGTTCCTATAATAGCAAGGAAAGGACGAATAGGAATATCATCTCGCTTTTTTTGAGGGGGAATATCATCTCCCTTTATTAGTAGTTCAATGAGATTTTCACAGTCGTTTTCCATGCCAACAATATCAGGCCCTAGAAGTGGAATGTCAAGATATGATCTTGTTTGATCTAATCTTATTTGATCCTCACTCGCCGGCCGTACATGCAGTCTCTTACCCTCTTCAATGATGCTGTCAAGTTTCTGATGCAGTTCATGTATATCACTTGCGACTATGCAGTCAATACCAACATCTCTGCAGCACTTAAAGATTGATGAAGGATTGCATTCCTATGCAGAAAGGAAATGATTTAATTCCTGGTCTGAACAGCCAAATTTGGATGCAATATGTGTGCATTTGATAAACGAACATCTAGAAATTCATTGTTTAGCTATGAATCAGCAAAGTAATCCATCAAACTGCTTCGTGGTGCATACTATTCATTTTTTTTGATAAGGAAGATTTTCATTGCATATAAAGGTTTGTACAAATCATCTCCCAGCCTCTGCATACTATTCATGAAAAGTACATTAAAGATACTAAAGTTTCCCACGGTTCATATGACATTGAGTTGTAGTTATATAATAAGTTTTTTTCTAACTTACCAACGTATTAACAATAGGGGGCCATGGAGGAAGATTTTGCTAACTAAAAAAACTCGACCTGCAGGCGTAAGGCAGCCCACGGACATTATATTAAGAAGACGACACTCGAACCTCTGTTCCACCCACACGCAACGACACCATAACCCTCGAACCTTTGTCCCACCCATATACAATGGCACCATAACCTGTGCTTTGGCATGGGGCAAACGAGGGAATTTTTTAACCCCAGCCTAAAATTTGCTCCCACGGAGAGTTGAATTCAGGACCTGAGAAGTGTTACTCAGACCACCTAACTATTGGTGATTGAAAACCTTAACCCTAACTAGGGTTGGGATGTTGTATTAATAGATAGAAACGTATATGGGCTAGGCCTAAGTCCATTACAATTAACTGGTTAAGACACACATGTCTAACACACATACACCCGCAATTGCAACTCTAAGAATTACAGATGTTGAGACTGGACCAAAACTCTGAGAACACTGTGGAGGGGAGCCCCTTGGTGAAGATGTCGGTAAATTACGAAGTGGTCGATACGCGGAGGACGCGAACATCGCCGACAACGTCACATTCGCAGACAAAGTGGAGGTTGATCTCCACGTGCTTCGTGTGCTGGTGCTACAAGGGGTTGGTGAAGAAGTAGACAACGCTGATGTTATCGAGTAGACAAGTGTGGCGCGCGTGAGGGGGCTGTGGAGCTCCTAGAGCAGCTGATGGAGCCAAGACGCCTCAGTAACGTCGTTGGCTACAACGTGATACTTAGCCTCAATGCTGGAGCGGGAGATGATAGGTTGCCGCTTCGAGGACCAGGAGACGAGGTTGGCGCTCAGGAACTCGACGTAGCCAGAGGTGGAACGACGTGTGTTGGGAAAGACGGCCCAATAAGCGTCAATGTAGACGACCAACTCAGAGGTCGAAGAGGGCTAAAGAAGAAGGTCATAGTCGAAAGTGCCTCGGAGGTAGCGAAGAATCCGCTTGGCAGTGGTTAGGTGGGCTCCCGTGAGGTGTGCATGTGAAGACACACATGCTGGACCGCGCAGGCGATGTCAGGTCAGGTGAAGCTCGATACTGCACATCGCCAACCGGGGCACCGTCGTTGTTGGAGACCTTCACATGAGTGCCAATAGACGTGAAGCAAGGCTTGTAGTTAGACATGTCATCGCGCTCCAAAATGTCGATGGCGTACTGGCTCTAATGAAGGAAGAGGCCCTAAGGGCGACGCTCCACAGTGATCCCGAGTAAGTGGTAGAGAGGGTTGAGATCTTTCATCGCGAACTCGCACTGCAAGGCGGCGATCGTGCGCTAGAGGAGGGCGGCACTGGAACCGTGAGCACGATGTCGTTGTCGTCGATGTAGAGGAGGTATATGGTGTCGTCGTCGCGTCGGAGGATGAATAGGAACATATCCGACTTGGCCTCAATGAAGATGAAGGAGAACAAGTAGGAGACGAAGTGACCATACCAGGACTGTGGTGCCTACTTGAGGATATACAAAGAGCGGCACACCATACCTAGACTGGAGTCGACGAAGCTAACAGACTGGTTGTATTACACCGTCTCGGTGTCGTGAAGGAAGGCATTCTTCACGTCTAGCTGGTAGACCGCCTAGCCTCATGAGAGGACGGTCCGAACGGTGGTGGGCTTGATGATGAGGCTGAAGGTCTCAGTAGTCCACTCTGGGCCGCTGATTGAAGCCCCAAAGGACCCAACGAGCCTTGTAGTGATCATACCATCGCCTTGAGCTTGTGACAGAAGATCCACTTGCCGGTGACCACGTTGGTGCCAGGGGAACACGGCACCAAGTCCCAGGTATGGTTGGCCAGCAGGGCTGCATACTCCTCCATAACACGACACCAGTGGGGATCGGCGAGCGCGGTACAGACAAAGGGGACATGTGAGGGAGCCAAAGCAAAGGCGGCGGTCGTGAGCACCAGCTGATCAACTGGCCAAAGAATACCGACCGATCGCCATGTGACCATCGGGTGGACGTGGTGGGGGTTGCTGGGCATGGGGCAGCACGTCAGAGGGGACCGGTGTACCAGACCACACACACCTTTGATAGACGCGAGCAGGATCAACGAAGTGAGCCGAAGGTGGTCAAAGAGGCGGGGCCGCGCGTGGCACAGTCGAAGGCAAAGGAGCCACACATGGTGCGGAAGAGGTCGCTAGGACCAGGGATAGGGGAAGAGGAGGTACTTTGACGAAATCGACATCGAGGAGTCGAGGTTGGGAGGTGGGGAGGAACCAGCAAGGGGAAAGGGATCCTCATCAAAAACATGTCGAGAGATGATGATGTGGTGGGTGAGAAGTACGAGGCACCAGTACCCCTTATGGTCAGAGGAGTACCCGAGGAAAAGGCAGTGAGTGGATCGACGCGAAAGTTTGTGGGGAGCGGTGGTGGAGGTGTTAGGATAGCAGACACAGCCAAAAACACGAAGGTGCGTATAGGAAGGGGCAATGCCGAAGAGGGTGAAGAAAGGAGTAGGATGATTGATCGCCTTGTAGGGGGTGGTTCAGAAGGTAGGTGGCAATGTGGAGGCCCTCGGTCCAGTAACAAGCAGAAAGGGAGGCCTGAAACAGAAGGGTGCAAATGATGTTGGTGATGGTGCGAGTCATGCGCTCGGCCTTGCTATTCATAGGCGAGATGTAAGGACACTGTTAGAACTGTGTTCTGTAATGGGCCTAGGCCCAACTATTCCTAATATACATTCCCCAATCCCTGTTAGGGTTGGGGCATTCTCTCCATTCTACATGGTATCACAGTTAGGGTTTTCTTTTCTTTCCTCCCACCTGGCCAGCCGCCACCACCCCCTGGTCCGCCCACATCCCTGGCCGCCGGTCTGCAGCCGCCTCCCAGGCTGCTCCTGCTCTTCCCAGCGCAACCGGCCACTCGTGGGTCCGCTTCCCCGTCCTCCGCTCTGCTGCTCGCTGCTTGTCGAGACAGCGGCTTCTCCCGGCGCGCGACAGTGCCGGGCCAACAGCCGCCGCCACCTCTGGCTAGCCGCCGCCACGTCCGCCCCTATCCTCGACCGGACGTCACCACGTCCGCCCCCGTCCCTGGCCGCCGCCGCCAAGTCTGCCCCGTCCACAGCGGTCCGGCCAGCTTCCATGTGCTTCTTCCTCAGCGCCAACCGCGCCCCCTCCCCCCCACGGCCATGACCCCGGCTCCTCAGCTGACTGCGCCCACCAGCTCTGCCCCTCTCTGGCGCCCCCCCCCACTGTCGCGATTCTGGCTCCCCGTGCTCCATGGCGCACCTCCCCCCAACATCTGCCATACCAACCGTCGTGATTACGGCTGCTGACTCGGCCCTCATCGTCGATTCCGCGCTTGGCTTCCCCTCGCCCAGCACTGCCGGTGCTACCACCGCAGCCAACGTGCGCGCCGCCGGCCTCGTCCCCTCCGGGCTTGGCCTACCGGGCTACCCGACGTGCACAGGCGTCCTCTCTGGTCTACCCTCGCCGACACGTCTTCCCAGACACCCGCCCCCTAGGTTCTCCACCACTCGGCCGCTCGTCGCCGACGCCACTTGGGCTTCCCCGACGCCCTCCACCGACTCCACGCTAGCATCTACCATCGCCGCCATCCAAGCTGCCCTGGCCGCCTCGCAGGAGCGTGAGCGCGCCGCGTCTCGCGCACTGGAACAGGAGCGCGCCCTGGCCACCACACTGACTGCCCAGATGGCCACTGCGCAGCGTCTCGTCATCGGCCCTCCTCCAGTAGCCCAGGAGACACCACCGCCCACACCAGAGGCTCCCCACGCCTCTGGACTCGACGCTGACCATATTGCCGCTCTCCACGCCCAGGCGGCCGGACTACACAACATTCGGTCCCTCGTGTCCATCGTTCTGGACCCAGCGTCCTCCCACTACCCTCGCTGGCGAGGGCAGGTCCTCCTCACCCTGCGGCGCTACGCCCTCGACGACCACGTCCTCGACGACGTCGACAGTCTGCCATCCCCGGCCTGGTCCCTGATGGACACCGTGGTCCTCTCATGGCTCCACGGAACTATAACCGTCGAGCTCCAGGACATCATCCACGACTAGGCGGACATGAGCCGTCAGGCGTGGCTCGCCCTCGAGGAACAGTTCCTCAGGAACCGGGACGCTCGTGCCCTGCACCTCGACGCCCAGTTCCACCAGTTCTCCCAGGGGGATCTCGACGTGGGGGAGTACTGCCGCCAGATGAAGGGCCTGGCGGACTCCCTCCGTGATCTCGGCGAGCCGATGGCGGACCGCACCTTGGTGCTGAACCTCCTACGTAGCCTCAGCCCCTGCTATGGTCACCTAAAGGCTCTCATCAAGCGGACTGTGCCCTTTCCCACCTTCCATGTAGTGCGGATTGAGCTTCTCCTTGAGGAGCTCACCATGGCGCACGAGGCTTCCCCGCCGGCTTCGGCCCTCTACAGCGCCACCAGTAGTACCCAGGCGTCTTCCGGGGGGCAAGCTCCCCGCACTTCGTCCACCGGGGCCCCCAATCGCGCCCCCGCTGCGACCCCTCGCCACGCCCCCACCACTTACGGCGGCCGTCGCCGTCGCAAGGGCGGTCGTGGGGGTGGCATTTCCTCACGCGGAGGTACCACCGGCCGGGGCGGCGGCCACACCTGGCCGTCATTCTACATCCCTTGGACCGGCACCATTTGCATGTGGCCGGGTCAGACTCCCGGTGCCTCTCGCCCTCTGGCGCTGGCTCTTCTGACCACGCCACCTGCCTACAGCGCGCCACCGTACGGCGCGCCACCAACTCACCCAGCACCACCTCCGCTCTAGCCTATGAGGACCTCTACCACACCACCATGGTCCCCGTTGGCTGGAAGCTGGGATGCCAACGCCCTCGCCCTCGCCTACAGCACATGGCGTTGGCTCCACCTTCCTCTGACTGGGTCATCGACTCTGGTGCCTCCTACCACACCACTCCCACTACAGGCATGCTATCTCACTCTCACCAACCTCCTTCCACACACCCTACCTCGATCGTCGTTGGCAACGGATCAACTCTTCCGATCACCTCAGTAGGTGCCTCGGTTCTCCCTGGACCGTTCTACCTCAACGACGTTCTCGTAGCCCCTCACATCACTCACAATCTCCTTTCTGTCCGTCGGTTCACCACCGACAATTCTTGTTCCATTGAGTTTGACCCCACCGGTTTTTCTGTGAAGGATCTGGCTACCAGGACCCCACTCGCCCGATGTGACAGCGTCGGGCCCCTCTACACACTCCGGGCGTCGTCCACCGGCGTGTCTCCGCCCTCCGTCCTGGTCTCCACCGCCACCTCCACCACTTGGCATCGTCGTCTCGGCCACCCAGGACCTGACGTCATGACCAAGCTCTCCAGCACTTTAGATTCTTGTAATCGGGGACATTTTGAGGGCCTTTGTCATGCTTGTCAGCTTGACCGCCATACCCGTCTCCCTTTTACTACATCTTCATCTAGGGCTGAGCAGGCTTTTGACCTGGTTCATTGTGACCTCTGGACCTCCCCTATACTCAGTCTGTCTGGATATAAATACTATTTGGTCATTTTGGATGATTTTTCCCATTTTTATGGACTTTTCCTCTTCGCTTGAAGTCCGACACGTTTCCCACTCTCACTCACTTCTTCACCTGGGTCTCCACCCAGTTCCGCCGCCCCATCCGTGCACTGCAGTGTAACAATGGCCACGAATTTGACAACCATGTCTCTCGGTCGTTCTTCCTCGCTCGTGGCGTTCAGTTGCGTCTCTCGTGCCCTTACACATCTGCCCAGAACAGTAGGGCCGAACGCATGATTCGCACCATCACCAACATGATCCGCTGCTTTCTCTTCCAGGCCTCTCTTCCTGCCCACTACTGGGTCGGGGCCCTTCACACGGCCACCCACCTCCTCAACTGCCTCCCCTCGAAGATGGTGAGCCACCCCCCACCCCCTATTTCGCCCTGTACGACACCGCCCCTTCCTACGCCCACCTCCGTGTCTTTGGTTGTGCCTGCTATCCCAACACTTCCGCTACTACCACTCACAAGCTGTCTCCACGCTCCACTCGCTGTCTCTTCCTTGGCTACTCCCCTAACCACAAGGGGTATCGCTGCCTCGAGCTCACTTCCCATCGCATCATCATCTCTCGTCACGTCGTCTTCGACGAAGATGTCTTTCCCCTTGCCGGCTCCACCCCGTCCCCCGATCTTGACTCCCTCCTGGAGTCCGATCCATGCACCCCTCCCTCCCAGGCACCTCGCCTCGCACCATTACCCGCACCTCGTGTCGCGTCCCTGCCCTCTAGCGCGGCCTCGTCGACCCTGCCTGCGCCACGTGCGGCCACGTCGACCCTGCCTGCGCCACGCGCGGCCACGTCGACCCCGCCTGCGCCACGCGCGGCCCTGCCGACCCCGTCTGCGCCACGCGCGGCCACGTCGACCCCGCCTGCGCCACGCGCGGCCATGTCGACCCCGCCTACACCCCGCGCGGCCACGTCGCCACCGCCTGCGCCTCGTACTGCATCGGTGACTCTGGCCCCGTCGATGAGCGGAACCCACTTCGCCGACCCCGCCATCGTCTACCACCGTCGCGGGAGCGCTCCTCCCTCGGCGCCCACGGACCCGGGCCCCTCGATGAACCTGCCCCAATTCGCCGACCCCGCCGTCATCTACCATCGCCGCGGGCCGGCCACGCCCGTGGTCCCTGAGCCACCGGTGTCCCACCCCATCGCCATTCACCGCGCCCTCGGGCACACTCACCCAATGGTGACTCGACGTGCTGTCGGTGTCCTTTGGCCAGTCGACAGGCTGATCCTTGCCGCCGACACGTCTGCTACACCATTGGACGCCTCCCCGTTCCCCTCCTCCGTCCGCACCGCCCTCGCTGACCCTCACTGGCGTCGGGCCATGGAGGAGGAATATGCGGCCCTGTTGGCCAACCACACCTGGGACTTGGTGCCTCGTCCTCCCGCACTAATGTGGTTACTGGCGAGTGGTTATTTCGTCACAAGCTGACTTCGGATGGCTCCCTTGACCGCTACAAGGCCCGCTGGGTCCTTCGGGGTTTCACCCAGTGCCCCGGCGTGGACTACGACGAGACCTATAGCCCCGTCGTCAAGTTCGCCACCGTCCGCGCTGTCCTCTCCCTTGCCCCCTCCCGGAACTGGGCAATCCACCAGCTCGACGTCAAGAACGCCTCATGGTACTCTGACGGAGACTGTCTACTGCAGCCAGCCCACTGGCTTCGTCGATGCCGCTAACCCGGACCTGGTCTGCCGGCTAAACCGCTCACTCTACGGCCTCAAGCAGGCGCCGCGGGCCTGGTATAGCCGCTTCGCCACCTACTTGGCCTCCATCGGCTTCGTCGAGGCCAAGTCGGACACATCCCTCTTTATCTACCGACGAGGCGAGGACCTCATCTACCTCCTCTACATCGACGACATTGTCCTCACCGCCTCTACCGCCAACCTCCTGCAGCGCACCATCATCGCCCTCTAGCGGGAGTTTGCGATGAAGGACCTGGGGCCTCTCCATCACTTCCTCGGCATCACTGCCGAACACCGGCCCTAGGGTCTCTTCCTGCATCAGCGTCAGTACGCCCTCGACATCCTGGAGCGGGCTGGCATGTCCAACTGCAAGCCCTGCTCCACGTCTGTTGACACCCAGGCGAAGCTCTCTGAAGACGACGGCCCCCGGTCGTCGACGTGGCGTCTTACCGGAGCTTGACAGGCGCACTCTAGACCTCACCTTCTCCCGGCTTGACATCGCCTACGCCGTTCAGTAGGTGTGCCTCCATATGCACACGCCACGGGAGCCCCACCTCACCGCTCTCAAGCGGATTCTGCGCTACCTACGTGGCTCACTCGACTACGATCTGCTCCTCCGACCATCACCGACATCGAAGCTCGTGGTCTACACCGACGCCGACTGGGTCGGCTGCCCCGACACACGCCGATCCACTTCCGGCTAGGCCGTATTCCTGGGCGCCAACCTCGTCTCCTGGACTACCAAGCGGCAGCCCGTCGTCTCCCGCTCCAGCGCAGAGGCTAAGTACCGCGCCGTAGCCAACGGTGTGGCGGAGGCCTCCTGGCTGCGCCAACTCCTCCACGAGCTCCATAGCCCACTCCAGCGTGCCACCCTCGTCTACTGCGACAATGTCAGCGTCGTCTACCTCTCCATCAATCACGTGCAACATCAGGTCATCAGCGCACGAAGCATGTGGAGATCGACCTGCACTTCGTCCGCGAGCGTGTCGCTGCAGGTGACGTTCGGGTTCTCAGCGTCCTCACCACGCTGCAGTTCGCCGATATCTTCACCAAGGGGTTACCGACGAGTGTATTCCTAGACTTTCGTTCCAGTCTCAACATCTGTATAGGATAGAGTTGTGACTGTGGGGGTGTTAGAACTGTGTTCTGTAATAGACCTAGGCCCAACTATTCCTAATATACATTCCCCAATCCCTGTTAGGGTTGGGGCATTCTCTCCATTCTACAGACACAACATCCATAGTTGCACGCCTTGCAAGAGAAAGAAGGCATGAGACGTGGAGTTATCGAACACAAGGCATATTTTGTTTTGACTCAGTCTTTATTGTTAAACTGTTTGGTCATAGAATAAATCATATATCACTATAAACCTAAAATAATGTGATTTTTTCAAAGAAAAATAAATTTGTGTAATTTGAAAAGTGTTGATCAGAACATGCAAAATTTAACTCTTTCCAAAGCATACACCTTGTATTTTTAAACTAAGGGAGTATAAGTTGGTTTGTAGTGTATGATGTTTAGAACAGCTCAATCAATCCTTCTTAAATTCCTAGTCAGTACCCAAATAATTTTCCAAGCACACAAGCATGTAAGGAACCAATGAGACGGTGATCCACTTAGCATTTTGTGAATCTTATGAACATTTATAGACTTGAGAGAATTTTGAGAAACTTATCAGCCAAAAATAATCACTACATTGTGTTGTCTGCAAAAAGGAAAGCAGACTACAAATAACAGCTGTTGTTTCAAGTTTTATCATGTTGCAGCTGGTTGGAATACTCCAGTAAGGATTGACGTCTATTGAAGGATATCAGCTAGCCTCAACCACATCTCTGAGCGCTCTACAGATATGTGAAGATATCAGAGGATGGCAACAACCACTAGATGAACTCTCAAAGCCAAGGAGATTCAATTGTGGCCTATGCAAGAACACATAGTTGGAGAAGCTTTGGACTTTAGCAGAACATTTTTGTCTTGGCCTCTTGGGAGTCAAGACTTCTAAGCGAATACTGAATAACAAAAGTAGAATGCAAAGATACAATCCTGAATATACAAAAGTAAAATCAAGGAAGATTCAAGACATCTGCTGACCTGCGGCTGTGATATTTGGAACTTCTCCTTTTCAATATTATATCGGTCATTTATGTCTTCAGCCTCATAAATAATTTCTCGTGACCTCTTCAGCCAATCCCTAGTAGTTTCGTTTTGCACAACTGCCTGTTCTGCATCTGTAATGATAGCTCTCATACTCTCAAGTTTTCTTGCCAGTTTGCTAATCTCGTTTCTGATGCACAAAACTTTGGCTATTTCATTACTTGCTAAATTGACAAGTGAGCTGATAACATGTTTTGTGAACTCAGACAGAATCATCTCCATCATAACTCACTAGGAAGTGTTCAAATACTATCTTCTCTGCAAGGAACAAAACTTTTTATGTTAGAAAAATAAAAATGTCATCCCCTCTTGCCGTTGACCATCGAACCATCAACCATGTGCAGATTTATCAAATATTTTTAACAACCAAACTATATGGATGCTATTTTTGAAGAAAGGGACCTCTACAATGATCATGTTCAGAAGACATAAAAACCAAATACATTTTTCCATGTTACAACTTGCTGAAGCCCCCACCTTCCCCCAAAAAAGTTTGCCTCAAAATAATCTTTCCTTGTTTGTCAGTTTACCTCAAATTTTATTTTTAAAAAAGTAGTTTGTGAAGGTAATGGCAGATGTCCACTGTGGCCCTTTGTGCTGGTGATTTTCAATAAATCACGTTATTGTTGTTGATGTACAAAAGAAAGGAACAAATCTAAGTTCCTTTGTGCTGGTGGGTTTCAATAAATTACGCACTAGATTTTCGACTTCCAAATAGTAGTGCATGTACATCATTGTTCATTTCCCCTAATACTTGATGTGCAGTCAAGCTTTCGGTGCAACCAAACTACCAAAAGTCATAAAAAATTTCTCAAGAATTTAGATGCATGTCATTATTTACTCTACTAATATATTAGTTTTCAAGTTCTAATTCATTCTATGTTAAGAGATATAAAAAATAGAAAAAATTATCATTTTGACCGAAAGGCATATATCATTTTAGTGAATCTACAACCCTCAAAGTCATTCCTTCCTTTGGATTAACCAACAATGTGCATGATCCTGCCTGCCTCTTTGGCTCCTACACTGCAAAATGGCCCAAATCACCGAACAACATGAATCATGAATGCACCTGAATTGCTCCTGAGCTCCCTCCACGATGCTACTAAATACGCAACATTGCACTCAGAACCATCAATTAAACAAAAAGTTAGATCCAACATATAACAAGGTGGCATCAAAGACTGCACCTCTTGTGCAGTTTAACAGGATGATATCATCTTAAATGCCTAATACTGCAACAGCCAACAGTGTACTCGCAATCCACATTTCCCGGAACAAATTAGATGGAAATACAAGACAACATAGCATAAAAGGATGCATCTTTTCACACCTTTTGGGGTCTTGAAGGCAGCAGCAGTCTCGCCCACCCAACCCAAACCTTGAGCTTGGGCGATGCCGCCAAAGAAAGGCAGAAGCTGTGAGCCGTTGACGGCACCAAGCTGGTAAGCTTCCTGAAAGACTGAAGGGCGCCTTGCTCGGATCAGATCTTGGGAGTACCGCCGTGCGCAATGCGGCAAGTTGGAGGGGCGTCTTCTTCGCTGTAGCTTCCCTATCCGATCGTCCCGCGGCATCGCCTGAGTTTTTAATGCTCCAGTCCTTCCTCGAGGGAGGCGTGGCCGGCGAAGATGCTAGCTGTCACGAAATTCACTAATTGACTCATTACAAAAATTCGCGGTCAACCCCCTGTACTTGATGCTTATTACTACTTTTAGTGTAACAAATCGAAATAGGACATAATTTGCTCGTAACAAATATTTTTTAGTATTTCTATCGGGCACTTTTATTACTCAGCTAGCTGGAAACATCAGCTGCAAACAAAGTTTGCATACAGTACGGGAGCATGGTTAACACATCAACATCATGCTCACCATAGCCCATTCCTGACTCTGCTAAACCATGAGCAACTCCAATACTCCATTACATTCTTGATACTCATGAACACACTTGAAGAAAGAAAAGTTTGAGCTAATTATATCTTTAATCTCCCTGACCAAAACTCTATAATGAGAAAGGATCTAATCCTATGAAACTATGGCTTGCTTAACTTGGATGGCATCAGTAGCCAGCAACACTCAATGAATTCACAAAGCCAGTGCACCTTGTAAACCTTGCAAACATGCAATAAGTTCAGATTGGTAAGCATCAATAACAGAGTTAACTTTGCCTCTTGCAGCTTGAACAACATCACCAGAGGAATCTCGGATAAAATATCCCCACGCTCTAGTTTTTGCATAGGAGAGAAATTAAAGTTGCATCATAATTGATCTTTAATACATTCATCTCAGGTTTCTCCCATTTAGCCTGAACTCTAGGCAAACTTTGAGCTTCTTTCCTAAATTCACTTAGGATTTCAGAGGCATAAACTTGGACCCCAATAACAAATTGTTCTGTTGATAATCCTTTCTCCCTCTCTAATTTTGTTTCGTTCATTCCACCAGGACGAGAGCAATATTATGCTTTGCATTACCATGTCTTTCTTCTGATGGAAAATCTTGTCGAGAGCTTCAATGGGAGAGCTTTCTGACTCAAGTTCTAATCTCAGTTGTTCCGTCCCCATTTGGCGCCATATTTGTTTCACCGATTTACATTTTAAAAACAAGTGGGTACCATCCTCACACAATCGTTCATAGACTACTCATTTATCCTCCATAACCATACCTCTATTGCACAAATTACGTCGGAGTGCATGGCTATTATGACAGAATCGCCACACAAAATGCTTGAGTTTATTTGGACAGAACAAATCCCAGAATTTTCTCCATATACCCACCCAAAGTGAGCCATTTGACGAGGATTGAGCTACCGTTCAGCTGACCCTCATTGATTGGGATCGCCAAAATAGCTTGGGCATCCTCCACCCAAAAAGTGTCATGTATCAGTTGTGTGTCCCAATCACCAGTTATAGGGTCAATCAACTCATTCACATATCTGAGTATTGTTGGCACCTTTTCGGGCGTCAATCACTATAACAAGAATCGGCGGCGGTGCTCTCTCCACAGGCGCGGACGGTCCGCGACCTGGGGCAGGGCTATGGTTTCCTGCCTGACGGGTCGGACGGTCCGCGTCTACAGGTCGGACGGTCCGCGCGTACGCAGGGGCGGCGAAGGTCGCCGGCGGCGCCTGGATCTCGCTCCCGGGAGGGACCCCGTCAGGGAGGAGAGATCCTAGGTGTTGTCTAGGCTCGGCAGGCTGACCTATACTCCTCTAATCGACGTAGAGCTGAAGAGAAGCGGAGAATTTAGGGATTGGAAGACTAAACTAGAACTAGACTAGAACTACTCCTAAATGTACAAGAATAAATGCGAGATAAATTGATTATTGATTCGATTGATAATGCTTAATCGGTTGTAATACACTGGATTTATAGAGGAGGGGGCTGGACCCGTTACAAACAGATTTCCCGAGCTAATTCCGCGAATTTAGCTAACAACCATAGCAAAAAGCTCGGAACCCTAATTGGTTCTGCGCGCGCGCAGACCGTCCGCACCATTAGCGTGGACCGTCCGATCTCATTTTGGTGCTCAACATATGCCCCCTTGCCTTTTGGTGGAGCTGAGCGAACCAAAAGCAACTAACTCGATGTGATCACATCGGTTTCTTAGACATCTTGCCACATACTAGGATGGTATGCAAGGGTCTTGGTCCCGATGGTTAACTCAACGGACGTGACCCCTTTAGCCTTGACTGAACTGTCAGTCCCAACACCACCGAGTGTCATACTGGTCCTAACCAATTCGTCATATTGCTTTCTAATTTTCTGAGTGTTCTAGCGTAACTCCGTAGTCGACTAGGTCTTCTCCTAGCAGGTTGTCTTCCTCTATGGGTGTCGGTACGTCATTGGAGGTATCCTGATGTAGTGCGGACGGTCCAGCCTCAGGGGTCGGACGGTCCGTGCCCTGTACGGATGGTCCAGCCTTTATAGCCAGATTGTCTGCCATATCTGCAGAGAGCTGTACAATTGATGTTTTATTTTCTGTCTTTATGGTCGTTTGATTTTTCCCAATGGCCTTTGGTCTCCATCTCTTTTATGGTGGCGGGTACTGCGGATGCGTGTCATTGAATATTTTTTCCACCTCCTTTTCATGGTTCTCCTTTGCTCTTAGGCGCTGTAATTTTCGCTTTTGCGATCGTGTCAATCCCGATGGACACCATCGGGGCATGGAGTATTTTGGATCAGCTATTTTGTTGACAGTCGTATTTTCTTTTTTGTTTGTGTTGGTCGATTCACCAAAAAAACATCGGCCCTTCGTTATTTTCCTGTGCGACGACATCCGTTGTTCCTATTCTGATGGTATCTCCTTTCGTCGTCCTATTGGAGGCTGTAGCTATATGAGAGCACCTAGAGGGGGTGAATAGGTGATCCTGTAAAAAATCAAGTACTTGTAGCCACAAAACTTGGTTAAGTGTTAGCTCAATAGAATCAAGTGACTAAGGACCAAGCTCTTGTGAAATACAATGATCACGAAGAAAACAAGCTGTTGGAACCATGCTTCGTCGTCGAAGGTCCTGCAGAAAGAAACAGCTGCGGCTGAAGCCGCTCATACGTGACGACGAAGGTATCATTCATGAAGCTTCGGGGTTATAACATATCCGAAGATGAAGGGTTGAACCGACTTAAAGATAGAATGACCTTTTAGCCTGTAGGGGTCTGAGTCATTGTTGTAAACTTTTATGAAGGGTATGATTGTAATTCTTCACAGGCGGTGTCCTGTGCCTATAAAAGTGAACAGTATTCCTTTACTATTCACGGATTCCGGTAATTGCAAGTGCATCACTCGGGAATTATTACTTGTCAAGGCGAAGGTATAAACATATCTTTAACATTGTATTCAAACATTTTAGATTCATATGATAAAATATGTGAATAATGCCATTTATTTCCAACATATTTATCTTTAATGTTCTACATTTTACATCGCTTTATATTATCTTTGTCACCTTCGTAATATTATGTTTGAGGCCTTCGTCCGAAGTTCATTAAACCTTTGAGGAGGTGATGCTTCAGCGGACGAAGGGCATTCGATATTTAACATCTTTTGTGTTGCCTTGTTCTTGATTCATAGCATTTGAGAACAAGTCCCCAACATTGTCGCCCACCTCCGGTCAACTCACTTCCACCTTTTTTTGAGCTAATGGCTTCGTTCAACGATCAAGCTGGAGCTGCTTCGGCTCCGAAGCTGGTACTCCCCATAATAGGCGGTTCATGCTCAGAGCCAGCTAACAAGAAGCAGAAGAAGGAGGCACAAAGAAGGGTACAGCATGTCGGGGTGCAAGGACCCTTCATCAAGTCAAGATGGTCTCACATTCCAATTACCTTCTCTCAAGAAGATCTTCAACTCAAGGACTACCCACACAACGATGCTATGGTTATCTCTTGTGTGATCAAAGGATTTCTGGTCCATAATGTTTTGGTTGATACAGGCAGTGCAGCAGATATCATATTTGCTAAGGCTTTTAGACAAATGCAAGAGCCCGAAGACAAGATCCATGATGCTACGCACCCTCTTTGTGGCTTCGGAGGGCGGCAAATTGTAGCACTTGGGAAGATCACCATGCCAGTAACCTTCGAATTTGTCAACAACACAAGGACTGAGCAAATTGTGTTTGACATTATTGACATGGAGTATCCTTACAATGCTATCATTGGTCGTGGTACTCTCAATGCCTTCGAAGCAATTCTTCATCCAGCTTACCTTTGCATGAAAATACCTTCGGACCAAGGGCCCATTGCTATTCATGGAAGTCAGGAAGCTGCCAGAAGGGCCGAAGGAAATTGGACAGATTCAAAAGCAATCCATAACATAGATGGAGCTGAAACTTGTGAGCAGTACAAGTTTAGAAGGGAAAAGGCTGCTTCGGCTGATCAGCCGAAGCCCATGCTCTTATGTGAGGATATAGCAGAGCAGAAGGTACTATTGGGATCTCAATTGTCCGAAGAACAGGAGAAAACCTTGATAAGGTTTTTGTTCAACAATAAAGATGTCTTTGCTTGGTCAGCTAATGATCTTTGCGGAGTTAACAGGGATGTTATTGAACACTCCCTTAATGTTGATCCATCATTCAGACCCAAGAAGTAGAGGCTTCGGAAGATGTCTGATGATAAGGCTGAAGGTGCTCGGAATAAAGTGAAAAGACTACTCAGTGCCGGAGTTATCAGAGAGGTAAAGTACCCAGAATGGCTAGCTAATACTGTTATGGTAAAGAAGGCCAATGGTAAATGGAGGATGTGTATCGACTTTACTGATCTCAATAAGGCCTGTCCGAAGGATGAGTTTCCATTGCCGAGGATAGATTCCTTAGTTGATGCAGCAGCTTCATCAGAGCTCATGAGTCTGTTGGATTGTTATTCAGGCTATCATCAAATCTGGATGAAGAAGGAGGATGAGCCGAAGACCAGCTTCATAACCCCTAGTGGAACATATTGTTACCTTTGGATGCCTAAAGGGCTTAAAATTCTGGAGGAAGCTTCAGCAGAATGACAGCGAAGGTTCTCCATTCTCAGATAGGCAGGAATGTGCTAACTTATGTTGATGATATCATTGTGAAAAGCACAAAGCAAGATAATCACATTGCTGATCTGCAGGAGACCTTCGCTAATTTTAGGCAGGCTGGTTTAAAGCTGAATCCAGAAAAATGTGTCTTCGGAGTGAAGAAGGGGAAATTTCTTGGTTGTCTAGTTTCAACAAAAGGAATTGAGGCTAATCCAAATAAAATCGAAGCTATCCTTCGAATGGAACCACCAAGTACAAAGAAGGGGGCTCAAAGATTGACAGGAAGACTGGCATCTCTCAACAGATTCATATCTAGATCAGTAGAGAGAAATTTGCCATTTTTCGAAGTGCTGAAGTCAGTCGAAGTTTTTCAATGGGGACCAGTCCAGCAGAAAGCCTTCGAAGAGCTGAAGCAATATTTAATAGATCTAACAACACTAACTCCACCAACGCCAGGGGCTCCTTTGTTATTATATGTGGTAGCTTCGCACTCAGCGGTAAGTGCAGCACTTGTTTAGGAGAAGCTTGAAGGCCAAGTCAAAAAGCAGGCCCCAATATACTTTGTATCCGAAGTTCTTAGTTTATCAAAGAAAAATTATACAGAATTGGAGAAGGTACTGTATGCTGTTTTGATGGCCTCCAGGAAGCTTCGGCATTATTTTCAAGCTTATAATATAATTGTTCCTTCTTCACAACCGTTGAAGGATATTATGAGAAACCGAGAAGCTACTGGAAGGATTGGAAAATGGGCTGCAGAGCTCAATGAATTTTGTATTGATTATGTGCATAGATCTTCGATTCAGTCCCAAGCGTTGGCAGACTTCATTGCTGACTGGACGCCAGGGGCTCAGGAGGAAGAAACGAATAAAGATGTCGAAGCATGGACAGTGTTTTGTGATGGGTCTTGGGGAACCTTCGGAGCAGGAGCAGCTGCTGTGTTGGTTTCACCTTCCAAAGTTAAAACTTGTTATACGGCAAGACTTGATTTCAGTTGCACAAACAATATTGCTGAGTACGAAACTCTGCTCTTGGGTCTTCGGAAGTTAAAGGCAATGGGAATCAGAAGGGCCATTCTTACAACTGATTCCCAAGTTATTTCTGGTCATATTGACAAGAGTTATAAGGCAAGAGATCCGAAGCTTGAAAAATATTTAGATACAGTCTGAAGGATTGAGGCTTCCTTTGAAGGATTCTCTGTTAAAAATATTCCTCATGGAGAAAATGAATATGCTGATCTATTAGCCAAGTCAGCAGCACAGGGGCTGCCTTTACCTTCGGAAGTATTTTTCGAAACAATAAAAGCACCTTCGGTCGAGCTTCTTGAAAGAGCGGTCCTCAACATATCCCCTGTCTATAGTCAAGATTGGAGAACTGAAATCATCTCTTTCCTTCAGGGTAATTTTCTTTCAGATGACGAAGCTTATAACAGGAGGATAGAAGCAAGAGCTCGACCATATGTCATTATAGAAGGGGAATTATACAAGCGTGGGGTCTGTTCCCCGTTGCTCAAGTGTTTATCCAGAGCCGAAGGCATAGAATTGATGAAGGAAATACATGCAGGCCTGTGTGGATCTCATATTGGATCTAGGCCTTTGTTAGGAAAAGTTTTTCGCCAAGGATTTTATTGGCCAAAAGCAACTTCGGATGCAGCAGAACTAGTGCAAAAGTGCGAAGGTTGTCAGAAATGTGCAAGAGATCAAAAACAACCTTCGTCTCTAACTCAGTTAATACAACCCACTTGGCCGTTGCAAAGGTGGGGCCTTGATTTGTTAGGTCCGCTACCACTAGCACAAGGAAATTTAAGATATGTTGTAGTGGCAGTGGAATATTTTTCTAAATGGATTGAGGCAAAGTCTTTAGCCACAATAACTTCGGTCACTGTCCAAAAGTTTTTCTGGCAAAACATTGTTTGTCGCTTCGGAGTGCCGAAGGCCATTACCGTGGACAATGGAACGCAGTTTGACTCCGAAGCTTTTAAAGAGTTTTGTGACCAAATTGGCACGAAGATCCATTTTGCGTCAGTTCGACATCCAGAATCAAATGGACTAGTCGAAAGAGCTAATGGGATCATAATGACAGGAATAATGAAGTCAATCTTCAATCAGCCTAGGGGAAAGTGGCCAGAAGAATTAATCAAAGTGGTGTGGAGCCATAACACAACAGCGTCAAGATCAACAGGCTTTACGACATTCAAACTATTGTTTGGTGACGAAGCAATAACCCCGGAAGAAGCCAAAGCAGGATCAATAAGAACAATAGCTTCGGCAAAAGGCGAAGACGAAGCTGACTACTCTGTGGAAAAAGATGCTATAGAGGGGATCAGGCTTCAGGCTGTGGAAAATATCAATAAATACCAAGCCGAAACAATAAAATGGCGTGATAGAAAAGTTCGGTTGAAGAATATTAAGCCAGGACATTTGGTGCTTCGAAGAGTGGCCAACCCAGACACAGTAGGCAAACTACAGCTGAAGTGGGAAGGCCCTTTTTTGGTAGTATCTTCGTCAAGACCAGGTTCCTATAGATTAAAGGATATGGACGGCAACAACATCCCTAGATCGTGGAATGCGGATGAGCTTCGGCGATATTATGTTTAGCCTGATGTAATTTTTTCTATTCTTTTTTGTGGCACCTTTTTCCTTTCCAAAGGGGGAGAAAGGTTTTTAATGGGGCCATAACATGTAATTTCCCTTATTTCAATTCTATAAGAATGATATCCCCAAAAAAATGTAAATGTAAATGCAAAGGAAAAGGAAAAGAAAACAGGGAGAAGCTCAAAAGTCGTTCTTAAGGGAATGCAAAGCTTACAACGAAAAGTCAACGCTGATTCCGCCGAAAGTAGAAGGCGAAGAAGCTCCTAAGGGACGCTTACAACGAAAAGTCAACGCTGATTCCGCTGAAAGTAAAAGGCGAAGAAGCTCCTAAGGGAGGCTTACAGCGAAAAGTCAATGCTGATACACCGAAAAATAAACGGTGAAGCCGAAAAGTAAACGGCAGAAAGATTTGAATCATTCCCAAGGGGATGAAGGTCTATGATTATGATTTTTGATTATGTGTCCCGATATTCATTTGCACAATACATTACATCATGTCATTTGCACTCATAAACATTTATTTAGACATATAGAATCATCATCATACCACACAAAAAGTCACATGCTTCGACAATGAGGAAGGACTTCGTAGAAAGAGGAAGTTTTCATGCTTCGTTGTGTACGAAAAGAAGGGAAGGTGTTTTTCGCCTTCGGCTCAAAAAGAGAAGTTTCGTCCACAGCAAAGCAGATTGCACACGGATAAAGGAGACATAATATATTACAAGGTATGTACAAATTTACATAAGTTTTTTCCATAATGATATTACAAAGATCCCTTCAGAATTTTTTGTAGGAAAGTCTATTCTAGCAACTATCAAGCTTCAGCTTCGTCATACTTCAGCTTCGTCGTCCTACACATATTAAGGAGCAGAATAAGAAAGGTGCAAATTTCAAGAAGAATGTAAAAGTAACAAATATAAGTTTCTTACCGGCTTAAGGTGACTTCGAGCTTCGTCACCAGCCATCCTTCGCCCGCCATTTACCCAAATCTGGGTCATAAATCTATTCCCGATGCTTCGGGCTAGGATCGGGATATCAATCAAGTCTGCTGCTGACAGGCTAAAGTTTGGTCTATTCACAATTTTCCCATGAGTGCAACCGGCCTTCAGAAAAGCGGCAGTTGTGCCTTGAGAAGCTACCAGGGCACAGAAATCGGCATGCCCACCAATAACTTCGTCAAGAGCATCAACCTCGCCTTCAATATGCTCCAAGGTGCCGGGCAGGTTTTCGACTGAAGGTGAAAATTTTTCAGAGCTGGCTCCGATAGAGTGAAATACGTCCTTCAGCCGCTGCACGCATCGGCTGCCGAAGTTTAAACATATCTCTTGGAGATCTTTCAATGATTTTTGCAAATTTTAATTTTTCTCGACCTCAATCTTGAGACTTGCTTCAAGCTTCTCCTTTTCTTGCTCATATTTTTCTGACTTTTCAAGTAATTCATTCTTTAAACTGTCATTTTCCGCTTGGACTTCGGCCAAGGAGCCTTCCATAGACTGAATAATAAAGTCTTTCTTTTCTAAAGCACCTTCGTGTTCTTTAGCCATAATTTCAAGATCTTGAATGGTGAAGTCTTTCTTCTTCAGAACAGCTTCGTAGTTTTCAACTTTTTCTTCTAAATCTTTGATGATAGCTTTGTTCTTTTCCTCTTCAAGATCTTGTTGCATTTTCAGCACTTTACTTAACAACATACTCTGCCAAAATAACCTTTGTCAGAGAAAGACATAAAAAATAACAATAATAAAATAATAATAATATTTTTACCTTAAAATTAGCGTAGAGCAGGCTGCCAGCGACATGATGTCGCTGGTACCTTCAGAGGTCTGCTTCTATCTTCGGCAAGCCAACGCTTTTGGAGAGGGTTCTAACAATTTTGGCCTCGGTGCGGTTCCGAAGGCATCTTAGCTTCCCTTCGTTGACCCCACCAAAAAGCATAGCCCCTGATTTATATCCGCAAGATATAGCATATTTTTTCAACTCTTCTTTTTCGGCGTCTGTTAACTCCTGTCCAAGCAAATCTTGAAAGTTAAAATCTCCTTCTTCCGAAATTTCATCAATCTGCTTTTTCCCTTTTCAGTTGCCGTGTTCACCGCAGCCATAACAGCTTCTTCTTCAGCCATTTTCAGGAGTATATTGTCAATAACCTCAAGTGTGGTTTCTAGGTTCGACTCTTCGGTGGTCCCGGCTTCGGCCCCGGTAGCTTCGGCTTCGCCGGTTTCAGCTTCAGTGGTCTCCACTTCGGTAGCTTCGACTGTGGTGTCTTTGGCTTCGGCAGTCTCGGCAGTCTCGGTGGCGGCGTCTGATGGATCACATCTGTCACTTGAATGATTCTCCGTTTTTTCGGCTTCGCAGAACCTTCTGCTGCCGAAGGTTTTTCGTCCTTCTGAAAAAACTTTGTCAGTTCCGGTGCCAGCGGACTTAGCTTGACAGGCAAAGATTCAGTCATTACCTTCAAAATTTCTTCTACTTCGGCAGCAGAAGGTGTCACAGACACTTCCTCATCTCGGACCAATCTCTCTGGTTCTGGAGACGCAGGCTTCAGAGATACAACTTTTCTCTTTTTGGAACAACTACTTTCGGTTCAAGCTTTTCTTTCTTCTTTTTTGGTTGATCTTCGTCGTCTTTAATTAAAGTGCTAGCCACTCGTTTTCTTTTCTGCCCTTCGGCACCCTTGTCTAGTCGCTCGTAGTCAGGGTATTCAAAGCCTATAGCATCAAGCACTCTGTTTAGCCTTCGTTTCTGCCGGGTGCCAAAGGCTGCCGTCATCAATTGATCTTCTTTTTTAGAATAATTCCCAAGAATTTCAGTACTTATTACTTCGATTGTTTCGAGCCATTCTTGGCAGGGTTCTTTAAAATATTTCTTGAACTTGTAGTGGTAGGGCAGGCGGACAAGTTCCCCCTCTTTCTTCTCTTTTTCGAGCTTCGGCATAGCCCATTCCTTCATAGTTGGAAATATTTTGAACGACAGAAATTCCTGCACAAGATCTCTAGTGCCAATGTGCTCAGCAATAGTCCTGAATTCAGCTAACGCGATTTGAGTGGGACCATCTGGTGTCATATTGCAGTGGGGTCTGGTCTCTCCGAAGATCAGTTCAAGCGGACTCTGTACTAGCTTCTCCTTGTCATCGTCAACTTTGACGTAGAACCATTCCAATTTCTAGCCTGCCGGCCACTTGCTCCGGTAGCTAATCACAGGAAATTTTGTAGTCTTCCGATAGGCAAAATTATAACAACCAAAATTTTCATGTAACCCATCCTTTCTGGCCTTAGTTTGATAATGTAACTCGTGTACCCGACAGAAACCTTCGGCAAATGGCTCCACCCCTGGCTTCGGAGAGCCCAAATATAAACACTAAGCCTAACAATAGCATTAGAAGTTAGTTGATGAAAATAGATACCAAACTTCTTTAGCACATCGGCAATCATCCTATTTAAAGGAAATCTCAAACCAGCTTTGAGGAAACTCTTGAAAATCACTATTTCATCTTTCTGTGGCTTCGGAGTAGTTTCTTCTCCACCGAAGCGAATCATCTTTTTCTCATCTTCGCTAAAGTAGCCCGACTTTACCATCTTCGGAAAATCAGCCTTGAAGATGGTTGACTTTCCGAAGTCCAGGTGGCTAGGCTTGCTTGGTATTGCGATATTGTGATCATCTTCAGAATCAGTCTCTTCAATATCTACTTGTTCTGCTTTGGCAGCAGGGGTGTTCTCCGATGTCACCAACCCACTTCGCCTCATTGCTTCCGAAATAGGGACAGTTTCCGCAGCTTCGGCTTCGTCTCCTTCATGCTCAGCCCTAGCAGTAGAGCGCACTCTGGCCATTTGATTTTGAATATCTTGAAAATTGCTCGGAAATTAATAACCTTTCTCCCGAAGCCCTTCTTCTGACAAAGCAGACGCTAAACTAGAGCTTCGTTCGAATGAGAAAGTCAAGCTTCGGCTATGGTTAAAAATTTTGGCAGCAAAACAGTGCAATAGCAATGAATGCTGTGGTAACTTCACACCTACCCGTCTGTTTATATAGTGTTGCAGGAAAGAAGGTGAATCGTCAGGATTTTTACACCAAGCAAACAGTTGCTCGAACCCGCTGAACGGTGGGCCGCAAAAACCAGAATAGTGAACCCACATGGTGGAATCGCTACGCGCTCGAAAACTGTATCGTTTCTCGACAACGAGCTCAGGGAAGGTGTTTTTCGGACCTTTGGCTTCCTGAAGCCTAAGAGACTTTTTTCACGGATCAAGCTCGTTACGAAAAACGATCTAGCACCGCGAAGGGGCTACTGTTGGGACCATGCTTCGTCGCCGAAGGTCCTGCAGAAAGAAACAGTTGCGGCTGAAGCCGCTCGTACGTGACGACGAAGGTATCATTCATGAAGCTTCGGGGTTATAACATATCCGAAGATGAAGGGTTGAACCGACTTAAAGATAGAATGACCTTTTAGCCTGTAGGGGTCTGAGTCATTGTTGTAAACTTTTATGAAGGGTATGATGTAATTCTTCACAGACTGTGTCCTGTGCCTATAAATAGTGAACAATATTCCTTTACTGTTCACGGTGAAAGGGAATTAGGCTTACACCTAGTCCCTAATTAATTTTGGTGGTTGAATTGCCCAACACAAATAATTGGACTAACTAGTTTGCTCTAGTGTATAAGTTATACAGGTGCCAAAGGTTCACACTTAGCCAATAAAAAGACCAAGTATTGGGTTCAACAAAAGAGCAAAGGGACAACCGAAGGCACCTCTGGTATGGCGCACTGGACTGTCCGGTGTGCCACCAGACATGTCCGGTGCACCAGAGGACTCCAGTGCAAACTCGTCGTCTTCGGGAAAATCCAGAGGCAACTCCACTATAATTCACCGGACAGTGTCCGGTGCTCCAAGGAAGAGCGGCCTCAGGAACTCGCCAGTCTCGGGAATTCGCAATAGCTGCTCCGCTATAATTCACCGGACATGTCCGGTGTACACCGGACTGTCCGGTGTAACAGCGGGCAACGGCTACTTCAGGCACCAACGGCTACCTGCAGCGCATTAAATGCGCGCCAGCGCGCGCAGAGGTCAGACACGCCCATGCTGGTGCACCGGACACCCTACAGTTCATGTCCGGTGCGCCACCGGACATCCAGGCGGGCCCAGAAGTCAGAGCTCCAACGGTCGGAACCCTAACGGCCTGGTGACGTAGCTGTCGCACCGGACATGTCCGGTGTGCACCGGACTGTCCGGTGCACCATTCGACAGACAGCCTCCACCAAATGGCTAGTTTGGTGGTTGGGGCTATAAATACCCTGAACCACCCCACATTCAAGTCATCCAAGTTTTCCACTTCTCAACCACTTACAAGAGCTAGGCATTCAATTCTAGACACACTCAATTGATCAAATCCTCTCCAATTCCACACAAGGCTTTAGTGATTAGCGAGAGAGATTTGACGTGTTCCTTTGAGCTCTTGCACTTGGATTGCTTCTTTCTTTCTCATTTGTTCTTGTGATTATAAACTCATTTGTAACCAAGGCAAGAGACACCAATTGTGTGGTGGTCCTTGCGGGGAAGTTTTATTCCCGGGTTGATTTGAGAAGAGAAGCTCACTCGGTCCGAGGGACCGTTTGAGAGAGGGAAAGGGTTGAAAAAGACCCGGCCTTCGTGGCCTCCTCAACGGGGAGTAGGTTTGCGAGAACCGAACCTCGGTAAAACAAATCCGCGCGTCACACTCTTCATTCGCTTGTGATTTGTTTTGCGCCCTCTCTCTCGGACTCATATTTATTTCTAACGCTAACCCGTCTCGTAGTTGTGTTTATATTTGTAAATTTCAGTTTCGCCCTATTCACCCCCCTCTAGGCGACTTTCAATTGGTATCAGAGCCCGGTTCTTCATTAGAGCCTAACCGCTCGAAGTGATGTCGGGAGATCACACCAAGAGGGAGATGGAGATCGGCGACAAGCCCACTACGAGTCACGAGAGCACTTCATCGGAAGAGTCCCGCACCAAGAGGAAGGAGAAGAAGAAGGACTCCTCCAAACGGAAGGAGAAAAGATCTTCTTCTTCACACCACAAGGAGAAGAAGTAAAAATCCTCTTCCCACAAGCCGCATCGGAGTGGGGACAAGAAAAAGAGGATGAGGAAGGTGGTCTACTACGAGACCGATTCTTCATCGACATCCACCTCCGGCTCCGACGCGGCGTCCGTCACTTCTAAGCGCCAAGAGCGTAAGAAGTATAGTAAGATCCCCTTACGCTACCCTCGCATTCCTAAACATACACCTTTGCTTTCTGTCCCATTAGGCAAACCACCAACGTTTGATGGTGAAGACTATGCTAGGTGGAGTGATTTAATGCGATTTCATCTAACCTCACTCCACAAAAGAATATGGGATGTTGTTGAGTTTGGTGTACAGGTACCATCCGTAGGGGATGAAGACTATGATACGGACGAAGTGCCCCAAATCGAGCACTTCAACTCCCAAGCCACAACCATACTCCTTGCCTCTCTAAGTAGAGAGGAATATAACAAGGTGCAAGGGTTGAAGAGTGCGAAGGAGATTTGGGACCTACTCAAGACCGCTCACGAGGGTGATGAACTCACCAAGATCACCAAGCGGGAAACGATCGAGGGGGAGCTCAGTCGCTTCCGTCTTCGCCAAGGGGAGGAGCCACAAGATATGTACAACCGGCTCAAAACCTTGGTGAACCAAGTGCGCAACCTCGGGAGCAAGAAGTGGGACGATCACGAGGTGGTTAAGGTTATTCTAAGATCTCTTATTTTCCTTAACCCCACTCAAGTTCAATTAATTCATGGTAATCCTAGATACACACTAATGACTCCCGAGGAAGTAATCGGGAATTTTGTGAGCTTTGAGTATATGATCAAGGGCTCGAAGAAAATCAACGAGCTAGATGATCCCTCCACATCCGCGGCACAACCGGTCGCATTCAAGGCGACGGAGGAGAAGAAGGAGGAGTCTACACCAAGTAGACAACCAATCGACGCCTCAAAGCTCGATAATGAGGAAATGGCGCTCGTCATCAAGAGCTTTCGCCAAATCCTCAAACAAAGGAGGGGGAAAGACTACAAACCCCGCTCCAAGAAAGTGTGCTACAAATGTGGTAAGCCCGGTCATTTTATTGCAAAATGTCCTATATCTAGTGACAGTGACAGGGGCAACGACAAGAAGGGAAAGAGGAGAGAAAAGAAGAGGTACTACAAGAAGAAGGGCGGCGATGCCCATGTTTGGCGGGAGTGGGACTCGGACGAGAGCTCCACCGACTCCTCCTCCGACGAGGACGCCGCCAACATCGCCGTCACCAAGGGACTCCTCTTCCCCAACGTCGGCCACAAGTGCCTCATGGCAGAGGACGGCAAAAGGAAGAAGGTTAAATCTAAATCCTCCACTAAATATGAATCCTCTAGTGATGATAATGCTAGTGATGAGGAGAATAATTTGCGTACCCTTTTTGCCGACCTAAACATGCAACAAAAGGAAAAACTAAATGAGCTAATTAGTGCCATCCATGAAAAGGATGATCTCTTGGACTCCCAAGAGGACTTCCTAATCAAGGAAAATAAGAAGCATGTTAAGGTTAAAAATGCTTACGCTCTTGAAGTTGAAAAATGTGAAAAATTGTCTAGTGAGCTAAGCACTTGCCATGAGACCATTGACAACCTTAAAATGAGAATGCTAATTTGTTGGCTAAGGTTGATTCACATGTTTGCAATGTTTCAATTTCCAATCCTAGAAATGAAAATGTTGATTTACTTGCTAGGATTAATGAATTGAATATATCTCTTGCTAGCCTTAGAAATGAGAATGAGAAATTGATTGCTAAGGCTAAAGATTTTGATGTTTGCAATGCTACAATTTCCGATCTTAGAGATAAAAATGATATATTACATGCTAAGATTGTTGAACTTAATTCTTGCAAACCCTCTACATCTACCGTTGAGCATATGTCTATTTGTGATAGATGTAGAGATGTTGATATCAATGCTATTCATGATCACATGGCTTTAATTAAACAACAAAATGATCATATAGCATTATTAGATGCTAAAATTGCCGAGCATAACTTAGAGAATGAAAAGTTTAAATTTGCTAGAAGTATGCTCTATAATGGGAGACACCCTAGCATCAAGGATGGCATTGGCTTCCAAAGGGGAGACAATGTCAAACTTAGTGCCCCTCCTAAAAATTTGTCTAACTTTGTTAAGGGCAAGGCTCCCATGCCTCAGGATAACGAGGGTTACATTTTGTACCCTGCCGGTTATCCCGAGAGCAAAATTAGGAGAATTCATTCTAGGAAGTCTCACTCTGGCCCTAACCATGCTTTTATGTATAAGGGTGAGACATCTAGCTCTAGGCAACCAACCCGTGCTAAGTTGCCTAGAAAGAAAACTCCTAGTGCATCAAATGATCATGGCATTTCATTTAAGACTTTTGATGCATCTTATGTTTTGACTAACAAATCTGGCAAGGTAGTTGCCAAGTTTGTTGGGGGCAAACACAAGGGCTCTAAGACTTGTGTTTGGGTACCCAAAGTTCTTGTATCTAATGCCAAAGGACCCAAAACCGTTTGGGTACCTAAAGACAAGAACTAAACTTGTTTTGTAGGTTTATGCATCCGGGGGCTCAAGTTGGATCATCGACAGCGGGTGCACAAACCACATGACTGGGGAGAAGAAAATGTTCTCCTCCTACGAGAAAAACCAAGATCCCCAAAGAGCTATCACATTCGGGGATGGAAACCAAGGTTTGGTCAAAGGTTTGGGAAAAATAGCTATATCTCCTGACCATTCCATTTCCAATGTTTTTCTTGTTGATTCACTGGATTACAATTTGCTTTCCGTATCTCAATTATGTCAAATGGGCTACAACTGTCTATTTACTGATGTAGGTGTCACTGTCTTTAGAAGAAGTGATGATTCAATAGCATTTAAGGGAGTGTTAGAGGGTCAGCTATACTTGGTAGATTTTGATAGAGCTAAACTCGACACTTGCTTAATTGCTAAGACTAACATGGGTTGGCTCTGGCACCGCCGACTAGCCCATGTTGGAATGAAGAATCTTCATAAGCTTCTAAAGGGAGAGCACATTTTAGGATTAACAAATGTTCATTTTGAGAAAGACAGGATTTGTAGCACATGCCAAGCCGGGAAGCAAGTTGGCACTCATCATCCACACAAGAACATCATGACAAGTGACAGGCCACTGGAGCTCCTACACATGGATTTATTCGGCCCGATCGCTTACATAAGCATCGGCGGGAGTAAGTACTGTCTAGTTATTGTGGATGATTATTCTCACTTCACTTGGGTATTCTTTTTACAGGAAAAATCTCATACCCAAGAGACCTTAAAGGGATTCTTGAGATGGGCTCAAAATGAGTTCGGCTTAAGGATCAAGAAAATTAGAAGCGACAACGGGACGGAGTTCAAGAACTCTCAAATTGAAGGCTTCCTTGAGGAGGAGGGCATCAAGCATGAGTTCTCTTCTCCCTACACCCCACAACAAAATGGTGTAGTGGAGAGGAAGAATCGAACTCTCTTGGACATGGCAAGAACCATGCTTGATGAGTACAAGACACCGGATCGGTTTTGGGCCGAGGCGGTCAACACCGCCTGCTACGCCATCAACCGGTTATATCTACACCGAATCCTCAAGAAGACATCCTATAAACTCCTAACCGGTAAAAAGCCCAATATTTCATATTTTAGAGTTTTTGGTAGCAAATGCTTTATTCTTGTTAAAAGAGGTAGAAAATCTAAATTTGCTCCTAAAACTGTAGAAGGTTTTTTACTAGGATATGATTCAAACACAAGGGCATATAGAGTCTTTAACAAGTCCTCAGGACTAGTTGAAGTTTCTTGTGACGTTGTGTTTGATGAGACTAACGGCTCTCAAGTAGAGCAAGTTGATCTTGATGAGCTAGGTGAAGAACAGGCTCCGTGCATCGCGCTAAGGAACATGTCCATTGGGGACGTGTGTCCTAAGGAATCCGAAGAGCCTCTACATGCACAAGATCAACCATCCTCCTCCACTCAAGCATCTCCATCAACCCAAAATGAGGACGAGGCTCAGGTTGATAAAGGAGAAGATCAAAGTAATGAGCCACCTCAAGATGACGGCAATGATCAAGGGGGAGATGCAAATGATCAAGACAAGGAGGATGAAGAACCAAGGCCGCCACACCCAAGAGTCCACCAAGCAATCCAATGAGATCACCCCGTCAACACCATCCTTGGCGACATTCATAAGGGGGTAACCACTCGATCTCGTGTTGCACATTTTTGTGAGCATTACTCTTTTGTTTCCTCTATTGAGCCACACAGGGTACAGGAAGCACTCCAAGATTCGGATTGGGTGATGGCGATGCAAGAGGAGCTCAACAATTTCACGAGGAACGAGGTATGACATTTAGTTCCACGTCCTAACCAAAATGTTGTAGGAACCAAGTGGGTCTTCCGAAACAAGCAAGACGAGCATGGTGTGGTGACAAGGAACAAAGCTCGACTCGTGGCCAAGGGGTATTCACAAGTCGAAGGTTTGGATTTTGGTGAAACCTATGCACCCGTAGCTAGGCTTGAGTCCATTCGCATATTATTAGCCTATGCTACTTACCATGGCTTCAAGCTTTATCAAATGGACGTGAAGAGTGCCTTCCTCAATGGATCAATCAAGGAGGAGGTCTATGTTGAGCAACCTCCCAGCTTTGAAGATAGTGAGTACCCTAACCATGTCTATATGCTCTCTAAGGCGCTTTATGGGCTCAAGCAAGCCCCAAGAGCATGGTATGAATGCCCAAGAGACTTCCTTATTGCTAATGGCTTCAAAGTCGGCAAAGCCGATCCTACTTTATTCACTAAAACTCTTGACAATGATTTGTTTGTATGCCAAATTTATGTTGATGATATTATATTTGGGTCTACTAACGAATCTACATGTGAAGAATTTAGTAAGATCATGACACAAAAATTCGAGATGTCTATGATGGGGGAGTTGAAGTATTTTCTAGGATTTCAAGTCAAGCAACTCCAAGAGGGCACCTTCATTAGTCGAACCAAGTACACTCAAGACATTCTAACCAAGTTTGGAATGAAGGATGCCAAGCCCATCAAGACTCCCATGGGAACAAATGGGCATCTCGACCTCGACACGGGAGGTGAGTCCGTGGATCAAAAGGTATACCGGTCGATGATAGGTTCATTGCTTTATTTATGTGCATCTCGACCGGACATTATGCTTTCCGTTTGCATGTGTGCAAGATTCCAAGCCGACCCTAAGGAATCACACCTTACGGCCGTAAAACGAATCTTGAGATATTTGGCTTATACACCTAAGTTTGGGCTTTGGTACCCTCGGGGATCCACATTTGATTTAATTGGTTATTCGGATGCCGATTGGGCGGGGTGTAAGATTAATAGAAAGAGCACATCGGGGACTTGCCAGTTCTTGGGAAGATCCTTGGTGTCTTGGGCTTCAAAGAAGCAAAATTCGGTCGCTCTTTCTACTGCCGAAGCCGAGTACATTGTCGCAGGCCATTGTTGCGCGCAATTGCTTTGGATGAGGCAAACCCTATGGGACTATGGTTACAAATTGACCAAAGTTCCTCTTCTATGTGATAATGAGAGTGCAATCCGCATGGCGGATAATCCCGTTGAGCATAGCCGCACTAAACACATAGCCATTCGGTATCATTTTCTTAGGGATCACCAACAAAAGGGGGATATCGAGATTGCATATATTAACACTAAAGATCAATTAGCCGATATCTTTACCAAGTCACTAGACGAACAAACTTTTACCAAACTTAGGCATGAGCTCAATATTCTTGATTCTGGGAATTTCTTTTGCTAAACTTGCACACATAGCTCATAAGTATACCTTTGATCATGTCTCTTTTATATATGCTATGACTAATGTGTTTTCAAGTGTATTTCAAACCAAGTCATAGGTATATTGAAAGGGAATTGGAGTCTTCGGTGAAGACAAAGGCTTCCACTCCACTCTACTAACTCATCCTTCGCCGTCGCTCCGTTTCTCTCTCCGTCCTTGGTATAACCTTCACTCCTATGTTTTATTTGCCAAAGGGGAGAAAGTAGTCTTCAAGGGCCTATATTTCATTCCAAGTATCCGTTTTTGGCGATTCATGCCAAAGGGGGGGAAAGTATTGGCCCAAAGCAAAAGGACCGCACCACCACCCTAATTTTTAAAATTAATGATTTTCAATTGGTAAATTTCAAATTGGTATCTCTTTGTGTTCTAAAGGGGGAGCAAGTAGTATTTTCAAAACTTGATATCTTAAAACCCTCTTGAACACTAAGAGGAGAATTGATTGAGGGGGAGTTTTGTTTTTAGTCAAAGGAAAAAGCATTTGAAACAAGGGGAGAAAATTTTTCAAATCTTATAAATGCTTCTCAAAATCTTATTCATTTACCTTTGACCATTTTGCAAAAGGACTTTAAAAAGAATTTGCAAAAACAAAACATGTGGTGCAAGCGTGGTCCAAAATGTTAATAACAAAGAAACAATCCATGCATATCTAGTAAGTAACATTTATTGGCTCAATTCCAAGCAACCTTTGCACTTACATTATGCAAACTAGTTCAATTATGCACTTTTATATTTGCTTTGGTTTGTGTTGGCATCAATCACCAAAAAGGGGGAGATTGAAAGGGAATTAGGCTTACACCTAGTCCCTAATTAATTTTGGTGGTTGAATTGCCCAACACAAATAATTGGACTAACTAGTTTGCTCTAGTGTATAAGTTATACAGGTGCCAAAGGTTCACACTTAGCCAATAAAAAGACCAAGTATTGGGTTCAACAAAAGAGCAAAGGGACAACCGAAGGCACCTCTGGTCTGGCGCACCGGACTGTCCGGTGTGCCACCGGACATGTCCGGTGCACCAGAGGACTCCAGTGCAAACTCGTCGTCTTCGGGAAAATCCAGAGGCAACTCCACTATAATTCACCGGACTGTCCGGTGTACACCGGACAGTGTCTGGCGCTCCAAGGAAGAGCGGCCTCAGGAACTCGCTAGTCTCGGGAATTCGCAATAGCTGCTCCGCTATAATTCACCGCACATGTAACAGTGGGCAACGGCTACTTCAGGCGCCAATGGCTACCTGCAGCGCATTAAATGCGCGCCAGCACGCGCAGAGGTCAGGCACGCCCATGCTGGTGCACCGGACACCCTACAGTTCATGTCCGGTGCGCCACCGGACATCCAGGCGGGCCCAGAAGTCAGAGATCCAACGGTCGGAACCCTAACGGCCTGGTGACATGGCTGTCGCACCGGACATGTCCGGTGTGCACCGGACTGTCCGGTGCACCATTCGACAGACAGCCTCCACCAAACAACTAGTTTGGTGGTTGGGGCTATAAATACCCCCAACCACCCCACATTCAAGTCATCCAAGTTTTCCACTTCTCAACCACTTACAAGAGCTAGGCATTCAATTCTAGACACACTCAAGTGATCAAATCCTCTCCAATTCCACACAAGGCTTTAGTGATTAGCGAGAGAGATTTGCTGTGCTCCTTTGAGCTCTTGCGCTTGGATTGCTTCTTTCTTTCTCATTTGTTCTTGTGATTATAAACTCATTTGTAACCAAGGCAAGAGACACCAATTGTGTGGTGGTCCTTGCGGGGAAGTTTTATTCCTGGGTTGATTTGAGAAGAGAAGCTCACTCGGTCCGAGGGACCGTTTGAGAGAGGGAAAGGGTTGAAAAAGACCTGGCCTTCGTGGCCTCCTCAATGGGGATTAGGTTTGCGAGAACCAAACCTCGGTAAAACAAATCCGCGTGTCACACTCTTCATTCGCTTGTGATTTGTTTTGTGCCCTCTCTCTCGGACTCATATTTATTTCTAACGCTAACCCGTCTCGTAGTTGTGTTTATATTTGTAAATTTCAGTTTCGCCCTATTCACCCCCCTCTAGGCGACTTTCACACGGATTCCGGTAATTGCAAGTGCATCACTCGGGAATTATTACTTGTCAAGGCGAAGGTATAAACATATCTTTAACATTGTATTCAAACATTTTAGATTCATATGGTAAAATATGTGAATAATGCCATTTATTTCCAACATATTTATCTTTAATGTTCTACATTTTACATCGCTTTATATTATCTTTGTCACCTTCGTAATATTATGTTTGAGGCCTTCGTCTGAAGTTCATTAAACCTTTGAGGAGGTGATGCTTCAGCGGACGAAGGGCATTCGATATTTAACATCTTTTGTGTTGCCTTGTTCTTGATTCATAGCATTTGAGAACAAGTCCCCACACAAGCACAAGAGACACGGTGATTTATCCCGTGGTTCAGACAAGTGCAATACTTGCCTACTCCACGTTGTGGCGTCCCAATGGACGACGGTTGCACTCAACCCCTTTCAAGTGATCCTATGATCAACTTGAATACCACGGTGTTTTCCTTTCTTTACTATCTCCCGTTCGCGAGGAATCTCCACAACTTAGAGCCTCTCGCCCTTACAATTGATGATCACAAAGAAGCACGGAAGTAAGGAAGGGGAGAGCAACCCACATAAGACTCAAAGCACGAGCACAAACACGCACACAAGCCACAACTTGAGCTCACAACACAATACGGGGAGTTCTCTACTCAACTAGAGCTCAAGTCACTATCACAAAGAATCAAATGCGCGAGAATGGAGTCTTGGTGCTTAGAGATGATCAAAGAATGCTTGATGTACTCCTCCATGCGCCTAGGGGTCCCTTTTATAGCCCTAAGGCAGCTAGGAGCCGTTGGAAGCAATCTGGGAAGGCAATTCTTGCCTTCTGTCGGGTGGCGCACCGGACAGTCCGGTGCACCACCGGACAACCACTGTTCATGGTCCGGTGCATATCGCCTTCCTAAAATGGCACAGCCGACCGTTGCAGAAATGTAGCCGTTGGCGCACCGGACACTGTCCGGTGCACACCGAACAGTCTGGTGCCACTTCCCGACCGTTGGAGCGGGCCACGCGTCACCCACGGATTTGGCGGCCGACTGTTGGCTCACCGGACAGTCCGGTGCACCACCGGACAGTCCGGTGAATTTTAGTCGTACGCCGCCGACGAATTCCCGAGAGTGGCTAGTTCGCCAGAAGCCAGCCTGGCGCACCGGACACTGTCCGGTGTACACGGACAGTCCGGTGGGCCAGATTGAGCTGAGTCTTGGCTGCTTCGAGCCAAGTTCTTTTCTTCTTCTCTTTTCTCTGATTCCAGCACTTAGACAAATATATTAGTACACAAAAACCAATGTACTGAGTCTAGAATCATACCTTCTTGTTGATTTGCACTTTATCCATCATTTGGCACATTATTACTCACTTAATATGTGTTGGGCACTTAATCACCAAAACAATTTGGAAATGGCCCAAGGGCACATTTCCCTTTCAATCTCCCCCTTTTTGGTGATTTATGCCAACACATCAAAAAGCAACTAAAAGAAGTGCAACATCAAAGCAATTGAGAACAAGAATTGTTGTTGATTCAAATTTGGCATATTTGGATCATTCTTTGCCACCACTTGGTTTGTTTTTGAAATCAAACTCATTTTCCTATCTCTAAGTCAAACACACTTGTTTAGGCATAAAGAGAGGTATTCCATGAAAAAAATTGATCAAGAGCCAAAAACTCCCCCTTTTTCCCATAATCCTACATCCTCCCCACAAGAGGCCAAATTTTGCACATAAGAGAATTTTAACAAATCAAAGTGCTAACTCTACTATTTTCAAATTTCTCAAGTGGTAGCTGATCCATTTGCTTTGGCCTACTATTTTCAAATTTCTCAAGTGGTAGCTGATCCATTTGTTTTGGCCTTTAATTTCTCCCCCTTTGGCATTAAGCACCAAAACGGGATCATTATCGGCCCTGAAACCCCATTGCCTCACCAAAATCATCAATTAAGAGTAAAAAGGCAATAAGAGCATGGAGATGAACTTGGAGTAAATTACCCTCTCATCGGAGTGCAGTGGAAGTCTTGCATGGTCCAAGTTCACCTTTCCCTTTCAATCCACCTTTGAGACTAAATTACGTAAACTCAAGCACACAGTTAGTCTCAAAGGGTCAAGTTGTAGCATTTCTCCCCCTAAATATGTGCATCATTCACACATGGACTTGTGAGGTCCGGGGATCCCTTGCACAACTTGAGCACTATACATAAGCAATAATATGCATAAAAGAACATGATCAAAGGCATAAAATACGTATGTGCTATAGATCAATCCAAGTTACGCGAATCTAAGACATTTAGCTCACTACGCAGCCTGCAAAAGGTCTTCTCATCTAAAGGCTTGGTTAAGATATCGGCTAGCTGGTTCTCGGGGCTAACATAAAACACTTCGATATCTCCCTTTTGCTGGTGGTCTCTCAAAAAGTGATGCCGGATGTCTATGTGCTTTGTGCGGCTGTGTTCAACAGGATTATCCGCCATGCGGATTGCACTCTCATTGTCACATAGGAGTGGGACTTTGCTCAGATTGTTGCCAAAGTCCTGGAGGGTTTGCCTCATCCAAAGTAGTTGCGCGCAACACTGTCCTGTGGCAACATACTCGGCCTCAGCGGTGGATAGGGCAACGGAGGTTTGTTTCTTTGAACTCCAAGACACCAGGGACCTTCCTAGGAATTGGCACATCCCTGATGTACTCTTTCTATCAACCTTGCACCCGACATAATTGGAGTCTGAATATCCAATCAAGTCAAAGGTAGACCCCTTTGGATACCAGATCCCGAAGCAAGGCGTAGCAACTAAATATCTAAGAATTCGCTTAACGGCCACAAGGTGACATTCCCTTGGGTCGGATTGATATCTAGCACACATGCAAACGCTAAGCATAATATCCGGTCTACTAGCACATAAGTAAAGCAAGGAACCTATCATAGACCGGTATGCCTTTTGATCAACGGACTTACCTCCTTTGTTGAGGTTGACATGTCCGTCGGTTCCCATTGGAGTCTTTGCGGGCTTGGCGTCCTTCATCCCGAACCGCTTGAGCAAGTTTTGCGTGTACTTCATTTGGGAGATGAAGGTGTCGTCCTTGAGTTGCTTCACTTGGAACCCAAGGAAGTAGTTCAACTCGCCCATCATCGACATCTCAAATTTTTGAGTCATCACCCTGCTAAACTCCTCACAAGACTTTTGGTTAGTAGAACCAAATATTATGTCATCGACATAAATTTGGCACACAAATAGGTCACCATCACAAGTCTTAGTGAAAAGAGTTGGATCGGCTTTCCCAACCTTGAAAGCATTAGCAATTAGAAAATCTCTAAGACATTCATACCATGCTCTTGGGGCTTGCTTAAGTCCATAGAGCGCCTTAGAGAGTTTACACACGTGGTCGGGGTACCGTTCATCCTCAAAGCCAGGGGGTTGCTCCACGTACACCTCCTCCTTGATTGGCCCGCTGAGAAAAGCGTTCTTCACATCCATTTGGAATAACTTGAAAGAATGGTGAGTGGCATAGGCTAACAAAATGTGTATAGACTCTAGCCTAGCCACAGGAGCAAAAGTCTCCTCAAAGTCCAAACCTGTGACTTGGGCATAACCTTTTGCCACAAGTCGAGCCTTGTTCCTTGTCACCACCCCGTGCTCGTCCTATTTGTTGCGGAACACCCACTTGATTCCCACAACGTTTTGCTTGGGACGTGGCACCAGGGTCCAAACTTCATTTCGCTTGAAGTTGTTGAGCTCTTCTTGCATGGCCAACACCCAGTCCGGATCTAGCAAGGCCTCTTCTACCCTGAAAGGCTCAATAGAAGAGACAAACGAGTAATGCTCACAAAAATTAGCTAGACGTGAGCGAGTTGTTACTCCCTTGCTTATATCACCCAAAATCTGGTCGCCGGGATGATTCCTTTGAATCGTTGCTCGAACTTGAGTTGGAGGGGCCCGTGGTGTTTCTTCTTCCACAACTTGGTCTTCTTGTGCTCCCCCTTGATCACACGCCTCCTCTTGAGGAACCTGTTCATCATCTTGAGTTGGGGGGTGCACCAATGTTGAGGAAGAAGGTTGATCTTGCACTTGGTGCTACTGTGGTCGCACATCTCCAATCGCCATAGTGTGAATTGCGTCCGTTGGAACATCATCTTCATCTATATCATCAAGATCAACTTGCTCTCTTGGAGAGCCATTAGTTTCATCAAATACAACGTCGCTAGAGACTTCAACCAAACCCGATGATTTGTTGAAGACTCTGTACGCCTTTGTATTTGAGTCATAACCTAGCAAAAACCCTTCTACAGCTTTGGGAGCAAATTTGGAATTCCTACCTTTCTTCACTAGAATATAACATTTACTCCCAAATACACGAAAATAAGACACGTTGGGTTTGTTACCGGTTAGAAGTTCATACGACGTCTTCTTGAGGAGGCGATAAAGGTAGACCCGGTTTATGGCGTGGCAAGCTGTGTTCACAGCTTCCGACCAAAACCGCTCGGGCGTCTTGAATTCTCCAAGCATCGTCCTCGCCATGTCTATGAGTGTCATGTTCTTCCTCTCTACCACACTATTTTGCTGTGGTGTGTAGGGAGCGGAGAACTCGTGCTTGATTCCTTCCTCCTCAAGGTACTCCTCAACTTGAAGGTTCTTGAACTCAGACCTGTTGTCGCTTCTAATCTTTTTCACTTTGAGTTCAAATTCGTTTTGAGCTCGCCTTAGAAAGCGCTTGAGGGTCCCTTGGGTTTCTGATTTATCCTGCAAAAAGAATACCCAAGTGAAGCGGGGAAAATCATCAACAACAACAAGACCATACTTACTTCCTCCTATGCTGAGGTAGGCAACGGGTCCGAAGAGGTCCATGTGAAGTAGCTCCAAAGGTCTTGATGTGGTCATCACATTCT
Source organism: Zea mays (assembly GCF_902167145.1). Classification (NCBI taxonomy): domain Eukaryota; kingdom Viridiplantae; phylum Streptophyta; class Magnoliopsida; order Poales; family Poaceae; genus Zea; species Zea mays. Next base: position 155,184,761 of record NC_050102.1, read on the forward strand.
TGCTGTGATGAGCGCTTCCCACCTGTTTGCCTGCTTGACAAGCTACACAAGGTCTATCTTTTTCGAAAAACACATTTGTTAGACCTAACACATGTTCTCCCTTTAGAAGTTTGTGAAGGTTCTTCATCCCAACATGTGCTAGACGGCGATGCCACAACCAGCCCATGCTAGTCTTAGCAATTAAGCATGCATCTAGATCGACCTCCTCTTTCGAAAAATCCACTAAATAGAGTTTGCCATCTAGTACACCCTTAAAAGCTAGTGAACCATCACTCCTTCTAAAGACAGACACATCTACATTTGTAAATAAACAATTATAACCCATGTGGCACAATTAACTAAGAGACAGCAGATTATAGCCTAGCGACTCTACTAGAAATACATTAGAGATAGAGTGCTCATTAGTGATGGCTATCTTGCCTAAGCCTTTGACCTTGCCTTGATTCCCATCTCCAAATATGATTGTATCTTGGGAATCCTTGTTCTTGACGTAGGAGGTGAACATCTTCTTCTCCCCTGTCATGTGGTTTGTGCATCCACTATCGATAATCCAACTTGAGCCCCCGGATGCATAAACCTGCAAGGCAAATTAGGCTTGGGTTTTAGGTACCCAACTCTTGTTGGGTCCTACAAGGTTAGTTATAATAGTCTTTGGGACCCAAATGCAAGTCTTGTCTCCCTTGTATTTGGCCCCCAACTTCCTAGCAATCACTTTCTTATTCTTACAACAAATTGCAAAAGAAGTATTGCAAGCATGGTAAATTGTAGAAGGTTCAATACGTACTTTCCTAGGCATATGAACAACATTTTTCCTAGGCATATTTCTACCATGCACAAAAGAAGAACTTGAAGCAATCATAGCATGTGAATCATAAGCATAACTCCTATGAGTATTTCTAGAAAATTTTCCATCACTATAGATGAAAGCATGATTCCGTTGAGTACTATTAGCCATAGGGGCCTTCCCTTTCTCCTTAGCGGAAATGGAAGCCCTTTGACTTGTTAAGTTTTTGGCTTCCCTTCGAAAGCCAAGCCCATCCTTAATAGAGGGGTGTCTACCAACAATGTAGGCATCCCTTGCAAATTTTAGTTTGTCAAAATCTACCTTGCAAGTCTTAAGTTGAGCATTAAGACTTGCAACCTCACCATTTAGTTTAGTAATGGATGCAAGATGTTCATTACAAGCATTAACATCAAAATCCTTGCACCTATTACAAATTACGACATGTTCCACACTTGAACTAGACTTATTAGCTACTTCTAACTTAGCATTTAACTCATCATTAACACTCTTCAAATTAGAAATAGATTCATGGCAAGCAGAAATTTCAGAAGATAAAATCTCATTCCTTTTAGTTTCTAAAGCAAGAGATTTTTGTACACTAATAAACTTATCATGTTCTTCATACAATATATCCTCTTGCTTTTCTAAGGTCTATTCTTTTCGTTTAAAGCATCAATCAATTCATTGATTTTTTTCTACCTTGGCTCTATCTAAACCTTTAAATAAGCTAGAATAGTCTACTTCATCATCACTAGATTCTTCATCGCTAGAAGTAGTGTATTTATGAGTTTCTCGAACGCTTACCTTTTTCTCCTTTGCCATTAAGCAAGTATGGCACTCGTTGGGGAAGAGAGACGACTTGTTGAAGGCGGAGGCGGCGAGTCCTTCGTCGTCGGAGTCGGACGAAGAGCAATCCGAATCCCACTCTTTGCCAAGGTGCGCCTCGCCCTTCACCTTCTTGTATGACTTCTTTTTCTCCCTCTTCCCGCTCTTTTCTTGTCCCTGGTCACTATCATTATCGGGACAGTTAGCAATAAAGTGACCAGTTTTACCACACTTGAAGCAGGAGCGCTTTCCCTTTGTCTTGCTCTTGTTGGGATGCTTCTTGCGTCCTTTTAGCGTCGTCTTGAAGCACTTGATAATGAGGGCCATTTCATCCTCATTTAGCCCGGCCGCCTCAACTTGCGCCACCTTGCTAGGTAGCGCCTCCCTGCTACTTGTTGCTTTGAGAGCAACGGTTTGAGGCTCATAGATGGGCATTGGGCCATTCAATGCCTCATCAATGTATCTTGCTTCCTTGATCATCATACGCCCGCTTACAAACTTTCCGAGTATTTTCTCGGGCATCATCTTTGTGTACCTAGGATTTTCACGGATTGAGTTCACAAGATGAGGATCAAGAACAGTGAAGGACCTGAGCATAAGTCGGACGACGTCGTGGTCCGTCCATCTCGTGCTTCCATAGCTCCTTATCTTGTTGACCAGGGTCTTGAGCCTGTTGTACATTTGCGTTGGCTCCTCTCCCCTGATCATTGCGAACCTCCCTAGTTGACCTTCCACCAACTCCATTTTGGTGATCATGGTGGCGTCGTTCCCCTCATGAGAAATCTTGAGGGTGTCCCAGATTTGCTTGGCGTTGTTCAAGCCGCTCACCTTATTGTACTCGTCCCTGCACAAAGATGCTAGCAAAACGGTGGTAGCTTGTGCATTTTTATGGATTTGCTCACTAATGAAAACAGGGTTGTCAGTACTATCAAAAAGCATTCCGTTTTCAACAATCTCCTAGATACTCGGATGGAGAGAGAATAGGTGACTACGCATTTTGTGACTCCAAAATGGGTAGTCTTCTCCATCAAAGTACAGAGGTTTCCCAAGTGGAATTGAAAGTAGATGAGCATTGGAATTAAATGGAATACGAGAATAATCAAAAGAAAAATTTGAATTGACCGGTTTCTTTTTCTTGTCGTATTCGTCGTCTCTTGGGGAAGAAAAAGACGCATCGCTGTCGTAGTAGATGATCTTCTTGATGCGCCTCTTCTTCTTCCCGTCCTTCTTCTTATGACTCGAGCCAGAGTTCGAGGGCTTATCATCTCTTGGCTCGTTGATGATGGACTCCTTTGTCTTGTCGTTGACCACCATCCCCTTTCCCTTAGGATCCATCTCTTCGGGCGATTAGTCCCTTGCGTGAAGAGAACGGCTCTGATACCAATTGAGCGCACCTAGAGGGGGGTGAATAGGTGATCCTGTAAAAAATCAAGTACTTGTAGCCACAAAACTTGGTTAAGTGTTAGCTCAATAGAATCAAGTGACTAAGGACCAAGCTCTTGTGAAATACAATGATCATGAAGAAAACAAGCACAAGAGACACGGTGATTTATCCCGTGGTTCGGCCAAGTGCAATACTTGTCTACTCCACGTTGTGGCGTCCCAATGGACGAGGGTTGCACTCAACCCCTTTCAAGTGATCCTATGATCAACTTGAATACCATGGTCCTTTCTTTACTATCTCCCGTTCGCGAGGAATCTCCACAACTTGGAGCCTCTTGCCCTTACAATTGATGATCACAAAGAAGCACGGAAGTAAGGAAGGGGAGAGCAACACACACAAGACTCAAAGCACGAGCACAAACACGCACACAAGCCACAACTTGAGCTCACAACACAATGCAGGGAGTTCTCTACTCAACTAGAGCTCAAGTCACTATCACAAAGAATCAAATGCGCGAGAATGGAGTCTTGGTGCTTAGAGATGATCAAAGAATGCTTGGTATACTCCTCCATGCGCCTAGGGGTCCCTTTTATAGCCTCAAGGCAGCTAGGAACCGTTGGAAGCAATCTGGGAAGGCAATTCTTGCCTTCTGTCGGGTGGCGCACCGGACAGTCTGGTGCACCACCGGACAGCCACTGTTCATGGTCCGGTGTAGATCGCCTTCCTAAAATGGCACAACCAACCGTTGCAGAAATGTAGCCGTTGGTGCACCGGACACACCGGATAGTCCGGTGCCACTTCCCGACCGTTGGAGCGGGCCACGCGTCGCCCGCGGATTTGGCGGCCGACCGTTGCGCTTGCGACCGTTGGCTCACCGGACAGTCCGTTGCACCACCGGACAGTCCGGTGAATTTTAACCGTACGCCGCCGACGAATTCCCGAGAGTGGCCAGTTCGCCAGAAGCCAGCCTGGCGCACCGGACACTGTCCAGTGCACCACCGGACAGTCCGGTGTGCCAGACTGAGCTGAGTCTTGGCTGCTTCGAGCCAAGTTCTTTTCTTCTTCTCTTTTCTCTGATTCCAGCACTTAGACAAATATATTAGTACACAAAAACCAATGTACTAAGTCTAGAATCATACCTTCTTATTGATTTGCACTTTATCCATCATTTGGCACATTATTACTCACTCAATATGTGTTGGGCACTTAATCACCAAAACACTTTGGAAATGGCCCAAGGGCACATTTCCCTTTCACTATATGCCCCTGCCGGATTAATCAGTCTTTGCGGCCGAGTGGTCCGACAATCTTGTTGGGCCCGTGTCTGGTGACCGGATTGAGGGGCACTCAATCGGTCTTGTACGAGAGGCGCCAACCTGTCAAAAACAGATGATTGGGGTGCCCCCAAGCGAGGTATTGTGGTATCCTGAATGGATATGGTGGCATACCCCACATCTCATTCGGGATATATGGTGGCGGTGGTATGTATGTATAATTATATGATATGGGTGTATATGGAGGTGGAGGTGTCCATGCAGGTGCGTTAGGTCTTAATTGAACATTATGACCTCCCGTCCTTTTCGATTGGTGAGGTGGTCCAATCGGCCTAACCTGCTGTCGCTCCTGGGCGGGTAAGCGAGGTCGCTTTGGTGGCCGATCGCAAGGGTTGGCCTTCTTTTTCACATATTTAGACAATAATTGATCAAAGATCGGGCTGGATTTGACCAACCGATCGGCTGCCTTGAACGTGTTAGTTTTTCGCATACCTATTTTTGGTCGTCGTGACCTAAAGGTACGTGGTCGTCGTGGCTCCTTCGTGTTGCCGGACCGTCTACTAGAATGCCCCGGACTGTCCGGCGAGGTCCCGGACCGTCTGCGACTGTGTATCAGACCGTCCGCGATACGTAGAACAGGTTCCCACGTTCGGCCACCTGTTTGCGATTGCCCCTAGCGTTTGTGATGGTAACCTTCAGAGTTTCCCCTCTATCAAGAGTCTTCTCGGTAACCACCTTCCAGCAAGAAATTCTATTATTTTCATCGGCCTTTCGAGCGTTACCGATGATGACTTTCTTGCCTTCGCCCTTATCGGTCGCGCCGGGCCGAATTAGGATCTTTTGCCCTCGAAGTCGATCACATTCATTGGGAAGGGCTCCGTGTCCTCCTGAAATTTCAATCGTCCCTCATTAATGGCCGATTGGATTTGTCGTCGAAACACATTACAATCATTAGTGACATGTGAAAACGAGTTGTGCCACTTGCAATATGCGCGACATTTTAGTTCATCGGCGGGTGGAACAGTATAGTCTATCTTAACGTTGCCATTTTTTAGTAATTCGCCAAATATCTTATCGCATTTGCCAACATTAAATGTAAACTTAACCTCATCTTGTCGTTTCTTTTGAACTGTCTGCAAGGAGGAACAAGGCAAAGATTTGGCTTGCTTGGGCCAAACCATTTCGGCAGTGTAAACTTCCTTTGATTCGTCGTCCGAACTACTTTGATCGCATTCTATTATCTGGACATCATGACGAATTGTTTTGGCTAGTTCTTTGCTTCAGCTTTCACAAGCCAAAGCTCTTTGATGTAACTGTGCTAGCGTAAAGAACTAGATGCCTTCTAATCTCTCTTTTAAATAATAGTGTAATCCATCAAAGGCTAATCCCGCCAACTGTTTTTCTGCTAAATGAATTTGAAAACATTGGTTTCTCGTATCCCAGAATCTTCGGATGTAATCATTAACCAATTCATCTTTCACTTGTCGTAAGGTCACTAGGTCTACTAAATCTAGCTTGTAATCACCAGAGAAGAAATGGTCATAAAAGTTTTGTTCTAAGTTCTCCATGACAAAATGGAATTAGGAGGGACCGTGGCATACCATGTGAATGCAGTCCCTGTTAAAGATAATGAAAATAAACGCACACAGAATGCTTCGGTGTCGGCCAATTCTCCTAATTGTGCTAAGAACTGGTCTATGTGCTCACGCGTGCTCTTTCCTTGGTCACCCGAAAACTTTGCGAATTCAGGTATTCTGGTCTCCTATGGGTATGGGAGATGGTCAAATTGGCTATCATAAGGTCTCTGATATGACTGCCCTCTAGGGACTGTGCTAACTCTAAGCTTATCTCGGAACGCCCCAGCTATTTACTCTCTTACTATATCAATGGCAGCTGGTGGGAGACCACCGGCTCTTTGGTCCAATATGGGTGACGTTGTTTGGATGTTGGTATGTCGTCTTCCCCCCATTGGCTAGAGTTTTGTGGTGTACTAAAATCTGCCCTATGTGGTTCATAGGACTAGTCATCTCTTCCCGACCTTCTATGGACCGGAAAGTACTCTCCCTGACGTGTTTGAAATGGTAAGCTATGGCGCTGGTGCATTATATAGTGCGATGGGAAGTGTTGCTGGGACGGATGAGGATTTAGGTAACAATCCTCCTCAAACAACCCTGTGTTGGACCGTCCGGTCGGATACGCGAACTGTCCAGCTGCGTGTGCGGAGAGTCCGGCCACATGGCCGGACTGTCCGTGATCGTATGCGGACCGTCTGTCGCTGTATGCGGACCGTCCGACTGGGTAGTTTAGGACTCGCGTAGCAAGTGGCGGCTCGGACGCATATCTCGGTAACTCATTAAAAATGGGACCGGATGTTGCTGGCCCGGACGGTCCGCGCTCACGTGCAATCGGTCCGGACATGCGCAGATCGGCAAATTTATCGCTGATGTGCGTGGGAGGCTGTTGTTGCCCAAGGTACATGTCTATCGGTATCCCATAAATGGGTTGTGACTGGTCGTGACAACATATAGCCGATGAATTACTCCCCAGTTTAACCTCGTGCGAAGGAAAATTTGCAATAGTAGACTTATCAAATGCACACATTAGCCTTTTATAATTATTTTGTATATCCCCTACGATATGTTGCATTTGCTCTTGCTGTTCGTCTATGTAAGCTTTAAGAGATTGGAGCTCATTGGTGTCACTTACATTGGGATATTCGTAGTAGGTCGGAGCGAAGCCAGATCTGTCGACCGTTGCCGAACGACTTTGTTGTTCCTGTCCACCTTGAAGTCGGACAGGAATTTCGCCTTTGCTTCCTGGATCAGCTGCTCCTGACGCTCCTCAAACAAGAGTTGTTCTTCAGCCGGCAAGGTTTCCCATGTCGGCTTGATGATATTGCCGGTGGAAACTCCAGAGCTATCCTTTGAACCGATCTTGATAGGTCTATATGAAATCTTCCCTAGCGGAGTCGCCATAAAGTGTGTTAGCCCCTTTTCAGGCGCCAATCACTATAACAACAACCGGTGGCGGTGCTCTCTGCACGGGCGTGGACGGCCCGCGGTGTAACATCCCAAAATCCTAACTTTGGAATTTCATAAAAGTTTGTCCAAAATATTTGAGTTAAAGTTTAGAACCGGGATTCAACTTGAAACCAGAAAACAAATGAATAAAGATTTTATTAGCTTAGTAAATATTTCTTGGAAATAAGTAAATGGCAATATTATATTTTTATTTTATCAAAGATAGATTTGAGTCTCAAAACTAAAAGTCAAAGTTGAAAATCTTTTAAACGTAAAGATTCCTAATTTCGGATGAGTGGATTATTCTTTTCTCTCTCATAAATTAGGCATCGATATTATTCAAATAATAAAATATCATCACCTCATGCTGGGATTATTTTGTTTGTTAAATAGCAAGCGAGAGAGAGCACCAGGGGGAGGTAGAACAGCCGTCGGGGGACTCCGATTCACCGTTCCCCAAGCCCCTTCCGCGGTCTGGGTGGCAACCTGGGCGCGCTACCTTGTGGCTCATGCTCCGGTGGGCAATCGTACACGTATGGTGGCGGTCTGCAGGCAATTGCTCGTCGTAGGGCTGGCGGGCATTTGAGTCGTGGTCGGTTGTGTCGTCAAACTGCACCGTGGGCAAGCGTGTCCAGTGTTCTAGCGCCGGTAAGAAGTCCATGTACCGCTCGTTCGTCCCTTTCTTTGCCTTTGACACATGAAGAATCGGGATGGGGTCATGGTACACCGGGAATTCCTCGCCACGGTGTGCTTCCGCCGCTCTGGGTGCACGCCGCCGTGTCGGGTGTCGCAGGGAGGAAGACACCGATAGCACCGTAGATTAGGAAGCTAGCGGCTAGGATTGTCTGGCGTACTCGTATAACAGGAAATCAATCCTGTCCGTTGATCAAACGACCTAGGCGTGGGATGTGATTCCGGGCTGGCGAGCTCTCGTCCATTAGTTTTTGATCGGACGACCACCAGTGCGCGCTTGTCTTGTAGTTGAGGATGTAATCTGGATCGTTAAATTATAATCGGGTGACCCGTGTGGAGCGATACCCCTTCGGCTGATGAATTTGCATAAGAGACCTTGGAAATTCTAGTAATAAACCCACAGTCTGTTCTGATGATAACCTGAGTCTTAGTTACTTTTGCGCCAAGGCCCCTGCACTTCTTGAGAATTGACGTGCAATCCAGGAAATAGAGAAAACAGGGAAATAATTATAGAAATTGAATTTTAGTGCAAAAATAAATTCATAAACTTGGTTAATTCATAGAAAATGCATAGAAACTCCAAATTAATCCATTTTAGTTTCTATAATTTTGTAATACTATTTTTATCACCTAGTGCCTCTGTTTTGACATGAAAATAGTAATAAAATTTATCTCTTGATTAATCTTGTACAAAACACATAAAATTCTTTGGAAATTCATAACTTTCCCATTTTAATTCCGATTTGACTCGTTCTAGTTGCGTTAGTTTCGTATAAGTATTTAATACACAGTAACAACACTTATTATACCATGTCTCATTCTTTTCTAATTAGATCTTTATTTAATTTATGTGGGTTAGTCTGGTTCATCAACTTATCATTATAACCTACTAGAAGATGATCTATGGTCAATTTATAACTTAGATTAAAATAGAGATAATTATTTATAGAATAACCTCTTATATGATTTATATTAACTATTTATAATATAGAGTAATATTTTAATCACACAGATATTCTATAAAATTATAACTCTTTAATCGTAACTCCGTATTTAGTGAATATTGTTCCTATGATCTTGTTTCAATGCGTAGATTATTATCATGTATTTTGTATTAATGTTTGGTGTGATGTTAATTTATCCCTTGTACTATGTACATTTGTATTGTGGCGAGTAGACGAGCCAGTGGCTGAGGATTTAGGTGTTCAGCTGGTAGAGACTACTGAGCAGGAGCTCGTTGAAGGCAAGTTGTGCCCTTGATCACTTCCTTTTACCCATTCATGTTCTTATTAATCATAATGATCCGCATAGGTTAATTTTGATGGGACCCAATAGGTTACCCTAGACTTTGACTATCTTTATACCTTGTTTCACCACTGGTTTTACTACTAAATTTTTGGGTAGTACATGCTATTGCTTTATGTGATTTTGGGTATAGAGATATTTACTACTCATGATTACACTTTTTATTATCTGTCTATTCTTTACTGTTCATGATAAGATCATTATGTTAATGGGAACATGGAGAACCACCCGGGAAAACAGTGCTACCACAAGGGTTTAATGGTGTCGGCGTTTCGAGACCGGGGGGTCCCTAGGCCGACGAGTGAATGTCGCCGCGTGCCCCAGCCCAGATGGGTCGAGCGCGAGGGCGAGCGCGAAGGGGGGAGAGCGAGGCGGCCGGAGACCGGCGTGAGAGAGGTGGGAATCCCGCGGCCTTCGTGTTCATCCCGCGCCCAGGTCAGGTGCGCTTGCAGTAGGGGGTTACAAGCGTCCACGCGGGAGAGGGAGCGAGCGGCTTCAAGCGAGCGTGTATCTCGTCCTCGTCCCCGCGCGGCCAACCCTCTCTAAGAGGGCCCTGGTCCTTCCTTTTATAGGCGTAAGGAGAGGATCCAGGTGTACAATGGGGGGTATAGCAGAGTGCTACGTGTCTAGCGGAGGAGAGCTAGCGCCCTAAGTACATGCCGTTGTGGCAGCTGGAGAGATCTTGGCACCCAGCTGGTGTGATGTCGTGGCCGTCGGAGGAGCGATGGAGCCTGGCGGAGGGACAGCTGTCGGAGCGGTTGAGTCCTTGCTGACGTCCTCTTGCTTCCATAAGGGGGCTGAGAGCCGCCGTCGTCACAGAGTATGCGGGGCGCCATCATTGCCTATCTGGCTGAGCAAGCTAGACGGGACGCCGGTCTTGTTCCCTGCGGCCCGAGTCAGCTCGGGGTAGGGTGATGATGGCGCCTCCTGTTGACGTGGCTGGTCTGCGCCCTAGGTTGGGCGATGTGGAAGCTCCTTCGAAGCCGAGGTCGAGTCTGCCTTCCGTGGCCGAGGTCGAGTCCGAGCCCCCGGGTCGGGCGAGGCGGAGACCGTCGGCTGAGGCCAGGGCGTAGTCCGAGCCCTGGGGTCGGGCGAAGCGGGGTTCGTCGTCTTCCAGGATTTAGCCCGTGTCCGAGCCCTAGGTCGGGCGGAGCAGAGTTCGCCGTCTTCCGGGACTTAGCCCGTGTCCGAGCCCTGGGTCGGGCGGAGCGGAGTTCGCCGTCTTCCGGGTCTTAGCCCGTGTCCGAGCCCTGGGTCGGGCAGAGCGGAGTTCGCCGTCTTCTGGGTCTTAGCCCGTGTCCGAGCCCTGGGTCGGGCGGAGCGGAGTTCGCCGTCTTCCGGGTCTTAGCCCGTGTCCGAGCCCTGGGTCGGGCGGAGCGGAGTTCGCCGTCTTCCGGGTCTTAGCCCGTGTCCGAGCCCTGGGTCGGGCGGAGCGGAGTTTCCTATGGAGCCTTCGGCCGGGCCTGACTGCCTGTCAGTCTCACTCTGTCAAGTGGCACTGCAGCCGGAGTGGCGCAGGCGGCGCTGTCCTTCTGTCAGGTCGGTCAGTGGAGCGGCGAAGTGACGGCGGTCACTTCGGCTCTGCCGGCTGGGGGGCGCGCGTCAGGATAAAGGTGTCAGGCCACCTTTGCATTAAATGCTCCTGCGGTTTGGTCGATCGGTGCGGCGATTAGGTTAGGGTTGCTTCTTGGCGAAGACAGGGCCTTGGGCAAGCCGGAAATATGTTCGCCGCTGGAGGGGGGCCTCGGGCGAGACGGAAATCCTCCGGGGTTGGCTGCCCTTGTCCGAGGCTAGGCTCGGACGAGGCGTGATCGAGTCCCTCGAATGGACTGATCCCTGACTTAATCGCACCCATCAGGCCTTTGCAGCTTTATGCTGATGGGGGTTACCAGCTGAGAATTAGGAGCCTTGAGGGTACCCCTAATTATGGTCCCCGACAGTAGCCCCCGAGCCTCGAAGGGAGTGTTAGCACTCGCTTGGAGGCTTTCGTCGCACTTTTTTGCAAGGGGACCAGCCTTTCTCGGTTGCGTTTTGTTCTGGTGGGTGCGCGCGAGCGCACCCGCCGGGTGTAGCCCCCGAGGCCTCGGAGCAGTGGTTTCACTCCTTCGAGGTCTTAATGCCTCGCGTAACGCTTTGGCTGGTCTGGTCATTCCCTCATGCGAGCTGGCCGTAGCCCGGGTGTACGGTCGGGTCCCAAGTTCTGGGGCTGGTATGTTGACGCTGTCAACGGTTCGGCCGGAGCCGGGTTTGCGAGAGCAGCCCCCGAGCCTCTGCACAGGGCGAGAGGGCGATCAGGGACAGACTCGGCTTTTTTACATACGCCCCTGTGTCGCCTTTCCGCAAGGAGGAGGGGGGAAAGCGCCATGTTGCCCTCGATGGGCGTCGAACATGGTGTCTCCGGTGAGCTGCAAGCGGGTAATCCGAGTGGACGCCCGTGCCCCGTTCGTTAGGGGTCGGCTAGGGGCCCAGAGGCACGCCCAAAAGTACCTGCGGGTGATCTGCCGAACCCGGTCCCCTGGCGACGGGGTCCGAGGGCTCGATGCCTCCCTCCGATGGGATTCCGTTACAAGATCGTTCCCGCTGGTCTCGGAAATGTCCTAGGGTACCTCGGGAGCGCAGCCCGAGCCTCGGCTATGTATCGAACGTACCCATGGTCATCCCTCGCTCGGCGTCTGAGGCGGCTGTGAACCCTTCGGGGGCCAGCCTTCGAACCCCTGATCAGTAATGGACGCGGAGCCCGAGTAGCCTGAGGCGGCCGTTGAACCCTTCCGAGGGGCCGGCCTTCGAACCTCTGACCAGTAGTGGGTGTAGGGCCCACGCGATCTGAGGCGGCTGTCGAACCCTTCCGAGGGGCCAGCCTTCGAACCTCAGATCAGTAGGGAGGCTCGGAGCCTGGTTCCTTCACGGGGAAGGATCCTTTTCGGGGTATCCCCCTTTCCCGGTCCCTGTTGCAAGAGAGAGATAGAGGAAAAAAGGAAAAGGATACGAAATCGAACGACGCGGCGTACCTTTTTTGACGCGGTCATTATGGCGAAGGCGAAGCATCGCCCGCTTCTCTTGCCAAAGACGCCGCCTGTCCCGCCGCGGAGTTAATGCGACGGGGCGAGTGGTTGGAGGAGCGACCGTTGCGCGTGCGCGAGCCATTCGAGGGACGGAGCACGGGTGCGCTGTCTTCACGTCGTGAGAGAGGGTTCTCTTGCTGCCCCTGGATAGGACGTGAGCTTGGCTGACGACGTGGCCGCTGCTCTTGCCCGCCTGCCACCGCCATTACTGCCGGCCCATTTTTGGCCACATTGACCGCCGCGCCAGGCTGGCGCTGCTGGGTCGTGCGCTGGGTCGCCTCGAGTCGCGGTATTGGCTCTGCAGTCGAGGAGGCACGGTAGGGGCGCAAGTGGCGGTGCAGTTGCATGCACGAAGCATTCGGTGCGCCGGTTGCATGACGCGTGGACCCGGGCCTCCATGCTGGGTGTGTTGGGAGTCGGAGAAGCGCGCCCACTTGGCGCGGTTGCATGCCGCCTGCATGGTTGCCCGCCCCTTTCGCCCGTTGGTCTGGGCAAAAGTGGAGAGCCGCTTGTAACCGCTGGGTGGTTGTACGCACCGCGCACGGCGGTTTGGCTTCTTCTGCTCTGAGCCGGCTTGCATGACGTGTGGGACCCAGCCCCCGCGCCGTAGGGGAGGACCTTGGAGTGTGTTGGAGAAGACTCAGCCCGTGACGGCTGGGGACGCAAGTAGGGAGAGCCGCCTTTAAAAGGAGGGTGACCCCCCTTGGGAGGCGACCATGTCTTCGCGCTCCCTTATGCATCGTGTCTTTCCACCTTCCAAGCCCCCGGATAGGGGATATCCGCCGTCTTTCCGCCTCGTCGTTGGAGGAACGCAACTCTGCGGGAGCTGGTACCTTTCAGCCATCGTTCGGCTTCAAGGATTTTCATCACGCAGCCCGGCTGCACCCCTCCGCCGGCGGTCACCCAAGATGGTGACCTCCAGTTTGATGGTGGGGGAAAGCGAGCCGGGCTGCGGCCTCTGCCCCTCCCTCAGCCTCAAGGATTTTCATCACCAGGGCTGGGGAGGGGAGTGAGCCGAGTTGGGGTCGGCCCCTGCGTGGGCGGTGGCCCGCTCCTTCCCTCAGTGATCGGAGGGAAAGGGCGGTTGTCGTCCGTGGCGCCGGCAGCTGCAGCGTGCCTGGCTTTCGGACGCGAGTGGCTTCGGAGCCGCTCCTGGCGCCGGCATCTGCCACGGCAGCTGGAAGAGGTTCTTCCGCCGACGAGATAGCCAGGGCCACCCACGGACCGACCTCCAACTCTACGGCCTTCTGCCCGCCCTTGCCTCACGAGTTTGGGCATGGGCGGGGGCCTCTTGGTAGCAGCATCCACCCTGAGGTCAGCGCTGCCGCTGTTCGGCCCCCCGGAGCAGAAGTCGTCGTAGTCGCCGCTGCTGGAGCAGGCGACGGCTGAAAGGGAATTAGGCTTACACCTAGTTCCTAATTAATTTTGGTGGTTGAATTGCCCAACACAAATATTGGACTAACTAGTTTGCTCTAGTGCATAAGTTATACAGGTGCCAAAGGTTCACACTTAGCCAATAAAAAGACCAAGTATTGGGTTCAAAACAAAGGAGCAAGGGGCAACCGAAGGCACCTCTGGTCTGGCGCACCGGACATGTCCGGTGCACCAGAGGACTCCAACTCCAAACTCATCAACTTCGGGAAATTCCAGAGGCGACTCCGCTATAATTCACCGGACTGTCCGGTGTACACCGGACATGTCCGGTGCTCTAAGGAAGAGCGGCCTCCGGAACTCGCCAGCCTCGGGAATTCGCTGAAGCTGCTCCGCTATAATTCACCGGACTGTCCGGTGTACACCGGACTGTCCGGTGTAACAGCGGGGCAACGACTATTTCGGCGCCAACGGCTACCTGCGACGCATTAAATGCGCGCGCTGCGCGCAGAGGTCAGGCACGCCCATGCTGGTGCACCGGACACTCTACAGTACATGTCCGGTGCGCCACCGGACATCCAGGCGGGCCCAAAAGACAGAGCTCCAACGGTCGAACCCAACGGCTTTCGGTGACGTGGCTGTCGCACCGGACATGTCCGGTGCGCCATCGAACAGACAGCCTCACCAAACGGCTAGTTTGGTGGTTGGGGCTATAAATATCCCCAACCACCCACCATTCATGGTATCCAAGTTTTCACACTTCCAACCACTTACAAGAGCTCTAGCATTCAATTCTAGACACACCCAAGTGATCAAATCCTCTCCAAACTACACACAACGCCCTAGTGATTAGTGAGAGAGATTTGCTTGTGTTCTTTCGAGCTCTTGCGCTTGGATTGCTTTCTTCTTTCTTGATTCTTTCATTGCGATCAAACTCACTTGTAATTGAGGCAAGAGACACCAAACTTGTGGAGGTCCTTGTGGGAACTTAGTGTTCCAAGTGATTGAGAAGAGAAAGCTCACTCGGTCCGAGGGACCGTTTGAGAGAGGGTAAGGGTTGAAAGAGACCCGGCCTTTGTGACCTCCTCAACGGGGAGTAGGTTTGAGAGAATCGAACCTCGGTAAAACAAATCCGCGTGTCTCACTTCATTATTCGCTTGCGATTTGTTTTGCACCCTCTCTCGCGGACTTTTTTATATTTCTAACGCTAACCTGGCTTGTAGTTGTGTTTATTTTTGAGAATTTCAGTTTCGCCCTATTCACCCCCCCCCTTTAGGCGACTTTCAATTGGTATCGGAGCCCGGTGCTTCATTAGAGCCTAACCGCTCGAAGTGATGTCGGGAGATCACACCAAGAGGGAGATGGAGACCGGCGACAAGCCCACTACGAGCCAAGGGAGCACTTCATCGGAAGAGTCCCGCACCAAGAGGAAGGAGAAGAAGAAGGACTCCTCCAAACGGAAGGAGAAAAGATCTTCTTCCTCACACCACAAAGAGAAGAAGGAAAAATCTTCTTCCCACAAGTCGCATCGGAAAGGCGACAAGCACAAGAGGATGAGGAAGGTGGTCTACTACGAGACCGACACTTCATCAACATCGATCTCCGACTCCGATGCGCCGTCCGTAACTTCTAAGCGCCAAGAGCGCAAGAAGTTTAGTAAGATCCCCTTACACTATCCTCGTACATCGAGACATACTCCATTACTTTCCGTTCCATTAGGCAAACCGCCAACTTTTGATGGCGAAGATTATGCTAGGTGGAGTGATTTAATGAAATTTCATCTAACCTCACTCCACAAAAGTATATGGAATGTTGTTGAGTTTGGAGCACAGGTACCATCCATAGGGGATGAGGATTATGATACGGACGAAGTGGCCCAAATCGAGCACTTCAACTCCCAAGCTACAACCATACTCCTCGCCTCTCTAAGCAAGGAGGAATACAACAAGGTGCAAGGGTTGAAGAATGCAAAGGAAATTTGGGACCTTCTCAAGACCGCGCACGAGGGTGATGAACTCACCAAGATCACCAAGCGGGAAACGATCGAGGGGGAGCTCGGTCGTTTTCGTCTTCGCCAAGGGGAGGAGCCACAAGATATGTACAACCGGCTCAAAACCTTGGTGAACCAAGTGCGCAACCTCGGGAGTAAGAAGTGGGATGACCACGAGGTGGTTAAGGTTATATTGAGATCACTTATTTTCCTTAACCCCACTCAAGTTCAATTAATTCGTGGTAATCCTAGATACACACTAATGACTCCCGAGGAAGTTATCGGGAATTTTGTGAGCTTTGAATGCATGATTAAAGGCTCAAAGAAGATCAACGAGCTTGACGAACCCTCCACGTCCGAGGCGCAACCGGTGGCATTTAAGGCGACGGAGGAGAAGGAGGAGGAGTCTACATCGAGTAGACAACCAATTGACGCCTCCAAGCTTGACAATGAGGAGATGGCTTTAATCATCAAAAGCTTTCGCCAAATCCTCAAGCAACGGAAGGGGAAGGATTACAAATCCCGTTCCAAGAAGGTTTGCTACAAGTGTGGTAAGTCCGGTCATTTCATTGCAAAATGTCCTATATCTAGTGACAGTGACAGGGGCGACGACAAGAAGGGAAAGAGGATAGAAAAGAAAAAGTACTACAAAAGGAAGGGCGGCGATGCCCATGTTTGCCGGGAGTGGGACTCGGACGAGAGCTCCACCGACTCCTCCTCCGGCGACGAGGACGCCGCCAACATCGCCGTCACCAAGGGACTCCTCTTCCCCAACGTCGGCCACAAGTGCCTCATGGCAAAGGACGGCAAAAGGAAGAAGGTTAAATCTAAATCCTCCACTAAATATGAATCCTCTAGTGATGATAATGCTAGTGATGAGGAGAATAATTTGCGTACCCTTTTTGCCGATCTTAACATGCAACAAAAGGAAAAATTAAATGAATTGATTAGTGCTATTCATGAGAAGGATGATCTCTTGGACTCTCAAGAGGACTTCCTTATTAAGGAAAACAAAAGGCATGTTAAGGTTAAAAATGCTTATGCTCTAGTGGTAGAAAAATGTAACAAATTATCTAGTGAGCTAAGCACATGCCATGACACTATAGACAACCTTAGAAATGAAAATGCTAGATTAATTGCTAAGGTTGATTCTCATGTATGTGATGTCTCAATTCCAAATCTTAGAAATGATAATTTGCTTGCTAAGATTAAGGAATTGAATGATTCTCTTGATAGCCTTAGAGTAGAAAATGAAAATTTGATTGCTAAGGCTAAAGATTTTGATGTTTGCAATACTATTATTTCCGACCTTAGAACTAAGAATGATATGTTGCATGCTAAGGTTGTAGAACTAAAATCTTGCAAACCCTCTACATCTACCGTTGAGCACACTTCTATTTGTACTAGATGTAGAGATGTTGATATCAATGCTATTCATGATCACATGGCTTTAATTAAACAACAAAATGATCATATAGCATTATTAGATGCTAAAATTGCCGAGCATAACCTAGAGAATGAAAAGTTTAAATTTGCTAGAAGTATGCTCTACAATGGGAGACGCCCTGGCATCAAGGATGACATTGGCTTCCAAAGGGGAGACAATGTCAAACTTAATGCCCCTACAAAGAATTTATCTAACTTTGTTAAGGGCAAGGCTCCCATGCCTCAGGATAACGAGGGTTACATTTTGTACCCTGCCGGTTATCCCGAGAGCAAAATTAGGAGAACTCATTCTAGGAAGTCTCACTCTGGCCCTAACTATGCTTTTATGTATAAGGGTGAGACATCTAGCTCTAGGCAACCAACCCATGCTAAGTTGCCTAGAAAGAAAACTCCTAGTGCATCAAATGATCATGCTATTCCATTCAAAACTTTTGATGCATCATACGTGCTTACTAACAAATCCGGCAAGGTAGTTGCCAAGTTTGTTGGGGGCAAACATAAGGGCTATAAGACTTGTGTTTGGGTACAGAAAGTTCTTGTTTCTAATGCCAAAGGACCCAAAACCGTTTGGGTACCTAAAATCAAGAACTAAAATTGTTTTGTAGGTTTATGCATCCGGGGGCTCAAGTTGGATACTCGACAGCGGGTGCACAAACCACATGACAGGGGAGAAAAAGATGTTCTCCTCATATGAGAAAAACCAAGATCCCCAACGAGCCATCACATTCGGGGATGGAAATCAAGGTTTGGTCAAAGGATTGGGTAAAATTGCTATATCACCTGACCATACTATCTTCAATGTTTTTCTTATAGATTCTTTAGATTACAATTTGCTTTCCGTATCCCAATTATGTCAAATGGGCTACAACTGTCTATTTACTGATGTAGGTGTCACTGTCTTTAGAAGGAGTGATGATTCAATAGCATTTAAGGGAGTGTTAGAGGGTCAGCTATACTTGGTAGATTTTGATAGAGCTGAACTCAACACTTGCTTGGTTGCTAAGACTAACTTGGGTTGGCTCTGGCACCGCCGACTAGCCCATGTTGGAATGAAGAATCTTCATAAGCTTCTAAAGGGAGAGCACATTTTAGGACTAACAAATGTTCATTTTGAGAAAGACAGGATTTGTAGCGCATGCCAAGCAGGAAAGCAAGTTGGCACTCATCATCCACACAAAAACATCATGACGAGTGACAGGCCACTGGAGCTCCTACACACGGATTTATTCGGCCCGATTGCTTACATAAGCATCGGCGGGAGTAAGTACTGTCTAGTTATTGTGGATGATTATTCTCGCTTCACTTGGGTGTTCTTTTTGCAGGAAAAATCTCATACCCAAGAGACCTTAAAGGGATTCTTGAGACGGGCTCAAAATGAGTTCGGCTTAAGGATCAATAAAATTAGAAGCGACAACGGGACGGAGTTCAAGAACTCTCAAATTGAAGGCTTCCTTGAGGAGGAGGGCATCAAGCATGAGTTCTCTTCTCCCTACACTCCACAACAAAATGGTGTAGTGGAGAGGAAGAATCGAACTCTATTGGACATGGCAAGAACCATGCTTGATGAGTACAAGACATCGGATCGGTTTTGGGCCGAGGCGGTCAACACCGCTTGCTACGCCATCAACCGGTTATATCTACACCGAATCCTCAAGAAGACATCCTATGAACTCCTCACCGGTAAAAAGCCAAACATTTCATATTTTAGAGTTTTTGGTAGCAAATGCTTTATTCTTATTAAGAAAGGTAGAAAATCTAAATTTGCTCCTAAAACTGTAGAAGGCTTTTTACTAGGATATGACTCAAACACAAGGGCATATAGAGTCTTTAACAAGTCCTCAGGACTTGTTGAAGTTTCTTGTGACGATGTGTTTGATGAGACTAACGGCTCTCAAGTAGAGCAAGTTGATCTTGATGAGATAGGTGAAGAACAGGCTCCGTGCATCGCGCTAAGGAACATGTCCATTGGGGATGTGTGTCCTAAGGAATCTGAAGAGCCTCCACATGCACAAGATCAACCTTCCTCCTCCACGCAAGCATCTCCACCAACCCAAAATGAGGACGAGGCTCAAGTTGATGAAGGAGAAGATCAAAGAAAAAAGCCCCCTCAAGATGACGGCAACGATCAAGGGGGAGATGCAAATGATCAAGACAAGGAGGATGAAGAACCAAGGCCGCCTCACCCAAGAGTCCACCAAGCAATACAACGAGATCACCCCGTCGACACCATCCTCGGCAAGATTCATAAGGGGGTAACTACTCGATCTCGTGTTGCACATTTTGTGAGCATTACTCTTTTGTTTCCTCTATTGAGCCTCACAGGGTAGAGGAAGCACTACAAGATTCGGATTGGGTGATGGCGATGCAAGAGGAGCTCAACAATTTCACGAGGAACGAGGTATGGCATTTAGTTCCACGTCCTAATCAAAATGTTGTTGGAACCAAGTGGGTCTTCCGCAACAAGCAAGACGAGCATGGTGTGGTGACAAGGAACAAAGCTCGACTCGTGGCCAAGGGGTATTCACAAGTCGAAGGTTTGGATTTTGGTGAAACCTATGCACCCGTAGCTAGGCTTGAGTCAATTCGTATATTATTGGCCTATGCTACTTACCATGGCTTCAAGCTTTACCAAATGGACGTGAAGAGTGCCTTCCTCAACGGACCGATCAAGGAGGAGGTCTATGTTGAGCAACCTCCCGGCTTTGAAGACAGTGAGTACCCTAACCATGTCTATAGGCTCTCTAAGGCGCTTTATGGGCTCAAGCAAGCCCCAAGAGCATGGTATGAATGCCTTAGAGATTTCCTCATCGCAAATGGCTTCAAAGTCGGCAAGGCCGATCCTACTTTATTCACTAAAACTCTTTACAATGATTTGTTTGTATGCCAAATTTATGTTGATGATATCATATTTAGGGCTACTAACGAATCTACTTGTGAAGAATTTAGTAGGATCATGACACAAAAATTCGAAATGTCTATGATGGGGGAGTTGAAGTATTTTCTAGGATTCCAAGTCAAGCAACTCCAAGAGGGCACCTTCATTAGCCAAACGAAGTATACTCAAGACATTCTAAGCAAGTTTGGAATGAAGGATGCCAAGCCCATCAAGACTCCCATGGGAACAAATGGGCATCTCGACCTCGACACGGGAGGTAAGTCCGTGGATCAAAAGGTATACCGGTCGATGATTGGTTCATTGCTTTATTTATGTGCATCTCGACCGGACATTATGCTTTCCGTTTGCATGTGTGCAAGATTCCAAGCTGACCCTAAGGAATCACACCTTACGGCCGTAAAACGAATCTTGAGATATTTGACTTACACACCTAAGTTTGGGCTTTGGTACCCTCGGGGATCCACATTTGATTTGATTGGTTATTCGGATGCCGATTGGGCGGGGTGTAAGATTAATAGGAAGAGCACATAGGGGACTTGCCAGTTCTTGGGAAGATCCTTGGTGTCTTGGGCTTCAAAGAAGCAAAATTCGGTCGCTCTTTCTACCGCCGAAGCCGAGTATATTGCCGCAGGCCATTGTTGCGCGCAATTGCTTTGGATGAGGCAAACCCTGCGGGACTATGGTTACAAATTAACCAAAGTTCCTCTTCTATGTGATAATGAGAGTGCTATCCGCATGGCGGATAATCCCGTTGAGCATAGCCGCACTAAGCACATAGCCATTCGGTATCATTTTCTTCGGGATCACCAACAAAAGGGGGATATCGAGATTTCATACATTAACACTAAAGATCAATTAGCCGATATCTTTACCAAGCCTCTTGATGAACAAACTTTTACCAAACTTAGGCATGAGCTCAATATTCTTGATTCTAGGAATTTCTTTTGCTAAAACTTGCACACATAGCTTATAAATATACCTTTGATCATGTCTCTTTGATATATGCTATGACTAATGTGTTTTCAAGTGCATTTCAAACCAAGTTATAGGTATATTGAAAGGGAATTGGAGTCTTCGGTGAAGACAAGGCTTCCACTCCACTCTACTACTCATCCTTCGCCGTCGCTCCGCATGACTCTCCATCTTTGGTATAATCTTCACTCATATGTTTTATTTGCCAAAGGGGAGAAAATAGTTAGGCAAGGGCTTATATCTCACTCAAAATATCCGTTTTTGGCGATTCATGCCAAAGGGGGAGAAAGTATGAGCCCAAAGCAAAAGGACCGCACCACCACCCTAATTTTAAAAATTAATGGTTTTCAATTGGAAAATTTCAAATTGATATCTCTCTGTGTTCTAAAGGGGGAGCAAGCATTATTTTCAAAACTTGATATCTTAAAACCCTCTTGAACACTAAGAGGAGAATTTATTTGAGGGGGAGTTTTTGTTTAGTCAAAGGAAAAGCATTTGGAACAAAGGAAGAAAATTTCAAAACTTGAAAATGTTTTGCAAAGATCTTATTCATTTACCTTTGACTATCTTGCAAAAGGACTTTGAAAAGAATTTACAAAAGAATTTGCAAAAACAAAACATGTGGTGCAAATGTGGTCCAATATGTTAAAAACAAAGAAACAATCCATGCACATCATGTAAGTATTTATATTGGCTCAATTCCAAGCAACCTTTGCACTTACATTATGCAAACTAGTTCATTTATATTTGCTTTGGTTTGTGTTGGCATCAATCACCAAAAAGGGGGAGATTGAAAGGGAATTAGGCTTACACCTAGTCCCTAATTATTTTTGGTGGTTGAATTGCCCAACACAAATATTGGACTAACTAGTTTGCTCTAGTGCATAAGTTATACAGGTGCCAAAGGTTCACACTTAGCCAATAAAAAGACCAAGTATTGGGTTCAAAACAAAGGAGCAAGGGGCAACCGAAGGCACCTCTGGTTTGGCGCACCGGACTGTCCGGTGTGCCACCGGACATGTCCGGTGCACCAGAGGACTCCAACTCCAAACTCATCAACTTCGGGAAATTCCAGAGGCGACTCCGCTATAATTCACCGGACTGTGCGGTGTACACCGGACATGTCCGGTGCTCCAAGGAAGAGCGGCCTCCGGAACTCGCCAGCCTCGGGAATTCGCTGAAGCTGCTCCGCTATAATTCACCGGACTGTCCGGTGTACACCGGACTGTCCGGTGTAACAGCGGGGCAACGGCTATTTCGGCGCCAACGGCTACCTACGACGCATTAAATGCGCGCGCTGCGCGCGCAGAGGTCAGGCACGCCCATGCTGGCGTACCGGACACTCTACAGTACATGTCCGGTGCGCCACCGGACATCCAGGCGGGCCCAGAAGACAGAGCTCCAATGGTCGAACCCAACGGCTTTTGGTGACGTGGCTGTCGCACCGGACATGTCCGGTGCGCCATCGAACAGACAGCCTCACCAAACGGCTAGTTTGGTGGTTGGGGCTATAAATATCCCCAACCACCCACCATTCATGGTATCCAAGTTTTCACACTTCCAACCACTTACAAGAGCTCTAGCATTCAATTCTAGACACACCCAAGTGATGAAATCCTCTCCAAACTACACACAACGCCCTAGTGATTAGTGAGAGAGATTTGCTTGTGTTCTTTTGAGCTCTTGCGCTTGGATTGCTTTCTTCTTTCTTGATTCTTTCATTGCGATCAAACTCACTTGTAATTGAGGCAAAAGACACCAAACTTGTGGTGGTCCTTGTGGGAACTTAGTGTTCCAAGTGATTGAGAAGAGAAAGCTCACTCGGTCCGAGGGACCGTTTGAGAGAGGGTAAGGGTTGAAAGAGACCCGGCCTTTGTGGCCTCCTCAACGGGGAGTAGGTTTGAGAGAACCGAACCTCGGTAAAACAAATCCGCGTGTCTCACTTCATTATTCGCTTGCGATTTGTTTTGCACCCTCTCTCGCGGACTCTTTTATATTTCTAACGCTAACCCGGCTTGTAGTTGTGTTTATTTTTGAGAATTTCAGTTTCGCCCTATTCACCCCCCTCTAGGCGACTTTCAACGGCGCGCCGTTCGTCGGTCTTCTGTTGCTCCGCAGCCCCCCCCCATCGAGTGGGGTTGTTCGTACCTGCGGAGGTGGAACCGAGGTTCCATTTGTAATGGCACTTCGAATGCCAGTGTTCATTGTGGCTGTCCAGGCCTGAACATGTATGTATTTTCGGCACGGAGCTGTGTTTTTCCTCATTTTTGAGCAATAAGACTCGCCTGTTGGTTGTCTGAACCGCTTCACCAAGCGTGAGTCGCCCCGTGTAAAGGTGACGAGTGAGGTATCCGTATCCCGGAGGCGTAGTAGTCCCTCGGCTCGATCAGTCTTGTTGTCCGAGGCTTCCCTTGCTTAGTTAGAGGAACCCCTCGGCCGCTCTTTGATGAGCCGAGGCCAGGGGTAGCGGTGTCAGCGCGAACAAAGGCAGAGTTGGCTCAAAAAGAAGACCAGGTCGGCCGGAGCCTGGCCGGGTCGTCCGTCAGCGGGACCGACACCGGAGTTGACCAGCCGAGCCGCCTGCTTGGGTCGGATTCCCGGAGAAGACCCTAGCGACGATGGCCCGGGCGTGGCGATGACGTCGTCCTTCAGAGTGGAGATCCTCGGACCGCGTCGCCGTCCGAGGCTAGGTCGGACCTCGCCGAAGGTGTCGTTGATGCCGAGGGTGCTGCTGCTCCCTTCAGCCGTCAAGATCCGAGCCTGCAGGATCGGATTGTCTTGTAGTGTGTGTTTTCTGCGGCCGCCGGGGCCTAAACACACCCTCGTCGTGTTGTAAAGCTGCGTCTCTTTTCCTCTTGTTTCGAGTATCTGGACTTTTTTGTCGGTAACAGAAATGTTCGTGCGAGCGAGAGTTGCTTCTCGCGGAAGGTGATGAGTGAGGTATCCGTATCCCGGAGGCGTAGGAGTCCCTCGGCTCGGTCGGCCTTGCCGCTTACGCGCACTCTTACCCGTCCATGGGGCTCTGTCACCGACGCAGTCGAGAAGGCTCGAAGGATCGCTTCGGCAGAAGAGCTTTGGAACGTGAAGACTTGTTCGATCCGCAGAATCACTTATCCGAACGTGAGTTACTTATCGCAGAAGGTGATGAGTGAGGTATCCGTATCCCGAAGGCGTAGGAGTCCCTCGGCTCGGTCAGCCTTGGCTGCTTACGTGTACTCCGTCGTTTTTAGGATCCACTTTCGAAGTAGCCAAAAAGCGCGAAAGACATTCTGGCAGAAAAGATCTCTTTTCGAGGAAAATTTCGACGCAGAGGGGGGTTCCCCCCCTTTTAGCCCCCGAGGGAGGGTCGGGCTTTGCCGAGGCGAGGCTGACCCTTCCTTGATGACTAAACTTTGCGTGGGAGCGAGGTTTATGAACAACTTGAAAACATCTTAAGGGTAGAAGCGACGTAGCTGTTGGATGTTCCAAGCGTTGCTGTAGACCTCGCCTTGACTGTTGGCCAGCTTGTACGTTCCGGGCTTCAGAACTTTGGCGATGACGAACGACCCCTCCCAGGGAGGCGTGAGCTTGTGCCGCCCTCGGGCGTCTTGTCGCAGCCGAAGCACCAGGTCGCCCACCTGGAGGTCTCGGGACCGGACCCCTCGGGCGTGGTAGCGTCGCAGGGACTGCTGGAATCGCGCCGAGTGTAGTAAGGCCTTATCCCGAGCCTCCTCCAGCTGGTCCAGCGAGTCTTCTCGGTTAGCTTGGTTGCTTTGGTCGGTGTAGGCCCTCGCCCTCGGGGATCCGTATTCCAGGTCTGTGGGCAAGACGGCCTCGGCCCCGTAGACTAGGAAGAACGGCGTGATGCCCGTGGCTCGGCTTGGCGTTGTCCTCAGACTCCAGACCACCGAGGGGAGTTCCTTCATCCATCGCTTGCCAAACTTGTTGAGGTCGTTGTAGATGCGAGGCTTGAGCCCTCGTAGAATCATGCCGTTGGCACGCTCTACTTGCCCATTTGACATGGGATGAGCCACGGCGGCCCAGTCCACCCGGATGTGATGATCCTCGCAGAAGTCCAGGAGCTTTCTGCCGGTTAACTGGGTGCCGTTGTCGGTGATGATGGAGTTCGGGACCCCGAAGCGATGGATGATGTTGGTGAAGAACGCCACCGCCTGCTCGGACCTGATGCTGTTCAGGGGTCGGACCTCGATCCACTTGGAGAATTTGTCGATGGCGACCAGCAGGTGCGTGTAGCCCCCGGGTGCCTTCTGCAAGGGGCCGACGAGGTCCAGACCCCACACGGCAAAAGGCCAGGTGATGGGTATCGTCTGCAGAGCTTGGGCAGGCAGGTGGGTTTGCCTTGCGTAGAATTGACACCCTTCGCAGGTGCGGACAATTCTAGTGGCGTCGGCCACCGCCGTCGGCCAGTAGAAGCCTTGTCGGAAGGCATTCCCGACAAGGGCTCGAGGTGCAGCGGGATGGCCACAAGCCCCCGAGTGTATCTCTTGCAGGAGTTCCTGACCTTCGGCGATGGAGATGCATCGCTGGAGGATGCCTGAGGGGCTGCGGTGGTAGAGCTCCTTCTCATCTCCCAGCAAGACGAACGACTTGGCGCGCCGCGCCAGCCACCGAGCTTCGGCTCGGTCGGAGGGTAGCTCTCCTCGGTGGAGATATTGCAGGTACGGGGTCTGCCAGCTTTGATCAGGCGTGACCCCACTTCGCCCCCCCAACGTGCAGCGTCTCGCCCTCAGGGGCTGAGGGTACCTCGGGCTGAACCGAGGATGCCTCGGACCGAGCCGAGGTTGCCTCGGACTGAGCCGAGGGTACCTCGGGTGGGGCCGAGGGTGCCTCAGGCTGGGCCGAGGGTGCCTCGGGCTCGGGCGTGTCGTCGATCTTGACGGAGGGTTGATGCAGATCCCGGGAGAAGACGTCCGGAGGAACCTGAGAGCACCTAGAGGGGGGGTGAATAGGTGATCCTGTAGAACTTAAAAACTTAAGCCACAAAACTTTGATTAAGCGTTAGCACAGTTAATGCCAAGTGGCTAGAGAGAAGATCTTGCACAATATGATAACCACAGGGAGTTCAACACAGATAAGACACAGTGGTTTATCCCGTGGTTCGGCCAAGTACAAAACTTGCCTACTCCACGTTGTGGCGTCCCAACGGACGAGAGTTGCACTCAACTCCTCTCAAGTGATCCAATGATCAACTTGAATACCACAGTGTTATGCTTTTCTTTCCTTATCGCGTTCGTGAGGAATCTCCACAACTTGGAGTCTCTCGCCCTTACACTTGAAGTTCACAAAGAAGCACGGAGTAAGGGAGGGAAGCAACACACACAAATCCACAGCAAAATGCGCACACACACGGCCAAGAATCGAGCTCAAAAGACTATCTCAAAGTTCTCACTAGAACGGAGCTCGAATCACTGAGAATGACAAACGAATGCGCAAAGACTGAGTGTGGATGATCAAGAATGCTCTAAGGTTGCTTGGTGTGTTCCTCCATGCGCCTAGGGGTCCCTTTTATAGCCCCAAGGCAGCTAGGAGCCGTTGAGAGCAAATCTGGAAGGCCAATCTTGCCTTCTGTCGTTGGGTGCACCGGACAGTCCGGTGCACACCGGACACTGTCCGGTGCCCGATTTCCTTCCTAAAATGGCACGGCCGACCGTTGCAGATCTGGGAGCCGTTGGCGCACCGGACATGTCCGGTGCACACCGGACAGTCCGGTGCCCCCTCCCGACCGTTGGCCCGGCCACGTGTCGCGCGCAGATTCCGCGGCCGACCGTTGGCCCGGCCGACCGTTGGCTCACCGGACAGTCCAGTGCACACCGGACAGTCCGATGAATTTTAGCCGTACGCCGTCGGCGAATTCCCGAGAGCGGCCACTTCACGCCGAGTCAGCCTGGCGCACCGGACACTGTCCGGTGCACCACCGGACAGTCCGGTGTGCCAGACTGAGCTGAGTCTTGGCTGTACACAGCCAAGCCTTTTTCACCTCTTTTCTTTTCTTCTTCTTTCTGTTTCTAACACTTAGACAAGTATATTAGTACACAAAACCAATGTACTAAGGCTTAGAAACATACCTTTACTCTTGATTTGCACTTTGTCCATCCATGAGCATAAATTCACATTTAAGCACTTGTGTTGGCACTCAATCACCAAAATACTTAGAAATGGCCCAAGGGCACATTTCCCTTTCAATCTCCCCCTTTTTGGTGATTTATGCCAACACAACATAAAGCAACTAGAACAAGTGCAATATCACTTCAAATAAAACTCAAATTTATTTTGATTCAATTTTGGCATATATGGATCATCCTTTGCCACCACTTGGTTTGTTTTTGCAAATCAAACTCAAATCTCTATCTCTAAGTCAAACACACATGTTGAAGCATAAATAGAGTCATTTCAAAAGAGATTGATCAAAGATTTCAAAAACTCCCCCTATTTCCCATAATCAACACTTCTCCCCACAAGAGGCCAACTTTTGACAAAAGAGACAATGCAAGAGTTTTGACAAAACAAAAAGCTCTATTTTACTATTTTCAAAGTTTCTCAAGTGGTAGCTGATCCATTTATTGCTTTGGCCTTTATTTTCTCCCCCTTTGACATCAAGCACCAAAACGGGATCAATCTTGGCCCAATAACCCCATTGCCTCACCAAAATCTTCAATTAAGAGCAAATGGCAATAAGAGTTCATGAGATGAACTTGGAATAAGTTACCCTCTCATCGGAGTGCAGTGGAAGTCTTTCATGGTCCAAGTCCACCTTTTCCCTTTCAATCCTCCTTCGAGACTAAATCATCAAACTCAAGCACATGGTTAGTCTCAAAGGGTCAAGTTGTAACAAATCTCCCCCTAAACATGTGCATCACTTTGCAACGGACTTGTGAGGTCCAGGGAGTGTTTGTACAACTTGAGCACCACAATAAGCAACAAAATGCAGAAGGAACATGATCAAAGGCATAAACATAAGTATGCTATAAATCAATCCAAGTTACGCGAATCTAAGACATTTAGCTCACTACGCAACCTGCAAAAGGTCTTCTCATCTAGAGGCTTGGTAAAGATATCGGCTAGCTGGTTCTCGGTGCTAACATGAAACACTTCGATATCTCCCTTTTGCTGGTGGTCTCTCAAAAAGTGATGTCGGATGTCAATGTGCTTTGTGCGGCTGTGTTCAACAGGATTTTCCGCCATGCGGATAGCACTCTCATTGTCACATAGGAGTGGGACTTTGCTCAGATTGTAGCCAAAGTCCCAGAGGGTTTGCCTCATCCAAAGTAGTTGCGCGCAACACTGTCCTGCGGCAACATACTCGGCCTCAGCGGTGGATAGGGCAACAGAGGTTTGTTTCTTAGAGTTCCATGACACCAGGGACCTTCCTAAGAATTGGCACGTCCCTGATGTACTCTTCCTATCGACTTTACATCCAGCATAGTCGGAGTCTGAGTATCCAACCAAGTCAAAGGTAGACCCCTTTGGATACCAGAGCCCGAAGCAAGGCGTAGCAACCAAATATCTAAGAATTCGCTTCACCGCCACTAAGTGACACTCCTTAGGATCGGATTGAAATCTAGCACACATGCATACGCTAAGCATAATATCCGGTCTACTAGCACATAAATAAAGTAAAGACCCTATCATTGACCGGTATGCTTTTTGATCAACGGACTTACCTCCTTTGTTGAGATCGGTGTGTCCGTCGGTTCCCATCGGAGTCTTTGCGGGCTTGGCGTCCTTCATCCCAAACCGCTTTAGCAGATCTTGCATGTACTTCGTTTGGGAGATGAAGATGTCGTCCTTGAGTTGCTTCACTTGGAACCCAAGGAAGTAGTTCAACTCGCCCATCATCGACATCTCGAATTTCTGCGTCATTACCCTGCTAAACTCTTCACAAGACTTTTGGTTAGTAGAACCAAATATTATGTCATTGACATAAATTTGGCACACAAACAAATCACCATCACATGTCTTTGTAAAAAGAGTTGGATCAGCTTTCCCAACCTTGAAAGCATTAGCAATTAAAAAGTCTCTAAGGCATTCATACCATGCTCTTGGGGCTTGCTTAAGTCCATAGAGCGCCTTAGAGAGCTTACACACGTGGTCGGGGTACCGTTCATCCTCGAAGCCAGGGGGTTGCTCCACGTACACTTCCTCCTTGATTGGCCCATTGAGGAAAGCGCTCTTCACATCCATTTGGAACAACCTGAAAGAATGGTGAGCGGCATATGCTAGCAAAATACGAATGGATTCTAGCCTAGCCACAGGAGCAAAAGTCTCCTCAAAGTCCAAACCTGCGACTTGGGCATAACCTTTTGCCACAAGTCGAGCCTTGTTCCTCGTCACCATTCTGTGCTCGTCTTGTTTGTTGTGGAACACCCACTTGGTTCCCACAACATTTTGCTTAGGACGAGGCACCAGTGTCCAAACTTCATTCCTCTTGAAGTTGTTGAGCTCCTCTTGCATGGCCAACACCCAGTCTGGATCTAGCAAGGCCTCCTCTACCCTGAAAGGCTCAATAGAAGAGACAAAGGAGTAATGCTCACAAAAATTAACTAATCGAGACCGAGTAGTTACTCCCTTGCTAATGTCACCCAAAATTTGGTCGACGGGATGATCCCTTTGAATCACCGCTCGAACTTGGGTTGGAGGTGCCGGTTGCGCTTCTTCCTCCATCACGTGATCATCTTGTGCTCCCCCTTGATCACACGCCTCCTTTTGATGAACCTGTTCATCATCTTGAGGTGGGGGATGCACCGTTGTTGAGGAAGAAGGTTGATCTCGTTCATCTTGTTCCTGTGGCCGCACTTCTCCAATCGCCATGGTTCGTATAGCGGCCGTCGGAACATCTTCTTCATCTACATCATCACAATCAACAACTTGCTCTCTTGGAGAGCCATTAGTCTCATCAAATACAACGTCGCTAGAGACTTCAACCAAACCTGATGATTTGTTGAAGACTCTATACGCCTTTGTATTTGAGTCATAACCTAACAAAAACCCTTCTACAGCTTTGGGAGCAAATTTAGAATTTCTACCCTTCTTCACTAGAATGTAGCACCTGCTCCCAAATACACTAAAGTAAGATACATTGGGTTTGTTACCGGTTAGTAGCTCATACGAAGTCTTCTTGAGGAGACGATGAAGGTAGACCCTGTTGGTGGCGTGGCAAGCCGTGTTCACGGCTTCCGACCAAAAGCACTCGGGGGTCTTGAATTCTCCAAGCATAGTCCTCGCCATATCTATGAGCGTCTTGTTCTTCCTCTCTACCACACCATTTTGCTGAGGTGTGTAGGGAGCAGAGAACTCGTGCTTGATCCCCTCCTCCTCAAGGAACTCTTCCACTTGAAGGTTCTTGAATTCGGACCCGTTGTCGCTCCTTATCTTCTTCACCTTGAGCTCAAACTCATTTTGAGCTCTCCTTAGGAAGCGCTTGAGGGTCCCTTGGGTTTCAGACTTATCCTGCAAAAAGAACACCCAAGTGAAGCGGGAAAAGTCATCAACAATAACTAGACCATACTTACTTCCTCCTATGCTCAGATAGGCGACGGGTCCGAAGAGGTCCATATGTAGCAGCTCCAGGGGTCTTGATGTTGTCATCACATTTTTGGTGTGATGAGAGCCTCCCACTTGTTTCCCTGCTTGACAAGCTGCACAAGGTCTATCTTTTTCGAAATGAACATTGGTTAAACCTATCACATGTTCTCCCTTTAAAAGCTTGTGGAGGTTCTTCATCCCCACATGTGCTAAGCGGCGATGCCACAACCAGCCCATGCAAGTCTTAGCCATTAAGCATGCATCTAGACCGGCCTCTTCTTTTGCAAAATCAACTAGGTAAAGCTTGCCGTCTAGTACACCCTTAAAAGCTAGTGAACCATCACATCTTCTAAAGACAGACACATCTACATTTGTAAACAAACAGTTATATCCCATATTGCATAATTGACTAACAGATAGCAAATTATATCCAAGAGACTCTACTAAAAACACATTAGAGATAGAGTGCTCATTTGAGATTGCAATTTTACCTAACCCTTTTACCTTGCCTTGATTCCCATCACCGAATATTATTGAATCTTGGGAATCTTTGTTTTTGACGTAGGAGGTGAACATCTTCTTCTCCCCCGTCATATGGTTTGTGCATCCGCTGTCAATAATCCAGCTTGAACCCTCGGATGCATAAACCTGCAAGGCAAATTTAGGCTTGGGTCTTAGGTACCCAACTCATGTTGGGTCCTGCAAGGTTAGCACAAATATCCTTAGGGACCCAAATGCAAGTTTTGTCTCCCTTGCATCTTGCCCCTAATTTTCTAGCAACTATCTTCCTATCCTTTCTACAAATAGCAAAAGAAGCATTTAAAGCATGATATATTGTAGAAGGTTCATTTATTTTTCTAGGAACATTTACAACATTTCTCCTAGGCAAATTATGAACAGCATTTCTCCTACCAACATTTCTATCATGCACATAAGAGGAACTAGAAGCAAACATGGCATGAGAATCAAAGGCATTATATGCATTACAATTTCTATAAGCATTTCTAGATTGTCTCCTATCATGGTACATAAAAGCATGGTTCTTTTGCACACTACTAGCCATAGGGGCCTTTCCTTTCTCCTTGGCGGAGATGGGGGCCTTATGGCTTGTCAAGTTCTTGGCTTCCCTCTTGTAGCCAAGTCCATCCTTAATTGAGGGGTGTCTACCAACCGTGTAGGCATCCCTTGCAAATTTTAGCTTGTCAAATTCATTCTTGCTAGTCTTAAGTTGGGCATTAAGACTAGCTAATTCCTCATTTAATTTAGAAATTGAAACTAAATGATCACTACAAGCATCAATGTCAAAATCTTTACACCTATTACAAGTTTCAACAATTTCTACACAAGAATTAGATTTACTAGCTACTTCTAGTTTAGCATTTAAATCATCACTAAAACTTTTTAACTTAGCAATAGTTTCATGACAAGAAGATAATTCACTAGAGAGCATTTCATTCCTCTTAATTTCTAGAGCAAGAGATTTCTGAGCTTCTACAAATTTATCATGTTCTTCATACAACAAATCCTCTTGCTTTTCTAACAGTATATTCCTATCATTCAAGGCATCAATCAATTCATTAATTTTGTCTACCTTAGTTCTATCTAATCCCTTGAATAAGCATGAGTAATCTATCTCATCATCATCACTAGACTCATCCTCACTTGAAGAAGCATAAGTACTAGTATTAGGAGTGCTTACTTTCTTCTCCCTTGCCATGAGGCAAGTGTGACGCTCGTTGGGGAAGAGGGATGACTTGTTGAAGGCAGTGGCGGCGAGTCCCTCATTATCAGAGTCGGACGAGGAGCAGTCCGAATCCCACTCCTTGCCAAGATGAGCCTCGCCCTTTGCCTTATTATAGTTCTTCTTTTTCTCCCTCTTGTTCCCTTGATCCTGATCACTATCATTGTCGGGACAGTTAGCAATAAAATGACCAAGCTTACCGCATTTGAAGCATGAGCGCTTCCCCTTGGCTTTGGTCTTGCTTGGCTGTCCCTTGCGACCTTTAAGCACCGTCTTGAATCTTTTGATGATGAGAGCCATCTCTTCATCATTAAGTCCGGCCGCCTCAATCTGTGCCACCTTGCTAGGTAGCGCCTCCTTGCTTCGTGTTGCCTTGAGAGCAAGGGGTTGCGGCTCGTTGATCGGACCATTCAAGGCGTCGTCCACGTACCTCGCCTCCTTGATCATCATTCGCCCGCTAACGAATTTCCCAAGAACTTCTTCGGGCGACATCTTGGTGTACCTGGGATTTTCACGAATATTGTTCACCAAATGAGGATCAAGAACGGTAAATGACCTTAGCATTAGGCGAACGACGTCGTGGTCCATCCATCGCGTGCTCCCGTAGCTCCTTATTTTGTTGATAAGGGTCTTGAGTCGGTTGTATGTTTGTGTCGGCTCCTCGCCCCTTATCATCGCGAACCGTCCAAGCTCGCCTTCCACCAACTCCATTTTGGTGAGCAAGGTGGCGTTGTTTCCCTCATGAGAGATCTTGAGGGTGTCCCAGATCTGCTTGGCACTGTCCAAGCCGCTCACCTTGTGATACTCGTCCCTGCACAAAGAGGCTAGCAACACAGTAGTAGCTTGTGCATTTTTATGAATCTGTTCATTAATAAACACAGGGCTATCCGAGCTATCAAATTTCATTCCACTTTCCACAATCTCCCAAATGCTTGGATGGAGAGAAAACAGGTGAGTACGCATTTTGTGGCTCCAAAATCCGTAGTCCTCTCCATCAAAGTGAGGGGGCTTGCCAAGTGGAATGGGGAGCAATTGAGCATTTGAACTATGCGGGATGCGTGAATAATCGAAAGAAAAGTTTGAGTTAACCGTCTTTCGTCTATCGTGGTCGTCGTCGTCCTTTTGGGAGGAGGAAGATTCATCGCTGTCGTAGTAGACAATTTCCTTGATGCGCCTTGTCTTCTTCTTCCTCCCGTCTTTTCTTTTGTGGCCCGAGCCTGAGTCGGTGGGCTTGTCATCATTGGGCTCGTTGACGAAGGTCTCCTTCTCCTTGTCGTTGATCACCATCCTCTTGCCCTTAGGATCCATCTCTTCGGGCGGTTAGCCCCTTTCTTGAAGAGAACGGCTCTGATACCAATTGAGAGCACCTAGAGGGGGGGTGAATAGGTGATCCTGTAGAACTTAAAAACTTAAGCCACAAAACTTTGATTAAGCGTTAGCACAGTTAATGCCAAGTGGCTAGAGAGAAGATCTTGCACAATACGATAACCAGAGGGAGTTCAACACAGATAAGACACAGTGGTTTATCCCGTGGTTCGGCCAAGTACAAAACTTGCCTACTCCACGTTGTGGCGTCCCAACGGACGAGAGTTGCACTCAACTCCTCTCAAGTGATCCAATGATCAACTTGAATACCACAGTGTTATGCTTTTCTTTTCTTATCGCGTTCGCGAGGAATCTCCACAACTTGGAGTCTCTCGCCCTTACACTTGAAGTTCACAAAGAAGCACGGAGTAAGGAAGGGAAGCAACACACACAAATCCACAGCAAAATGCGCACACACACGGCCAAGAATCGAGCTCAAAAGACTATCTCAAAGTTCTCACTAGAACGGAGCTCGAATCACTGAGAATGACAAACGAATGCGCAAAGACTGAGTGTGGATGATCAAGAATGCTCTAAGGTTGCTTGGTGTGTTCCTCCATGCGCCTAGGGGTCCCTTTTATAGCCCCAAGGCAGCTAGGAGCCGTTGAGAGCAAATCTGGAAGGCCAATCTTGCCTTCTGTCGTTGGGTGCACCGGACAGTCCGGTGCACACCGGTCACTGTCCGGTGCCCGATTTCCTTCCTAAAATGGCGCGGCCGACCGTTGCAGATCTGGGAGCCGTTGGCGCATCGGACATGTCCGGTGCACACCGGACAGTCCGGTGCCCCCTCCCGACCGTTGGCCCGGCCACGTGTCGCGCGCAGATTCCGCGGCCGACCGTTGGCCCGGCCGACCGTTGGCTCACCGGACAGTCTGGTGCACACCGGACAGTCCGGTGAATTTTAGCCGTACGCCGTCGGCGAATTCCCGAGAGCGGCCACTTCACGCCGAGTCAGCCTGGCGCATCGGACACTGTCCGGTGCACCACCGGACAGTCCGGTGTGCCAGACTGAGCTGAGTCTTGGCTGTACACAGCCAAGCCTTTTTCACCTCTTTTCTTTTCTTCTTCTTTCTGTTTCTAACACTTAGACAAGTATATTAGTACACAAAACCAATGTACTAAGGCTTAGAAACATACCTTTACTCTTGATTTGCACTTTGTCCATCCATGAGCATAAATTCACATTTAAGCACTTGTGTTGGCACTCAATCACCAAAATACTTAGAAATGGCCCAAGGGCACATTTCCCTTTCAGAACCGTCGTTTGCCCCGAGGCTATCTTAGCCAGCTCGTCCACAGTCTCGTTGTAGCGCCGAGCGATGTGGTTGAGCTCGAGCCCGTAGAACTTGTCTTCCAGGCGCCGAACCTCATCGCAGTAGGCCTCCATCTTCGGGTCGCGGCAGTGGGAGTTCTTCATGACTTGGTCGATGACGAGCTGTGAGTCACCGCGAGCGTTTAGGCGTCGGACCCCTAGCTCGATGGCGATCCGCAACCCGTTGACCAGAGCCTCATACTCAGCCACATTGTTGGACACCGGGAAATGGAGGCGTAGCACGTAGCGTAGGTGCTTCCCGAGGGGCGAGATGAAGAGTAGGCCTGCGCCGGCTCCTGTCTTCATCAGCGATCCGTCGAAGAACATGGTCCAGAGCTCCGGCTGGATCAGAGCCGTTGGGAGCTGAGTGTTGACCCATTCAGCTACGAAGTCCGCTAAGACCTGGGACTTGATGGCCTTCCGAGGAGCGAACGAGATTGTCTCGCCCATGATTTCCA
The DNA here is from genome assembly GCF_902167145.1 of Zea mays. Taxonomy (NCBI): domain Eukaryota; kingdom Viridiplantae; phylum Streptophyta; class Magnoliopsida; order Poales; family Poaceae; genus Zea; species Zea mays. The sequence continues at coordinate 155,220,181 of NC_050102.1, forward strand.
CTGCCCACTTTGCAATCCTACCCGAGGCCTCCTTGATGAACCCTGCCGCCATTAGCTTATGGATCTCCTTGCCTATGGCTCTGCGCTTCTCCTCGTCGAATCGGCGCAGAGGCTGCTTGACGGGTCGGGCTCCGGCTCGGATGTCCAGCGAGTGCTCGGCGACATCCCTCGGTATGTCGGGCATGTCCGAGGGACTCCACGCGAAGACGTCGGCGTTCGCGCGGAGAAAGTCGACGAGCACTGCTTCCTATTTGGGACCGAGCTCGGAGCCGATCCGGACTTGCTTGGAGGCGTCACTGCTGGGGTCGAGGGGGACGGACTTAACCGTCTCCGCTGGCTCAAAGTTGCCGGCATGACGCTTCACGTCTGGCACCTCCTTCGAGAGGCTCTCCAGGTCGGCGATGAGGGCCTCGGACTCGGCGAGGGCCTCGGCGTATTCCACGCACTCCACGTCGCATTCGAACGCGTGTTTGTACGTGGGGCCGACGGTGATGACCCCGTTGGGGCCCGGCAACTTGAGCTTCAGGTAGGTGTAGTTGGGGACGGCCATGAACATCACGTAACATGGCCTCCCCAGTACCGCGTGGTAGGTTCCTCGGAACCCGACCACCTCGAACGTCAGGGTCTCCCTTCGGAAGTTGGAGGGTGTTCCGAAGCAGACGGGAAGGTCGAGCTGTCCGAGGGGCTGGACGCGCTTCCCAGGAATTATCCCATGGAAGGGCGCAGCGCCTGCCTAGACAGAGGACAGATCGACACGCAGGAGCCCGAGGGTCTCGGCGTAGATGATGTTGGGGCTGCTGCCTCCGTCCATGAGGACCTTGGTGAGCCTGACGTCGCCGATGATGGGGTCGACGACGAGCGGGTATTTCCCCGGGCTCGGCACATGGTCGGGGTGGTCGGCTTGGTCGAAGGTGATGGGCTTGTCGGACCAGTCTAGGAAGACTGGCGCCGCCACCTTCACCGAACAGACCTCCCGGCGCTCTTGCTTGCGGTGCCGAGCCGAGGCGTTCGCCGCTTGCCCACCATAGATCATGAAGCAGTCGCGGACCTCGGGGAACTCTCCTGCCTGGTGATCTTCCTTCTTGTCGTCGTCGCGGGCCTTGCCACCCTCCGCGGGTGGCCCGGCCCTGTGGAAGTGGCGTCGAAGCATGACGCACTCCTCAAGGGTGTGCTTGACGGGCCCCTGGTGATAGGGGCACGACTCCTTGAGCATCTTGTCGAAGAGGTTGGCACCTCCGGGGGGCTTCCGAGGGTTCTTGTACTCGGTGGCGGCGACAAGGTCCGCGTCGGCGGCGTCGCGTTTCGCTTGCGACTTCTTCTTGCCCTTCTTCTTGGCGCTGGGCTGAGTTGACGCCTCGGGGGCATCTTCCGAAGGGCGGCCCTGGGGCTGCTTGTCCTTCCGGAAGATAGCCTCGACCGCCTCTTGGCCGGAGGCGAACTTGATGGCGATGTCCATCAGCTCGCTCACCCTGGTGGGGGTTTTGCGACCCAGCTTGCTCACCAGGTCGCGGCAGGTGGTGCCAGCGAGGAACGCGCCGATGACATCCGAGTCAGTGATGTTGGGCAGCTCGGTGCGCTGCTTCGAGAATCGTCAGATGTAGTCCCGGAGAGACTTTCCCGGCTGCTGTCGGCAGCTTCGAAGGTCCCAGGAATTCCCAGGGCGCACGTATGTGCCCTGGAAATTCCCGGTGAAAGCCTGGACCAGGTCGTCCCAGTTGGAGATCTGCCCCAGAGGCAGGTGCTCTAACCAGGCGCGAGCGGTGTCGGAGAGGAACAGGGGGAGGTTGCGGATGATGAGGTTGTCATCGCCCGTTCCACCCAGTTGATAGGCCAGACGGTAGTTCGCGAGCCACAGTTCCGGTCTCGTCTCCCCCGAGTACTTCGTGATAGTAGTCGGGGGTCGGAACAGGGTCGGGAACGGCGCTCGTCGTATGGCTCGGCTGAAGGCCTGCGGACCGGGTGGCTCGGGCGAGGGACTCCGATCCTCCCCGCTGTCGTAGCGTCCCCCACGCCTGGGGTGGTAGCCTCGGCGCACCCTCTCGTCGAGGTGGGCCCGACGGTCGCGGTGATGATGCTCGTTGCCGAGGCGACCCGGGGCCGCAGGCGCGGTGTTGCGTGTGCGTCCGGTGTAGACCGAGGCTTCCCGCATGAATCGGGAAGTCGCGGCATGAGGTTCCGAGGGGTACCCCTGCCTTCGGGAGGCAGAGCTCTCGGCCCGTCGGACCGCGGCGCCTTCCAGGAGATTCTTGAGCTCCCCCTGGATTTGCCGCCCCTCGGTGGTTGACGGCTTCGGCATCGCGCGGAGAAGCATCGCTGCTACAGCCAGGTTCTGGCCGACCCCACTAGATGCGGGTGGTGGCCTGACCCTGACGTCATTGGCGATGCGGTGCTGGAAGCCCTGGGGTAGATGATGTATTTCTCCGGCCGGAGGTTGGCCCGCCCATGCCTGCTCGACGTCCCGGCGGATCGGCTCAAGCGCTCCTGCTCCCTCGTCGAGCCTGGCCTGTACCCCGCGGATTTGCTCGAGCTGTGGGTCATGGCCCCCCGCCTGAATGGGGACCACAGCTAGCTCACGTGGGATGTCAACGCGAGGCACCGGCCTAGGGAGATCACCGTCCTCTGGCATGCCGAGATGGTTGCCTTCGGAGGGACCCCCCAGATCGACGTGGAAGCATTCGCGACTTGGGCCGCAGTCCTCGTCGCTGAGGCTACGGCTACCGTCGGAACAGTCGGAAAGGCAGTAGTCGCATGCGGTCATGAAGTCCCGCATGGCACTGGGGTTGCCAAGTCCAGGGAAATCCCAACAGATGCTGGGCTCGTCGTCTTCCTCGGACCCAGAGGGCCCGTAGGTCGAGACGTCCGTCAGCCGGTCCCAAGGTGACCGCATACGAAACCCTAGTGGGTTTGGACTCGCCTCTACGAGAGCGCCCGCCAAAGCAAAGCCGCTAGGCGGGTCGAGGCTGAATCCGAAAGACATGGGATGGGAATCAGTCGGTACCTCTTGGTCGACGGGCACCGATGAGGTCACGTCGGGGACTGACTGCACCGTCGTCTCAGATACGAGTGTGACGTCCAGCAAGCCTTTCGCGAGCGCGCTGGCGTCGTCCGTTTGCTCGGGATTGGCGTGTCGCGGGGAGACGGCGCTCGCCTTCGTCTCAAACGTGAGGTCGATGCCCGACGCGCCCCCCGTTGGGGCGCTGGGGCCGTCGACTCGCTCGACAGCCGACGAGGCGCTGCCTCCTGCTTGGCCTTGGTTGCCCCTCCTCCTCCTCCGTCGGCGGGGGAGAAGACGGGGTGAGCTCGAACGTTGTTCTTCCACTACGCGGGGAAGACATCGTCGATTCCGCCGCCGGCGGGCGGGCTGTCGGCCGCCAATGTCGTTGTCGCGCGGCGGTGGAAGGAGTATCATGTCGTAGCTGCCGTCGAGGGACATGAACTCAAGGCTCCCGAAACGGAGCACCGTCCCGGGTTGGAGAGATTGCTGGAGACTGCCCATCTGGAGCTTGACGGGAAGCTGTTCGTCAACACGCAGCAGGCCCCTACCTGGCGCGCTAACTGTCGGTGTTTCGAGACCGGGGGGTCCCTAGGCCGACGAGTGAATGTCGCCGCGTGCCCCAGCCCAGATGGGTCGAGCGCGAGGGCGAGCGCGAAGGGGGGAGAGCGAGGCGGCCGGAGACCGGCGTGAGAGAGGTGGGAATCCTGCGGCCTTCGTGTTCGTCCCGCGCCCAGGTCGGGTGCGCTTGCAGTAGGGGGTTACAAGCGTCCACGCGGGAGAGGGAGCGAGCGGCTTCAAGCGAGCGCGTATCTCGTCCTCGTCCCCGCGCGGCCAACCCTCTCTAAGAGGGCCCTGGTCCTTCCTTTTATAGGCGTAAGGAGAGGATCCAGGTGTACAATGGGGGTATAGCAGAGTGCTACGTGTCTAGCGGAGGAGAGCTAGCACCCTAAGTACATGCCGTTGTGGCAGCCAGAGAGATCTTGGCACCCAGCTGGTGTGATGTCGTGGCCGTCGGAGGAGCGATGGAGCCTGGCGGAGGGACAGCTGTCGGAGCGGTTGAGTCCTTGCTGACGTCCTCTTGCTTCCGTAAGGGGGCTGAGAGCCGCCGTCGTCACAGAGTATGCGGGGCGCCATCATTGCCTATCTGGCGGAGCGAGCCAGACGGGACGCCGGTCTTGTTCCCTGCGGCCCGAGTCAGCTCGGGGTAGGGTGATGATGGCGCCTCCTATTGATGTGGCTGGTCTGCGCCCTAGGTTGGGCGATGTGGAAGCTCCTCCGAAGCCGAGGTCGAGTTTGCCTTCCGTGGCCGAGGTCGAGTCCGAGCCCCCGGGTCGGGCGAGGCAGAGACCGTCGGCTGAGGCCAGGGCGTAGTCCGAGCCCTGGGGTCGGGCGAAGCGGGGTTCGTCGTCTTCCGGGATTTAGCCCGTGTCCGAGCCCTAGGTCGGGCGGAGCGGAGTTCGCCGTCTTCCGGGACTTAGCCCGTGTCCGAGCTCTGGGTCGGGCGGAGCGGAGTTCGCCGTCTTCCGGGTCTTAGCCCGTGTCCGAGCCCTGGGTCGGGTGGAGCGGAGTTCGCCGTCTTCCGGGTCTTAGCCCGTGTCCGAGCCCTGGGTCGGGCGGAGCGGAGTTCGCCGTCTTTCGGGTCTTAGCCCGTGTCCGAGCCCTAGGTCGGGCGGAGCGGAGTTCGCCGTCTTCCGGGTCTTAGCCCATGTCCGAGCCCTGGGTCGGGCGGAGCGGAGTTTCCTATGGAGCCTTCGGCCGGGCCTGACTGCCTGTCAGTCTCACTCTGTCAAGTGGCACCGCAGCCGGAGTGGCGCAGGTGGCGCTGTCCTTCTGTCAGGCCGGTCAGTGGAGCGGCGAAGTGACGGCGGTCACTTTGGCTCTGCCGGCTGGGGGCGCGTGTCAGGATAAAGGTGTCAGGCCACCTTTGCATTAAATGCTCCTGCGGTTTGGTCGGTCGGTGCGGCGATTTGGTCAGGGTTGCTTCTTGGCGAAGACAGGGCCTCGGGCAAGCCAGAAATATGTTCGCCGCTGGAGGGGGGCCTCGGGCGAGACGGAAATCCTCCGGGGTCGGCTGCCCTTGTCCGAGGCTAGGCTCGGGCGAGGCGTGATCGAGTCCCTCGAATGGACTGATCCCTGACTTAATCGCACCCATCAGGCCTTTGCAACTTTATGCTGATGGGGGTTACCAGCTGAGAATTAGGAGCCTTGAGGGTACCCCTAATTATGGTCCCCGACAAATGGGACGCCCTTGGCTGATTAACTAGGAAAGCTAGTGGATGACTACCTTACCCGAAAGGGGCAAGGGCAGTAGGGGAGTGGTCAGTGTAGGGAGGTCCTTGGGTTGATTTTGCTGCGATGGCGATCAGGCGAGGGATTCCTGCACTGGAGCTTCCTATAAACTGTAGCGGGTTTTCTGAAGCTAGTGAAACTTTGTAAAGGCCTCGTAGTGGTACCCTGCCTCGCTTTCTTGGTAGAGGTGTATGGGTCTGATCAACTCCGTGGCAAATGGGTAACACGACTTGTGGGTAAAGATGCGCAACCTCTGCAGAGTGTAAAACTGGTATACTAGCCGTGCTCACGGTCATGAGCGGCTCAGACACTCACATGATTAATTTATGGAACTTAAACTGCCATTCCATTGCATTTGGGATTATTTTATTATTACTTTTACTTATTATTACTATGGTTCGGTATTTACTTAAACTTAGTAACTGCTAATAAAATTTTGACCAACTTATAAAAGCAATGCTCAGCTTCAGCCTTTATTTCATTGATCAGCCTTACACTTCATGAACTCCCACCTTTGGTGAGTTCATGTCACATTATTCCCCACAACTTGTTGAGCGATGAACATGTGTGAGCTCACCCTTGCTGTCTCACACCCCCCCACAGGTGAAGAACAGGTGGTCAAAGAGGAGTCGCCTAACACTCAGGCTTTCGACTTGATCTAGGTGGCGTCTCCCAGTCAGCTTTCTGGCGCCAAGGATAGATTTTAGTTCCTGCTATATTCATCTTTTATTTTGTAAGACTTCCGCTATGTAATAAGTACTCTGATTTTTACTATGACATTTATCTCTATACACTCTGTTATTATATATGTTGTCTTCTTTGGCGCATGTATGAGATGCACCCGACTTTGCTCCTTAAATCTGGGTGTGACAGAAGTGGTATCAGAGGAAATGTTGACTGTAGGACGAAACCTAGATAGAAATGGACAAAACCCTTACCTACTTACCTTACTCCGAGTCAGTCTATACTTATCTCATCTTGATCCTATCTCACCTTTGCTGTCATACTCTGTTTGCTCTTATCTTTTCTGTTCTAAGACAAGATGGATTTCATACCTTGGAATCCTACATTTATGAACTTTTTAAGAGATAGGAGACCTAAGATAAAAATTAAAACTATTTTCTCTATTAAAAATGTTGGTTGATTGTTCTGATGATAAATGCTTGAGTTGCTTCTTTGATTGATCAAAACATTATAGTTGGTCATCTTAGCATGTACCACCATAAGGTAATGCATTAGCTTTAGTGGATAACACACTAATCTACTTAGCTACTAAATCCCCCACAGTAACATTTCTTGTAATTACTCGCCCTGTCTACAATTCTTGCTTTCTTACCCTATGTTTCTAACCCAGATGGGCTACCCCTATAGTGTTAGGAGAGAGCACTATAGACGTGATCCTCGGTGTGTCATGGTTAAGAAAGGCAAAGGCAGTATATGCCCTGTGCTAAGGGAACCTTAGAACTCACCAATTCCAAAGGAGAAAGATTCGAAGTTGAAATTGCAGTAACTACCACCATCAAATTAGAGTCATTCTTAGTAGATGATAAGTTTATGGGTGGCAACATCCGTGCAGTTAGGGATTTTCTGGATGTCTCTCCAGAGGAGTTACCATTGATGCCACCAGATAGGGAAGTTGAGTTCGCCACTGCTCTCTTACCTGAGACTGCTCTGTCGGTGTTTTGGGTCCGACCGCACACCCGGGATTGCCCCTCAAGGTGTTTTTAGGAGTAGGACGGTGTCGCCGACTGTAGCTAAATGGTTCGTGCCGATGCACGAGGAACAATGGACAACATTTACAGGTTCGGGCCGCTTTGAGATGCGTAACACCCTACGTCCTGGTGAGTGTGCTTTATGTGGTAGATTACAAGGAAGCTCTCTAAAGCTAGAACGTAGAGAGTTGGGGTGGATGGCTGAGCGGTGAGATCGATCGTTCTGAAGGGGTGCCCCCTAGGCCTTATATATTCGACCGTGGGGCAATACATGCGGATATGATAACAATGCGCACCTAAGAGATAGTGAACTGATCGAGTCTATCTTCCTATAATTCTGTCGACTTATCCTCGCCTGGTTCCATTGTACGGGGCTCCAGCGCAGGAAAGTCGGGGTCTCTGTTGTGGTTGCTTGCTCAACGTTGTTGGGGCCATCCAGGCTCACGTCGATCCGGCCTTATGTCGATCTGCCTTACTGATCGTTCTTCCCCAGGCCCACGAAGGGATGACCTTACGATTTATTGGGCCCTTGGGCCTTTTGTGAGGTCTTTTATCCTTCCAGTGGACCCGGGGATATATGTCCCTCACAAGCCCCCGATCTTTGGGTTGATTTTGAGATAATCGGCCCAAAGATCCTAGGTCCAGCTTGCGGTCTTCGTTTATGACAAGGAATGCTTTCCGGGTAGTTTGGTAAAAACAATTTCTTACTATCTCCTTCTGCTCGAAAACTGGTGTTCTGTCTCAAACTCGTGCTTTGGAGGTCAGCATTTCGTACTGTAGGACCCTGAACTTCATTGGGTGCACCGGAGGTGCACCCAATGGGTGTAGCCCCCGAGCTTCGAGTGGATTTTTGAAAATAATCCACTCGAAGGTCTTCATTTCGTGTCCTTTTGCTGAGAGTCATCCTTTCTTTTTCTGAATGCTTTAGAGGTCAGCATTACGTCATCGATATTATGCTTTAGAGGTCAGCATGTATTTTGTCTTTGAAGCCGAGTTCGTGATCTGCCCATATCTTGCTAGGTGGTGCAATTTATTTGATCTGCAACTGATTGGACGTTCGATGGACGTCCCCTGGCTAGTCTTCATGTCGCTTCTGTCGGTCAGACTTTGTACTTCACCGGCTATATTTGGCTTTCCTTTGATCCTTACTAATATCTCATTTTTGTCTTGAGGTATTCATTGTATGCCCTGCACGGATGTGACAGTTTTCAAAAATATACTGATAATTCCTGGGCGTCCCCCCCAATGGGTGTGGGCAAGGGACGGCTTGGTACGCTGAGTGTTTTAGCCGGCTGCTTCTAAGTAGTAATGTGATGTGACAGTGGGTGTAATCATATCGCCCGTGTAGTTGACTGGAGTCCCAATGGGTGTTGCGTTGCGTGAAACGGCGTCAGCCGCCCGACGTATCTTCAGACGGGTTGAAGCGTATATTGAATATTTTGCGACTGTTCAGTGACCGTGGTAGGAGGTGAGCGGTTGCCTTCTTCTTCTATAAATAGTGCCTTTGCCTCTCCAGTTTTTTCACATCTCTTGCTACTCTCTGCTGCTTGCTTTCTTCTTCTCCCTTTATCTCCACCATGGGCAAGAGTAACAAACGCAAGCGCGAGCCGACTCCTCCATCGGAGGACTTCGGCGACTCAGAATACTCGGAGGAGGAGTTCTCCTCCGAGTCCGAGGGGTCTCCGGCTCCCGTCTCTCCCCCGGCGTCGTCTGACGATTCAGATGACTCCTAGGGGATTGTTGCGGAGGTCTGGACTTACATCCGGGCCGTCGAGCGCTCCGGGCTCGAGGGCTCGGATGAGTCAGAGTACTCCTCAGACGAGGAGGACTCTTTGGACTCGTCCGAGGAGGGCGGCGGCGGCGATGGCGGAGACGACGACGACGACGGAGGCGATGATGACGACGGCGACGATGACGGTGACGGCGGCAGCAGGGGCGGCAACGGCGGCAGCGGCAGGGGCAGCAACAAAGTCAGTGGCTAGATGCCACTGGTCTATAGATGTTAGTATGGATTAGAAGTAGTATAGTGAAATAATGTAGTAGTAGTTAGTAGTGTAGAGTAGTAGAGTGTAGTGTAGTAGTAGTAGTAGTAGAGTGTAGTGTAGTAGTAGTGGTAGTAGTAGGGAAGTATCAACTCATAACGAGTTGATTTGTAAGTTCTGTAACTTCCCTTAATGAAGAATGACTTCGTCTCCTCCTGTGTTGATTATTTTGCTTCGTAGTCAATTGATGATTGTCGTGATATTTACTGTCCATGATGTTCTCTGTCTGTTATGCTTGTGTCATAACTTGGAGTTTTTAGGTCATTCCTCTGTTTGCTTTATCTGTGAAGTCCATCCCTCTGGAGTAGTAGTTGAGTCATTCGGGCATCATATCGTCGCTTTTAGGGGTGATGGCCGAGTTATTATTGTCAACATTTACGCTTTTGAAGTAGCGTCCGAGTGATGACGAAGCCACATCAGCGTTTCAGAATTAACGTTGGAATGACTGATGACCATGTCGGCGCTTTTAGAGGTAACAGCCGAGTGACTTATGACGACGTCGGCGTTTTAGAGATAACTGCCGAGTGACTGAAGACGACGTCGGCGTTTTAGAGGTAACTGCCGAGTGAATGATAGTAACGTCGGCGTTTTAGAAATAACAGCCGAGTTAGAACGGGCTGCGTCGGCCACTTTGAAGGTAATAGCCGAGTGATGATGTGGCACACCGGTGCTTTAGAAGTAACCGCCGGGTGATGACATGGCACACCGGTGTTTTAGAAGTAACCGTCGGGTGATGACTGGGCGCTTTTTGGAAACGGTATCTGGCCCGGGAAGATCCCATATGTACTGCGCTTTCAGCCGCCTCTGCTTTCCGTGCCCTAGTTCTTGCTTTCCTGCCTCCAGATCCTTTCTGTCCTTTTGCAATTCGGCTCCCGCTCTGTTCGCCCTCATTGGTCTACAAGAATTGTCTCTGGCGAACTTTGATCAGACTCTTGAAGATATGGTTCCAGAGGACCTGTTATCAGAGCCAGCGGATGGTGACGCGATGGATGTTTGTGCTGATGTGTTCGACGCCGGGTTGGGGTCATCCCGGGCAGTGTCCCGCGCCTCATCAACCTTAGAGCGCGGTCTTGAGGGTCAGGAAACTGACTTGGATCATCTTGCTCTCATGGAAGTAACTGAGGGGCCTTCAGCCTTAGAGGCGGCTGCCGCAGAGAACTTGGCCCTCAAGGATGGTGTTGACGCTTACCCAGCCCCCGAGGGTGTTGCCGGGGATGATTCGGCTCGGGTGGGAAGCGCAAGCCACGACCTAGCCCCTGAGGGTGTTGCCGGAGACGATCCGGCTCAAGTGGGCAGCGCGAGCTATGACCCAGCCCCCGAGGGTGTCCGAGCGGGGTCTCCCTCTTGTACTTCCATGGATGTTCACGCAGGATCTCCTCCACACTCTGGTTGCATGGTGGTAGCCCAAGCTTTTGGTCAGGGAGTCGCTTTAGAGGCTAGCGTTCCTGACAACCAAGTTTTGGGCTCTACTGATGACACTGAATTGGTTCCTACTGGTTCATTGCAAGTTGCTCCGGATGGTGACCCTACGCCAAGCCATCAATTGATTTCTCACAATTTGGGAGTCCCCTCATTCTTCTCCAACCTCCAGGTACTATGCTATATTCTAGTTTGACTTTTACACCTGACGAACTGCTGTCTTTGCACTCATCTGCTCTCGATATCAGGCATTGGTGGACGAGATGGCTAGTCAGCTGAAGTTACAGGGTGCTTCTGTTCTAGAAAGAGCTTCGTCTCTGGCTCATTGGAATCCAGTGCTGCTTCAACAGCGTGTCTCTGACTTAGAGGCGACGAATGCTGGTTGGTGCTTTTCTACTTCCCTTCGTCTACCTTATTAAACTGCTTCTCAATTTGACTCTTTTGCTTGATTGTTTCTCGCTAGATATGGCTCGACAGTTTTCTGTTCTTGAAGAGAAGCATTCTCAAAGCCAGGCTGAACTGGTCCGGCGGTGCTCTGATTTTGAGGAAAGGTGTTCCCAAAGCCAGACTGAGCTGGCTCAGGTCTCTGCTGCTCTGAATGATGCTAACATGCTGAATTCTACTCTTCGCGCTCAGCTTGATTCTGAAAAGGTGACTTATGAATCTGCGCCTTGTGTTGCTGTGTTCTTATTGCTTGCTTGATGTTTGAAGAAGCTGATTCTTGTTTGCAGGAAGAAAAACGTGCCCTTGTTGCTTCTCGTGACAATCTTGACAGGCTATATCGTGTCTCTAGCAACTCGTTGACCATCCTGGAGAGGAGTCATCGCTTCACCATGGAGGAGTTAGACAATCATCGCTGTAAGCTGCAGGAATCCACGGATGACGTGATCCGTCTCAGGCAGTTGATATCGGCTAAGGATGCTGCTATCAAGGAACTGCGTGCTTCCAAGAAGTCCATCGCCCAGGAGCTGGAGACCGCTCAGCTGACTGTCAAAGTTGTTGAAGAAACTTCTGTTACTCTGAGGGCCCAGCGCGACAGAGCCATGGATAAAGCCATTCGCGCGGGGCGAATCTTGATGAGGAGACCTAGCGTGATTGTTCCCGATGATATAAGGGCTGATGTGAACGCTGCTCCTGATTCCTCGAGTCGCCCTTCTTCGTCGGTTGCTCCTGAGAAGAGTGTTGCAAAATAGAGAAACATTGCGTGCTTTGAGCACGCGGTTATCGTGCTCGGATATTTGTTTAGAGGACACCAACTCGACATTTGAATACTACTGTTACTCTCCTATTGTTTTAGAATTCAGCAGTACATAAATTTGCAGGAGTAAAATGTTGTATGATGATTTTGAAATTTCTTCACGGGATATAGAGATCACCCCTATATGAGTAATCGTAAGCATGTGGAATCGCCTTAAGTCGTTGCTGACTTAAATCGATCGCTCCATTAGCAGGGCATAGTGGTCACCCTGAGTTAAGTAAGCGTGAGCATGTTGCACCGTCTTAAGTCGTTGCCGACTTAAGCCGATTGCTCCGTTAGCAGGGCATAGTGGTCACCCCGAGTTAGGTAAGCGTGAGCATGTTGCACCGTCTTAAGTCGTTGCCGACTTAAGCCGATTGCTCCATTAGCAGGGCATAGTGGTCACCCCGAGTTAGGTAAGCGTGAGCATGTTGCACCGTCTTAAGTCGTTGCCGACTTAAGCCGATTGCTCCGTTACCAGGGCATAGTGGTCACCCCGAGTTAGGTAAGCGTGAGCATGTTGCACCGTCTTAAGTCGTTGCCGACTTAAGTCGATTGCTCCGTTAGCAGGGCATAGTGGTCACCCCGAGTTAGGTAAGCGTGAGCATGTTGCACCGTCTTAAGTCGTTGCCGACTTAAGCCGATTGCTCCGTTAGCAGAGCATAGTGGTCACCCGAGTTAAGTAAGCGTGAGCATGTTGCACCGTCTTAAGTCGTTGCCGACTTAAGCCGATTGCTTTGTTAGCAGGGCATAGTGGTCACCCCGAGTTAAGTAAGCGCGAGCATGTTGCACCGTATTAAGTCGTTGCCGACTTAAGCCGATTGCTCCGTTAGCAGGGCATAGTGGTCATCCCGAGTTAAGTAAGAATGTAGGTCGATCATGAACAAACTGAGTATTCTTGAAGCCTTGTTTATTGATGACATATTTCCCATTTTACAGAGTACATCATCGTCCCGATAGCTTTTGAAATACAGCTAGGGATAAAATTTCCTGAGGTGTTCTATATTCTAGGAGTTCCCAATTTCCGTGCCGTCCATCTGAGTGAGACGATATGATCCCGGCCGAGTGACTTCTGCTACTATGAATGGTCCTTCCCATAGGGGTGATAACTTGTGTCGTCCCTCCCCCGTTAGAATTCGGCGGAGGACGAGGTCTCCCACTGCAAAGGATCGTTGTCGCACGGCCTTGTCGTGATAGCGTCTTAGAGTCTACTGGTATCGTGCTGATTGAATTACTGTGTTCAGCCGTTCTTTTTCGAGTACATCAATATCCTCCAGCCTAGTAGCTTCGGCTTCTGCTATGCTTTCAAAGACCAACCTTGGCGCCCCAAACTTGAGATCAGCGGGTAATACTGCCTCTGACCCATAGACCATGAAGAAAGGAGTGTTTCCATGCAGAGCTCGGCTAGGTTGAGTTCTTAGGCTCCAAACGACGTAGGGCAATTCCCTTATCCACTTTCCTGCGAACTTTTCATTTTTATCGAAGACCTTTTTCCTAAGTGCCTCCAATATCATCCCGTTAGCTCGTTCAACCTGCCCGTTGGCTCTTGGGTGTGCTACCGAAGCATACTTGGTCTGAATGCTCTTTTGCTCGCAGAAATCGAAGAACTCTAAACTGGTGAAGTTGGATCCTAGGTCAGTTATGATACTGTTCGATATTCCGAATCTGAATATTATGTCTTGTATGAATTCCACGGCCTTGGCTGAGGTTAAAGAAGCAATGGGTTTGAATTCTATCCATTTAGTGAACTTGTCGATTGCTACCAGTACATGAGTGTATCCTCCTTGAGCTTTCTTGAAAGGTCCAATCATATCCAGTCCCCAGCATGCGAACGACCAAGTTACTGGTATGGTCTGCAGTTGCTGTGCTGGTAGATGTTGTTGCTTTGACAAATACTGGCAAGCTTCGCACTTCTGAACTAACTCGGCCGCATCACTTTTCGCTGTTGGCCAATAGAATCCTGGCCTGAAGACCTTCCCGACTAGTGTCTTGGATGCTGCGTGTATTCCACATTGCCCAGCATGGACCTCATCTAGAAGTTGCTTCCCCGTAGATGAGAGAATGCATTTCATGAGGACACCCGATGCACCTCTTCTGTATAGTGTCTCCCCAATGAGTGTGTAGTGAGCTGACTGTCTAGCGATGCGCTCGGCTGCATTTTTGTCATCTGGTTCCTCTTCATTCTTTATATATCTGATGATCGGCTTTTGAAGCGTCCCCAATCCTCTGGGACTCAAATGTGATACAATTACTAGTCCCAGGAGGCTAGTAAACACATTTATACAACAGATGATTTCAGATCTGCTTAAACGGGACAAACCTATAAAGGTGGCGATCAACTTTAAGAGTTGGTCCACAACTCGGGACATATCATCAGAGTGGGGCTGAAGCAGCCCAATATACGCAGCGAAGCAAATCAGCGGTCCAACAGCCACAGGCAAGGTTGGGAACAGGCGTAACTCTTACCCGATCTCCTTTTTCTGAAAAACAACAAATAAGCAAGGGTGAGTACAAACGTACTCAGCAGCCCACCTTCACCCGCGGAATGGGGAAATCAGATATAATGCATGGAATATGTGGAGCTCAGGATATTTTGCAGAAACAGCAATATTTTATGCAGAGTTGTTTTGAAAAACATTTTGTATTTTTGCAAAGCGCATCCTCTTCAAAAGGAGCAGGAAGTTTTTCAGTATTATAACAAAATCCCCCTGGACTAAACCATCCATGTATCTCAGTAGTTTCCCACTGGTTTTCATTTTCAAAAACAGCTACTAGACTTCCTGTCCACCATAGCTCACGGCTCAACCGCCAGACCTTTTTAAAAACCACTTTTCTCAAAAGCACCCCTTTTTGAAAACAAAACATTAATTGTCATACCATACCAGACTCGTCCATTCCTGTGGACACAGACTATTCGAATAGGTTTGAACTCTGCGCAGAGGTGTACACTTTACCCACTAGTCCGGCTCTGCGATCTCATAGCTAGTGAGACCCGAATCCGAATCTCTTTCTTTCCTCGCACGTCCTAACCTTAACGGTTATACCGGAAGGAGTCAGGCCACCGCCATGTCCAAACCGGACAAAACATTCCCCCTCCTTATCCTCCCGGTGCTCCCCAGCCTTCATAACCCTGGGGTTGGACCGTACGAGTTCAGATTGAGTGACTGCCCACACAGTCTCGAGTGGTTGTACTTATCATGAGTACAGGTAGTGAAGGATGACAAACCGGTCCTTATATGAGGGGACAATCCTTCTGCTCACGCCTAAACCAGCTGAGCCATCACCTTAGGCCCTCCCCTAAACCAGGGAGTCCCTGATCATCCCCACTCAAAGGTGATAAGGGTGAAAACCCTTCATCATACACATTTTGAAAAGCATTTTCTCTTGAAAACTCACACCTTTCCTCAAATCATTTGTAACAATTATATCAGGGATTGATTGCGGCAAGCGGCTGGGTGGCCATAATAACTTGTCTCAAAATCATATTATGCATAAAATAACAGGCTAAGGGTTGTGGTTGTAAAATCATAGGTAATTTATGCATCAAAGGGATCCAGTGAGCTTGTCGTGCTTATTCGGCGAAGGGGGAAGGGGAGCTCGCGAAACTGGCTTCTGGCTCCACCGCCTGGCGTAGACTTGCAGATCTGGCCTCCACGAGACGACACAAACGCTCCGATAACTATGCAACATGAACAAGCAAACATACAAACCAGCAAGTATACCAACAAATATTTAGTATAGTGGTCAGAATAGCGATATATGGATGGGTAGAGTCTTGAGTAGAATCTGTGTCATGTGGTGTTGTGATATTACTGGTGGTGGAGCGGAGGTGCTTACCAGGAGGGTGGACTGGAGGCGAAGCGACACTATGCGTGTAGCCGGCAGAGCGGAGTAACTGAGTGGGTGGGGTGTTTGCCTTGGCTGAGGGTGTTGAGTGTGTGTGGAGAGGGAGAGGGTAGCTGGGTGTATTTATAGCTGGGTGTCTGTGGTGTAGCACAGTGAAGTTCACTGTTGGTGAGAATAGTGACGAATGAATCGTCTGACTTAGTATGAACAGGAGAGTTATAGGCAGAATATGGGACAAGAGTATTTTGGGAGTTTTTCTGGAATATGAACCATGCTTAAGGGATGACATGGCTGGATAGGGAATAGTTTGATAAGAATTTAGAAACGAGAATTATTGGAATCTGAGTTTGGGAGCCTGGTTCGAAGGAATCTCAAAGTTAAGCGTGCTCAACTTGGAGAAACCTGGGATGGGTGACCAGATGGGAAGTTCCCACTGGAAGGAAAATCACAGTCACCGAAGTTCGTATGACTGGAACATGGGTCTGGCTGGTCTTAGGTGGACTGGACAGCATGATGGATGAGTAGTTGAAATTTGGGATAACTAGATGACCGATGAATAGTAACGATGAATAGTGGCGACAGAAAAGTAATTATAGATATCATCGATGAATAGTAACGATGATAAATAGTAATTGTAAATAGTAACGATGGTGAATAGTAACGATGAATAGTAACGGTGAATAGTGATGGTGAATAGTCGTATGAACGAACGATGAACGATGAATAGGAACTATGAACGAACGATGAATAGGAACTATGAACGAACGGACGAACGATCGAATGATCGGACGAACGAACGATCGGAATTTCGGCAGCATAACGGCAGGACAAAGATTATCTGGAAGAACGATGAATAGGGACCATGAACGAACGATGAACGATGAATAGGAACTATGAACGAACGATGAACGATCGAATGATCGAACGAACGAACGATCCGAATTTCGGCAGCATAACGGCAGGACAAAGTTTATTTGGATGAACGAACGGACGAACGATCGAATGATCGGACGAACGAACGATCGGAATTTCGGCAGCATAACGACAGGACAAAGATTATCTAGAAGAACAATGAATAGGGACTATGAACGAACGATGATCGATGAATAGGAACTATGAACGAACGATGAACGATCGAATGATCGAACGAACGAACGATCGGAATTTCGGCAGCATAACAGTAGGAAAAAGATTATTTGGACGAACGAACGGATGAACGATCGAATGATCGGACGAACGGATGAACGAACCATGAACGATCGGACGAACGATCGAACGATCGGACGAACGAACGAACAAACTAAGAACAGGGGACGAACGATCGAAGAACGATCGAACGATCCTTGTGCTGGTGTGTGCTTGTGTGGAACATGGAGTGGGTGTGTGGGGGGGGAAGAGAGTTGCCATGAAATGGCTTGGGGTGGGATGAGAGGAGGCCCTTGCCCCTCTATTTATAGCCATGGTGGGGGGATTAGGGGGAGGGATGAGAGCATTAGTGGGAGGATGAGAGGATTAGTGGGAGATTAGCATGTATTTGTCTTGTATAAGTGTAATTAGCTTGTAGAGCTCACCGTATGACACCGGAGGCGTACGTATACGTATGAGCATGAGGAAAGTTATGAAGAAAATATTTGTAGGGACTTGAAAAATGATTCTAAAGGTATTTCTCAAGAGGAAAATACTTGGAGATATATCGGTGGAATATTTGGGCAATATTTCTGGAAAGAAATTGAGGGGAACATTTGGGAAATATCTGGGCAATATTTCTGGAAAGAACTTGAAGGGGATTACTCGGGAAATATTTGTAGGATATTTTGAGGAGGACTTTGGAGAAAATATAGACCACTATATTTTATTTGTTGATATCAACTCGCAAACAAACATTTTGAAATGAAATTTGAAATTCATTTTGAATTTAGAGCGAGTTTGAGAAAATTTCAGAATTTGAATTTTTGGGATGCTACAAATCTACCCCACTTAAAAGGAATCTCGTCCTCGAGATTCGGCTTAGAAGGGTTATGGGTATAGCTTTACTTCAGCTACATATCTTCACTTTGCAGACTCTTCGAGGAGATGGAACTTCAACAAAAGCCGGCCTTTGAGGAGCATCTGGTTGCTGATTGTAAACGCTGATTCTGGCTACTCAAAGATCATCTTCAGGCTTCTAGGTTTCGCTTGGCAGCTAGCTTATTGAAGAAGCATCGATGCCAACACGCAAACCTTCCTCTTGCGAACTCCCACATGGATTCCTTTCTTGAATGGTCTTCTGGTGCTTCATCAACAAAACTTGGGTGACCACTTCTCATCCAGAAACTTATAAGCTTGGACGATCTGGTCCTCCACAAGCTTGCTACATGCCTTCTTCTTTTTCTCCATAGCAGGAACCTTACTGGAATACTACCCCACTTAAAAAGAATGAGGGTAGAACTTTTGAATCTTGGGGATTTGAACTCCTTGAAGTACCTCATAACAAGGGTGTTACGGGGCCTTCTTCTGCTGTTGCTGCTTGAGCAGGCTGCGGAGAAATGACCGACACAGGGTTGATTCTGGGAGAACCTTCTTCTTATCTTCTCTTCACTATCTTCTTTTCTCTTCTCACTTTTCACTTTTCACTGCCTCTTTCTTTCTCTTTGCTCTTCCCACTGGAGGATTCTATCGATGAGTATTACCATCATATAGAGGAGGAAACCAAAGACTATGAACCATGTACAACAGTCTTCAACCCAAGAATCACCAAGCATTGTGATCTTAGGGGC
This sequence comes from Zea mays, assembly GCF_902167145.1. Lineage (NCBI taxonomy): Eukaryota > Viridiplantae > Streptophyta > Magnoliopsida > Poales > Poaceae > Zea > Zea mays. Next base: position 155,238,477 of record NC_050102.1, read on the forward strand.
GAGGGAGTGGAAAATGGAGTTGCTTGCGAATTGGCAGAGGGGATTTATCTGGAGTGTGCTTTGCTTTGAGCGAGATGGGAGTTGAGGGAGCTGGTGGGGGGGGGGGGGTTTATAGGCGAGCGGGGGTGTTCGGTTGTGGAGTAGTGGTGATGGAGTAGGTGCTACGCGGCAACAGGTGCGACAAGGGGAGGGGGCCTGGTGTTGCCGACGATGATGGCGGCGGTGGGTGCGCTGGAAAGGGGGGGTGGGCGGCGGTAGTGCGCTGCAAAAGGGGCATGGGCGGCGGTGCTAGTGCGCATGGAGGCGGGCACGCGTGCGGGGGCACGAGTGAGTGGTGGGGTCGATGACCCTGATGTTTGTGGTCTCTGGTTCCAAGAATCTTTGCCTCTCTGTATGGTAATAACTCCTTCTGTCCTCTTTTCCTGTTTACTTTGACTCACGGGCAGTGCTTTGATTCTCACGGTCGGTCCTTTTGACTGAGCGGCTGGACTGGTTTCTTCTGTAGCTTAATCCAGGCTTCAAGGGTAAGCTTTCCGGTATCTTCTTGGGTAAGGTGCTTTTCTCTTGAGATGGGTTAAGATGAGAATGGAAGCATAAGGTGAGGATTAGCTCTAATTTGTTATCTATGTTTTTAGAGAAAACCTTTCTTAAAAAAGAAAGAAAACACACAAGCTCAGCAATGATAAGCATAAACAAATAAAATGTTTTGAATAAGGGAAGAATAGAGTTTTTCCCAAGCACGGACTACTCAGAATCGGGGCTAAGCATAACTACTGTTGCTCGACTCCTGAATTGAGAACTATGCTAAATGCGACTTATGAGCACTAACGTTAAAGCATCACATATGCACTCAAAAGGGGAGAAAACATCAAGCGAAATTCATTTTGAAATGCCCTAGGGGGCCACACAATTAGAGTTTTTCAAAACACGAGACTACACGATTACCTCTCATACATGCAGGGCTCTAGCCAAAGTGAAGAAAAACTTCACTACCCAATGCATGCAGAGGACTGGGCATAACTAACTTCAGACCAGGCAGCTTCTCTTCTGGCAAGGCTAGCGCACAACTTCAATCTGAGATATCTCCTAGATGGGTCAAGAGGGAACTGATGTTGATGACTTCTTCTGGCGGCGACTGAGATGGCAACCCGGGGTCGAACTCTTCTTCAAGCGGGACTGGCTCTTGTAGCTCCTCAGAGGGCGGCGGTGCTGGCGGGGTGCTTGCAGCTTCTTCCTTGACTTCAAGGGATGGTGTTGGAATCTTCTTCATGGTGAGGGGCTCAAACAACTCTGGCGGGGGATCTTGGGAGGACTCGGGGTGCTCTTGCTTATCCATAGCCTGAGGGGAGACTGGAATTCCTTCCAAGACTATGGCTCCTTCCGGGAGTTCCCAAGTCTTCTTTTCTCCTCTGGTAGAGACCGGGTGACCTTCAAGAATCTGGGGATCTTCAGCTCTCCTGGGTTGAACTGGGTTGGATGGAGCGGGCTCTTGGATCCGCAGGGCTCTATGTTGGTTGTGGGTTACCAAGTAGGCCTGCATCAACTTCTGGACATGCTCATCCTTGGCTTGCTTCAGGGCTTCAACAGCAATGACTTCACGACTTTCCAAGGCAGCTACACGGGCTTGAGCTGTGGTGAGATCCACATGGAGCTTACGGTTGAGCTTCTCTGCATCTTCTGCTCGGGCAATCATCTGACGGTGGTGCCGAGCCAAGAAATCATACTGTGCATCTAGGGTGAGCAGGTAGGCAGTGAGGTACACGACTGAGGGGTCGTCCTCAAGCAACTGCTGCCCTTCCAATGCATGCATCCTGGCCATCCAAACGGGATGGTTTCCCTGAAAGGGCGGAAAGAATCTGAGCAGTGTGTCGGCCACTTCTTCTTCATAGATCTGACACAGGGCCCTCAATGCCTTGCGAGCGACGACTTGGCAGGTGTCTTTGAATCTATGCCCAGCAGCAGTGACACTCCATTCCACATGGTGCGGACTGGATCCAATGTATACAGTCACGACACACTTCTCCGTGCCATGCTCGACGAATTCACGACCATCATACTCTGGTTGGCTCCTGATTCCGAGGCGGACTGTGCATGCTCTCACCAACTTGGGGAAACCATCTTCATTCTGGCAAAAGCTGGTTTGGCAGCGAACCTCCATCTGACTTCTGAGAGAAGGAAAGGGGGAAAACATTTTTGAAATGAAGGGATGAGAGCAAGAATTTTTTTAAGAAAATAGTTTTGACTCAAAAACTTTTGATCGGGCTAAGGGTTACGTCCTGCGACCAACCTAACAGCTTTGATACCACCTGAAGCGTCCCCAATCCTCTGGGACTCAAATGTGATACAATTACTAGTCCCAGGAGGCTAGTAAACACATTTATACAACAGATGATTTCAGATCTGCTTAAACGGGACAAATCTATAAAGGTGGCGATCAACTTTAAGAGTTGGTCCACAACTCGGGACATATCATCAGAGTGGGGCTGAAGCAGCCCAATATACGCAGCGAAGCAAATCAGCGGTCCAACAGCCACAGGCAAGGTTGGGAACAGGCGTAACTCTTACCCGATCTCCTTTTTCTGAAAAACAACAAATAAGCAAGGGTGAGTACAAACGTACTCAACAGCCCACCTTCACCCGCGGAATGGGGAAATCAGATATAATGCATGGAATATGTGGAGCTCAGGATATTTTGCAGAAACAGCAATATTTTATGCAGAGTTGTTTTGAAAAACATTTTGTATTTTTGCAAAGCGCATCCTCTCCAAAAGGAGCAGGAAGTTTTTCAGTATTATAACAAAATCCCCCTGGACTAAACCATCCAGGTATCTCAGTAGTTTCCCACTGGTTTTCATTTTCAAAAACAGCTACTAGACTTCCTGTCCACCATAGCTCACGGCTCAACCGCCGGACCTTTTTAAAAACCACTTTTCTCAAAAGCACCCCTTTTTGAAAACAAAACATTAATTGTCATACCATACCAGACTCGTCCATTCCTGTGGACACAGACTATTCGAATAGGTTTGAACTCTGCGCAGAGGTGTACACTTTACCCACTAGTCCGGCTCTGCGATCTCATAGCTAGTGAGACCCGAATCCGAATCTCTTTCTTTCCTCGCACGTCCTAACCTTAACGGTTATACCGGAAGGAGTCAGGCCACCGCCATGTCCAAACCGAACAAAACATTCCCCCTCCTTATCCTCCCGGTGCTCCCCGGCCTTCATAACCCTGGGGTTGGACCGTACGAGTTCAGATTGAGTGACTGCCCACACAGTCTCGAGTGGTTGTACTTATCATGAGTACAGGTAGTGAAGGATGACAAACCGGTCCTTATATGAGGGGACAATCCTTCTGCTCACGCCTAAACCAGCTGAGCCATCACCTTAGGCCCTCCCCTAAACCAGGGAGTCCCTGATCATCCCCACTCAAAGGTGATAAGGGTGAAAACCCTTCATCATACACATTTTGAAAAGCATTTTCTCTTGAAAACTCACACCTTTCCTCAAATCATTTGTAACAATTATATCAGGGATTGATTGCGGCAAGCGGCTGGGTGGCCATAATAACTTGTCTCAAAATCATATTATGCATAAAATAACAGGCTAAGGGTTGTGGTTGTAAAATCATAGGTAATTTATGCATCAAAGGGATCCAGTGAGCTTGCCGTGCTTATTCGGCGAAGGGGGAAGGGGAGCTCGCGGAACTGGCTTCTGGCTCCACCGCCTGGCGTAGACTTGCAGATCTGGCCTCCACGAGACGACACGAACGCTCCGATAACTATGCAACATGAACAAGCAAACATACAAACCAGCAAGTATACCAACAAATATTTAGTATAGTGGTCAGAATAGCGATATATGGATGGGTAGAGTCTTGAGTAGAATCTGTGTCATGTGGTGTTGTGATATTACTGGTGGTGGAGCGGAGGTGCTTACCAGGAGGGTGGACTGGAGGCGAAGCGACACTATGCGTGTAGCCGGCAGAGCGGAGTAACTGAGTGGGTGGGGTGTTTGCCTTGGCTGAGGGTGTTGAGTGTGTGTGGAGAGGGAGAGGGTAGCTGGGTGTATTTATAGCTGGGTGTCTGTGGTGTAGCACAGTGAAGTTCACTGTTGGTGAGAATAGTGACGAATGAATCGTCTGACTTAGTATGAACAGGAGAGTTATAGGCAGAATATGGGACAAGAGTATTTTGGGAGTTTTTCTGGAATATGAACCATGCTTAAGGGATGACATGGCTGGATAGGGAATAGTTTGATAAGAATTTAGAAACGAGAATTATTGGAATCTGAGTTTGGGAGCCTGGTTCGAAGGAATCTCAAAGTTAAGCGTGCTCAACTTGGAGAAACCTGGGATGGGTGACCAGATGGGAAGTTCCCACTGGAAGGAAAATCACAGTCACCGGAGTTCGTATGACTGGAACATGGGTCTGGCTGGTCTTAGGTGGACTGGACAGCATGATGGATGAGTAGTTGAAATTTGGGATAACTAGATGACCGATGAATAGTAACGATGAATAGTGTCGACGGAAAAGTAATTATAGATATCATCGATGAATAGTAACGATGATAAATAGTAATGGTAAATAGTAACGATGATGAATAGTGTATGTGAATAGTAACGATGAATAGTAACGGTGAATAGTGATGGTGAATAGTCGTATGAACGAACGATGAACGATGAATAGGAACTATGAACGAACGATGAACGATGAATAGGAACTATGAACGAACGGACGAACGATCGAATGATCGGACGAACGAACGATCGGAATTTCGGTAGCATAACGGCAGGACAAAGATTATCTGGAAGAACGATGAATAGGGACCATGAACGAACGATGAACGATGAATAGGAACTATGAACGAACGATGAACGATTGAATGATCGAACGAACGAACGATCCGAATTTCGGCAGCATAACGGCAGGACAAAGATTATTTGGATGAACGAACGGACGAACGATCGAATGATCGGACGAACGAACGATCGGAATTTCGGCAGCATAACGGCAGGACAAAGATTATCTAGAAGAACGATGAATAGGGACTATGAACGAACGATGATCGATGAATAGGAACTATGAACGAACGATGAACGATCGAATGATCGAACGAACGAACGATCAGAATTTCGGCAGCATAACGGTAGGAAAAAGATTATTTGGACGAACGAACGGATGAACGATCGAATGATCGGACGAACGGACGAACGAACCATGAACGATCGGACGAACGATCGAACGATCGGACGAACGAACGAACAAACTAAGAACAGGGGACGAACGATCGAACGATCCTTGTGCTGGTGTGTGCTTGTGTGGAACATGGAGTGGGTGTGTGTGGGGGGGGAAGAGAGTTTCCATGAAATGGCTTGGGGTGGGATGAGAGGAGGCCCTTGCCCCTCTATTTATAGCCATGGTGGGGGGATTAGGGGGAGGGATGAGAGCATTAGTGGGAGGATGAGAGGATTAGTGGGAGATTAGCATGTATTTGTCTTGTATAAGTGTAATTAGCTTGTAGAGCTCACCGTATGACACCGGAGGCGTACGTATACGTATGAGCATGAGGAAAGTTATGAAGAAAATATTTGTAGGGACTTGAAAAATGATTCTAAAGGTATTTCTCAAGAGGAAAATACTTGGAGATATATCGGTGGAATATTTGGGAAATATTTCTGGAAAGAAATTGAGGGGATCATTTGGGAAATATCTGGGCAGTATTTCTGGAAAGAACTTGAAGGGGATTACTCGGGAAATATTTGTAGGATATTTTGAGGAGGACTTTGGAGAAAATATAGACCACTATATTTTATTTGTTGATATCAACTCGCAAACAAACATTTTGAAATGAAATTTGAAATTCATTTTGAATTTAGAGCGAGTTTGAGAAAATTTCAGGATTTGAATTTTTGGGATGCTACAGCTTTCTCCAGTCATCAGAATCTGACTCTGGTTGGTTCACGATATTACATTCTTCTGTCTGGTCCATTGAGATGCTCGGATGCGGTATTTCTTGTACGAAGATTCCAGGTGGGGCCTGAGTTCGACTGGATCCCAACTTGGACAACACATCAGCTGCCGTGTTTCGATCTCTTTCTACATGATGAAATTCCAGACCTTCGAATTTATCTTCTAGTTTCCGGACGGCGGTGCAGTACTTTCCCATTGAATCGCTCGAACAGTCCCATTCTTTGTTTATCTGGCTTATGGCTACCAAGGAATCTCCATATACCATCAGTCTCTTGATGCCTAGTGATATAGCAATGTTCCGTCCATGAATCAGAGCTTCATATTCGGCTGCGTTGTTGGAGGCTGGAAATAGCAACTGGAGGGCATATTTGAGGTGCTCGCCTCCGGGTGTGGTAAAGAGAATTCCCGCGCCTGCTCCCTGCAGTTTCAACGAGCCATCAAAATACATTTGCCATACTTCTGCAGTTTCTGGGTTGTCTGGTACTTGTTGTTTAGTCCATTCTGATACGAAGTCAACCAATGCTTGAGTTTTGATGGCAGTGCGAGGTCGAAATTCGATGTCATGAGATCCCAGTTCACAGGCCCACTTGGCTATTCGGCCAATGGCTTCCTTGTTGTGAAGAATATCCCCTATCGGAAAACCAGTGACTACTATGACTTTGTGGTCATCAAAGTAGTGACGTAGCTTGCGGGCAGTTAGAAGTACTGCATATAATAGCTTCTGAACTTGAGGATACTTTTTCTTTGAGGGACCCAGAACTTCACTGATGAAATAAACAGGATGTTGCACTGGGTAGGCATGTCCTTCTACTATTCGCTCGACTACCAACGCGGTGCTTACCATGTGAGTTGTGCAAGAGATATATAGCAGCAAACCTTTAGCTGGTTGAGTTGACGTGGCTCGCCGTGGCGGCTTTAGCACTGGTGGTGTCGTCAAGAATTTTTTCAGTGCATCTAGGGCTTCCTGTGCTTCTGAAGTCCACTGAAACTTATCCACTTTCTTGAGTAGCTGGTAAAATGGTAAGCCTCTTTCTCCCAGCCTGGATATGAATCTACTCAGGGCTGCCATACATCCGGTAAGTCTCTGAACTTTCTTTTGTGATCGTGGTGCCTCCATTTTCATGATGGCTTCAATCTTATCCGGATTAGCTTCAATTCCCCGGTGGCTGACAATAAATCTGAGTAGCTTTCCTGCCAGTACCCCAAAGACACATTTTTCGGGATTAAGCTTCCATCGATATTGCCGTAGACTGTTGAAAACCAGCTGTAAATCCTCGATGAAATTTTCCGAGTTCTCTGTTTTGATTACCACATCATCTACATAGGCTTCCACATGCTTGCCCCAGTGATCGGCTAAGCATGTTTGAATGGCTCTCTGATAAGTCGCTCCAGCGTTTTTGAGGCCGAACGGCATGGAGGTATAGCAGAAAGCACCGAACGGAGTGATGAACGCTGTTTTTTCCTCGTCTTCTTTTGCCAGGCTAATCTGATGATATCCGGAGTAGCAATCCAGGAAAGATAGCACAGAACATCCAGCGGTGGAATCTACCACCTGATCTATCCTAGGAAGCCCGAAGGGATCCTTTGGATAGTGTTTGTTGAGATCTGTGTGGTCGACGCACATGCGCCAATCCACTTTATTCTTTTTTAGTACAAGAACTGGGTTGGCTAACCACTCGGGATGTAACACCTCTCTGATAAACCCAGCCGCGACCAAGCGGGCTAGCTTAGCGTGAATGGCCTCTCTCTTGTCGGGCGTGAAGCGACGTAGTTTCTGCCGAATCGGCCTCGCCTGGGGATAGACATTCAGTTTGTGCTCGGCCAGTTCTCTCGGGACTCCCGGCATATCCGCAGGTTGCCATGCGAATACGTCTCGGTTATCTTGCAGAAACTGGACGAGCGCGCCTTCCTATTTGTCATCCAGGCTGGAGCTGATGATGGCAGTCTTGCGTTCATCAGCGAACCCCAGGTTGATCCTTTTGGTTTCTTCCGTTGGCTGCATATAGGTCATGGCTTGAGCTTCATTTGCAGGTGCGGCAAGGTCTTCCTCAGGCTTAGAGTTTGCCTGCGTTGAAGAAGTTGCCGACGGTTTGGTGGTGAGGGCCGCCTGGATGGCCACACGGAAACACTCTGCGGCGCCTTGGAAGTCAGCGCGCACAGTTATGATTCCTTGTGGTCCTGGCATCTTCAATATCATGTACGTGTAATGCGGAATGGCCATGAATTTTGCCAATCCCGGCCTCCCGATGATGGCGTTGTACCCGCAGTCGAAGTTCACCACTTCGAACCTCAGGAACTCGGTTCTGTAGTTCTCCGGAGTTCCGAAGGTGATGGGCATGTAGATGTGGCCCAGCGGGTATTCCCCTTCAGTCGGCACGATGCCGAAGAAAGGAGTGTCTGACTCGTGGAGCTCTTTGAGGTGAACCCCCAAGCCTTGGAGTGTCCGGGGGAAGGTGACGTTGATGCTGCTCCCCCGTCAACTAATACCTTCTTCACCCTGCTCTCTCGGATCACCGGATCGACGAGGAGCGGGTATTTGCCTGGGTGGTCGAAGTTGAGCCATTGATCTGCCCGAGTGAAGGTGATCGGGTGCTCCGACCATCGGTACGGAGCGGGAGGACCGGTGGTCGCCACCAATATCTGGCGATCTTTGAGCTTTTGTTGTCTTATGTTCTCCTGCGATCCGTGTCCGCCGAAGATGACGTTGACTTCTCCGTCAACGCGCGGGAAGGCTCCACCTCCTCTCTCTCCTCCTGCTGCTGGGGTTGTCGCGGTTCTCCTGGTCCTCCCCGCGGCGGAGGAGGAGATAGAGGTTGGAAGGGTCGGTCGTGTCCGACGGAGTGCTTGAAGTCTCTGCAGTTCCGAAGGGTGTGGCGCATGTCCTTGTGGTACGGGCACTGAGCGTCGAGGATGTCGTCCAGTGTACGTTTGCCTCCGCGAGGTCCTCCTCGGGCGCGAGAGGCAGGTGGTCCGGCGGCATGCACTTCTTCGCGAGGCCTCTTCTCCCAGCGTTTGTCGGGTTGCTGGTTCGTGTCGCGTCGTGGCGCTGTTGGTGCAGGTTTCGCTCCCCCGATGAGGTCCTGAGCTCACTCGTCGGTGGTGATGTAGAGGTCGGCTTCTCGGAACAGTTGCTCGGAGGTAGTCGGCGCCTTCTGCAATATGGCTCGGACAAAGGCCGAGTCGTTGGATCCTCTGTAGAAGTCTTCGATCATGGCCGCCTCCGTGACCTCGAGGATACGATTTCTCATGGTCTGGAACCTTTTGAGGTACGACCGGAGAGTTTCGTCCCCCCGGCGCTTGATGGATTTGAGGTCCCATGGTTGTGCTGGTTTGTCGGAGAGGGACTGAAAGTTGGCGGTGAAGCGTCGACTGAAGTCGCTCCAGTCGTCGATGCAGTGTCGGGGTAGGTGTCGCAGCCATTGTAGCGCGTCTTGCCCGAGGACGATGGGTAAGTATGCGGTCATCACGTCCTCGGACGCCCCAGCAGCTCGAGCAGCGGTGGTGTAGATGGTCAGCCAGCCTCCTGGATCCTGCTTAGGCTCATATTTGTCGACATTTGATACCTTGAAGTTAGGGGGGCATTGAATGGCCCTAAGGCGTGGAGTAAGGGCAGACACCCCACACGTGTCTTCTTGTCGACGGGGATGATGTCTGTCCCGGGGAGGGGAGTAGTTGTTGTGGTCCCTCGACCGTCCCCGGGTAGTACCGCCAGTCGAGACCGTTGTCGACTCAGTTCTAGTGGCCTGACTCCGAACTGGGATGCCATGATCCCTGTCGTACTCCTCCCGGCGGCGGATCTCGTTCTCATGTCGTCGTTCACGCGAAACATTGATGGAGCTTCGTGCGTCCCGGCGGCTGTTGATGGCGTGTCGTAGGTCGTTCGGCGGGTGAGCGAGAGGTAGAAGATGGTTGGCTGCTTGGGTGAACAGTCGTCGATAGCCCTCGGCGTCGGGAGTCCGAGGGAGTCCATCAGCTATCCGAGCTAGTACCCCTCCGACTTCACTCGGCGTGTTCATGGCTCGGGCGAAGTCGGGATTCAGGTTGCGCCCGAAGAGTGGATTTTCCCGACGTTGCCTTGCCTCCTGCTCGGCTTGTTCCTGAGCTCGTCGGCGATCACGCCGTCGGGAGTTCCTTCGTTCTCTGAAGACGCATTCCTCCGGAGTTTCTCCTATCTGAGACCTCGTCTCGCGAGACAGGCTGCTCTGGATCCCGCTCTCCGGCCTCGTGATGTCGCCGGATATTTCGGCGCCGTTTCTCCGTCGACGGGATTCCCGCTGAGGTGGTTCTTCTCCGGGCGCGGTCGGTTCGTCGTCGGAGACGAGGGGCGACTCCACTCTCCCGATGAAAAGAACGTCGGGGTAGAATGGTGCGGCTGTCGTGGCGATCTTCTTTCCGTTCTCCTTCGAGGGCGGAGGCACGGAAAGAACAACTTGCTTCCTTCCGGTTTTGTTTGTTTCTTTCTTCCTTGTGATTTGTGTCCATTCTTTCGTCGGGGAAGTAGACAGTGGAGTTCTCCGGGTCGGCGGGCCCTCGGCCCCTGGCTTGCTGAAGGCGATCTTTTTTCGGAGCGCTGGTGGTTGCGCTTTTTCCTTCCTTACTCCGATATTCTCGGAGTTTGTTGGAGGAGACTTCTTCCTTGGCGGATCTGCGATGCGATGTAGAGTTCCTTCTTCATCTGCTACGGATGAGATTGTTCCAAAGCAGAACATAGATCCGGGGCGGAGGGTGATCTTGCGGTGGAAGGTGACGGCCATTGAGCTAGCTTAGATCGGCGACACACCCCCTACCTGGTGCGCCAGCTGTCGGTGTTTTGGGTCCGACCGCACACCCGGGATTGTCCCTCAAGGTGTTTTTAGGAGTAGGACGGTGTCACCGACTGTAGCTAAATGGTTCGTGTCGGATGCACGAGGAACAATGGACAACGTTTACAGGTTCGGGTCGCTTTGAGATGCGTAACACCCTACGTCCTGGTGAGTGTGCTTTATGTGGTAGATTACAAGGAAGCTCTCTAAAGCTAGAACGTAGAGAGTTGGGGTGGATGGCTGAGTGGTGAGATCGATCGTTCTGAAGGGGTGCCCCCTAGGCCTTATATATTCGACCGTGGGGCAATACATGCGGATATGATAACAATGCGCACCTAAGAGATAGTGAACTGATCGAGTCTATCTTCCTATAATTCTGCCGACTTATCCTCGCCTGGTTCCATTGTACGGGGCTCCAGCGCAGGAAAGTCGGGTCTCTGTTGTGGTTGCTTGCTCAACGTTGTTGGGGCCATCCAGGCTCGCGCTGATCCGGCCTTATGTCGGTCTTCCTTACTGGTCGTTCTTCCCCAGGCCCACGAAGGGATGACCTTACGATTTATTGGGCCCTTGGGCCTTTCGTGAGGTCTTTTATCCTTCCAGTGGACCCGGGGGATATCTGTCCCCCACATGCTCCTATTTCTAAACGGCTATACATGATGTCCTTAGAAGAATTTAAGGAACTTAAGAAGCAGTTAACAGAGTTACAAGAGGCTGGGTACATTCGTTCGGATTCTTCACCTTGTGGAGCGCGGGTTCTGTTTGTACAGAAGAAAGATGGATCGCAAGGGATGTGTGTGGATTATAGGACCCTTAATGATGTCACTGTGAAGAACAAGTATCCATTACCCCGCATTGAAGATTTATTTGATCAGATGAGAGGTGCAAGGGTATTCTCGAAGATTGGTCTCTGATCGGGTTACCATCAAATGGAGATTAGGCCATCAGATATTCCCAAGACAGATTTCTCGACCCGATATGGTTTATATGAGTTCGCTATTATGTCATTTGGACTAACTAATGCACCAGCCTATTTTATAGATCTGAAGAATAAGGTGTTCATGATCTGGACAGATTCGTCGTGGTTTTCATCGACGATATTTTTATTTATTCCAAGAATGATAGTGATCATGAGGAATATCTGAGATTGGTGCTACAGAAGCTACGAGACAATCAACTCTACGCCAAGTATAGCAAATGCGAGTTTTGGATTGGCGAGGTGTCCTTTCTTGGACATATCATTTCTAATGGAGGAATATCAGTGGATCCTGCTAAAGTCAAGGAGATAGTGGTGTGGAGCATACCCACTGCAGTTATGGAGATTCAGAGTTTCTTGGGAGTTGCAGGATATTATCGAAGGTTTATTGAAGGATTTTCTAAGATTGCTAAGCCTATGACCTCACTTCTGGAGAAGGGAAGAGAGTTTAAGTGGGACGAGAGGTACTAAGATAGTTTTAACCAACTGAAGTTGAGATTGATGTCGCCCCAGTGTTGGTTATGCCAGATCTACAGAAGGGATTTGATATTTATTGTGATGCCTGCGGCCAAGGCTTAGGATGTGTACTTATGCGAGAAGGACACATGATTGCTTATGTGTCTCGTCAGTTGCGGAAACACGAGTTGAACTACCCCACTCATGACTTGGAACTGGCAGCCGTTGTGCATGCGCTCAAAATTTGGAGGCACTACCTTATGGGAACTAAATGTCAAGTATACACGGATCATAAGAGTTTGAAGTATATATTCACTCAGAAGGATCTCAACCTTAGGCAACGCCGTTGGTTGGAGCTCATTAAGGATTATGATTTGGAGATTCACTATCACCCGGGCAAGGCAAATTTGGTTGCTGATGCCTTGAGTCAAAAGGAGCATGTTCATTCAGCTGTTGTTGCCTAGCTACCTGATGAGATTGTTGAGGATTTTAGGAGACTTAACCTAGGGATAGTTGCTCACACTGAAAGAGTTAATATTGATGTGGAACCTACCTTGGAGCAAGAAAAAAATCTGAAAGGACAGATTGGTGATGCTAAAATACAAGAGATTAAGGATCTGATTATTGAAGGTCGAGGTCCGGAATTCATGGAAGATGAACAAGGCACTGTATGGTTCAAGGATCGGATATGTGTTTCGGAGATTGATAGCCTTCGTGAGACTATTTTAAAGGAGGCCCATGACTCAGATTATTCTATTCATCCTGGTAGTACCAAGATGTATCAGGATTTGAAGCGGAAGTATTGGTGGTATGGATTGAAGAGAGATATGGCTGCACATGTGGTTATGTGTGATGTGTGTCAAAGAGTGAAGGCTGAACACCAGAGGCCAACTGGACTATTGCTTCCACTAAAGATACCCGAGTGGAAGTGGGAAGATATTGGTATGGACTTCATTACTGGATTGCCTCGCATCTCGAAAGGATATGATTCTATATGGGTTATTGTGGATAGACTAACCAAAGTGGCTCATTTCATCCTGCTCAAGACTACTTATAAGGGATCTTAATTAGCAAAGTTATTTATGGCTCGGATTGTGTCTCCACACGGTGTACCGAAGAAGATCGTTTCGGATAGAGGATCACAGTTTACCCCCAGATTTTGGAAAAGTTTTCATGAGAATATGGATGCAGAGTTGAATTTTAGTTTGGCCTACCATCCTTAGACTGATGGACAGACTAAAAGGACTAATCAAGTATTGGAGGACATGTTGAGAGCTTGTGCCCTTCAACATGGTAGTAGTTGGGACAAGAGTCTACCTTGTGCTGAGTTCTCATATAATAATAGTTGCTAGGCCAGTCTGAAGATGTCTCCGTTCGAGGCTCTATATGGCAAGAAATGCAGTACTCCTCTATATTGGATCAGACTAGGGGAAGACAGTTCTTTGGACCTGAACTTATTCAAGAGGCAGAAGAACAAGTCAGTATAATTCAATAGAATTTGATGGTAGCTCAGACCAGACAAAAGAGCTACGCAGATAATAGAAGAAGACCACTGGAGTTTGAGGAAGGTGATCATGTGTACCTCAAGGTGTCACCACTTCGTGGAATGAGGAGATTTAAAGTTAAGGGCAAATTGTCCCCTCACTTTATTGGACCATTCAGAGTTTTTAGGTGAGTTGGAGAGATGGCCTATCAACTCGAGCTACATGATGATCTATCTGATGTGCACAATGTATTCCATGTGTCTCAACTTAAGAAGTGTCTCCGTGTCCCTAAGGAACAGTTACCAATAGAAGAGCTCAGTGTTCAGGGTGATTTGACTTATACAGAGTATCCTATCAAGATTCTTGATACATTGACACGAGTTACAAGGAATAAGGTGATAACGATGTGCAAAGTGCAATGGAGTCACCACGGAGAAGACGAAGCTACATGGAAAAGAGAAGAAGAGCTTCGCATAGATTTTCCACATCTTTTCCTTAGTCCTTTCTAAATCTCGAGGATGAGATTCTTTTTAAGGGGGGTAGGATTTGTAACATCCCAAAATCCTAACTTTGGAATTTCATAAAAGTTTGTCCAAAATATTTGAGTTAAAGTTTAGAACTGGGATTCAACTTGAAACCAGAAAACAAATGAATAAAGATTTTATTAGCTTAGTAAATATTTCTTGGAAATAAGTAAATGGCAATATTACATTTTTATTTTATCAAAGATAGATTTGAGTCTCAAAACTAAAAGTAAAAGTTGAAAATCTTTTAAACGTAAAGATTCCTAATTTCGGATGAGTGGATTATTCTTTTCTCTCTCATAAATTAGGCATCGATATTATTCAAATAATAAAATATCATCACCTCATGCTGGGATTATTTTGTTTGTTAAACACAGAATTGAATTTGTTTAAAGATTGAAATTGAAACTTGAAATAAAATGAAATAGGGAAATGAAATAAGAAAACAGAAAAAAGGAGAGAGAACTCAGCCGCGCTTGGGCCACCTACCCTCGGCCCATTTCTCTCTCGCGCGCCAGACGCCACTCGCGGGCCATTACGCCGGCCCAATATCCTCGCGCAGCCAAAGAAATGGTCTCCGTGCTCTAGTTCTCGCCGACTGGTGGGGCCCGAGCAGCATTCACCTCGCCCTGCGCGGTCCACACACTGACTCCGCGCTGTGTCTCTGGCGCGTGGACCCTCATCGTTAGGAATAACGTCTCTGCTGAGTTGGTTCGGCTGTGAACCGAAGACCGAGCTGAAGCTTAACAACCCCCTCCGATGATCTCGGCGGCTGTTGCGACGGGCGCCGACTCCACGCGTGGGAATAAAAATGGATGCGCGTTACCCTGCACTCCATCTGTCTCTTCCTCCTCAAGAACCGTTCACCGGAGTAAATAGCAAGAGAGAGAGAGCACCAGAGGGAGGTAGAACCACCGCCGGGGGACTCTGATTCACCGTTCCCCAAGCCCCTTCCGCGGTCTGGGTGGCAACCTGGGCGTGCTACCTCGTGGGTCATGCTCCGGTGGGCAATCGTACACGTATGGTGGCGGACTGCAGGCAATTTCTCGTCGTAGGGCTGGCGGGCATTTGAGTTGTGGTCGGCTGTGTTGTCAAACTGCACCGTGGGCAAGCGTGTCCAGTGTTCTAGCACCGGTAAGAAGTCCATGTACCGCTCGTTCGTCCCTTTCTTTGCCTTTGACACATGAAGAATCGGGATGGGGTCGTGGTACACCGGGAATTCCTCGCCGCGGTGGGCTTCCGCCGCTCTGGGTGCGCGCCGCCGTGTCGGGTGTCGCAGGGAGGAAGACACCGATAGTGCCGTAGATTAGGAAGCTAGCGGCTAGGATTGTCTGGCGTACTCGTATAACAGGAAATCAATCCTGTCCGTTGATCAAACGACCTAGGCGTGGGATGTGATTCCGGGCTGGTGAACTCTCGTCCGTTAGTTTTTGATCGGATGACCACCAGTGCGTGCTTGTTTTGTAGTTGAGGATGTAATCTGGATCGTTAAATTATAATCGGGTGACCCGTGTGGAGCGATACCCCTTCGGCTGATGAATTTGCATAAGAGACCCTGGAAATTCTAGTAATAAACCCACAGTCCGTTCTGATGATAACCTGAGTCTTAGTTACTTTTGCGCCAGGGCCCCTGCACTTCTTGAGAATTGACGTGCAATCCAGGAAATAGAGAAAACAAGGAAATAATTATAGAAATTGGATTTTAGTGCAAAAATAAATTCATAAACTTGGTTAATTCATAGAAAATGCATAGAAACTCCAAATTAATCCATTTCAGTTTCTATAATTATGTAATACTATTTTTATCACCTAGTGTCTCTGTTTTTATCACCTAGGTGTTTAGCTGGTAGAGACTGCTGAGCAGGAGCTCGTTGAAGGCAAGTTGTGCCTTTGATCACTTCCTTTTACCCATTCATGTTCTTATTAATCATAATGATCCGCATAGGTTAATTTTGATGGGACCCAATAGGTTACCCTAGACTTTGACTATCTTTATACCTTGTTTCGCTACTGGTTTTACTACTAAATTTTTGGGTAGTACATGCTATTGCTTTATGTGGTTTTGGGTATAGAGATATTTATTACTCATGATTACACTTTTTATTATCTGTCTATTATTTACTGTTCATGATAAGATCATTATGTTAATGGGAACATGGAGAACCACCCGGGAAAACAGTGCTACCACAAGGGTTTAATGGGACGCCCTTGGCTGATTAACTAGGAAAGCTAGTGGATGACTACCTTACCCGAAAGGGGCAAGGGCAGTAGGGGAGTGGTCAGTGTAGGGTGGTCCTTGGGTTGATTTTGCTGCGATGGCCGTCAGGCGAGGGATTCCTGCACTGGAGCTTCCTATAAACTGTAGCGGGTTTTCTAAAGCTAGTGGAACTTTGTAAAGGCCTCGTAGTGGTACCCTGCCTCGCTTCCTTGGAAGAGATGTATGGGGTCTGATCAACTCCGTGGCAAATGGGTAACACGACTTGTGGGTAAAGATGTGCAACCTCTGCAGAGTGTAAAACTGGTATACTAGCCGTGCTCACGGTCATGAGCGGCTCGGACACTCACATGATTAAATTATGGAACTTAAACTGCCATTGCATTGCATTTGGGAATATTTTATTATTACTTTTACTTATTATTACTATGGTTCGGTATTTACTTACACTTAGTAACTGCTAATAAAATTTTGACCAACTTATAAAAGCAATGCTCAACTTCATCCTTTATTTTATTGATCAGCCTTACACTTCATGAACTCCCACCTTTGGTGAGTTCATGTCACATTATTCCCCACAACTTGTTGAGCGATGAACATGTGTGAGCTCACCCTTGCTGTCTCACACCCCCCAGAGGAGAAGAACATGTGGTCAAAGAGGAGCCGCCTAACACTAAGGCTTTCGACTTGATCTAGGTGGCGTCTCCCAGTCAGCTTTCTGGCGCCAAGGATAGATTTTAGTTCCTGTTATATTCATCTTTTATTTTGTAAAACTTCCACTATGTAATAAGTATTCTGATTTTTACTGTGTCATTTATCTCTATACACTCTGTTATTATATATGTTGTCTTCTTTGGCGCATGTATGAGATGCACCTAGCTTTGCTCCTTAAATCCGGGTGTGATAGAAGCGGCCAGGGGCCGGACGGTCCGCGGCCTGGGGCAGGGCTATAGTTTCCTGCCTGATGGGCCGAACCGTCCGCGTCTATAGGCCGGACAGTCCGCGCGTACGCAGGGGCGGCGAAGGTCGCCGACGGCGCCTGGATCTCGCTCCCGGGAGGGACCCCGTCAGGGAGGAGAGATACTAGGTGTTGTCTAGGCTCGGCAGGCCGACCTATACTCCTCTAATCGACGTAGAGCTGAAGAGAAGCAGAGAATTTAGGGAATGGAAGACTAAACTAGAACTAGACTAGAACTACTCCTAAATGTACAAGAATAAATGCGATATAAATTGATTATTGATTCGATTGATGATGCTTAATCGGCCGTAATCCTCTGTATTTATAGAGAAGGGGGGCTGGACCTGTTACAAACAGATTTCCCGAGCTAATTCCGCGAATTTAGCTAACAACCATAGGTAGAAGCTCGGAACCCTGATTGGTTCTACGCGCGCGCAGACCGTCTGCACCATCAGCGCGAACCGTCCGGCGGTCTCATTTTAGTGCTCAACAAGTATATTGAGACCTCTTGGTGTAATCGGTCTCCTACTTCTCTCTCCTGAAATCCAAGGGTCTGTCCATACCTAAACATTTTGCACATCCCCTATTCTCTGTATGAGCCCCTTCTTCAATAGATTTATGTCTCTTAAAATACTCCTCCATGTATAATACATACCTTCGCTTAGTTTTACATTAATACAAGAAGTCTATAACACCCTTGGTGTTATAAAAACTAAAACTAGACATGTCATCATATGAATTATAACTATTTTGAATGTTTAACCTTAGTATGCATCAACTAGGGCCATGTTCATGCAAATTGAATGTGCTTTTAGTCTAGAGTGTGTTTAAAGATCAATATCTTGTTTAAGATTCAACTTTGAATATCATCTTCCAAAATATTGAAAATTTGGCTATAGACCTTGAATAAGAAATAAAGATATTTTCAAATAGAACAACTTTGTTCTTGGGTGTTACCCAAGTACTGTTATCCAAATTTGAAATTTAACCCACATTTGAATTGCTTATCTTTGCCCCAAGTTCAAATTTCAAAATCTAAAAAAAATTGGGTATGGTCCAAGAAACAAAGTTGAAGATCTTAGAGAAATGAACAAACTTTATTTTTTGAGATTTTCAAGTTGTTATATAAATTTGAAAGTAATTTTAAAAATTCTGAAAGGGGGAGGATTTAGCTACAGTAATTTAATCGACTTCAGTTTCAGAGTTCAGTGTTATTGCTCGATCTTTGGTGCTATTTATCTCTCGATCCGTTAAGTTTTGATCAACAATCCTTATATCAAAGTTGTAGAGCTATGATTGATAAACAACTTATGTTCTCGGGATTGATGTGTTGCTACATGGATTCGGGAGAAAACTCAAGCTCAAGTTGCGGTTTTAGGTGATGAACAGTGCTCTCTCTATCTATCAGCTTACTCTCTGTCTGCTCACCGGTCGCCGCCAACGCCACCGTCATCCACCGCGCGCGCTCGCGCGCGAAGCACGCAATTGCTTTGTCTTATACACGTCCTTGGTGGAGGTGGCAAGCTCTGGAGTAGCTCGCGCCACGTGAAGATCACCAGCGACGCCATGACCTCCTTATCGGCGTTTCCATCACTGTCGTCGTTTCCTCCCTTCTCCAGCCAAATTGGACGATCTTGGCATGTCTCTCTTTAAATTGAGCACACCACTCGCTTCACCTCTATTTTATGCACCACATAGACCTTTTCTTGCTTCTCCTCCTCAACCGTATCCACCACACGCCGATGTCTTCTCCGCGGGCGGCCACCGGCGCCGCCGTAGGTAGGTTCATCGTGGACATGCCACCATGGTGCTTTGCTTAGTAATTAGTCACTCGTTCTTTGTTACTTATCTTCTCTGGTTGCTCACCAACCTACCGGTTTGAACTCTATTCTTCAGGGCTAGCCGGAACAACGCCCTCGTCACTGGAGAACGTCGCTGCGGCACGGTTTCCCAATGACCACCGCTCTCTGGTCTTCACCCGTTCCAATAATCACGTGCACCAGCTTTGGGGTGAGTCATTGATCATTTTCCTACTCTCAATTCCACCTCTACTACCTTGTCTAGCTCGGTACATTAGTCACCGGACCACCGTGCCGTCGTGGTGAGCCGCATGCTCTCTGTAGAACATTTCCACTGTTTTTCCTGGCTCCAATAGATGCGCAATCGATTAGAACACGGTTTAGAGCAGGTTTAGACTATTCCCGTTCCCGAGCCTTCACCACCGTATCCGTAACCTCCGACTCGCCAGAGCTCGGACGAGGGCGAGGACCAGGGTTTGTAAATTCAAAGGAAGATAGGGGTTATTTGCAAATTCGCTGACTCATGTGAATAGCTCTTTGGACCGGTTTGCTGTTATTTCAAAGGCTGAGGGATTTTATACAAGATGGCCAGCGCGCCAGCGCTTTCCTGGTCGGGCTGGGTCGGCCTGTCAGTTTGAGCCCAAGTATAATTAAAACAATGTCCAATTAGTTTCTAATATGTGTTATCTTGTGAATTATGCTTTGGTTAGTAGAAGTATGCAAAAATGATGAAATAAATTTAACTGGTTCAAAGAAAATGAGTAATCCATGTTAAAAATATTTATTCTATTTTAACAGATGCTTTTCTATATAGCTTTTATTTAAAGTTAAGCTAATAAAGCATAATTGAATTTTTGTGATACAACTGTAGCTCTAAAAATTCTGATTTTTTGTACACTACTGTTGGTCAAATTGAGAATCAGAAGAAACAATGAGAATTTTGTTTTAGAGGGTCTAGTGTGAATTAAATGTTGGCGATCAACAGTGAGGTTTTGGTGGCAGCAACAGTGATGACTTCGTTGTGACACGAGTGACGGTCATGATCTTGAGTTGAACATGTTTTATTTGAGCAAAGTATTGTAAACGATGAGATTGTTTTTTTTCCTTTCTAATCGTTGGACCCTGACCCTAGAGTAGTTGGACCCTGACCCTAGAGTAGGGACAAGGGCACACACTGGCCCGAAGACTTGGGTCTCGCTTGCCGGGGTCCTAATATCCGACGAGGCGGTTCGGGACCCTTTGTGAGGACCTAAACGGTACACGTGGGGTCCTGACCCGTGAGGGTCTAGATCCATGAATGTAGGTCCTAAACATATCATTTTTCAAGGCACGTGTCAGTATCGGACCAAGGCATTCCTCCTGAAAGAAATGAAAACAAATTCCACGTCAATTCCATCCGGCACCTGACAATGGCACTAGACTCGTCACGTCACATTAACCCTTTCCGTTCCACGACCAAGGCACAGTAATCCCAACCGGACAGCGACAACGAGATGGAACCCGCCGCGGCAACCGGAGAGTCCCGTGATCCACGGCTGTCGCCGTCCCCGGAGGATCTCTCTACTGTAGGGCCTTCACCCTCCTTTTGGGATTACTATAGTAATCGAGATTACATGATTATTGATTCTTAAAGTAAAAGATGTTGAATGAAAAATGTGTATGCCTTTGTCAGAACAATGTTCTTTTTATATATTTTGCAACAGTTAGCCCATTTTGTGTGTCTTGATTCTTGCTAGCATTCTCTAGTAATATAGGGGCAATTTCTTGTTTTCTGTTGCAAAATTTTGAAATCCATTACATAACTGTTTGAAATCCCTTACATAATTCTTGCTAGCCCAATTTTTTTAGTTTGTTTTCACTTTGAAACTAATGTGGGAGATGATATTCGAAGTCTCAGCTTCGTAACTGTAAGTATATATCTGGTTACCAAAGTCAGTAGTCTTTCACCATGACAAACTTGACTAATTGAAGAAATTATTGTTGAAGCAAGCACCTTACATACATTTCATGCCATACAGAAGTTTCAATGTCTTCTTAATTTCTGAAAGCAGGAAACGAAAGTATAAGGCTATTATACAACGATATATGAGTGACAGAAACAGGTACAACAAAGAGGTACATTAGACATTGTTAACAGCTGTCTTCCAAGGAACTTTACAGCAAAGAATCCGTCTTTGCAGGTAGCCTCCTGAAGAAGTTTGCTGGTGCTGATGGCACCTTGTGGCGAAACCGAGGATGCCTCATCGAGAAGAACCCAAGGCAGAGTGCGATCGCTTGGAATGGTGTCACATATAGTATAATGGCAGTAATCAAGCAAAATATTAGGAACATAGCTGTTGCCCTTGGGTCCCTCCAGCTGAGCAATGACTGTAGCCTCTCTCCCTGAGTGGCAATGTCCCCAACAACTGTCTGTATCCTCCCAGCAACATGCCGTAACCTGTCGTACCTCATCCGAATGAGATCTGGGCTCTTGGAGGTTGGGAATGTGTCGAATTCCTCATCAAGCTCATCTGGGTTTGCAACATCAGCGTAAGAGATCCTTGTGTTCATGTGTGGTGGGAAGCGTGGCCGGAACCGGTAGTTCCACAGCCCTATCAAGAACATGTAGAGGAAGACTGTTGGCAGGATAAGGTCTGGATAGAACACAAGCATGACAAAGAGCACATGGACCAGCACTGTGGTGACAGGGTTCTTCCACTGGCAAACATCCCCAAACCACTTGCCCGCAGCGATGACCCCTGAGAAGACTTGCATGAGACGGAAGAAGTTAGCCTTGCTCCGCCGCATGCTCCACAGGTGGGAGCGAGCATCTGACATGAACTCAACGACCTCCTTGCGAACTGGTGGCTCCATGCGCCCCAGGCGCTGCGCGACAAGCTGCACAGCCTGGTGGCGCAGCATCTCCTGCTGAACTATCGACAGCGGCTGCGCGTAATGCATCTTGGGCAAGAGGGGCCTAGAGTATGTGAAGAGCACATTGATAAGGGACGCGGCTGTGAACCTGATGGCGAGATGGAGCTCGCCCATCTTCTTGACTCCTGACGGGCCGAGGACGAGCAACGGATACGAGTGCGTGTACACACGCCCCGTCTCAAGCGTCGAAAGCCGGATCCTGACTTTCCCGATGGGTTTATCCATGTGGCCTGCAGAGGAGCCGTTGTCTCCACTTATGTGACAGTTGTCAAACAGACCAATGGTGAGCACGGTTCCGTGATCGAAGACTTCCCACGTGTACTGCTCATTGAACCGAGGGCTCAGGCTGTCAACTATCGTGCGCGTCCGGACCCATTTTGAACCATACTTGGCAACACAGTACGCATCACAGGACCCACGGTCGTTTCTGGGTTTCGTTGGGTTAAGGCCGTTGGCGCTTAAAATGCCAACCTCAAGCATGCCGATGGGTGGCTTCCACAGCTGCTTCATCGTCGGACGGAGATCACTGCAGTACTGTGTGGACTCGTCGAGCACATGGTAGCCGCCTTCGAGGCAGACACGGAGGCTTACCTTCGCATAGAACTTGTCTTCCTTCTTCTTGAGCAGCTGGTCCACATCGTCGATCAGTCCTGGCCTCCTGAGATCAACCCACTGCGGCGGCACCGGCTTGTGGTCAGCCCGCCTCGGAAGCCTGGCGAGTGGTATGACAGCTTCACCGATCACCTCGTCTTTGTTCTGTGCCACACGGTCCTCTACCGACACGACCAGGTCGTCCTCGAAAGGCTCTGCCGCGACGAACATGAGCTCGTCGTTCCACATGAAGTTTCTCGTCGGCGAGCGAACCTGCCTCGTGTTGAGCAGCTGATGGCCCAGCCTCACCTTGACCAGAACATCAGGCACGCGGTTCTCCGCCATCGGGTATACGTCGTGCGCCTCTAGCACGTTGACCCTGACGTACCACATCCTCGGCGCAGGGTAGACCTTCCCGCGGATGTGGCTGTGGAGATGGGACTCCACCGGCGTTGACCCCGCATGGATGGCGCTCGGGAAGCACTCGTCTGCCTGGGTGCCGTACCAGACCGCGAGCATCAGCTCCCCTCTGTCCCTCATGCCGTCCTTGCCCACGAGACGGTACCACTCCGGTGCCAGCGGACTGTCCGGGGGCACCCTCAGGGGGACCTCGCTCAGGTCAACGCTCACTCGGCCGACGTAGTCGTCCCGGATGACGTCCTTGTCCTTGACGACGACCTCGAGCGTCGCCGACTGCATGACCTCCTTGGGGAACGCGAAGACCTCGTCCCACTCGGGCCTCTGGTTCTTCTCGAAGTACTTGGTTTTCATCTTGTAGTTCCCATGGCGCACCTCCACGTAAGGATCCAGGCTTCCGGTGATGTCCATGTTGGGCAGGTCGCGGGCCTTGACCACGCGCACGAAGAGGTACTGCATCTTCTCCACAAGGTCGTACGCCCCGGCCTTCTCGCCGGGGTACACCCGGCCGCCGATAACACGGCCACCACCCAGCGTCGGGCTTGTCTCCTTCAGCTGGAAGTCTATGGGCTGCTGCTGTGGACCTGGAGCGTACATCCTTGATACCTGAACCTGAGGCGCTGGGGCTGCGGCTTTGTTCGCGACCGCGGAGAAGCTTCTCTGCTGCTGGTCTCCGTAGTACGAACCTCCATCGGCGGCGTGGTATGGGTATGGCTGTGCAGGACGCTGCTGTTCCCTTGGCAAGTGCTGCACCTGTCTCACTGGGTTTGCTCTGGTCTCTTGGAAAGGGTTTGGAACGGAGCTGGCTGCTGCTGCTGCCTGCTGCTCCTGTGCAGCAGTGGTAGGCGTGCTTAGCATGTCGAACTCCTGGTGGTGGTGACCTCCTGGGGTAGCAGCAGACACGCTCACTGATGGATCGTCCGTGAGGAAGACTCTTAGCCCAAGCTCGCCGCGCGCGCGCGACAAGATCGTGCGCTTCTCCAGGGGGTAGTGCAGGGCCTCGGCATCAGGCTGGCTGACGAAGGACGTGCCCGATATGCGAACCTTGCCCAGGCAGGACTTGGAGTTGTCGGCACGGTTCGCGTGGTACACGTAGGCCTCGAGGTGCAGCTCCGGGAGGCGGGACGGGTCAGACACGTTGAAGTAGAGCTGCTCGTTCCAGACAGGGTTGAGGTCCCTGTCCCTGATGGCCGTGCGGGACTTCTGGCCGTCGAACTCGACCTCCACGAAAGGGTTCGCCGTGCCCTGCTCTTTCGGGAGGAGATCGTGAGCGCTGGTAACCTCGACGCCAAGCTTAAGATTGCTCATCGTGTGGCCCGCAGCCGGATCTTTCTTGGAGCACGGAAGGGACGGGACGCAACGGAGTATTATTCTGGAACAAGAACAACAACAAAAAACAAGCGTTGGAAATCTTATTCGGTGCGGAAACTACAGCAACAGCGCCAGTATTTTAACTACCAGCTTGACAAATATTCCCTCGATCAATAGGGTGGTTGGTCGGTTAGAAAAAAAGGAAATCTCAGTGATGCCCACAAGTTTTCCTTTGGTTGAGGAATCAACGGCGTGTGGGGGTACTACTGAAAAGCTAGACAGGAGAGGTGCAGATAAAAGGAAAATCGTGTCTTGTATCTTTTGCAAGTGATCGTGTACACATGTAGCAGTAGTAGATAGGAAAGCCAGTCCTCAACTATCTCAAGCATGGTGTGCTGATATAGGCCCTAACTATCAGCCACATTTGGGTGACCAGATGCTGATGATGCAGGGGAAAGAGAGATGCCACCAGCCGTCCAGCCAGCCCTCCCCTTTCGTGACTGTGACCGCCACTATGGCCACGACGGATGGTAATTATCTTGTCTTATTAACCGAGACTCGGATCCATTTTCATCACAAAGGAGCACAGCAGCACAGGTGTAGTATGAATGCGATGTTCATTTATTTCTGATGATACGGCTTGTTTGCGCCGGAGACGCAAGGTTGGCATCGGAAGGAGATCTGGAGCGAGGCATAAATGGAGCTGCACAGGTGTAACGTCCAGAAAGTGGCAGCTGAGCCTGTTGAGTTCAATCAAGAGATTAGGAGGGACCATTGTTCGGAGCCGGCCCCTTTTGGTGAGGGGAGGTAGGCAGGGAAGGTGTAGGCCTGCTAATGGCAAAAAATTCAACCCACTCTCACTCATACCTAAAACTAATAACTTTGATATTCATCCCACACCTATCCAAAAATATTAGAAGGAAGACCCATCTAATAACATTATTGATCGCAAACCAACCCGTAATTGGGCGGAAACCCATGAAAAAACCGTGGATTTAGCTTATTGTCTCATATCAAACCAACTGCATACACTGATACATGGTGATAATTTTATAGGTAGTTTCAGTGACATACAAAAACATAGTTGCATACACAGTGACAAATTTGATCGATGAACATTTAGGTCTCGAGAGAATAACAAAAAAAACATATGTTAAAGATCC
Organism: Zea mays; assembly: GCF_902167145.1. Classification (NCBI taxonomy): domain Eukaryota; kingdom Viridiplantae; phylum Streptophyta; class Magnoliopsida; order Poales; family Poaceae; genus Zea; species Zea mays. Next base: position 155,264,052 of record NC_050102.1, read on the forward strand.
TTAATCCATCTATGTTTAAAAGAAAAATAAAGTTAACAATTCAATTAACAAGAAGATACATAAAAAAAAGCCTTTGCTAAACGTGAAGTAGAAGACTTAGAGTAAAGTAACTGAATGACATGTGGTGGTGTTGTGGCTGAATTATCCAGTGTTCAGCCTGTAGTAGCATTAGTAGTTGTACAGCCTGTAGAGAGCCGACAAGGCAGAGACGCCCAATGAAATGAAATTTTCATCCAAAGTTCCAAACAAGCAATAAGTATAGTGTGCTGGATGCAATTCTGTTATGTCACTGGATTATGCAGATGGCGTGAAAGCGATAAGTATAGTGTGTTGCGTGCGACTAAAGAAATCAAAGACTTTTCTGAACCTAAAATAAAATGATACTGATTAGGGTGGTAGTCTGATTGGTGAAGACCCATAAAAGCTCATACCTATACAAATCCATCTATACCCATGGGTATAAACCATTTTGACCCGCAATATAAAATAAACTCACCCAACCCAACATGTTCATAATTAAAACTCATCACAACCCACCAAAAACAAACTCATTTCTTAAACCACCTAAAATACCTATTTACATCCGCCCTATTCGCAGGCCAAGGCAGGTGGTGGGAGGATGGGATGTCCATGAGGGGAGGTAGGCATCACGCCGGAGGTTTCAGCACTGATGTCCATGATGTTATTTGAGCCACTCCATCCATCCATCGCCGTGTACCGATCGTAAAAGAGAGAGAGAAGAGAGAGGAGAATTTTGAGTGGTGACTAGTTCGAAAGCAGGAGCGCGAAACGACGCAGCCTTGACTACGAGACCAGCCGATTCACCCCTCCGCCGCCGTGACCAAACAAAACCCACCGAGGAACGCACACAAGTAGTAGTAAATACAGGCGAGAGGATAGGATAGATCGCTAACCTTGAGGAACGCAGAGGGCAGCCGTCGTCGTCGTCGATCTTCTTCTCTTGCTCCTTGGTGGGTTGTCGAGCGAGGAGGACGAAGACGGAGATGGATCGGATCGGAGACGATGACTGTCTGTCTGGCTCTGGTGATAAGATAGGAGCTGATGAGAGCTCCAATCCAATCCCAAGGCCGCTTGCTGGCCAGCAAACTGACGGAGAGCAAAACAAGGGGTCGCTGCAAAACGTTTATCTGTTTGGTGCGGTCGTCGCTGCTGGGTGGTGCCGTGTGTTGGACGTTTACAATTTAGCCGGAAAGAGAGGAGAACGAGCCGAGCGCGAGCGCGTGACGGCGTGAGTGTGAACTCAGACAGAGAGAGAGAGAGAGAGGGAGAGATTAAAGCACTGCAAGTATTAATATAGCGCGGGGTGGTGACATTGATATGCTAATGAGGAGCAGTTAGGTTTAATTAATCACTCCTAACACGCAGCTACAGGCCTAGAACTAGAAGCAAGGTTTGCGACAGGTGACCGTACGTGTGACGGCTTGGTAATGGCGGGCGTTTTGCTGCGTTGGCGCCTTGGTGGCGTCATTTTCTATCGCCTCCCGCCCTTAATTGGCCACTGCTCATCGCGGCGGTGCGCCCACCATTGCTTTGTTCGCTTCTCATCCTATCTTTTTTCTTTCCTCCTCTGGTTCCTCTCATCTCTCGTCTTTTTTTTACGTTCCGGGTCCTCCTGCGATGGTCATCGTCAAGATTTTTCCCCGGGTATCGTTGCTTACCAAGTCATAGCTAGTATCGCTTTCTCGCGCCGTATCTAGTTTTAACGCTAGAAGAAGAAAAATAAACTTAAGGACTAGTTTAGGAACTCCATTTTTTAAAGTGATTTTTATTTTCTCAATAAAAAATAAATTAATTTACTTGAAAAAATAAAAATCTCTTGAGAAAATGAGATTCCCAAATTAGCCCTAATAATCTCAAATAATCCATCTCAGCCTTCACAATGATCTCTCGTGTCACTAGTTTTGCTCGTGTCCTTAGTTTTGTTGTGCTTTCTTAAACTTATCCACCTCAGCCTTCACAATGATCTCCCATGACATGTGTCACTGTCTCGCCATGTGGCATGTGCGCTTGTAGTTTGCAACAAAAAAAAAACAAGTTTGCAGTGTCTATTAAGTCTTACCAAAAGAAGGAAACACACTAACAACTAGTACCCATTTCTATCGATTATTTCTGTTCACCGTTTTCGTAATTTCCAGTGCGTTTGGCATGATAATGGAATCGAAGTAGCTGTCTGTTAACAGTGCAACCGCAGAAGATGGCTTGGCTTGTAAAATTGCAAGGAAAAAGGAGGTCGCGCACTTGTGATTTGCAATGCAAGGACAGAGAAGGAGCAGGAGCGCGTGGATTCCAGACCTGAAAGCACGGCTGCTGCAAGTCTGCAACTACTACTGCAGCGGACGTTGACCTGGATGGACCCCACCCTCCACAGCAATTAGCCAATTAGCATACTGTTATATAGTTTTTTTTTTTTGTGTGTGTGGGGGGAAGAAGAAGCAGAACAATGCACAACAATCACGCGCTAGCTTCACGCGTTTTAGAAAATATATAAAATTCGGAGTTTTTCGCACTAATGTCTAAGGAAAGAGACAAACGAGGAATATTTTGCGTCCAACGTCAGACTGAAGACTGAAGACCGGAGAAAGCCGTTGCCAATGTCTCAATAAGTAGACCTGTTTAGTTGAATTTTTTTTTTCTAAATAAGAATTTGACTGAGGAGATAATCTAAATGTCATGAAGATTATGAAGATTACGTGTAGAATAAAATAAATTGGTCTATATGGTTTAAGATCTAGAAAGTGACGGATTTTTACTATTACCGCAACTCTGTCAATTATATGTTCAAGTTAGTTTTATATTATTTTTATCAAATCGATTCTCACAAAAGCGGATTAAAAAGCTGACCGTTTGACAGTGCTAAACAAACACGCACAATGTCATCCCGCGCAAATCGCTTCACTTTGATGATAAAAAAAAGATGTGTTGTAGACAGCATCAGACCTCTTGTTACTGTTGCAAAGAAAGACGAGATACAGAAAAGGTGAGTAAGCAAAAGCAGAGAGTCTTCCACACCAGCTTTGGACTTGTGGTAAATCTTAGCAAAGGTAATAATTCATAAGTAAACCAGTATTCCTTAGCCGACCAGTCAACTACGTGGATAACCTTCCAAGCTGAAGTTAGATCCTAAGCACGGAATCAAATACAGGCATACAAGACCTTTCAGAGCAGAACTGCATATACAGAATCTAGCAATTTTTAGCCTGACCAGAACAAACCAATTTTTTTTCTCAAACTTATGCATTGCCTTGTCTCGGTTAGTCTTGTCAATTTCAGACATGTGACTTGTATCTTGTCTAAGCAAGGAATTATAAACCTCAAACATCCTACTTCCTTTTGCTCCTGTGCAGCCTTGAGATTATCTTTGATACTTCAATCTATGCTTCTGTCACCTTTTCACACTCCACCTTACTATCTTACTACACTTTTGACAATATCGTCTCCAAAGATGATTTTGGAGTCCGATCCATTTGCTTAACAATTAATTTCAGAATAAATCTTATAGGTTCACTCATAAATCTGACTTTGTCTTGCGTGACAAGTTTAGAACTAAATCCATCATATTAACCAAGTCAGTTTCCGACTTTGTTTTGTGTGATAAGTTCGAAACTAAATCCATTGGACCATGAAGATCGAAAACGAGTTAGTTTCAGCTTTTATCTTTTGTATGGTTATTCTGAGCCTATTCCCGTAATAACAGAGAGGATGTTCTCTTCAAAAGGCATGAGAAACGACTAATCTATTGAGTTAGGGTTTTATAAAGGGAATCCTCGGTGATGCGTGAGCTCAAGCTCCTTCACTGACGTCGGCGTGACGACGACAATAGGGAGAGATTGAGAGAAGCATCTCTGAAACCTCGCTTCGCTGAAGAATCTGCACATGTCAAGCAAATCATGTTTTTAGTCAACAATCATGCGATTGTACTAACATCATAAATAGAAGCATGCGAGTAGTCCCAATCAAAACAAAGGCATTGTTCGTGGTCTGGTATAAAAACGGAGATATATTAGCACAAATATTAATGCTCGTTTTGTATTAACCCACTATTTATAAGATTGACACGCTAAAAATAGTGTAGGTATTACCATACTCTATTGTTCCAGTATCGCTTACAACCATGTTGATAGAATTATTCTGCCCTTATTGACTCTTCTTGATGACCTTCCTGTCGTGGCATTTATTTGGCGAAGTGCCCAGTCTTGCCACTGCTATAGCAGACGATATATTTCATGTTAATATTTTTTTCCTTGAAGTTGGTGATCCATACTGAAAGTGCATTCATCCCTTTTGTGAGTTTTGGTGATTTGGATAACAACACATTTAAAAGACTAACAAGTTTGCTAAGTGTTGAACAGGAAATTCAGTATGATGAACATACTTGAATAGTATATAATGACAGTGAACAAAGGTTCAACACAAGGTTAAATAACCAGTGAGACAATGCAAATGGATACAATATGATCTCTATATTGGTTTGAATATATGGACAAGACCTAAGAAATCACTACATACATATGATCAGAATAGAGGATGAAGTGATTAAGAGGATTGGTCAAACCAAAGTGAATAAGATGTGAGGAATCGTGAATTGGCTTGACCATATTACTATCAGTCCATATATGCTTATATGAGAATCAAACTAGAACTTGATTGATCTTAGCAGTTATATCTAGATGTCATTCAAGCAAGGTTCACAATATTGAAGAAATGATTCTCTCAATGGATGCTCAATTTGATGTGACTCAAGAATGGCTTGATAGGGTGAAGATAGCAAGGAAAGGGCTTCGAGGAACTAAGCGAAGGTGAAGGTCAAGCGACGGCTTGTAGACCGAGGTACCATGGCTAAGGTGAAGAAGAGAGTACTTGCACTAAGTCGATGAACTAATCAGCTATGAAGAGTTATAACATGTTGATGCATCAGTAAGGTGACTTGAAGCCATGATTTGAACTCATATAAGGTGATATGGTACAAGTCACTGGGTTTGATTTGAGTTTGCTTCAAAAGGTGAGACAAAGATGTTTGTGATCCTTATGAAGCAATGCCATGGAGAAATCACACATGAGACACCAATGACTCAAGGAGTTTACTTCATTATATTTTATTTAACTTGAGTATAGGAATCGTCGTACTATAAAGGGGGATCCAAAAAGAAGGTTGGTGTTTGCCAAAGCTCAAACCTCTCTATTCAAAAGCTATTTTTGAAAAGCAAAAATCTCTTTAACGTTCTATGGTTGACCGTGGTTAGGGTTGAGAAACCTAGAGTGTTCTTGCTGAAAAGCAGCTTAACTTCTTCAACTGCAGCTGAGCTTTCCAGCTGAACTTGACTTCAGCTGAGTTGAGCTTCTTCAGCTGCAGCTGAGCTTTTCAGCTGAGCTGAACTTCAGCTGAGTTGAGCTTCTTCAGCTGCAGCTGAGCTTTTCAGCTGAGCTGAACTTCAGCTGAGTTGAGCTTTCTCAACTTCAGCTGAACTCAACTTCAGCTGTGAACCTCTTTGACCATACACCAGCTGAACTTGCCTCCGGGCAGTTGAGCTGGGGTTTTCTCTCCTAAACTCTCTGGTCAAGACCAGTTGAACTGGTCCTGAGGGGCAGTTCAGCTGGTCTCTGACCCCTCTGACCTCTGATCTGCAGTCTGCCAGTCAGACTGGCAAACAGGTCGCCAGGAGCTGTCAGGGGCGGTTCAACTGGTTTTGGTCAACTTTGACCAGTCTGCGGTCAGTCTGCGCGTCAGTCTGCCAGTCAGACTGGCAGACAGGCTGCCAGGCCTGCCAGGGGAGGTTCAACCGCCCTAGGGGGAGGTTCAACCGGTCTCAGGCAGAAAAATCTGCCCAACGGCTAGTTTTGAGCTCCACCTATATATACTACCTCCTACCTCTCTCCCCATAGCAGTGAGCACGATTTGAACTCCATTTCTAACCCAAGAAACACCTCCCTCTCTCTCTCACACATCTCTTGCCTCTCCCATTTCAAATCTTTGGAGAGAAATCTTTGAGTGAGCTTGAGAGCTGCGGTTTTGTGCTTCATCTCTAAATCTCTCTTGCTCTTCTTCTTCATTCGAGCTTTGGTACTACATCGAGTTCTTTGTGGATTCATTACTCTTGGAGCTTCTAGCTCCTAGACGACTAGGTGTCTCTTGTGAGTCTCCAAATCTTGTGGAAGACCACAAGAAAGTTTGTATTACCCGCTCGTTTGAGCAAAGATTATTGTGTGGGCTTGACCTTTGTGGTCGGCAAAGGGAGGATTAGGGTTGAAAGAGACCCGGCTCTTTGTGGGCGCCTCAACGAGGAAGTAGGGCACCTTTTGTGGTGTGACCGAACCTCGGGATAAATCTTGTGTATCTTGTGTTCTTGCTCATTGTGTTTGTTTGTGTTCTTCGTTCTCTCACCATTCCGTGGAAGATTGTTTATATCTTTTTGGTGTGTGGATTTTGAGAAGTGCCCTTCTCTGATCTACTACTTTGAACCCTGTGGATCATTTAGAACATCTCATTTCCAAAGTTAACTGGGTGAATTTCGAGATCAATTCAGTTTTACCCAGTTTGCTTCTAGTTTTTGTTGAAAATATTTTAACTTGCCTATTCACCCCCCCTCTAGGCAACTTTCAATTGGTATCAGAGCCTAATCCTCGTTCTAACGCTTAACCGCGTGAGGAAAAGATCATGTCGGGGGGACTAAGAAACGAAAATGCTTCTAAGCTTGAAAAAGTTGAGATTGCCTCGACTTCATCTTTTGGTGCAGATGTTGATCCTAGGGCAATAGATCTTGCCATGAGAATCGTCGAAAGGATGTTCCTCAAAATGAAGGAAGATGAGGCGAAGAACAAGATTGAAGAAGAAGAAAATGATCGATGGAGACCAAACGACGAATCCACCTCTTCACAAGGTTCGTCTTTCAAATCCACTTCTCATATGTGCTTTGTCGCTAATGGGAGTGACAGTGAAAGCGAAAGTGAGGATGAGGAGGAGCATGAAAGTGATAGTGAAGATGAGGATGATCTTCAACAATTCTTTGCTCAACTAAGCAAGAAGAACCGGATGAGCTTGATCAAACTCATGAAAAGAGCAGAAGAACAAAAGGAAATGCTTCATAAGCAAGAAGATATCCTCATCGAAAAAATCAAAGACTTGGAGAAGTTGACCAAGGAGCATGAGAAGCTAAAGTGCTCTCATGATCATTTGGTCCAAAGGTACGAAAAGGTTTCAATTGAGCAAACTAGTACTTCAAATGCTTTATCATGTGTTGCTCAATTAGAAAAAGAAAATACTATGCTCAAGAACACGATAGAAAAGCTAAATATTGAAAATCTAGCTTTGCTAGAAAAACATGATATGCTTGTGTGCTCTCATAATAAATTTATAGATTCACATATCATGCTAGAAATGGCTCACGAGGTTGTGTTAACTAATTTGAAATCATACCAACCTCACATATGCACATGTACTCAAGTAGAAACTATATTATCATGTGCTAACAAATGTTGCTCTCAAGAAAGCCAATCTTCCATTGAGCTAGACATTTCAGGAATTAGTGATATTTCTATCACACAAGAAAATAAAGAGCTCAAGGAAGAAGTTGGAATGCTAAGAAGGAGCTTAACTCGTTTGAAGGGAAAGTGTCATGCTCAACCTTCTCAAGATAACTGTGATAATATGGTGGAAAAGCTTGAGAAGGGGACAACCGTAGCATGCACAAAACCCCTTCAAAAGAATACCAAGCTTTCCAAGAAGGGCATGAGCAAAATCCATGGTGAGAAAATTAATGCTCATATGATTTGCTCTAACAATGTACCTATGTGCTTCAACAAATAAAGATCAAAGAAAAGCGATAGGAGATGCTATGGATGCAAGGAGAAGGGCCATGAAATTGATTCATGCCCCCACATGAAGAATCAAGACCTTGCACGATCAAGAAAGATGACCATCAAAAAGGATGAAAGCAAAAGGCAAATGCATTGCAAGGACAAGCATCGCATTTGCTACAATTGCCGTGAAAAAGGTCATCTATTCAAGGTTTGTCCAAAGGGTAAAACTCCTAAGCCTAACTTGTCAATACATTCAAATATGCTTAGGAGACCCAAATTTGACTCTTGTGCTAGAAAGGTGATGAGTTCACCACATTCTAGGACCAAGGCTATTTGGGTGCCTAAGTCCTTATTGGCTAACCTTGATGGACCTATCATGAGATGGGTACCAAAATGTACTTAATAAGTTTTGCAGGTATCTAGAGATGATATGAAGCTTTGGGGTGCTTGAGCGGTTTAACTCAATTCTTATCTCAAGTTATCAATCTTACATTGTCTATCATTTAAGATTGACCCAAAGATGAATTGAGTTGTTATATCACTAACTTCATATTCTTCTCTAGCAAGAAATTGTGTTGTAGGGAATAAGGATTAACCTTTGTAGGAATCAAGCAAAAGGCCTACAACCAAGTGATATCCAAAGGATGGTAACAATTAACTCTTAAGTGCACATTGCTTTTAATTGGTATATTCCTTTGTGTCTTTTGTAGCCACATAGGAAAAATGAAGCACTTGAGAATGAACTTAAAAGATTTTACCTTGCTTTGGAAAGGATCTAATTATATGGTAGATTGCAAGTTCATATTTTTATATTGTGACAATCTACATGATTTAAATTGATTGTATGTATCTTGTGGCATATTTCCAATTTATTATCGTATTATTGCCATGACCTAGACATAAAGAGTATTATCCCATGTTCTTAAATGAATAGAGTGCTAAGTAAGAAATTCAAATTCTTAAAGCACTTACCAAAAGGGAATTCTCTATATGACTAGAGTTGTGAGACTAATGTTTCTATCCAAGTGTTTATGTAGTCTCACAACATGAGAATGTGTTTCCCAAATGGAGTGTGCCATTCAACATTCAAAGAAGATCGAACCAATACTATGTGATGTATTCATTCTTGTTTAAATTGGTTTTGAGTCTTCTACATTAATCACTCACCATGCTATGAATTAAACTTGCCATGTAAACTTAATTAAATAATCATGCTACTTTCATCTTTTTTACAATTGATGTTATGCATGATGCTTGTAAGGGTAATTTAGTTCATATCATGAGGTTTCCTTGTTTTAGTAACCTTCTTGTCATTCATATACTAGAGGTTGCTAAATAGGAAACTATTGCTTGTGTTACTAATACAATCTCTTTTAAGATATTTAATGGAAATTCATAAGTAGAGATTGTGCTCTTTCAATTGGTAAAATCACAAGCTTTAAAGGTTAATCTTCACCTAAAAGGAAGATTAGGAATGTTCAAGGCAAAGGTATGGAACAAATTGCTTCAATTGGTAGTTGATCAATAGTAGTTCCTTCCAAGTGGCATTCTTTCAATTGGTAATAATATATTCTATGGAAAGGAATGTCAATATGAAGGTTAAATTCCTTTTGGCTTAAATTTGTAAATTAATGCATATTGTGAATTCACTGCTCCATGTGCATTAACTTAAAAGGAATTTAATTTATGCCTTTACGTCTCATAAATGATGATTTGTTTGCCATTCATATATAGATATCATCATTCATTAAATACTTCCTTGTACTACTAATACCTCTTTTCAAAGTGTTTCATCGACTAGTTTTAAAAGGAAAAGAGATAACAAAGAAGGAAGTCTCCACAAATGATGAAAAGAAGAATACTAAGGTGACACCACCACAGATAGTAAGATCTGTCAAATTGGTATAATAAATGGTACATTCTACTTGGTGGTAAGTATTCTTAACGATAAGTTAATTCATTGCAAATCTATCATGCCTTGAACAATATATGTAATGTACTCCTCATGAGTCTCTTAACTGAATTGAAAGTGCATGTGGTAAGTCATTCAAATACTTGATGCACATATCTAGTGGGAGAACATTATATATCTTGTGTCGTAGAGAATAAGTTTCCCTTGAGTAAGCTATACTAAGACAATCCAAAATGGTAAATTTGTATCTCATTCATATGGATTGTAATCTTTGTTTTCTTAATAGCTACTCTTGATGCAGTTTAAAATTCCCTTATAGTTAAATCTAAAAGTGCATAAGAACCTTTTTGTTGATATTCATCACATACATTTGCACTAACATGGATATGATTTTAAACTGTAAAAGGTACAATTAGTTATCCATACTCTCTAAATTTGGAAACCCACATTTTGATATCTTAGAAATCTACTTCAATCGATATCCATATGCTTCACATTAAATTGGATCACTAAGTTGTAAATTCCATGCATAACTTGTCTTCATGTTATGAATGCTTGTGCGACTAACCTTGATAAGCTAGGTGCACCCAAGGTCAAGCTAGGTTCATCATCAAGAAGGCCACACAACGATGTATTAATAAAAGGAGAAAAAGCTCCTATTCTTAACTCTAGTTTTTATCTATGTGATTAAATATTGACTTGAAACCATGTAAGATGGTTGTCAAGTATATGTGGGTGCCTACACAAAGAGAAAGGCCACAATAAAGATTGTGTGGGTACTCAAGGCTCTTACTACTAATCTCAAAGGACCCAATTCAAATTGGGTACCAAGATATGAGGCTTAAACTTGTTTTGCAGGATCACTCCTTCAATGGATCAAGTTGGGTGCTCGATAATGAATGTATAAATCATCTTTGGAGATAGTAGCAAGGGTGGTAACAACTGAATCTCAAGTGCAAATTATTTTCAAATCTTATCTCTTTTGTGACTTGTGTAGCCACTAAGGGAAAAGAAGCACTTGAGGATATACATCAGTTGTTGATTATGAAATAAAGGTCTAATTGGAAGTTGAATGAATATTATCATATGGTGAACAATCCAAAATTATGTGACGTATTCTCTATCTAGTTAATTTGGATTTGATTCTTCTATATAAGACACTCACCATAATATGGATTAAGTCAGCCCTTTAAACTTCATTGAACAACCATGCATATTATCCATGACATTCAAAATATATTGTGCATGAGGGCTCAAGGGAAATTTAGTCCATATTATGAGGTTTCTCTATTTTAGCAACTCGCTTGCCTTCCACATGTAAAGGGTTGCAAAATAAAAAAAAACTAGTGCTTGTGCTACTAATGTCATCTCTTGTTTTTCTAATGCTCTCTTTTCTAAGTGTTTCAATAAGGTCCTTCCAAGTGTTTTCAAGATGGATTCAAAATCCACGGATATAAGAGTCTTGGTTGTTTCAATCATTGAGTTTCAATGGGTCTCATATCAAGTATGATTGAACCAAGCCAAGATCAATGAAGTTCAAGATCACCTGGTTGGATGAAATCATAAAGAGAAAAGAAATCACAGTGATTCAAGAACGGAGTTACACTTTTTGTCAACCTAATAATGAAGATGTAGTGACATATTTATATGATATCCTTCATTATGAGGTTTGAGGTTCATATTAGCATGCTTTACCCTCCAAGATTTCAATTGATATACTTTTAGTTCTTAAACTTTTAATTGGTTTAATTTTCATCATCTATGTAAAGCATGTTCTGTTAAACCAAGATATAGTGCAAACATCTCCTTTAACCTCGCATTGTTAATGTGCATAAGTGTACTTTGTGTACTCTTGCATGCACAAATTGAGGGAGAGTTTAGCCTATATCTTGTGAGACTAATGAATTCTTTCAAGTTCATGTTGCGTAGTCTCACACCTTGGAGAACATCAAATGAGGATGAATGGTTCCATAGAAATGAAGAATTTCTCTTGATTGTTTGAAGAGGATAAGTTTCTCTTTGAAATGTCAAGCCTATCAAAAGCTAAGATGGAAATTCATAATTATAATGGAGACCATGTGGCGTAGAACAAAGGTGTGTCACTCCATGAACTATTGGATTACAATTGTGTATCTAGGCTCTTACATGCTAGTGTGTGCATGTATATGCAATTCCTTCAATTGGTACAATTTCACATTTTTGTACTTTATTTGTACCAAGGTTCAAATTGTAGGACTTAATCCCCTAGCCTCACAAGTCGAAGTGCATAAGTTAAACAAGTATTCATCACTTGTATGCACACATTTAGGGGGAGAATGGTCTATAATTTGAATCTTTGAGACTAACTTCATTTTCAAGTCTATTATGTGTGTAGTCTCCAATTAGAAAGGAATTTTCAAGCAAAGACAATCGCTTCCACTGCAAATTTTGATGGGTATCAAAGATTCTTTGCTCCAATAAATGTATTTTCTATACATTTCATAAGAGAATGAATTTCTCTTGTATATGCTACTCCAACGTCATCTAAAATTGGTAAATATGTATCACATCTTTTTGGATTACAAATATCTGAAGTAGCATAGCTTATAGATTCTTCTGTCTAGAACTTAATTGATTAAATAGTGCACATGTTTCTTATGTTGCATGATTATGTTCAATTGATACTCCTTTTATGCTAATGGTACTTTAAGTTGCAAATAAGTACTCTCAACAGGTATCAATTGAATTCATATATATGTGTGCACTAAAACTTGAGGAGAACTTAGTGTAATATGCAATTAGTGATCTGATTATCTATCAAATTGTATCAATTGGTGGTTTTCAATTGATATTTTTCGTACATGATCACTAGTTGTATAATCCATACTTGTGCAATTTTCATGCTGCCTCTTGTTATGATAAGAAAATGCTAGGTGACATCTAGACTCCAGGTATCAAGATTTATCTTTCAATTAGTATGACAATATTCATTTGATATCTTGGACCTATGTCACAATTATGCCGACAAGAGATTGCAAAATGAACTCTAAATACAACACAAGTCTGGAAACCCCTTGAAAAGGTAAAACGCAAAGGTACATCACTTGTGACACTTAACCATTACCTTTGTGCCATCTAAGGATCCTTTTCATGATAGTGTGTTCACATCTTGCTTAAATCATAATTTCTACCCTTTATATTATTTGTATCCTTTTTGGAGATTTATGACAAAGGGGGAGAAATTTTGCATTAAAGCTTATCTTTATTTTTGAAAAGGGGAGAAATAATTAACAAAAGGGGGAATCATAAGAAAAATATAAGATGTAGAAAGTTGATGAGTGCATACTATGTCATGAGCATCACATTTATTTAATGACACACTGCACCCTATGAATAGTATGATATAAGTTGTCTCCATACTTTGACCCAAATATGTGCTTTTGGCATTTGAGTACAAAATTGGTATTTTCTGAAATGCACATATTTAGGGGGAGAAATTATATCATAGGATTCAAAATCTTATTTATCAAATCTTATGTAAGCTTTAAATGTGTTGTCATCAATCACCAAAAAGGGGGAGATTGAAAGTGCATTCATCCCTTTTGTGAGTTTTGGTGATTTGGATAACAACACATTTAAAAGACTAACAAGTTTGCTAAGTGTTGAACAGGAAATTCAGTATGATGAACATACTTGAATAGTATATAATGACAGTGAACAAAGGTTCAACACAAGGTTAAATAACCAGTGAGACAATGCAAATGGATACAATATGATCTCTATATTGGTTTGAATATATGGACAAGACCTAAGAAATCACTACATACATATGATCAGAATAGAGGATGAAGTGATTAAGAGGATTGGTCAAACCAAAGTGAATAAGATATGAGGAATCGTGAATTGGCTTGACCATATTACTATCAGTCCATATATGCTTATATGAGAATCAAACTAGAGCTTGATTGATCTTAGCAGTTATATCTAGATGTCATTCAAGCAAGGTTCACAATATTGAAGAAATGATTCTCTCAATGGATGCTCAATTTGATGTGACTCAAGAATGGCTTGATAGGGTGAAGATAGCAAGGAAAGAGCTTCGAGGAACTAAGCGAAGGTGAAGGTCAAGCGACGGCTTGTAGACCGAGGTACCATGGCTAAGGTGAAGAAGAGAGTACTTGCACTAAGTCGATGAACTAATCAGCTATGAAGAGTTATAACATGTTGATGCATCAGTAAGGTGACTTGAAGCCATGATTTGAACTCATATAAGGTGATATGGTACAAGTCACTGGGTTTGATTTGAGTTTGCTTCAAAAGGTGAGACAAAGATGTTTGTGATCCTTATGAAGCAATGCCATGGAGAAATCACACATGAGACACCAATGACTCAAGGAGTTTACTTCATTATATTTTATTTAACTTGAGTATAGGAATCGTCGTACTATAAAGGGGGATCCAAAAAGAAGGTTGGTGTTTGCCAAAACTCAAACCTCTCTATTCAAAAGCTATTTTTGAAAAGCAAAAATCTCTTTAACGTTCTATGGTTGACCGTGGTTAGGGTTGAGAAACCTAGAGTGTTCTTGCTGAAAAGCAGCTGAACTTCTTCAACTGCAGCTGAGCTTTCCAGCTGAACTTGACTTCAGCTGAGTTGAGCTTCTTCAGCTGCAGCTGAGCTTTTCAGCTGAGCTGAACTTCAGCTGAGTTGAGCTTCTTCAGCTACAGCTGAGCTTTTCAGCTGAGCTGAACTTCAGCTGAGTTGAGCTTTCTCAACTTCAGCTGAACTCAACTTCAGCTGTGAACCTCTTTGACCATACACCAGCTGAACTTGCCTCCGGGCAGTTGAGCTGGGGTTTTCTCTCCTAAACTCTCTAGTCAAGACCAGTTGAACTGGTCCTGAGGGGCAGTTCAGCTGGTCTCTGACCCCTCTGACCTCTGATCTGCAGTCTGCCAGTCAGACTGGCAAACAGGTCGCCAGGAGCTGTCAGGGGCGGTTCAACTGGTTTTGGTCAACTTTGACCAGTCTGCGGTCAGTCTGCGCGTCAGTCTGCCAGTCAGACTGGCAGACAGGCTGCCAGGCCTGCCAGGGGAGGTTCAACCGCCCTAGGGGGAGGTTCAACCGGTCTCAGGCAGAAAAATCTGCCCAACGGCTAGTTTTGAGCTCCACCTATATATACTACCTCCTACCTCTCTCCCCATAGCAGTGAGCACGATTTGAACTCCATTTCTAACCCAAGAAACACCTCCCTCTCTCTCTCACACATCTCTTGCCTCTCCCATTTCAAATCTTTGGAGAGAAATCTTTGAGTGAGCTTGAGAGCTGCGGTTTTGTGCTTCATCTCTAAATCTCTCTTGCTCTTCTTCTTCATTCGAGCTTTGGTACTACATCGAGTTCTTTGTGGATTCATTACTCTTGGAGCTTCTAGCTCCTAGACGACTAGGTGTCTCTTGTGAGTCTCCAAATCTTGTGGAAGACCACAAGAAAGTTTGTATTACCCGCTCGTTTGAGCAAAGATTATTGTGTGGGCTTGACCTTTGTGGTCGGCAAAGGGAGGATTAGGGTTGAAAGAGACCCGGCTCTTTGTGGGCGCCTCAACGAGGAAGTAGGGCACCTTTTGTGGTGTGACCGAACCTCGGGATAAATCTTGTGTATCTTGTGTTCTTGCTCATTGTGTTTGTTTGTGTTCTTCGTTCTCTCACCATTCCGTGGAAGATTGTTTATATCTTTTTGGTGTGTGGATTTTGAGAAGTGCCCTTCTCTGATCTACTACTTTGAACCCTGTGGATCATTTAGAACATCTCATTTCCAAAGTTAACTGGGTGAATTTCGAGATCAATTCAGTTTTACCCAGTTTGCTTCTAGTTTTTGTTGAAAATTTTTTAACTTGCCTATTCACCCCCCCTCTAGGCAACTTTCACATACGATCTTTGACTTTCGCTTCTTTTTTCCAACATGTTGTATGGCATTATTACTAAATTGTGCCTCACGCGTTTGTCCGAGCCTTTTATTCAACATAAAGAGAGACTAACATATTCTCAACACATATATTTTTTCCTTATATGTTTCAGAGCCATAGTCAAAAAATCCTCCAAATTGGAGGTAATTTGACAATGATACTCCCTACCACAAATGCATCAAGCAAGATGTATGCAAGTTACTAGAGCTTACCAATAATGAGTTGTATCTCATGAGATTGCTTAACCACACGGCGGTTCTCAACCATCTATTAGTCATGATAACGCTTAATGACATACAACTCATGCCCGACATTGGAGACACCGTACTTATGATTGATAACCTCTATAAGCTCTCTTGAAATATGTTCATGTACACATCACATAGCTTGTTAAACATCATGATACAACATACTGCCATAACATCATCATTGTTGAGCTCCACCTATTTTTCAATAGTTAGTGGATCTTCATAAGGCTTGACAACCTATGATTTGTCCATAGTATTGAGCCATAAATCAAGTTTTATGGACCATCTCTTAAAGTTTGATACATCTAACTTCTCGGGTTTTATAGCATCAACAAAGCTATTACCCATCTTAAAGTACCTATCAGGTTTTTAGACATAAGTACAGTGAAATCACATGATTGCTGCCTAAAAACCTGATTCACCCCAACTCGTGTAGTTTCTTTAGTGGAGCGAAGTTTCAGAGACAGTGCTCTTCCTATCGCCATCATGTCAGGGATGGAGGAGCACGCATCACCAAGTACTCTATTGTCTAAAATGCAAACTCATAGTAGATTGATTATTTCTCATGCATTTAGGAGAGAAAATTGTCTCTATTATATACAAGAAGACTCAGATTAACATGCACAAAAGAATAGAAAGCTAAAATGTACTTAGTAAGATCTTATGAATTCTGTCGTGGTTTCGGAAACCGGAGAGACAATAGAATTTGTGTTATGTGGGGGCTAGCGCGGACTCACTCTGAATGGTAAATCACGGGTGACTCAAGCAAAGGGTTTATATTGATTCACGCGGGAGCCCTAGTCCAGTGTGTGTTGATCATAGTGTTCACCTTGTATTGTGTTACAACATGTGCAAGTGTGAGAAATGAGGGAGTGGAAAACTCTAGTTGAATGCTCCTGCCCTTTGGCTGTTTTGACCCTTCCCTTTTTATAGCTCAAGTGGGTTCTTACATGAGGACAGCTTATCGTCCAAAAAGAGAGTGTGACCTATTGTCTATAGTGGTCTTGCTGACGCAACTCTCTTGATGTCGTCTCCTGGTTAATGCATGGTTGTACGTTCGGCATGGCGGATTTGCTTCGTCTACCCGGTATGTGGGTTACTATAGTGACTCCGATGCTGAACTTCGCTATAGCGACACTTGGTGGGACCCTTGGGTCAGTGTGGACATCGAGGGTTGTACGCAGCGATGTTAGTAACCCGTAGAGATGTGATTTGTGAAGCAACAACATATGGAGCATGAGCGTGAGCATGCATGTTTGCCGAGTTAAACGTTGTCCCCACAAGACTTGGCGGCAAGCAAGTGTGTCGTGGATCCTCCTTCCTCTCTCCTAGTTCCTGTTAGCTGTCTCGGCTGTTTTGATGTGGTAATCAACACATGCTGTTTTGGCTCTTGTATCACGTACGTGCTCCTTCCCACCAATTCACTAATGTACTGGTTTTAACTTTGATTTTTTGGTGTTTTAATTTATACTAGGTGTGTGCCCGTGCGTTGCAACGAGAGTATGCTGGAATGAACATTGACACATATCTGATCGGATCTTATATTAAGTTGTTTTACACATAATATATGTTAGCAGGAGCGAAACAGTAAGTAGCCTTAAACCTGTTACATTTTAGTGGGAGTCAGTCTGTCAACTATTGGGCATGTTAAAAAGAACTCTGGGCAGCCCTAGCTGTGGCTACTCCTATGGGTGATAGTTGTGATGGTAAGATGCTTATCAGCTTATGCAATCAAGCATAAAGCGGTTCAGAAGGACTATCGTCTTTTGTTCAGGCACTATACCGATGCCTGATGCTTGTGGTTATGATCTGCCCTCATTGTACCCAGATGGCTTCAAAGGCGTCCATGAAATATGAGTTGACATGGAGGAAAATTTCTGTAGTATTGGACTATTGATATAGATGCATAGCTGTTGCTAGGTATGTGCTCGTGCGATACCACGGAACGCAAATTGATGAGCCTCTAACGGCTCAGGGCCCTGGCGACGGGTGATGTGAGTACAATGGTGATGGGAACCCTCACAAGGAACAGTGCCTTGTTGCAGAGAAGCGCAAGCCCGAGCACGCCACCACTCGATGCCACGAGTTCCATTGTCCTATTGGGGGCCTGCCATTGCCACAAGCTCCATATATAAAATGGGTTATTCAGATCATAATAACTAAAACAATGGTGTGCCAAGTCTTTTGATGCTACGCTCAAAGACTCAGACAATATTGACAACACATATATCCTTATCTAATTGCCTCATTCTTGATAGACCCACACAAAAATAGAAGAGCAGAAAAAATATAGATCAAGCAAGCATATATCAAAGATATAGTGTTTTTTAGACAAAATACACAAGTTTTGTGTAGTGGTTCTAGGCATGCCAAATAAAGTGGCAATGCATAGCAAGTTTAGGCATGCCTATCGAAGTCCTGCAAACAATACCCATTCTTCACATGTTCTGTCGAATACATGTACTGCCTTCTAATGTGGCTGCGTTGATCCCATTGGGGCACGATATCACTGATCACTGTGCTATCCAAACAATGGGGGCAAAAAGTCAGCAAACACAACATATGCATACTTTGGCCATCAGTCCAAAGCACACAGGTTAAATCATTCCAGACGTGGGATAGTTGACTTACAAATTTTCAAAACAGCAAACTGTGGTACCATATTGCTACAGTGGCACCTCTTATTCTACTTTTCGTCCATCGACAGCTCAGTTTTGTGGGACACACAAGGCAATTACATGGCACTATAAGATAAACTTGTTCAGGTATAATCTCTTCACATGTTTGTGTGAATCACACGCTTAACAGAATTAGAAGCACATACTTGGGGTTAGTGCAGGAGAACCCCTAGCAATTGAGCATGTTATCTTTGTTGCAAGAGGGTCCCATGCCTTGCCTTCAGTATTGCTGCAATGTCCATTCTTGATTGGTTAAATAGCAGTATTTGTTGAAGAATCACCAATACCCTTTGTCACTTGATTCCTTAGAACTGCACTTAGCCCTTGACCCCAACTGTCTGGCCAACAATAGAAGCTGCTATGGTGAATGTCATCGCAGTCCTGGCCTCTTGAACATCACAACAGACTTGAAGTTTCAGAACTATGAAGGCACAATTGAAGTTTCAGAACTATGTACTCATAGTTGCACACCTTTCATTGTTGGTATACCTAAATTAAATATGTTCATCTGAATGTTTGGATTGCAGTTCTTTCAACAATAGGCATGAAAAACATGTAACAAATTGTATTTTTCTATACGACATACAACATGCATCTTACAAGAAAAATGAAATGGTGTTTGATACTCTTACACGAAAAGCATTGAGAATAAGTCAGACATGAACAAATAGCCATGTTATTCAAGATACAAACAAAAGTCCAAATTACTACAAGGTTTCTCTAAATGTGGTGAGGTATGAACTGATGCAAGGTGAATAGGTGATTGTACCATTGTGACAGAGGCAGCCAAGAAGACCAAATGAACCATTAAAGAGTCCAAGTTTCAGTTTACTGGGTAATATAGGAAACAACATGTCTGAAACAACAACTTTCAGTTTGTGCCAGACTCAGAGGAGAGAATGTCTGAATGCCATACTTTTCTATGCGTGGATACCTGCACACAAATATTCTCACTTTTTACATCTAGTAGTGCACATAAATTCTCATACTTCAAAAACAATGAGATTATCTAGCAATGTCATGCAACTACATGAATCTAATAAAATGACATTCAGAAAGGGATTTTGCAACCTCGCCTTCAAGGAAACTTACACCTTTATACATACGCTTATAGTTCTGCATTGATTTTGGCAGAATATCAAGAGAAAAAAAACAGCAACGACAAAGATCAGATAAGTCTTCCACTAACAAGCATTTATTATAGACAAACTGAGAAGCTGGTAAAAATGTGATTATGGAAGTTGTTTTCAAACAATAGTATAGTTTGTTAAATCAGAGTAAAATGCTAACTCAACAGCTTGATGCAAAGATATGAACCATTATAACAGTAATGAATACCTTGAATTTTAGAGAGGAGAGAAAAAAAGGCTGCCATGTTCTAGAATTCACCATAGGAGCATCTTCTTCTCCTGCAAATAAACAAAAACAAACTTCCATTTTTATAGTAAAAAGTATATCTGGATTTTTAAAAAAACAATAAGTGAAATCAAGAGGAGGCGCTCAAACAATGTAGGCGAGACGTGTCTGAACTCTGAAGATCATCCTGTCCACCCATGTCTTGTGGTCGAAAACTGCCTCCGCAGCATGGATCCAGCAAACGAACAGAAGAGAAGTCTCCAGCAGCCCATCGTCCCACACCAGGAACAACCAGAGAGGCAAGCAGGGGAAACGCCATCCTGTAGAGATGACAGTGCTGCTCTCCCCGAGCTCCTCCCTGTTCCTCGCCAAACCTTCTGCCGTCGCCAAGGACAGGGCGGCGGCTGCGGCTGTGACGTGCTTCAGCGGGCCCTCCCTGTCAGTGGGGCATGAAGAGGAGGGTGTAGCAGTGGTGGTGGGGAGGCGTGTGTTGGCTTCCACAGCAGCTGTCGCCTCAGTGCTTGGGTTTGCAGGCCGTGGTCTGGCGGCCAACCAGGGCCTGGTCGCCGAGAGGATCCCTGGCTTGTCTGAACCTGACGAAAATGGTGAGCTCTTCTTCTTCTTCTTTCTCTGCAGTGAAATATTGTTGAATTGTTTTTATGATGCTGATCGAATCGTTCAGACAGGTTGGAGAACGTACCGCAGGCCAGACGACAAGTCCGGTGGCCACGGAGTTGGCTGGACCCCCATCATGTGATGTGGCTGTGCGGCTGTGCTGGTGGGGAGGAGGACAGAAGGGGGGGGCGAATGACGGGGCAGTGGCTATCCCCGAGTCGCCGGTGAAGAAGCGAGCGCGGGTCGCCGAGCTCCTCATGTGATGGAAACCGACGGTGGTCAGGGGGGGATCACGGTCAGGCGCAGGCATCGCGACCTGTAGGACGGGGTGCGGAGGGGGAGGCGGGGATTGGGGTCGGGGTGCATGGACGTGGAACGGGGTAGGGGCAGTCGAGCGTCGCAGAGAGGGAGGCGGGCGTAAGACCAACTCCAGCAACACTCCTCATCCCACTCCGCATCCGCATTTTGCACGGTCTGAGGCACTATTGCGCTCTCCAGCAGGCTCCGCATCCGTCTCCGCAAAATAGACGCCGTGTACCTGCACTCCCCATTTCCACACTTTCTCTCTCCTCTCCGCAGCTCTCTGCATGCGCGCGCGGCTGCTCGCGGGCCCCAGGTGTCATAGACTGCATGCGGAGTGCAAATACGGAGTCTGCTGGAAACGGAGACGGATACGGAGAGGAGAGAGAAACTGTTGGCCGCGCGTTTTAGGGATACGGAGAGGGAGTCTGCTGGAGTTGGTCTAACCATGGGGCAGGGGCAGTCGAGCGCCGGAGAAGGGGAGGCGGGCGTAACCATGGTATCGCCAGATTTGAATAGGGTGCGGCCGCCATTGCCGACTTGAGGTCGTGCGTGGGGTATGCGGGGCGGGCGCGGGGCATGCGGCTGCCATTACCGGCTTGAGGTCGGTCGCGGGGGTTTGGCGCGGGGCGAGCACGAGACGAGCGCAGAGAGTAGGCGCGGGGCGAGGGCAGTCTACACTAATGACTTAATAATTAGTAGAGATTCAGGACGGCCCTGAGGGTGGGGCAACGAGGTAGCCACCCCGGGCCCGATTTCAACGAGGTAGCCACCCCGGGCCCGATTTCATAGAGGCCAACGGCCAACCTTAGATATGTACTTATATTAGTTAGACTATACGGTTTAGTAGTTCAGTGGTAAAGTGTCGGCTTTGCTTAATAGTTCAGGGTCAAAGTGTTGAAAACTTGAGAACCATGATGTATCTATATCTTAATCATATTTAAACATGTTAGAAGAAGGTAATATTGTAATATGTACTTTTTATTTATTTGTTATTTGATATAGATATTTTTAATGTATATTGAGTTCTTATATTGGTAATATATATATATATATATATATATATATATATATATATATATATATATATATATATATATATATATATATATATATATATATATATATATATATATTAGAAAGGTCTATTTTAAATCCTCCTAAAATCTCAGGACCACTACTGTTTATATTGGGTCGTTTATGTGTCTCAAATATTGTGGATGACTGCATACATATTCTGCTGTTTACGGAGATGTGCCCACAACTGCATTAAATGGGTTCAATCCTTGATCCAAGTTAGCCAAATACCATTTTGGTTTTAATTCCAGGAATTCAATTATGTTTGAATCTATCCAAACAAGTATAAAATCAATTCTGGACAAATCAATTCCTAGAATCTGATTCAAATAAACTGATTCAAAACATTTTTTATTTTTTCTATAAATTTAACTAAACGTATACAAAATTAAGTTAGGACCGCCCTAAAATGTCAATGTGAACTTTATTCGGAGAGAGTACTATTATTACTATAGTACCTGCTAAGCGTCGGATATGGACAACAGAATCCAGCGATTTGTCGTCTCAAGAGTCAAGACGTGGACGTTCCGTACACGGCAGAGCCCTCGCGGCCTCGCGGGCCCCACCTTGTACGTGCACAATACGGGCATGCCGTATTGCCGTATACGACGTCACGGCGACTTCCAGCCTTCGACTTGTGAGTTGCCCATCTGTGGAGCCCGCCTATGGACCCGGCCACGCCAGCGCGACAGCGACTGCCCCGCTGGCTGGTGGAGGTGGACCGACGACGCCAATCTCAGACTGTCTTCAACGGTTACCCCTAAATTTCTCCCCTTATATCCCACTCACGTGCCACGTCAGCGTTCTCTTTCCCCCTATATCTCCACCATATACAGCGGTTCCCTCTAAATCCTTCCCCTATACTCCAATATAATCATAAAATACTATTTTCCATACATATTCATCATCTATTATTAATTTTTTCACAACTAATAAATACTTTTGTACACACAAATCGAGATAAGAGGAGCCTTTGTTGTGCCTCTACCTGTAGCGTCCGAACCCACCCGCCGCTAGCACTGTAGCAGCGCTAGGGGGCAACGTTGTAGTGGGAAGCGGAGGCCTGTAGCCGCCAAATACAGGGGAGGGGGACGCGTTGAAGAGAGTCTGAGTCGCGATCACGACTCACGAGTCGTTGAACACTTGAACCGTCCTATAGCATTTTCAACAATATCTTAAATTAGTGTTTTAAATTAAAATATGAAACTCTACGCAGAAAAATTATTTCAATGCTTCATTTCATAAAATTTGATAAAAAAATTATAGAGCATCTTCTTAACAGCCTTAAATATATTATATCGTAAGGAACTATGCTATAATTTAAATTTAAAGTTTTACTGTTGTAGTGGAATGTTTTGTTGGTACCCTAAATTTTTTAAAATATATTTATTTTAAAATTATAGTGTATTTTATAGGTCACGTTGTTGGAGATGCTCTAATAGTTATTATTAAACATATGCAGTTACTTGAATTTATCCTAGATTTTAAAATTTTGTAGATTTTGCTGTAGAATTTTGTTCAAAATGTTGTCCAAATATTTGATGTAAAAAAAGAGGTTAAACCCTTGTAGTACTTTAAAAATAACTTGGGGGCAGATTCGTGTGAGGCAACTAGTTTTTTAGTTAAACTGTCACCATTAACTTCTCTAACGAAACAGGGGTAAGCTATGTCTGTTTTGGAAAAGCATGATACAAACATACATAATTAAATACTAGTAAGATGTTCATGCATTTGTACAATTTCTAAATATTAAACACAAAAGTATGTAGATTACGTTGGTTAAATATATATGAATGTGAAACAACAACTAAAATTTGAACTATTAATTATGTATAATTTTATCTTATTTTTATATAAAACAGAGAGGAGAGGAGCGATGACTGTGGCGTGTGGGAACGTGGAAACTCGCTGGCCCATCTCGAATAATTTTGCTGCACTTCTAATACCTTCACGAGTCTGCACAAGCATAGATTGGTGCTGGTTGAACGGCCCTGATTCTTTTTTTTCATGGCTCTGCGTTCGAGAGCATGTTTTTCGTTGAAGGCTTCTTTGGTTAGAAGTGACCTGAGTGAATTGGAGAGGATTAGAGGCATGTTTGGTTCACTACCTCAGTTGCTACATTTTGCCTAACTTTTCTGCCTAAGGTTAGTTATTCAATTTGAACGACTAACCTTAGACAAAGTGGGGCACATTTAGCCACAAACCAAACAGGCCCTAAATCTATTTATATTTAATTTTAAATATGAATAAATTTAATTCTATTAATCTTTGTCGAGTGTTCTTTGCCGAGTGTTACACTCGGCAAAGCCTTTGCCGAGTGTAAAATAGCATTTGCCGAGTGTGTTAGACACTCGACAAAGAACGCGATTCCGGTAGTGTTAATTTCCTCTAGTTTTTATACAACAAAGCATAAGAGGATATATTTCTTTTCTTTTACTTTGATGAAACAATTTGGTTCTTTTGGACGAGCCAAAACCCGGATATGGTCCAATTAAGACCTTATTCGTTTGTCCAAAAATGTAACAGGAATCATTTCAGATGATCAAAACTTATATAAATTAGAGAAACAAATCGGCTAGGAATTATTTCATATCTCCATTCCTGAAGAAACGAACGGTCCTAAGGCTCCAAGCACGGGTCTATACATCAGGTTGCGCCGGTCTAAGCCCGCACAACATTGGGTCGGGTCGTGTTCAAGCATTAATCGTGGTATAGACTGGACCATCGTGTCACGGGCTATATAATACATTTGAGAATGTAGAATTAAATACATACTCCCCGTCTCTAAATGACATATTCATATACGAGGATGGTACTTCTTTGGACTATATAGGGACGGAGGTCGGGAGGGAATTCGCGAGAGCAAGAAAGCAGCTACGGTAGCCATGCATGACCATATGAAAGCGACGACGCGAGAGGATGTATGGTTTGGGCTGCTTAAATACAATCTGCAATAGACTGTGCTGCATTGCACATTATTCTTATGAAAGAGTGTGTTTCATCTCTATTTATGTTGTTTTGGATAAAATGTTTTGTTTATTTATGAAGGACATATTTCCTTATCAATAATTCCTACGCCCAAATTAAAGAAGCCCTGGAATCAGGAACTAGGAAGGGGCACCGATGTGATTTTGTGAGCCAACGACATGGGGA
This sequence comes from Zea mays, assembly GCF_902167145.1. Classification (NCBI taxonomy): domain Eukaryota; kingdom Viridiplantae; phylum Streptophyta; class Magnoliopsida; order Poales; family Poaceae; genus Zea; species Zea mays. Next base: position 155,289,142 of record NC_050102.1, read on the forward strand.
GCATGAGCGTGAGCAATGCATGTTTGCCGAGTCAAACGTTGCCCCACCAACAAGCAAGTGCGTCGTGCGTGGATCCTCTCCTTCCTCTCTCTTGGTTCCTGTTATCTCTCTCGGCTGTCCACTCCCCCGTGATGTGAGCGCGTTTCTCTCCCGTCCTCTCCTCTCCTCCCCCGCAACAAACACCTGCAAGCTGCTCTCGATCTCTCTCTCCGTCGCCATCTCTCTCGCGCGCGCATTACTTGCACGTACGAGCTCAGAAGGAAGGCAGAGGCAAAAGCAGCCATGGTGATATGATACCTCCTCCTCCTCCTCCCATTAGCTCCTCCGCATGCATCATGCATGGGTACGTGCGCGTGCTACATTTTATTTGAAATGAAATGGCTGGTTGTCTGCAGGCGAACTCGTCGTCCGGCCTTGCGGTGAACGACGAGTGCAAGGTGAAGTTCCGGGAGCTGAAGTCGCGGCGGAGCTTCCGGTTCATCGTGTTCAGGATCGACGACACGGACATGGAGATCAAGGTGGACCGCCTCGGCGGACCGAACCAGGGCTACGGCGACTTCACCGACAGCCTCCCCGCCAACGAGTGCCGCTACGCGATCTACGACCTCGACTTCACCACCATCGAGAACTGCCAGAAGAGCAAGATCTTCTTCTTCTCCTGGTAATTCCATTCGTCGTCCATGTCCATATATATGTACGACAGTGCAGCAACGAACGTCAAAGTGTATCTGACTGAAAAAAAAAAACAATTAGGTCCCCTGACACTGCACGCACCAGGAGCAAGATGCTGTACGCCAGCTCCAAGGACAGGTTCAGGAGGGAGCTGGACGGCATCCAGTGCGAGATCCAGGCCACCGACCCCAGCGAGATGAGCCTCGACATCGTCAGGAGCCGGACCAACTGACCGTCATCGTCCATCAACGACCAAGCAACAACACATCCACACTATATACTCAATTCACATTGCATGCATCGTTATTATTACATCATTTATTTCAGACCCCCCGCCCACTGCTAACCGTAGTCCATAAGAGATTCATCATCCGTGGACTATGCTCGATCTCTTCCGTACGATACAATTCTCAAATATTTCTATTTATTTCCTAAGTGAATTATTATATATGTACTATTTCATTCCAGGTTCATTTTACTTGTGACCATTCTTCAGTTCTTTTTTCTGTAAGGATCGGTATATCGGAGCATATGTGCATGGCTATGCCAGTTGTTGGGCGTAAGAATGTATTTTTTTCTGTAATATAGAAAAAAACTATTTTAAGCAACAGGTTATTGTCAAGTTACTTTGCTTGTGAACAAATTTCGTACCACGTATATATTTGTATGACCTTTGTATAAAGGTGACACGCCTAGTAACATTAACCAAACACCGAGGAAATATTAATTCTCAATCCAAGGGAACTCAAGGCGGTTGAGAGGATTTTTAGGGCTGATTCAGTGATCAGAGATCCCGAGGAGGATCCACGGGGGAGAAATCCCCTTGTAATTGAATAACAAGGGGATTTCTCCCCCGTGGATCCCCTCAGGATCCCTGATCACCAAATCAACCCTTAGGCTAGTTTGGAAACTCAAATCTCTTTTAGGATTGAAGAAGATTGGAGAGAAAATTAGTTCATTTCCACCTCAATCTCATTTAATCCCGAAGGGGATTTGAGGTTCCCAAAGTAGCCCTTACTGGGATAAAATTCCCCTTAATCTTTTTCAAGGCTACTTTGATGACAATGGAATTTAGGGAGAAAATGAACTAATTCTTCACACGATCTCCTCCAATCCTTTTTAATTCTCTTATATCACCAAACAAGGCCTCAATGTCCTTGGATTGGCGAGGTCATCCCATTTTATCTCGTTCACAAAAACAACAGCGACATTAATAGACTTAAAAACATTTGAGATGTCCACGGAGATATGACCAACCGGAAACAAGTGATATTCATGGTAGCTGTCCCTACTACAATCAAATAGATAGAGATATGACCAACCGGAAACAAGTGATATTCATGGTAGCTGTCCCTACTACAATCAAATAGATAGTCCCAACGCTCGCATATATATACTCTATATTCCAGGAGATCCTTTTTCAAACTCCGCACCAGACTTCATGCAATTCAAGTACCAACAGAACATATTACTACTGCACAACAGATAGCTTTGCATTGCATTGGAAACACACTATTTTCCCTTCAATCAAATGTTCAACATATAGCTGCAGGTTAGAACTCCGCGTGCCCAAATAGAAGCCTGAAGATGATGCGTACCGTCGACAAGTGCTTTCCAGACGCATGATATTTAGTCCCAAAACAAATTTTATTCCGATCTTTTCTAAATACACTAACCTATAGCATACCGAGTATGATAATTATACAGCTATGGTTACTATACAAACAAATCCCTGCGGACAAAAATAAAGAGAGAGAAAAGGATTTTATTACAGGATCGAAGAGTGTTGTTACACCCAGGCTCGCCTTTAACTATACACATACTTTTCTTATAAGCTTTTACAGCCAGTAAACGTCATACTTATATGTTGTATTGACGTATCTACTATTGCATCAGCAGAAGATTATTCACAGTCGCGTTTATGTTGTTTGTCCTCATCAAATCCTACAGCGAGAAATGGGAACAGACAAGGCATCAGTGTGTGTAAAAGTCGCAAGAATCAACTACGACCAGAGCTGTGCGAGACAGGCACAAACCTCTATAATTAGCTCGTCAGGAATATGAGGTAGAACTTCCCGCACCCTATCTACCATAGTGAGTACCTCTGAAAGACTTCCATTGCCTGTGCCTGCACTACCACGGAGCCGCAATCCGGAAGCAGATGCACTACCAGGCACCATCGAGGAAGTGGATGGAACAAGAGAGGACCCTGCCATGGGCTCGGGCCATAGGTTCCAGGTACCATCAGCATGCCCATAACTGTCGGTCACAGAAGCCAACTGCCTCATCATCATCTGAACTCCAGAAAGACCTACTGACCTCACTGCACTAGAGGAACTGGGATTATCTATCACAGGGCTTGACCACGGTGGAATCCAGCTAGCATCCAGACCAGCACCCCTGCATAACGCCGGCAAGGAACGGATCAAGGAAACAAAAGGTTAATATCGCTGATGCAAAACCAACCATATAATCCAAGTTTTTTGGGTGAACATGCTAGCTAGAGATTTGGATCTGCTGTTGTTTCGTCATGTTGCCTAAGTTCGTTCACTATATCAGAAGTATAAATGTAGTAATGCTTGGGCTCCTGACTAATTTTTCGTAAAGATGCAATGAACCTAAGAAAAAGACAAATCTCAAGACCAGCAACCAGTTGATCTTACATCATGTTGATTTCTTCCTCATCTTATATTAGCACCGATGGATTGAGAAGGTCTTGGCTAGGGGTGCAGGGTGCTCGGGCACTCACTTTTCCACAAAACACTATTTCCAATGTTGTTAAGGTCCCGACCATTTTGTTCAGAGAATCCGAAGGAAACATACATTAACCCAAATGCTCATGCAGCTTGATAACTGTGTCTACCAAAGCAAACTTTCTAGGACTGATGTACAAATCAAACATGGGTATCTTTTTACTCCGTCCCGGTATGTAAGGTGTAACCACATCTGGTTCAAAGACCAAGAAATGTATTTATTTCTCTCGATCAATAATAGTAGTATTGCATCGGTCTACGTATATTTAGAGAGAGCATGCCTTATATTCTGGAACTAAAATAAAAAAGTGGTTACGCCATATTATGTGCGAAAGGGCCTCTAGCCGAGTTGGTTAGGTGGTTTGAGTAGCACTACTCAGGTCCTAGGTTTGACTCCCCATGGGAGCGAATTTTCAGGCTGTGGTTAAAAAATTTCCTCGTTTGTCCCACGCCAAAGCACGGGTCTAAGGCCTGGCCCCGGCCGCGACCATTCTCACGTATCACTGTGTATAGGTGGGACAGGGGTTCGGGGGATTTCTCGACCTGCGTGGGGTCTTCTTCTTAATATAATGTCGTGGGGGCGGTCTTACCCCCGCAGGTCAAGTTTTTTTACGCCTTATATTATGGGACAGAGGGAGTAATAGTTACTTTCTGATGAAGTAATTGATGTGCTAATGCAGCTAGTGCCCCCATTCACACTTTTCAATTCAGTATCATGGTGAATACAGTGGAAAAAAAATAAAATAAGATGGTAGAAAAAACCTAGTAGGCTAGTACTCATACATACCTCCAAACAGCATCTGAAGGGTTCTGCTGTTCAACAGGATGTTCATTACCAGAAACTCTCTGCTGATTCATCCCCATAGTAAGCTGTTCTGCGATTCGCTGAACATTTGCTGCCTCCACAATCGGAGACCTTGTTTGCCCTTCAGATGACAATACGAGCGGTCTCCGACAAGTTGGGCAGGAGTAACCTTCCATTAATCCTTGATCCAACCTAGACATAACAATGTAAATTCAGGATAAAATAAAAATTTTGATGATTTCCATGTAGATACTGCATACGATCAATGCTACTAATCCAGCCAATGTCCCTTTCTTTAGAGGGAAAATCTTCCAGTGCTACTCCTTTCATAGCTCAAGCTACCAATTCGTTTTTCCCTGTTTCATATGCATACAAACTTCGAATACATTTTGATAAAGTATTCCCTGCTGGCCTGCTCAGAATCATATCAATTATGCCTTAGCCACCCTGTTGAAGGCTGGTGAGAATCCAATTGACTCGTCAATGTTTACTTGATACCTCTAGTTTTGCCATTATATCGGCACAAGAAATTGAATGGGGATGACGAAAAATCATGGGTAGGCCAAAAATTTGATGGCAAACTAAGCTACACGTACAGACACTAGAATGACAACTTTTGGCCTATTAAGTTAGCATACCCAACCAAACATACCCTAAAGTTTCCCTTTCTTCACATATCTCATTACAACAAGAAAACTAAGAACCAAGCTAGGAGCACTGGTCTTGCAAACCAATTGAAATCGTGGCAACATATCAGGTGCAACCGGATATATTGGTGCAACTCGTGCAATCAAGACGCAAGCATAGAAGTGGGAGGACCTTTTTAAAAATATTCTCTTCAAAAAAAAAACCTCCCACCTCTCTCTGAATATTTTAAAATGGTCCTTTCACCTTTATGCTTGTGTCATGATTGCACGGTTGCACCTGATATGTTACCTTAAATCATAGCCTAGACATAGTGTATATCTAAGTGCATAGCAAAAGATATGTACCTAGAAAGCCAAAACAGCCTACAAAAAAGGGCAGAGGGAGCAAGCTGAAAGGGTTGTGTTAAGCTATGATCAGCAGATCGTGCATATGGCCGTGTAAACCACTGTTTTTGCACTGTATACTACATTGTTTATAGAGTGAAGTTTGAAATGAGAGATGAGGATGAGTAAACTGTTGGAGATAGCCTTATGAATATAACCTATTAACACTTTAGCAGTACTGCAAACCATTCAAGAGGCAATTGCACTATATATGAGAAGGGCATACCATGATCGTAAACAAGCTAGATGAAATAGATGGTTGCAGGACAACTTTTTAGCTCGACCCATCGGTCCCTGCAAGTTGCAGGAACGAGAAAATGGTTGAGATACACAAGGATTGAAGCCCCATGTGATTCTATAGATCTCGGTAATTATTTACCCTGCAGATGGCACACTCATCATCATATGCACAAATTTCATCATAAGTAGCATCTGGAAGTGCTCCGTCGAGTGAACTAAGTGCCTTCCGTAATTTGATGTAAGTTTTAATCCTCTTCAAAAAGGAAACTATAAGAGCCTGGAAATGTTTCAAATGAATGATATCAACATACTGTATATAAAAAATCATGTAAACATCACAACATTATCCAATTATTAAGTAAAAGGTTGCTTACACGCAAGTTCCATAAGAGAACTGCATCAACCAGATGAAACGCCATACCACGAAGCCAAAAGATCATCGAGTAATGACCAAATGACATCAACATGCTTATCAAATCAATAGCAAAACCAAAGTCCCTAGTAAGCTTGCCCCTCCATTCAGAAAAAGATCCTGCAGTTGTGAAAAATGATCAGATCCTGGTGAAGTGATAAGAATTCAAGTGGATGGACCGCAATTGAACAGGCACCGACATGTTCCAATAGACAATGAAGCATAGTTTACAGATAGATCAAAAAGCAATAGTAACAAACATGCAATGAAAGAGCTGTTCTTTTTTCAGTTGCATCCAGCCATGGAAGTGTGCCACGATATTGGCCGCTGACACAACCTCAGATAGCAAATCTGAATACAATTTTCATTGCCTTTTATATTTCAAAAATCAAGTAAAACTCTAATACTCCCACCGTTTTTGAAAGGTGTTTGTTTTAGTTTTCTCCAAAGTCAAACTTTCTAGCTTTGGCCATCAATTTCTGTAAATTCATATAGTTTAACATCAGAAGATTTATGTTTTTAGATCCACCATGAGAAATATTTTTGTAATATATAAATGTTTTACTAACGACAAAGCTAGAACTGCAAGTCTGCAACCTTTGTGAAACAGGTAGAATAGTTCAGTACTATGAAACAATCTTTCAGATTAGTGAGCTCATATGTTCAAAGGTGGCCTACTGCAGGTTTAAGTTTAAATTTAAATTTAAACTCTTTAACTGCATGCATTCTAGGATGCCACTTTATTTAGTGGTAGTATCTATATTCCTCTCATGGTCACTTAAGTTAAGAAACAAATAAACCACACGATTTGCAGATCAAAAAACTTGCGCGCCACATTAGTTAATTAAGTGTAGTAACTAAACTCATAAGGTGAGCAAAGATGAGGAAATAGCAGCCTATCACCTGCTGCTTGCTTATAAGATTTCTGGAAATCAAGAAAGTCCGCACCACTTTCCATTAGATGTCGTTGCCAGATGTCAAATAACTGAAACCCATGCACCATGATAGACTGACAACAGAAATCGCTGTGAGATAAGTCATGAAGGACTAAGGAAGTACTGAGCTTCGCACAGTATGCACACAAACTTTCATGGCAGTTTTAAAAATTAACAGTTTATCATTACAACTTATGAAGATTTATTTATCGAACACGCAGGAGAACTGCACATCTTATAGATAAAGAGAAGAATAGTGAGGATTACAAAGCAGCAAAAGCTGCCAAAGAGAAGCCAAAAAAGCCAAAAGAACTGGTAGGACTGTAACCTATACATTCAGGGCCCTAGCTAAACCTAGGGATCCAATATTTGAGTGACAAGCTCCACCATTTGGGATTTTTATGTGCATTGTTTTTTTATCTGTGTTGCTATGTGTAGGATGTGATCAACCATGCACAGCTGTATTCATAGGGCTTATAATATGAATCTCTATGACTTGATGATCTGTTGAATGTTTTGCATTTACTTTAGAGATAATTAATTGTGAATGACAAAAAGGTCCACATATAGTGTTTCAGAATGTAGCGATATTTAAGATCCATACAACAGGTGTAACAGACAGCTAGTATTAACCAAAATAAAGATTCCAGGCCAAATGGCCATTGGAAAGGACTCAAAATGAGTGACATTTCGATCAGCCCTGATTTAATTACCTGCAGCGTATCAAAGGCAATACTAAGTGGCTCAAAGAACAGGAGCCAAAACAACTTGGAATTACAGGATCTGCAGAACCCTACACTGAGCCACATCCTGGAGAATATATAGGTAGTAAAGCACCAGTGAGTCCATTTTAACAGAAAGAACATGGTAAAACAAATAAGCCTAAAGGTTGTAAAAATGCTAAATACTATAATGTACAGATACAGCCTTGATACAGTAAATTGTACATTGTAAGAAATGAAACAATAAGCATAGGCGACAAAAGATCCTCCATAATACATAATACTGCTGTACTGCTGGTTACCATCTATGGAAGGGAGTGTATAAATAGATAAAATGTCATGATGAAAATGCAATACTCAAGGATTACCTTGCGCACATTGAATAATGGCCACTGTGCTATATGCAAGTATAAAATAAATGGCTAAATACAAACTGAGCAGGGAATATTACCAAAGTAGATCAGCTGATAAAACCAGAAGCAATGCAGAGTACACACGAAAATATTTTGAAGGAGTCGCTGAGGGAGAAGCATTGAGCTGCTCTAGACGTTCTCTGGCCAATGATTGAAACATCTGGATGTGACATGCATTTCAGTTAATGTGATTGGTAGAACTTCAACAAGCACAAGTTGCAGAATACCTTCAGTGAACAAAGAATGACCAACCAAGTTGACCAAAGGATAATTTGCTGAGAAGTTGGAGGCACAGCCAGCGGGAGAAAAGTTCCCTGTAACAAAACTTTGATTAATTGTATCACAAATAGCATCCTGGACATAAAGGATGAATGACAAAGGATGACAACAGAACTAACAAAAGGTATGTGAAGGATACACTATTGCAACTTAACAGCATATTTTGTGCAGCATTTCAAGAATGGCTGTTAAGACCTAGAACTAATCAAAGATCTCATCTACTGTAGTTGATGGATACATGACATCTAGCATGTATCAACCATATAGCTGATTAGTCATTTTTTATCAATCAGCAACCTACTTAATAGATGTATGTTAAAACTCGTTTGTTCTTTTGCTGAGTTGATAAGCATGTCTTAAACTATGAAGAACAGTTAGTGCACTGTACACTGACACAGTTATAATCACCTTTGAAATGTTAGAAGTGCAAAATTATAATCTCTACTATATTTAAGTGGGAGTTTCGTCGTGTGTCATCCTCTCTCACGGCCAGCACATACGCGACACGCAGCCTCCCTGGCAGCGACCCCCTCTCCAAAATATACAAAAAAAAGAGAGAGAGCGCACCTGGGGCTCGAACCAGAGATGCCAGGTATGAAATCCTCACATCCTAACCACTAGGCCTTATGTTGGTTCGGGTCATACAAAGGTTACGTATTATAAATATATGTACAAGTGAATACAAGCGTGCATATTTTTCGAATAATAAACAAAGTTTAGCAAGAAAATGTGAACCAAAAATACATATTTTGCAGGTGTACTTTCAAGCACGAAAGTAGCAGATATTTGGCAGTGTGCCAGTACCACCAACAAATGTAAGCTCCAAAGTAAAAAACGACCGCTGAAACAGAAAATTGTGTTATAAATATATATTAATAATTTGAAAATAAAAACATGCGGGACCCAGCCGGCACTACTGCCGAGAAAGCGGCCCAGGCATGGCATGGGTCCACTTTGAATTGTGTCGGAGTGGGCCGTGGTACTATTAAACGAGTTGTGTCTCGGGTCGCCCCGCTAGGCATAGCCCATTTGGCCATCTATAGTCGAGTGCCTCCTCCCTCGTCGTCCCTGATCTCGCGAGCGTGGAAAAAAGCGAGAGAGAAACTTCATTTTGTCTGACTCGACACTACATACCTCGTCATTCACACTCATCTAATCTATGGGTTTGGATTGTGTTCAAATAACTAACACATTTAAACAATGTCTACCTATATGATATATAGAAATCGTAGTGATGCACGGGCAACTAACTAGTCAAATTATAAATGCTACTTCCAAAGGCACTTCAAGCTAAACAAATAATTAAAACATGCATAATGGTGATTAAGTAAATTATTTTATACTTCCTCCAATCGTAAATACAAGTCCATCTATGTTTGTCCTATGTCTAATTTCTTTTCCAAATTGATTGGTGATATCTATGAAGAGACACTCCTTATGTTCCAAATTGTAAGTTATTTTAGCTTTGTACTAAGTCAAACTTCTCTAGCATTAACCAAGTTTATAGGAACAGTATATTAACATCTAAAAATATCAAATAAATGCATTATCGAAATATATTTCATGGTGTAGCTAATGAATATTATTTGATGTTGTAGATACTTATGCATTTTTCTATAGACTTGGACAAAGCTAAGGAACTTTGATTTAGGACAAAATGCTAAAATGACTTAAAATTTGAAACAGAGGGAGTATACTTAAATGAAAAGAGTTCTCATAATAAATCTAGTCATGTCGAGGTTGTGTTCCATCTATATAATTTTTCAGATATTGGATGGTCAAAATTAGCAAAGTTTGGCAGATGGGCTTATATTTGTGATCAGAAGAGGTAGTGAATAGCAAATTAGATTATGTTATACTGCAAATATACAAAAACACTATCAGAATGCACAACCATTCTGGCACATTTTATTTTTAGTTGGCAAAAAGTATGTTGCATTTTCTTTCAATCATGAAGTAGAAGTTCACTATCATGCATTCATGCCGTTTTAAGTCTCACGAGTTGTGTGTCATTTTATTAAGAAAGATAGAGATAACAAGAGAGGGTGGAACCCTCTAAAGAAAGGAAAATAAGAAACTCTGAAGTCACCTAATACCCATACAAAACACGACCACGACTAAGGGACGAGGCCTGCAGCATTAAGGAGGCTGCCTTGCAGGTATGAAGCTCCACTGCTCCAGTTTGACACCACAGACTGCCCTCTACTCATTAGGGCACTACATTGAAGTGCTACCTTGGCAAACATACATGATTGTAGAAAGTGGTTATGCACAGTACATGGATATGATGTTGACCTTTATACAAATGACAGACATTACAAGGTTAATACAAATTCATCAGTGGTATGTTCACCAGAAGCAACAAGAAACCCTCAGCTAACTCAGTGCCGCAGTGTGGGATTTTTTTCCTTAGGATGCTAAGCAGAAGGGCACAGAAAATACAAGAGAAAGTACCTTGTGAAGTACATAGTTAATGATGTGCTCCAACACTTTTCTGGTCTCTACAGAAGTTAGCTGAACAAAAAATATAGTCTGCATGGCGAAAGGAAACAGCATTAGCACAACCGCACCATAAACAATGGAGACGCAGAAATATGCTTGATATATAGGTAAATTGCAGAGTTCATATGTATCTGTATAGAGATTTTTACACTAGTAAAATAGCAATAAGATGTTCAAATGCTCATCTCCCATGTTGAATTCCATCGACAAAAAACTTAAATGTAACTATGATGCAACTGCACCCAACAATTTGCACACACTACAGACAACATTTTGGAAATGCTTCTATTGCCCCTGACATTTCTTTAATCCGCATTGATAATAAACATGACATCATGACTAGCACACCCTGCCAATACAACAACAGTAGTAGTCAATGGCTACCACCGCAGCAATCAAATCAAAAAACAAAACATGAAGCTATCAACTGCCAAGAGGAAATACCATCCAAACCAAGGAGATATGCATCACATTACAAGAACAAGCATTCATCATCCATACACACTAGAATTTTTAGGTTTTACAGTCAAATAGAACTGCATAAGCCATGGAATCATAGCTAGATGTGCACATTTGCACTCATATTCTACTACTATCTACATCAGTTAGCTCATTCAAACATTCCCTTTAAAGAGAAAATCCTTAGATTGCTAATTCAATCAACATGTTGCTTGTTGCTCATTCAAAACACCATTTGGGGAACCAACTCCTAAGTTCCAAATTAGGCAAATCAAACAAATCTCCAATCAAATTGACCCATCAAAGCAATAGACTAAGAGCCACTACAGAAGTAATAAATACAGCAAGTAACAAAGAACATGAAACACAGCTCAACACAGCTCAATGAGCTGACCAATCGTGCCTACACCACAACAATCTAATCTCCTTCATTGAAACTCATACCAGCATCAATCGTCTGGCACCCACGAAATTACGCCATATAGAGAAGGAACAAAGGATTCAAAGTCACCTTGAGCGCGAGGATGACAACGACGAACACGTGGGCCGCCAGATTCGCCAGGAGCGCGACGGTGACCCTTGACCGCAGCACGGCTCCAAGCCAGTCTCCATCCCCGCCGGCCCCAGCGTCGCCGTCGAGGAGCGAGGACGCCCACCACTGCAGAGCAGCGGTGCTTACCGCCGTGGAGGCGGCCGCGACGTAGAGGCAGTTCACCGTCGCCATGCGCCGCGCATCGGTCGACGCCGGAACGAGGCAAAACGGAGCCCTAACCCTAGGGGGTGGCTCCCGATCCTGAGCGCCGGAGGACTTTGCTTGGGGGGCGCGCTTCCGGCGCTTTATTCGCGTGGGGGAAAGGGGGCAGGCGGCGATGCCGCGAGCGATGGCGAGGCGAGGCCGAGGGGGGCGTCACGGCCTCACGGGAACGCGAGGAACATGGGGAGGAACAATCAAAAAACACGTGGGGAGGGAAGTGGATCCAAAAATTGTTGCGGCAGCGAGGGGTATATGTATTTCTACAGGATCAGTGTATTTTAACTACGGGATAGGCTAGATTAGGTATGTATTTCACCGGTTTTAAGGCTATCTCCACCGGTTTAACTAAACTCTTACCTATACCCAAAATAGGTAACGATAGACATAGTAGATATGTCCAGCAGTTTAACTAAAGTTTACCTAAAATACAGAGGTAGCCTATAAAGTCAACTGTCGGTGTGCTCGTCTCGAGCCTATTCTTCGTTTCGCCACTTCGAACCCGTCTCGGCGGCGACGTTTGAGCAAGAGGACACGGCCATCGCCACCCCCTTCGTCCGGCTACAAGGACGAAGGTAGCAACCAACAAGCGACGATCTCGTTCAAGTTCAAGCCAAGCAACGAAAGACACCGTCGTGGGAGATCCGAGAAGGCCTGACACCACGCACAGCAGCGGTGATACCAGGCGGACCAAGCTTGTGAAGCGCGGGCCGAATACTCGGTACCGAGCAAGGTGATTACATCTGCCGCCTCCCTGGATCCGTAGTTTGGCATTGGCAGCTATATTTTGTTTTTCCCCTTTTTGCGATGATCTAATTTGTGTGGCCCTGCATACGCATTCGTTTCGTTGGATCCGTTCAAATCGTAACATATTCACTACCCATCTGCCATGTTGTCCATACATAACTAACATTGGCATGTTTTTTCATATAAGCGTTTGCGCAGATCCATGGAAATACTCAAATATTAGTTCATCTGTTCAAATCATAGTCCCATGCAAGGGATGATATGCTTGTTGTTCATATTTATTTGTTGATCTACGCACATACAGTTCACATGAACCACACATTACTTACATCTGTCACACAAGTCCCATGCAACAGATTTGTTTGTTGTTCATTCGTGTTAAAAAATTGCATTACTACAAAAAGTAGTGTTCATTCATTAAAAGTACAAACAAATGAACCAATCAATTTTATTCTTTATTCGCGCCCAATTCTCAAGGTCAGTACCTGCCCTACCAGATCCATGTTGAACGTGCCCTACGACACCCTTAAATGGGTTGTGCACGAGATGGAAAGCCATGTTGTCGCCATTCGCAAGCTTGTGCTTGTGCCCAATCCATCTCAAAGAAGGTGTTGACAACCGAGATGTGTCCGGATTACTAGCTCAGATCCTAGAGCTGACAGATTTCATTGACAATGTCTCCATTCAATGCAACGATGTTGTCAATAAATTCAAACCGCAGCAGGAAGTGACAAGCGAAGACGAACGTGTTGCCGTCGAAATGGAACCCTTTCCAACACCTTCACCCCAGGATCTTGAGGAGCATTATGATTACTAGGGCATGAACAACAATAGCGACCAATCTATAGGGATAAACTAGAATATCTAGTTGTGGTCCTTTGTTAAGTGTGAGACACAATATTGTCTTTAAGTACATTTAGGTTATGACTTCTGTCATATGTGAACTTGTTTCTTATGTCGTACCTTGCCGAGCTATATATTCTAATCGTGCTGAACACCGATGGGAACTTTCTGTACTTCTTGCATGGACTTTATAATGTTTCCCCGATTAGATATTATATGAAATGATGAACTCGTTCGTTCAATCATGTGCATAGATCGGAAATGGATAATACCTTTGAAGAAATTGACGAAAATGTTCTAGAGGGCGTGCACTACACTCCTACAATCAACTTGGTCGATGACCTCTCTGCCTCAGCCGATCCAACTCATTTCACCCAGGTTTTGGAACCTCGTTTCTGTAATTTTCCATGTCTTCTGTGCATTTCCATTTTAAACACACACCTCTAAATGTGTAGGGAGTTCCAGTCGAGCTTCAATCTCCCCGTCCCCAAGGGTCGTTTCCTCGTACTAAAAAACTAGCGAATAAAAGGGCCGCTATTCGAGCCAAGAACTTCAGCACAGACGAGGATACATTACTTTGCTCGGCATATCTAAATGTGGGCAAAGATCCAATAGCTGGAACAAACCAAACCCTTGGGACCTATTGGAATAGGGTGCACAAGTTTTTTCATGAACACAAGACCACTCCCGCCGACCGATCCATATTTTCCCTGCAGCATAGGTGGGGACTAATTCAAAAAGAAACTGTGAAATTTAGTGCAATTTATGGTAAAGTATGCAGGAGGAGGAGAAGTGGACAAAGTGAAGATGACAAAGTATGTACCTTAGTCAATTACTCATGTTCATTACTTAATTTATATAAAATAACTCATGCTCATTTTGTATTACTCATGTTTTGCTTACTTTTACTCATGTTCGGTACTCATGTTAATTACTTAATTTATTACTCATGTTCATTACTTTTGTTATATGTTCCTAAGATTAATGAGGCTTTGACTCTATACGATGGTGGATCCGGAAACAGCTTCCAGTTCATGCACTGCTGGAACATACTTAAAAATGAACCTAAATGGACTACTTGGTTGGTGACAGGTGGTTACATTCAAAACCAAAATAGAACATCAGACGCAGAAGAATGCAATGTTGAAGTGGCAACCCCACGAGAGAGACCCATAGGAAGAGACCAAGCAAAAAATCAATGTAGTACACCTAGTTCATCGTCGCATTCTAATGTCTGTTTGGAGGTGTTGCAGAAGATATACATGGACCACCACAACTTCAACATCATGCAAGCAGAGTCATCGAACAAATAAGGGGAGGCCATGCAGTATTTGATGCGAGAGCAAGTTGACCTACAAAAGAGGATTGTTAAACCCAAAAAGACAGAGAAGCTCAGAAATTGATGCTCATGGACATTGAAGCCATGCCTCCTCGTGTCCAAGAACATTTCATCTTGAAGCAGGACCAAATTCTTGTCAAAGCAAGGGAACAAGGCTTGGACCAGTTGAAGTGAAGTCTACTACAGTTTGAGAGTTCGAGTTGCCTGAGGGTTTTTTTCATGTCATCGTATTTCATCCGTTTGTAATAATGTGCAACTTTCTGCACTTGAACGTCATGCGTGGACCTATTTTCTACTAGGTTGATGTTATCATGTGTGGACCTATTTTATATGTTTCGTGTACCAGTAATAAGTTTGATGTTTTCATGTGTGCACCTATTATATGTGTCGTCGTATTTTTAGTTTTATGTTATCATTTTGCAACTGCAACGAATATGTTTTGCATTTTGTGTGCGCATTTCCCACACATATATACTGGTATGAAACAGTGTGCTCTTTCAGTATCCAGGTGCTTGCATCTGACATAAAAATGAGAGGCACATGGTCTAGACACAGACAACAACTAGCAGCCACACACAAAATGAGAGGCATGTACACTGCGTCACTGCCCAATTGATCAAGCAAGTAAGCAATTCAGCACTACAATTCCATAGTTGAGGAATTCATTATCTAGGTTGAAATATATGCCTATTCCAATTTGCACATGGGTTGGACAACACAAGCACTCCGACTAGCAAACACAAACTTTGATTAATGATAGTCGTGTGTTCCCTTGCTTTGGTAGTTCCAGTTGGCACTAGATATGCTTTGGTAGTTCCAGTTAGCACTCCAGCTTGCAATTCACCGAACAAGAAATATGAATATCACTAGATGTTGGACGCCACAATGGCAGCAGCCTCAGTAGTTTCAGTTGGCACGACTCTGCATAATAACAATACTTTGGTTAGTTGACAGTCGTACATTCCTGCGAGTATGAACGAATACATATGCACAAACACACATGCGGTCCATCATAGTGATTCCACACATGATCAACGAGGTCATGTAATAGAGAGTTGTGCCCCTTGTGGCTGTATTTTCCTATGCATTTCCATTAGTGTTTGGATTTCGGGCACAACTTTGTCGGTATTGTACGAAGCCGTTGAACCGTGCTCATAGTCCTCTGCTCTCAACTGGTCCATGTCCCTTTCATAGTCGATGCCCATGTTGTGCAAGATAACAATGCAATCCACAATATACGTCAAGTCCATCGGATCCCACAACCTTGTTGGTCCTTTGACGATACCATATTTGCCTTGAAGCACGCTAAAAACACGCTCGAGGTAAATGCATCAGGTCGGAGTGATGCCAGATTAGTCGCCCGCCGCCGGACGACCTTGTGATTCCTGTCCACCTTGAAATTGATCAGGAATTTGGCATGGACCTCCTTGATTAGCTGCCTTTTATTCTCCTCAGATTCCTATTGATCTTCTATCGATAGAATTTCTATAGTTGGCTCGATGATGTTGCTGGGAGAGACATTGGAGTGATCCCTTGAACCACCCATTGAGGGCCAATCTGATAGTCCTCACGCCCCATCCCCATCGGAGTCGCCAAAAAGTGTGTTGGTGCCGATCTGGGTGTCAATCACTATGAGGTGTACCAACGGTGCTCTCTGTGGAGGCACGGACGGTCTGCGACCTAGGGTCGAACAATACACGACATATGGTAGGAGCAGATTCCTCTGTGCGTGTAACACCCTGAATCTGGGGTATACAATTTCTTTGCTCATATCATCAAATCCAGGTGTTACTCATCTTGTCTCTTTTCTCCTAATCCCCTTTTCCTCTTTTCTCTAGAAGAAGGATTGTTATTTTATTTGGAAATGCAATTATATTCTAGAAGGCAAAACCTCGAAGGAGTATGAAATGTTGCATCACGCTGAACCCCAAACCTTGTCTTATGGTTGATGCATATGCTTGATGTGCTTTTCTTTTATTTCAAGAATATTCCTTGAGTTGGAAATTCTAAAGAAAAAGAAAAGGGAAAACTAATCATAGAAAAAAGAAAAACAGAAAGAAGCCCGCCCCCATCCCCCCGGCCTTTCGGTCTAGTCGACCCACTCCACACAAGCTCCCGCTTCCCCTTCTCTCTCTGCTCGACGGACCCCACCCGCCAGCGGCTCCGCGCGCCCTAACACGTTTGCTGCTCGCGGTCACTGACCAGTGTGCCCCGTGCACTAGAAGTCACCCTGCAGCCACAAACGCCGCCCGCAAGGTCACCCGTGGGGGGCCACCCGTCAGCTGGACACGGCCGTTTCAAATCCGCCACGGCCCCACATGCCATCCCCCTCCCCCAACCAACCTCTGCTCCCGCCACGATGTCACGCACTGAAGCTGTCAACCACCCTGCGGTCGGCCCTTTTGAACCCCCAACGCGCCTATTTCTGCCCCCACTCGCCCTCCTCTGTCCTCTCCCAGGTCGTATGTGTCTGCCACTCTGTCTCTCCTTGCTCACCCGCCCTCGCCAAAATCGTCGTTGTCGCGCCAGTGCCGTGCGCCCGTGCATGCAAAGCCACCGACCACCGGAGGACCCACAACGAACACCCTTTACTCGCGTGAAGCCTGGAGCCTCGCTGTCTTCTCGCTCCATTCTCGCCACTGCTGCCTGGAGCCTCGCTGTGTTCTCGCTCCATTCTCGCCACTGCCGCCTGTAGCCCTGTCCGGGTCGAGCTCCACCTGAGGTAAAGGTCACTGACCTTTTCTTTCTTCTCTCTCCCCCGTTCCTTCCTCACCTTTGCGTGCTCACCGGTGAGGGCCGACGGCGGTGTTGCGCCGTCGTGCCACGTTTCTCCGACCAACCGTCGGCATGCGACGTCCTCCGCTCTCCACTTCGCCCTGGTCATGGCCTCCATGCATGGGGCTACATGTGTGAGCGGGAGGTAGGGGACGACCCTAACGACAGGAGTCAACGGGCAGCCCCCTGTCGTAGCTCCCCCTCTCCCTTCCCTCTTTAGTCTATACATCAAGTGATCATATTATTTCTCCCTCTCTTTTGTGCATCTCTTTAGTTTGTGTAGAGGCTCGATAATAAGCCTTTAGAGAGAGAGGGGAAGTGTTGCTAAGAGCAAGAGCAAGATCTTAAGCATCATTACTCTGTCGGAGAGCTGTCAAAAAACTATAAACAGTCTCGACGTCGTTGTAATCGTCATCAACATGGTGGAAGACTTTATCTGTCGCATTGAAAGATCTAAACAACCGAAGGAAGGAGTTGAAATAAACTCCAAGGTGTGGCTAACTCCAACGAGAACTAGGCAAGCATTTCAGGCTTGGCCGAACCTCGGGATAAATCCATGTGTCTGTGTGCTATGCTCTGTATTGTGTGTTGTCTCTCTGCCTTAATTGCTTTTTATATTTGCACTTCAATACTTATCTGTGGCGCAAGCTATCTTTAAAGTGCAAAGTATTTTGAGACAGAAATTTCAATTCCGTTGCGATCTACTCGAAATGTCTTTCATTCCTTTGTGATCCAATCTTCGAGTAGAGTAAGAAACTCCAGTTTTTAAGTGTTATTTTTATTCGACTATTCACCCCCTCTAGATGATATCCAGATCATGTTTTCGAGTAAAGGGAACTTTCATTGCTCCCACGCCCCGCATCACTAGCCTCAAATCTCGATAAGACCCGATGGCGCTCGTGCAGGGTACACGCACTTCTGCGTGTGCGTCTCCACGAACGTAATCAGAGGGCGTGCCCCTATTAATGCATTTGCCATCCTCGTCGTCAATACATCTTCCGGAGGGAGATGGATCCCGTCGCAGACCCTGTCGGTGAGTCCAGTTCCCCTACCTGAACTCTACACTCACAACGTGCCTAGTAGACAGGGCCTCGGTGTCAGGATTGGTTGTTTCTCGGAGGCGTCACACCCGCAACCCATTGGTGTTTTTTATAGGCGAAGTGCTCGACGAAAAGCCGTAGATGATGCAAGCATCGATGACGTGGTGTGCTCATCACTGTGGGCGTTCATTCTAGTGGACATCCTGGGCGTCGTACTCCGCTTCGTGCCCTGCCTCCCCAACCGCGCCGCCGCGCAGGAGCGGCACAACCTACCACCGCCGCTACCACTACTTGTGCTCTCCAGGTTCAGGTTCTTTAGCTTTTCCACCCAGGGGTAGTCGTTGCTACCGAATTTTTTGTATTTTAACCCTACTTTGGAAAAATATTTATGTTTGGACCCCCAGAAATTTTATTTGCAAGTTTGGATCCGATGCTCGGTGCCATAGGCTATGGCGCCGAGGTAACACAGCTCGGCGCCACAGCCTATGGCGCCGAGGTCTGACGTGGCAGCAACGGCTACCTTCACCTAGGGCTGACCTGGCATCGACGTGGTGGTGACGCGACCTTGTAGCTCGGCGCCACAGATCTTGGCGCTGAGCTACGGATGCATATAAAAACGGCCGCACGGCTGGCCGAGAGCAGACATTTCCTCTCATTTCCAAACTTCGTCAAAAATTGCTGGATTCAAAGATTTGAGTTGGTTCACTTTGTAGACCAAGGTATGGTGCCCAACTGATTCGTTTTGTATATTGGGTTGTTAGTTTCATAGTTGCTCATAGTTTCATTGTTTAATAGTTTGTATAAACCTATTATATTATCATTTCGATTATTAGTTTGTGTAAACTTATTATAAAGCATATTAGGTACAAGTGATAATTATAATCGTTTATTAGATGAAAGACATGTACCGAGAGACGTTGTGGCAGAAGAGAGGTCGTCCTCGGGAGTTATATCCGGACGTATCTAGTAAGGATGCTCTTGTTCCTCCTGAACTCCCCGTGCCTAACTGTGACTGTGGCAGACTGGCTTGGGTACATCAATCACAACATCCAGACACGGCTGCTCGCTGCTACTACCTTTGTGGGGGAAGTTAGCCTTGCTATGATCCTTTCGAAGAAGATTTTCTGCTAGATGTCGAGTGCACCATCTGCGTGGTGCATGGGTGCGTAGCCAGGAATCTGCTCTTGCACTGCATTAAGAATACCTTGGTGTCTGTCAGATATGACACCAACCTCGCGTCCAGGGCCTACGACATGGATGCGTCCAAGCCGCAAGAACCAAGACCAACTATCTCTGTTCTCCGTCTCCACCAAAGCAAATGCCAAAGGAACCAGTGCGTTGTCTGCGTCGCATGATATGGCAACCAACAATGTGCACTTATACTTCCCAAGCAGAAAAGTACCATCAATAGAGAGCACGGGACGACAATGCCTGAAGGCCTCTACGCACTGCGAGAAACACCAGAAAGCACGAAAAAATATCTCTCTGTCGTTCCTCCATTCATTAGGTTTGGGGATGTACTCGTAATGCATGCCTGGGTTTTTTGCTTTGATTGCATTGAACAATGCTGGTAACTTCTCATAACCCTCCTCCCAATCCCTGTATATCATCTTCCATGCTCGCTGCTTTGCCCTCCATGCTTTCCCATATTTGATCCTGTAACCAAACAGCTCCGAAGTCATGGTCATAATTGACTTCACCTTCAAGTTTGGCTGACCCTTCAATATCTCCAATATCCTTTTCGCAATCAGGGTAGATGTCAACTGACGATGCTTAGAGCTCAGCTCTGTCTGGGCACAAGTGTGTGGACCTACAATTTTGGTGATCTTAAACTTTTCGGTGTCCTTCTGCCTTCGGGCACATACCCTCCAATTACATTCCGACACCTCGCACACAACAGTGTAACGACGCTGTGCATACGAATGTCTCACCTTGAACGGCCTCTTGCGGTTCACAGAATATTCCTGTAGCCATCGTCTCAGTGTAGGCAGGTCCTTGAAAAGTAAGCCTACCTTAATCTCAATGCTGTCGGCGTTATCCGGAGCCTCTAACAGTTCATCATCACGTCCTTCAGCATATGCACGGGTGGAATGACTTAGACTGCTAAATTCATGTACTGCAGGGTCACGCTCCGGACACAAACGTCTTATGAGTTCAATTTCTTGCTCGGTCATTTCTTGAACCTGACGGTCATCATCAGAATCTAAGGCCCGTGCAGCCTCATATGGCTCCTCCTCATCCTCAATCTGAACATCAACACTATTGGATGCCCTGCATATGTTGTCCATATTATATGACACAGGCACATCAAGATAAGCACCATTATCGATTTGTGGAGATCCTGCATCGGATGGAAGCAAGAAATACCACATTAAAAAGTCTAATCAAACGAAATCACGATGGATATGAACAACGTGTCAAAGACACTTACTAGGATGATACTGAACTGGATCCTGGGTCAATGGGATCTCTTGGGGGGTACCACCGGATTAGAAGCCCCACAAACGCCAGGAATAGGACGAGAAATCCCATACTCGTGCGGCCCCGATTGAGCATCGGGCACAACAACTAGGGCTGGGCAAAAAACCCGATACCCGAAACCCGAACCCAAAAAACCCGAACCCAAACCCGAACAACCCGAACCCGAAAAACCCGAACTACAATTTGGGTAGCAACTTCCGGTACCCGAAATTATTTAGGAAATTTCGGGTTAAACAAACCGGTACCCGAAGTACCTGAATTACCCGAACATCCATATACTCAGTGTATTTCAGAAATAAGAAGTCCTCGACACCTGCCTTCCACACGCAGCAGTGCAGCACGCCACAGCTAGCCGCCGGCCGCCGGTGCTTTCCTTCCAGCTCGTCGCTCGGCGCCCGCATGCTAGCTCGCTCGACAACCCGCATGCTGCTGCCTGCAACACGCTACACGCAGGAACGCAGCTAGATGCCTAGCTAGCTCGGCCGCTCCACTTGCATGCTGCTGCCTGCGCATCGCCGCCGACCAACTGTCCATCAGCATGTCGCCCAGTGCCTGCCCGTGCATCGCCGCCAACCGACTGGAGCAGGAGCACAACTATACCTGTACAGGACTGCACTGCAGGGGGCAACGGGACTATAGTGAAGCACACTGAAGAACGACATGAACAATGAAGAAGCCAGAAGCCTAGGAGTACAGACTGCCTCGGTAAGATGTCGGGTATCTCGGTTTAACCCGAACCCGAACCCGAAATTTCGGGTACCCGAAATTTCAGGTATCAAGTAATATCGGGTTGAGTTCGGGTTCAACTGCTGAATACCCGAATTTTTAAAAACCCGAACTACCCGACCCGAATTTTCGGGTATACCCGAACGCCCAGCCCTAACAACAACCACTTCTTCCGGAAGCTCTACCAAAGGAGCTTCAATACGAGATGCATTTTGGCATTTGTGGAGACAACCCGACTGGAGCATCGCAATGACTAACATATAACTTTTGAACAACCACATCCAAACATGGTGGAACCATCGTCTTCACAATTCTTAAATATATCACCCAATCATCTTCTGAGGTAATGGAGATCAACCGTCGGACAACTGTTCCATATGTAATATGAGACAACAAACCCTGAATTGATATTCTATGGTCGTTTATGTTGCAACTAATCTCCTCACAAGCTCGAGCGAAAATCTTGTCAAAAGATGGTCTTTCATCGAACAACATGGTTACGATCTTCATACCATCAAAACTAACATTCCCATAAGCATCTATCTCCACCCTTCCTCCATGGTATAGTGTTACTAGGGTGTCCATCTATTGCAAAAAAAGATTACTAACTCAATAATGGCTATATACTTAAGCCTAAAAACTTACCAAGTAATAAATATATATTATTTAATAACTATATAGTAAATATTAAATGAACACATCAAACGAAATTATACAAGTCGGAAACAATGTATACCTAAGATCGCGTATGAGTCCAGCTAACGGTGGAGAAGGTCAAGTCGGAAGAACACCTACGTACGAGTCCAGCTAACGGTGGAGAAGGTCAAGTCGAAAGAACACCTACGTACAAAAAAAAATATTGTCAATAAAAAATTTGGCAGCACCTCCCCTATAAAGTGATGTTTCTAGAACCTGCAAATAAACGACAACACGATGGTTGCCAACACAGAAAACTGCACGATATCTACAAGTATGCTAAACAATATGCTACAAATATATCTATATACTCACTAACTTTCCTTCATCCAATATACTAACAATTTACTAACTATATAATCACTCACTAACAATTTCCTTCATCCAATGTACTAACAATTTACTAATTATATAATCACTCACAAAATGCTAAGTTAAACAATATATTTTACAATGTGCTAATTAACTAAAAAAATTTAAAATTTTACCTGTCGGCCGAAGCTCGGTGCCGCCGCTGCGGCGAGGGACGGCGGTGGAGGGAGCTGGGGCGTGCGGCGGCGCTGCGGCGAGGGACGGCGGCCGCTGCGGCCGTGCAGGGGGCGGGGCGCCGGTGCCGGGTGCGGGACGACGGTGGAGGGGCCGGGACGGGGCGCCCGTGCAGGGGGGGCGGGGCGCCGCCCGGGGCGCGCGTGGTGGCAAGCGGCGGAGGAGAGCGCGTGGTTGTCGCCGGGAAGATTGCGCCGGTTGAGAAAACGAAGAGACCGACGCGTGCGCTGGAGGAGACGATGCGTGATTTTTATTCCGGAGCTCGGCGCCAAGATTTGTGGCGCCGAGCTCCGGTCCACGTCGGCGCCGCGTCAGCTACCACGTCAGCCCTGGGAGCAGGTATCCGATCATGCCACGTCACAGCTCGGCGTCATAGGCTGTGGCGCCGAGCTGTGTTACCTCGGCGCCACAGTCTATGACGCCGAGCATGGGGTCCAATCTTGCAAATAAAATTTTTGGGGGTCCAAACGTAAATATTTTTCCAAAGTAGGGTTAAAATACAAAAAAATCGGTCGTCACTATGCGCCGCGGGTGGATGCCTGAGGAGGTGGCCAGCAGCCATGTCGGTTGCATGGGATCTTCTGAAGGGTGGCTTGTTGTGGCTAGACCCTGCCAAGACGCCGCCGGCAGCAAGCGCTCCCTGGCGAACGCCTTCTCTCACGAGGTCATCCCCTGCCCCGCCTGCGTGCTCTGTACTGCTCGGCCTGCGTGCGTCGTTGCAGTTACGTGTTACCTCCTGAAGGGCTCTCTCCCTTCTTGTTGGATCTTTTATGGGCTTGGCCCATTTATTGAATAAACTCTATGGTGTGTAATGATGGAGAATACCAATAGTACCACATTGGAAGTCGAAGGGTCTTTTGGCTTGACTTATATGGTGGGATTTATTCTACCTAACTTGAGAAGTCAAGAAATGGACAAGGGCGTGCCACACGCGCGCGCGCGCCGCCGCCGTGTCGTGGCGAGGCAAGCAGGCAGGCAGGCAGGGTGTGGTTGTGTTAATTTTTAGCACTCACTAACCGCGTTAACCTTTCAGTTGTCTGTCTCTTCGTCAGCCGAGTGACCCTGTCTCTTCGTTAGCCGAGTGACCCTTCTCCTTCAGCTAACCGACTCATTGTGTGACTCGGCGAGAGCTGACCGACTCATGGCATGACTCGGCGAGAGCTGACCGACTCTTGGCGTGACTCGACGACCTTTCTCCTTCAGCTTCCCTCTGCGAGAGGTTAAATAGAGGAGCACCCCTGTCACTCGGACACGCGAGAAAACACTTTCAGAATCACAGTCAAGCCGTCGAGTGAGGGTATTTCCATCTCGTGACTCTGCGCGCACAGAGAAGCGGAGCGTCTACGCGACTGCCCAAAACATCTCCAACATGACAAAAGAAGCTGACTAAGGATCTGGATCATCAGAGCGCATGGGAGGGTATGATCAGTTTATTTACTTACTGTTTTGTGTTCTGGAGATTATATATGTTTCATATATTCATCTATGCTGTTTCATATGTAGAAATAATTTTATCTTATCTGTTCTGTCTTATTATAATATGATAGATCTGTCTGTTTTAATTTTACAGTCATGCTGTTTATGTTTCTATCTGTTTATTTTCAATTGTTCATTCAGTTTACATGTTTATCGTATTCATATGATTTATATACTTCATATGCTTTATGTTCTCATGATCCATACTGTTATGGATATATTTGATGTCATGATTAATTATCTTTTATATGTTATCATCATAATATTAATTTATGGAATTAAAATGATACGGAAAATGCCTATAAGTCTAACACTTCTACCTGATGCGCTCGCGCTCTTTGCGTCGTGCTGATCAGTTTGTCCTTTAGAGGCCAAAGTCAGATGAGACGTCTGCGGCAGCAGCAGGATCCAAGTCAGCCAGCATCTTCAGCAGGCAGTGTAAACGACAGTGCAAATTACTGTTTCGCGCTATAGGTTGCACTGTTTGCATAGTGTGATTTGAAATAGAGAGTGAGGTACAGAGTGTGAGAGGAAGTCTATTGGAGATAGTCTAAAACCCTGTTTGTTTTAGCTTTTTTCAGCTTCTGGCCACGAAAAACAGATATGGATTGTCAAACACTCAATTTTTCAGCTCGCTTCTATAATAATTGATTTGATAAAAAATATCTAAAATCAACATGAATACATAATTGATCGAGTCATTGCAATAGTATAAATCTATTACTTTCTAGATCTCGAATCATATGGACACTTAGATTCTCCTTAAAATCAACATGTTATATCCGCACACGCAGTCTCTACGATACTCAGATTCTCCTTACAGTCAGATTCTCTCCACAGTTAATTTATCAGAAAAACTGATTAAAAAAACTGAACCAAACATGCCCTAAGAATTAAGATAGTTGTTAACCTGACTTCAAATATGTCATCATTAGATCTGTGCATACAATTCGTCCTGGTAACACACGATATAACATGGGTCTGACACAAAACAAATTGTTCTCTGCTATGAACAGGTATTTGGGCTACTGAGTACTGACCAAACAAGTGGTCAGGATCTTGGGTGTCGTTTGGTTCACATATTTGTAACGTAATGGGTAACGGATAACGTTAAATCATGTTTGTTTTAGTACAACCGTAATCAGATACCACACTAAAATTTGATACCAGCCTATTCAAATTTGTTACCGCCAGTAATCGAGCCGAAACCATTACCATTACCATTTACGTTACATTTTTTGAACCAAACACCACCTTGATCCCACCAAGGCACCTATCCAGGCAAGCGAGCACCATTTCCAAACCATCCAGTCCCAAGTCTTCGTTGGAGCAGTTGGCCACAAACAGCCCTCCTGGTCACCTGGATCTTGAGAAGTGAGAACGGCGTAAGCCTACACCGCCCGACGAGCCTCCGTCTGCTCTTAGCGAGCCCATTGTGGTTGGTCCACCGTTACTAGCGCAAGTTCGACGACGGTTTCATGTAGCCGCTAGCCGGTGTTTGGCGGTTGCGACTTCGTCCCCTTCGTTCCTGTTTTGTCGACTGAGAACAGTGTGCCGTTGCTTCTTCCCGGCAATGAGAACTGAAACCAGCGCGTCGTGGGGATTGAATTCAGCAAAAGTTTCGTAAATTAGCTTTGCCTGGGTATCACTACCGGAATCAGAGCCTTTGCCGAGTGCCGGACGCTTTGCCGAGTGCCTTTTCTCGGGCACTCGGCAAAGACGGCTTTGCCGAGAGCCGCACTCGGCAAAGCTTGGCTCTCGGTAACGAGCGTCTTTACCGAGCGTAGGACACTCGGTACAGGTCCACACTCGGCAAATCCATGTTTGCCGAGTGTCAAACACTCGGCAAATGGGGCTCTCGGCAAAGGGCCGTCAGCGGCCGTCCCAAAGCTGACGGCCGTCAGTCTTTGCCGAGTGCCAACAGTCGGCTCTCGGCAAAGATGCTTCTTTGCCGAGTGCCGCGCATCTGGCACTCGGCAAAGGATGATTTACCGAGTGTCTTATCCAGACACTCGGCAAAGTATATTTTTATTTTTTTGATTTTGTCTCCCAAACTTTTTGTGTTATGTTCCTACACTATGTAGACCTACATGTATCATTTGTGGACAATTATAACATAGTTTTCAATCGTTAGTAGATTTAGTTCGTTTTTTGAAATTCTTCGGAAAATTCAAATTTGAACTGCAGGTCACTCGAAACTTGGAAAACCGTGCATGCAAAAATGATATTCATGTTACTTATCATAAGTTACGACCGATTTCAGAAGCGTACCGGAAACTTCGAGCAACATGCTCACTAAACATGGCCGTGAACTTGGCATCCACATGTTTAAAAATTGTATAAAACACAAACAAAGTCAGAAAATCATGAAACTTGTCCCCGTGTCATGATATCATATGTATAGGCTATGATAAAAATTTTAGAGTATTTGGAGAAAGTTGTGAGACACTATCTGTAGAAACCTTCTAGATTCACATTGAAACTCTATGATTTCATGTGTAGTCCTCTTAGGTTTCTACACATAGTGTCTCACAACTTTCTCCAAACATTCTAAAATTTTTATCACAGCCTGTACATATGATATCATGACACGTGGACAAGTTTCATGATTTTCTGACTTTGTTTGTGTTTTATACAATTTTTAAACATGTGGATGCCAAGTTCACGGCCATGTTTAGTGAGCATGTTGCTCGAAGTTTCCGGTCCGCTCCTGGAATCGGTCGTAACTTATGCTAAGTAACATGAATATCATTTTTGCATGCACGGTTTTCCAAGTTTCGAGTGACCTGCAGTTCAAATCTAAATTTTCCGAAGAAATTCAAATAAACGAACTAAATCTACTAACGATTGAATACTCTGTTAAAATTGTCCACAAATGATACATGTAGGTCTACATAGTGTAGGAACATACCACAAAAATTTTGAGAGACAAAATCAAAAAAATAAAAATATACTTTGCCGAGTGTCTAATGGTTGACACTCGGCAAAGATGTGTAAGTTCATCTTTGCCGAGTGTCAGATGGCAAAGGCTCGGCAAAGGATCCTTTGCCGAGTGCCACCGATCTGGCACTCGGCAAAGTTTATTTTAAAAATTAAAAAAAAACTTTGCCGAGTGCCAGATCACGGGCACTCGGCAAAGTAGGCGAATATACTTCGCCCGCACCCTTCTTCCTCCTTTCTTTCTCTGCTCTCGCTAACTCGCGCCGCCGCCGCCTCCCTGCGCTACCGCCGCCGCCCCGCACCGTCGCCGGCTCGCCGCCCCACCGCGCCGCGCCCTCGCCGGACGCCCGCGCCCGCCCTCGCCGGCCCTCGCCAGCCGCGGCCGCCCGCGCCCGCCTTCGCCGTCGCCGGCCCTCGCCAGCCGCGGTCGCCTGCGCCCGCCCTCGCCGGCCCTCGCCGGCCCTCGCCCGCCTTCGCCGTCGCCGGCCCTCGCCGGCCCTCGCCAGCCGCGGTCGCCCGCGCCCGTCGCGCCCGTGCCCTCGCTCGCCGCCGCGCCGCCGCGACGCCGTCGCGCCCGTGCCCTCGCTCGCCCACGCCGCGCGCGCTCACGCTCGCCCACGCCCACGCTCGCCCGCGCTCGCGCCCACACTCTCCCGCGCCCACGCTTGCCCGTGCTCGCGCCCACGCCGCCGCGCCCACGCCCACGCCGCGCTCGCCCCGCCCAGGCCCGCGCTCGTCGTGCCGTGCCCGCCGTGCCCGCCCTCGCGCTCGCCGCAGTCGCGCCCGCCGTGCCCTCGCCCGCCAGGCGCCTCGCCCGCGACCCGTCGTCTCGACCGTGCCGAAACCTCTAAGGTGATTACTTGATTTATGTTATACGTGTATGATTTATATGAAATGATTAGTTTTAGTATTGTGGATTGCCGGCCATCGTGCCGTTGAATTATGCGTGGATGTCAGCCATCGTGCTGATAGTTTTATTTGCAGGATTTTGAAACCTCCCCGTGCAGGGGAGGTGCTGCCGAAATTTTCTGTTGCTAGGCTTTTGTATTAACAGACTTGTGTTTCTTTTTTACAGAGAAGATACTTGTCTTCCTAGCCGCTGCGGGTCTCCCTGCACCGCGTCCCGTCGCCACTGCACCGACCCGCCACAGCCCCACCAGCCTGACTCCACCGCCACCCTAGGTATAACCTCTACATCCGCATCATGGTCGTAGATCACCTAACCCAGTTAGGCGTCTCCCGTTCGAAAGTGATACGGTGTAGATATGCAGATCTTTGCATATCTACAAATGTATCAGTTTCGAATTGTCCACGTTTTTTGGACAGCCCGCGGTTGCGTAGATGGTGTTAGTTTCCATGCTCTACTCCGGTCCGAGAAAGAGTTTCGGCGTCACCTCCCTGTTGTTCTCCGGACAGTACACTCTCCCTGCCAGGACGTGTATCCGGAGAACAGCGGGGAGGTGCTGCCGAAATTCTATCTCGGATCGGAGTAGAGCATGGAAACTAACTCCATCTACGCAACCGCGGGTGGGATTAGGACCTATACTCACCTATTAGAAGGTAGGAACGTAGTGTACATGCATTACATGTCTATATTAAACTATACTCGGTTATATATGTTAGAGGATGGAGGACCGTGAGTGGATGTACACGGGCCGCGTTCGACGTAATGATGTCACCCCAGAATGGATTAGGAAGACCGATGCTTTCGTGGAACGGGCATATGGCGAAGCTGCTAAAGGAGCTAGCCTAGTCCCTTGTCCGTGCAGCAAATGTGACAACCGGAAAAGAAAACCAAAGAAGGCCATGGTAGAACATATTTGGAAGAATGGATTTACGCCGGACTATACTCGGTGGATCTTCCATGGTGAAGCGCATCGCACGAGAGAGGAGGTGGTGAGACAACGCGTCGAGGATTACGATGCTGATGCCGGGGTAGCGGACATGTTGAACGACTATCACGAGGCACAGTTCGCCGAAGGACGTACGGAGGACGAGCCAGAGGCGACCGCAAAGGCATTCTACGACATGTTTGACGCGGCACAGAAACCCCTTCACGGCAAGACAAAGGTTTCTCAACTGGATGCCATTGGGCGTATAATGGCGTTCAAGTCGCAGTATAGCATGAGTCGAGACGCCTTCGATGGTTTGTTGACAGTTATTGGCAGCCTGCTTCCGGAGGATCACGTTCTGCCAAAGAGCATGTACGAGGCACAGAAACTCCTTCGTGCACTCAAGATGACGTATGAGCAGATACATGCTTGTCCGAAGGGCTGCGTCCTATTTAGGAAAGAACACACTGAGGCAAAGTACTGTCCGAAGTGTAAATCGTCTAGGTTCATGGAGGTAGACTCTGGTGATGGACAGAAGAGGCAGCTCGACATCCCCGTGACAATCCTACGCCACCTTCCGTTCATACCGAGGATCCAGCGTCTATACATGACAGAGGAATCCGCGAAACAGATGACATGGCACAAAAAAGGCAAACGATACAATCCTGACAAGATGGTTCACGCATCCGATGGTGAAGCATGGACCCACTTTGATGCCATTCACCATGAGAAAGCCAAAGAGGCTCGACATGTTCATGTTGCGCTGGCCACAGATGGGTTCAATCCCTATGGAATGACCGCTGCCCCATACACATGTTGGCCCGTGTTCGTTATCCCCATCAATCTCCCCCCCGGCGTATGCTTTCAAAGACAGAACATATTCGTGTCGTTGATAATTCCTGGACACCCGGGGAATAAAATGGGCGTGTACATGGAGCCTTTGATTGATGAATTGGTCCGTGCTTGGGAGGAAGGGGTATGGACGTACGACCGAGCTACGAAGACAAACTTCAAAATGCATGTTTGGTACCAGTACTCCATGCATGACTTTCCGGCGTATGGGCTATTTTGCGCCTGGTGTGTTCACGGTAAGTTCCCATGCCCAGTTTGCAAGGAAGCTCTTAGGTTCATTTGGTTGAAGAAGGGTGGCAAATATTCGTCATTCGATAAACATCGACAATTTCTCCCTCCTGACCATGCATTCCGACAAGACATCAAGAACTTTACGAAAGGTGTCGTGGTGACAGACCGCCCACCTGCAATGATGACTGGTGCCGAAGTTCGCGAACAGATAGATGGTCTCGTGGCCAACCCAGAAGGTGGTTTTGTGGGATATGGTGAGCAACATATGTGGACACATAAGTCGGGCTTGACTCGGCTCCCCTATTATGATGACCTGGTCCTTCCACACAACATTGACGTGATGCACACTGAAAAGAATGTCGCCGAGGCACTTTGGGCGACAATTATGGAGATTCCTGATAAGTCAAAGGATAACGTAAAGGCAAGAGTGGATCTGGCAGAGTTATGTGATAGACCAAACCAAGAGATGAAGCCGCCTAGTGGTGGTAAGACATGGAGAAGGCCTAAGGCCGATTTCGTCCTGAGCAGGGCCCAGAGGAAGGAAGTACTACAGTGGATCAAGATGTTAATGTTCCCTGATGGGTATGCAGCTAACCTTAGTAGGGGGGTGAACTTATCTACTCTGCGAGTCTTAGGGATGAAGAGTCATGACTTCCACATATGGATTGAACGAATTCTTCCGGCGATGGTTCGAGGCTATGTCCCTGAGCATGTCTGGCTAGCGCTTGCAGAGTTGAGCTATTTCTTCCGCCAGCTTTGTGCAAAAGAGTTAGCTCGGACCATGATTGCAGACTTGGAAAGGATGGCACCCGTGTTACTGTGTAAGCTGGAGAAGATCTTTCCACCCGGCTTCTTCAATCCGATGCAGCATTTGATTATTCATCTCCCATATGAGGCACGAATGGGGGGCCCGTGCAGGGACGTTGGTGCTATCCAATCGAGAGATGTCTAAAGAGTATCCGAAAGAAATGTAGAAATAAATGCAAAATCGAGGCTTCCATTGCAGAGGCATACATACTGGAGGAGGTGTCAAACTTCACAACAACTTACTATGGTGACAAACTGCCGAGCGTGCATAATCCACCCCCTCGTTACAATGATGGCGGCAATGAATCGAACCTCAGCATTTTTCGAGGGCAACTCGGAAGCGCGAGTGGTTCGACCACCAAGACCCTGAGACATGAAGAGTGGCGCCATATCATGCTATATGTATTGACCAACCTTGAAGAGGTGACGCCATACATGGAGCAATTTCTTCATGAATTCTGGCGTCGATCAAGGGACCCAACTCCACAGGAATATGATACCCTTCTTAGAAAGGGTGCGGGAAATGGATTGCCCGATTTCATTTCCTGGTTTAAACATAAGGTACGTGCTTAGTTTGTTATTCCAAGTTGCTCTTACGTGCGAATAATATAACAATCTAGCGTGTTTGAACTTGCAGGGCCAAAGAGAGCCGTCTATGAGTGCCGAGTTGAGACAAGTAGCCAATGGCTTTGCCTATAGGGTCAGGAAATTTTCTGGGTATGACATCAATGGATACCGTTTTCGCACAACAAGCTACGACCAAAGTCGGCCCAATCGAAAAACCACGTGTTCTGGAGTCTTTACGCCCGGGCTTGACGAGGTCGAGTATTATGGAAGAATTGAAGAAATATATGAACTCAATTTTTATGGTTCCAAACCTCTTACTCCAGTGATATTCAAATGTCATTGGTTTGACCCTGAAGTTACGAGACGGACACATTCTAATCTTGGGATAGTCGAAATTCGACAGGATTCCACCTTAACAGGAGACGATGTCTACATTGTGGCCCAACAGGCCACACAAGTGTATTATCTTCCATATGCGTGCCAAACGAAACAACATCTTAAGGGTTGGGATGTTGTGTATAAGGTATCACCGCACGCTAAATTACCTGTTCCAAACGATGAAGATTATAACTTAGACCCGGACACATATGACGGAGAGTTCTTCCAAGAAGATGGGCTCGAAGGGCAATTTGAGATAGACTTAACCGAAGCGATCGGAATGGAAGTAGATATTGAAATGGTTGTTGATGACGAGGATGATGAGGTGCAAAATGAGAATGACTTAGAAATACTTGAAGGCAATGCCAATGACGAAGTTGCGCCTTCAGATGATGTTGACTATGAAATGGTTGATAGTGATGATGACACTTATGATCCGGCTAACCCGGACACATATGAAGATTATTTTTAATCGATGTAATGCTATATTTCATTTATTTTGCATATGTTTCTAAATACATATTTTTTTATCTGTGCTTAATTGTTTACTCTTAATTGCAGGTTGTTGGACAAAGATGGTGGGCGGTGGGACGAGGACGAGGAGGGGGAGGGGGAGGGGGAGGAGGAGCACCCGTAGGACGGAGGAGGAGGCGCAGCAGGACGACGCCGTACAGCAGCAGGTGGAGCAGCAAGCCGCTGTCGATGCGGCACAGCAGGACGACGACGATGCGGCGCAGCAGGACGACGATGACGACGACGCCGCTCAGCAGGACGTCTCAGGTTCTGGCTCCTCAGGTTCGAGGAGTATCTACCTGCGAGGTCCCGCGAGCCTACCTAAGCGACCCATACTTCGTGACAGATGTCCGCTCATACGACCCGATGGAGAGAGGTAGGTAACTTTAGATGCTGTTGCTGCTTTTTCATATTATATGTTCAAATTAATAATAGAAACTAATACTTCATCTTAATCACTTGGACATGTCTTGGATGGTTTTGGAGACTGCAGGGGGTCACGGTCGCAACCCCAATGGCATCCTCGGCCTTCTATGCCGGGAACACTTCCCTGGACTTGTCGAGTACGCCGGAGTGACGAGCCCAGCATACACCTTCGACCACTACGCCGTCGCCCCCGATGCAGTAGATCGGGACGGCAGACAATTCAACAACAAGGCGGAGCGGGTCAAGCAAGAGCTGTGGGTAAGTCTTCCTCGCACTATATTGTTTAATAAGTCGCATTTGTTGCATATTCTTTAAATAATGTATGGATACATCGTCTTTGTATGTAGGATTTCTTCAGGTGCGATGCTGGATACGAGGCCAGGGCGGATGTGGTGTCTACGACGTGCTGTAAGAAGCTCGTCGTGGACATGCACTACGAGGCGCGCATCCAGGCCATCGTCACTTACCACGGCTCCGTCCTTGGGGAGAAGGTGAACAAGAAGGACGCCCGAACCATGTCATTGACTGCGGACCAGTACTTGCAGGTAAATACAAAACTTTATTATTGGTACTAAATATGCTTATTCTTATCTTCTGATATGCGGTGTACTTATATTTTTTTAGATGATTCCTCATTGGTGCGCCGCGCATCCTGAGTGCTGGGAGAAGATGGTGCAGAGGTGGTGCTCGTCTGAGTGGGACGAGGCGCACAACGCTAGCCGGGAACGGCGTTTGCTGATGCAAGGTCCCTCCCACCATCAAGGCAGCCGCAGCCTGGGCAAATACGCGGAAGCATGGGTACGCGCTCTTTTTTATTTAGGTATATAACTTTCGATTAGACATGATTTCTAACCATATCGTTGGTTTTCTCGCAGTCGGCGGCACATGGTGGCGCGCCTTGCTCCACGTTCTCGGCATATGCCATGGCCCACAAGGGGAAGGCGACGTCCGACGTCACCTACAACCCGGATGACGGGCCCGAGGCGTACACCAACCCCGCCATCCACAGCCGACTCAGTGAGTACACCGCAATGGCCAAGGAGGTCCATGGGCCAGATTACGATCCGAGGACCGAGGACATCGACGGAGATGTCCTCATGAGGGTCGGAGGAGGCAAGAGGCATGGGCGGTACTGGATTGCCGACGGGGCAATCGACTCGTCCTCCACTCCCACTCTCTCTCAGGTGCGAGCAAGGAGCACGAGCGCGAGCCCAGCCATACGACCTCGGCAGGACACCTCACAGCATCGTATCCAGCAACTCCAGGTTATTCCTTATCTATTCATCGTTCATTAATTTTTATATATCTTCTCTTTGCATTATCGTAACATTAGGGCGAAATATTACAGACTCAGCTAGATGATGAGAGGAGGCAACGTGAGGAGCTGGAGAAGAGGATGGCGGAGATGTTCGCGTACATGCAGAGCCTTGGCGCCGCACAGGGTCATACTCCACCACCTCCGTTGTTCCCTGCAACTGACCCTGCTGAGTTCACTACTCCTGTGAGTATCAAAATTTTAGTACTGCATGATATATATTCATATGTTCTCACACATACAATCTACTCTCTATGCAGGGTCAATCGGCGGCGTCGAACAACCCTCATGCTTCGTCCAGCCCTTCGCCGAACCAGTCCAGATGCCCACCTCGTTGATGATCCAGACTTGGTCTTGTGAGTGTTGGTGATGTTTGGCTAGACTTGGTCTTGTGAGATACTTGGTGATGTTAGTGATGATCCAGACTTATATCTGTTTTGTGATGATCCAAACTTATATTTGTGAGTGTTGGTGATGTTAGTTATACTTGGTCTTGTGAGATACTTAATGAGACTTATGTGCTGTGAAACCTGATTTATGTGGTGATATTTGTGATATATATGGTGTTGATGATAAATGTGTTGATTCTGTGATGCGAATGATATATAATGTGATGTGAATGATATATATCTTTTGTTTGTTTGGATGGAACAGCAAAAACAAATAAAAAAGGGACATCCTGGTCACTTTGCCGAGTGTAACACTCGGCAAAGGTCGCTTTGCCGAGTGCTATGACCATGGCACTCGGCAAAGAAGGAAACCTGGGAACCGGTAAAGCCATCTTTGCCGAGTGCTGACCATGGCACTCGGCAAAGAAGGAAACCTGGGAACCGGCAAAGATGTCTTTGCCGAGTGCCGTTGCCAAGGCACTCGGCAAAGGGACTGGCAAAGGGGCCCACTGGAGGGTTCTTTGCCGAGTGCCAGTCCACCAGACACTCGGCAAAGAAACCTCCTTTGCCGAGTGCCTACTAGGGCTCTCGGCACAGAGACTGGCTGTGGGGTCCACTAGACCAGTCTTTGCCGAGTGTCGCCGTTGGCACTCGGTAAAGGATCCGTCACCGTCACTTGGCGCCGTGACGGTGACTTTTCTTTGCCGAGTGCCAAATGGCACTCGGCAAAGTCTTTACCGAGTGCCCGACAAAAAGTACTCGGCAAAGAAGCTGTTGCCGATGTACAGTTCGCCGAGCGTTCTTTGCCGAGTGTTACACTCGGCAAAGGCTTTGCCGAGTGTAAAATAGCCTTTGCCGTGTGTTTAGAACACACGGCAAAGAAGCTGATTCCGGTAGTGTATGATTGATGGGTGTAAGTCTACTTAGGTGGGAGACTCACTTGGACACTTGGTAGCTTGTACAGACCAACGGCAACACGGTTGTGCGCGGCCCCTCTGGACCCTCTTCTCCCTTTTAACACGATAGTCAATTCTCTTGCCGATTTAAAAAAAATGTCTCAATGTCCAATGCACGCTCCTAATTAATTTTGTAGGATCACAAAATATGTATGTATCACCTCGAAAATAATCTCTACTATCCTATATGAGCAGAGCGAGGGCGTCCACCACCAACCGTGCCCCCGCCCGCGAGTTAGGCCGCCGCCCTCGCAAGCCACATCGCCCGCGATCCCCGGCGCGCTTCTTCCCGCCCCTGCGCAAGCCACACCGCCCACGATCCCCGGCGCCGTGATGCCAGCCACCCGCGCAAGCCACGCCGCCCCATCCCCCGGCGCCCTCGCTTACCGCGCGCGTCGCCCGCGCCGCCGGTAATCCTGCCCATCCACCACGCCGTGATGCCCCGCGCCGTGATCCCCGCCGTTGGGTTTCCCGAGGTCTCAACGCCCGCGCACACCAAACCTCGCCCCTGCGCGCGCCCTCGACGGCACTCACGGCGCACATCAATACCTGGCAGCGACCGCCTGTCACCCCGCCCCCCTCCCCCGGCTCGCCGTGATGACCGCCGTGGGGTTTCCCGACCGCGTCGGGTATCCCGCCCACACCAAACCGCGCCCCTGCGCGCGCCCTCGACGGCACTCACGGCGCCCTATTCCATACCTGGCAGCGACGGCTATTAAAAGGATGGACAGAGGTGAGGTCTGCAACCCATCCCCACTCTCCTCAAATTCACCGATTCATCACCCTCATCCATCTTTGGATCTTGCTGTGTGCTGTCTAGAGATTGTAATTTTGTGAAAAAAGGTTTGTAATTTCCACTTGTGCTATACATTGTTCTGTTCTTAATCTGAGCACCATTTTCCTTACTTAATCTGAACATCCACTTATTCATGTTAGTTTTGATTGTTCATACTCATGTTCTCCCTGTGGGTTTCTTTACGGCAATTGGTGTCCACAACCATATTTTTAACATTCCCAACCATCAACAATGGAGTTGCTTTGATGTGCGCTTATGGGTTTCGAATTACAGTATAGTTTTGGGGATTTCTGCATGCTGACCAAAGAGGCTCAGTGGTTAATTAGTGTGCTCTCCAGATCTCTAAGGATTATAGCAGTTGTTGATTCTCAGTGGTTAATTAGTGTGCTCTCCAGATCTCTAAGTTGTCAAAAAAATGCATCTGTTTATTTCAGGTAGATCACACATATAGCAGTTGTTGATTCTCAGCAGTGTGTCTTTTGATAGCTGGTCTAATCATGTTGGTCTGTTTTTTAATGATTCGGTTAAAAATGCATCAGTGAGTTCTATTTTTAGTGTGCACTAGCTTCTCCGTCTGTTTTCTACTGTGCGTTCACTATTTTGGTTCAATATACTGTGCGCGTGTTCATTATTTTGGTCCATCTGAGCTGAGCAGCTTGTTTGATTCTATTTTGTTGTCAACAAGGTTTATGCTCTGATCAAAATTCATGATGAAAACCAGCTTAGTGCCTATAAATAACTCTGGCATTCAGAAAGAGAGGCTTGTCCATCCTTAAAAAACTTAACTGGTGGATATAGAAGTTTTTTAGTGTGAGGCTTGTCTATTTTTAGTGTGAGTGTGTGACCACTAAGCTTTACTGCAATTATCTGCGATCTTTAAATGGCAAACGTTGTTGCTCCTGAGTTTTAGTGCAATATCAACTACATGGTGTAGGTACCTTGAAAAGGAATCACTTTTTAAAATGTGCGGTATGCATCAGTTAATGTGTTGTGTGCAGTCTGTAGATCTTGTTTCCAGTTGATTCACTTGTAATTAAACTGTTTGGGTTACTACATTGGTAGGATAAAACTGAAAGCAATGAGAATGGCATGTCTTTGGGCCAAAATATCAACATTCATTGTGCAAAATTGCAACGCACGGACTCAGTTTTGTTCCTTACACAGCGTGATCCGGCCCAGAG
The DNA here is from genome assembly GCF_902167145.1 of Zea mays. NCBI lineage: Eukaryota > Viridiplantae > Streptophyta > Magnoliopsida > Poales > Poaceae > Zea > Zea mays. Next base: position 155,326,968 of record NC_050102.1, read on the forward strand.
GAGATTCCGAAGGTCTTGGAAATCAGCGGCGAGCGCAACCTCATCGACAACTTCTCCTACCACGTGTAATAATCACGGTACACAAGTTTGATTCAAACCTAAAATGCATTGTTATGTTTATGCTTTGTATTTTTATTATGACGTTTTGATTTATTTCAGTTGCATGGTTTTGATTTATTTCATGATTAAGAAAGCATATTTCATGTTATAAACCTCAAATCTATGTTTTTCTACTTTGTTTCATACTTCCTTCAAATGTGGAGATTTACATGGCTTTTTTTATATTTTGATTTATTTCAAACATATTTGTAACTATGATCAATACTGTAAGATCAATGGCACCATCTACACTTAACCAACATAGGTCGGTTGCAGCCCTACATCACGTCCCTACAAAGTTTCCGTAAGTACACATTTCACTTTCGCATATATATATATATATATATATATATATATATATATATATATATATATATATATATATATATATATATATATATATATATATATATATATATATATATATATATGCGTGGACAAAAGAAGCTAAACTCACTTTTAATGTAGTTTCGTGTTATTTGATGACGTTGAGAGCGATGACTTACCAAAATTTAAGAGTATCGTAGCCAGAATCGTTGTTAAGTTCCCTAGACGTCATGACAGCCAACATTTTATTCTACAAGACATCACTGTAAGTCACTGGGTCAAACATTAAAACAAAAATAAATGACGTCAACGTATTTCTCTTACTCATACGACGTGCATTCTGAAATGACTAGGGGTCAAAAATAGAAGCAATTTCATACCGCCATAATGTCCAAAGATTTGACACCTTACTCCAACAAGGATCTACATATACATTATATGGAGTGGCGTTCTATGTAAGCTGGGGGCCGTATCTATTTCGGAATTTTGGACATAGGCTAGAATTGACCTTGGCAACTCGGACTGTTGTGGAACCATTCCACTTGCCAATTCAGTTCCCGCCGTATCCAAAACATCTTATGCCATTTCATGAGGTCCTCCAACAACCTCATAAGAGGTTTATAGGTATGTGCCCGTCTTTCTATATGGAGTATACTTATACCGCACTAAACCATAAAAAAATTTAATCCCTCATATATGAATGTCTCAGATGTAATAGGAATTGTCATTCATTTGGCGCCGTTAGAGCACATCGGTGGAAGGCCGTACAGAGAGGCCATACTAATGGATTCCAGGTCATTAATTTATAACTACAATCTTTTTTAAACTGCAGACGTGTTATATTTTATTCAAACAATACAAGCTTTATTTATAGGTGGGATATAATCGTCGTGGGTATATGGCCTGAACTGTTGCAAAGAAATGCTCTACGGTGGGTGTTAGCTAGAGACAACAAGAGCATAATTATCAGAACTATGTTGCGTCGTAACAAGCTACACAGTAAATTATATTATATTATCCTTAAACATCTTGTTGGAGTAAACTCAATGACCTTCTTTAGTAACTAAGTCTACTACTATAACAATAGGATGCTTGCAAACCTCGGACCATAGCACTGTTGAATTCGATCCAGATCATCACACCACACAACGGTTGCAGAGTGAGTGTTTCTTGCAATAAATTTAGAAATTATAATTAAGTAATCATGTTATTACATATCATTTACTAAATTGCAGCAATTCGGCGCTCCATGATCCAAAATCCGAGGAGTGCTTTAATCAACAATTATCTAGAGAGGAGACGTGCTTATCTGGCAACAGTGGTTCCGGATGTGTAGTGCAATTATTTCGCCGCTTATGTATTAAAAACCGGCTCTTTGCTCTGTTGAATTCGATACGTATAATGTTATCAAACCATCGCAGTCAGAAATAAATTCTGTTATCATTGCCGTGTGTCTGTGCCTGTATCAGAAATGGATGCCCTTTTTTGTTCCTTAAAAACTTCCTATCAGATGATGATCTAACTTCTCCGCTGCTATGAATACCAATGCCGTGTGTCTGTGCTTGTATATGTGCTTTGATTATTCAGTTTGGGTTCACTCTCAAGCCTCAAGGGATATTTTTATTTTAACAGAAATTCAATTCAAAATGAAAACGTTCCATGATGCAATATTGAGACATAATTTTCCCTAAATTACCCAAGCCTGCCCAACATGCACGACAGGTCAAGCCATGCATTGCAGCCACCAAATGCTTTTGCCCTCGCCATGGACAATGACTGCATATGTCAGTTTCTATGTGGAACTATCCCTAAGGCTCTGCTCGATCGTGCATATGGCCTATTTTGCAATGCACTGTTCGTCTGTTCGCAGAGTTGGAGCTTGTAGAACACATCTATGGATTAAAGTATATATACATCTCAACTCTAGGCCCGGTTGATTGAAGTATATATACATCTCAACTCGAATATATACGTTGGAAAAGCAATTGTGCGACTTTCTTCTAATAAAAGGCTCTGAAAGAACTCTTAAAACCCAAGTAAGTAAAGTGAATATTCTAAACTGAATAATCGCATGAGTGTTGTCCCATTGCGTTTTTCCATAGCATCTTTTGGATGGAATTTTGGCAGTCTTTATGTCCTGTATTCTTTCTGAAAACAAGTGCTCTGTTGCTAAATGGTGAATGATTTGTTGGTGGACTCCTTTCATGATGGATTGACCCCATTGGAATTGTGCCTCCGGTTGGGTCATGATGTGCGAGCGTATGAGCTTATCGAACTACTTAAAAGTTCCAGAATACAGGAGCAGCATGATTTAGTTTATCAACTGCCAACTGGTGGGTGTGTGACCACACTCTTGGAACCACTGAGGTTCATTGGCAGCGTGGCCTGCTGGGAGGCCAGTTTTCAATGTACCATTCATTGAATTGCTCCTAGAGATAGACTGCGCTAATCAAATTAATCCTGTTATAATTAATCCTCGATTCGGCCTACAATGCCTTCTTGGCTGCGCTGCCCGCTGCTGGTATGTAACCGGGCAAGGATCTACCAGCTTGATTTTTATTTGGTTGGTTCGGTCTATTATGCTTTTGACACTGGAGCACTACTCTCCACTACTGTAGTACTATAGATATCTGTAATTTCGGTACTGCTATTTGTTGTCAATAAGAAAGTTTTGTTTTCCTTTGTATACAGTAAATATGTTTATTGCATGGTATACATTCACATTACAATGCTTGCAAATGGCCTGTTTATTGTTCTCTCAAATTATATGTCATTATCTACTTGATGGAGCCATGAATGATCTATTTTCTTCTTTGGGTTACAAACAATATAAATGAAGAAGAATGGCATAGTTGACAACTTGGGGTGTTCTTTGAGTGGTTGAAGCTCATTTGATTTGGGAATTAGCTGTTCATAAACAGTGGGCACATTATGCTCACTACCTTGTACTTCACTTGCTAATAATCATGTGCAACAGCTACCACTTTATCTATTATTCAATTGTATTGATCTTGTTGATAATAAACAGAAAGTATAATTCAAACTACTATTATTTCAGTTCCTGACACAACTTCATAATAGCAAAATCTTGTGTTTGAGTTTTTGACTGCAGATCAGTAACGCTCTGCTCTAGATGTGCATTTTTTATTGTGCTATTTTGTCTGCTGATGACAAAAGTGCTGAGTTTATACTGACCTGTTTGTTGTCAATATATAGTTGTTTCCTGTAGGCCTCATGATCTTTCTATTTGTAAGAATGATGCAGTTGCTATTGTGGATATGTGCTATTGGTTTTGTCGATTCCTTTTTGTTCTCCAGATCAGTTGTAATGAAAATAGAGAACCTATACCTGCAGTTGAAATCAGCACAGTTCGCAACTGCATATGTCAGTTTTCTGTTGATTCACTTGTAATTAAACTGTTTGGGTCACTAGATTGGTAGGACAAAACTGAAAGCAATGAGAATGGCATGTCTTTGGGCCTGAATTTTGCACAAGATTCGACTGCTCATTTGGTTTGAATCTTTGCTTCTGAACTACATTTGTTGGTCAATGAGTTCTTTACTTTCTTTAGTACTCTCGTGGTCCTTTGACAGACTGCACTTCTGAACTACATTTTTGTCTGTCTGTGGACATGTTTGTTTGAATAGTCTGTGAACCTTGACGGCCTTGAAAATTATTTAAAAAGTCCATTGCCCCTATCAGGTTTTCTTTATGGAGAACAGAGAACAAACACAAACAAATCAGATGGCACATAATGTTGCTCGCACACCATGTGCAGACATCTCAAACACCATTAATACAGGTAAAGCTTAGTACATGCGTGTATATTAATGAATGCAACATAGTATGTAACATTACACTAATATCCAAAGTTACATTGTAGGTGATCAAAATGGATCAAACTCGTTACGACCAATTGTTGATGCTAAGGAACGTAAGAGGCAAAGAGATAAGGAAAGATATGCCACAATGTCCGATGAACAGAAAAACGAGAAAAACAAAAAGCGTCGAGAAGCACGTCTACGAAATAAAGAGTTGAATAAGAAGCGTCCTGAAGCAAGTCAACGAAACAATTGCCAAAATATGATGCCCAACGCGCCAAGAGGTGATGAAATTCGTCAACTTTAGAGTAATGTTTTTGTGTATAAACCTACTACTGAAAGTAATGTGTTCATATTTTGTAGGTGGAGACGAAAAAGTAAATGTTGATCCAGATGATGATTCTGACTGGTTGCATATCAATTATACATTACAGTCAAACGACATTGATGCAACGACAGAAGTTCTAACACCAGGTACATGACTGTTCATTAGACTAAACATGCAAAAAAATATAAAGTTTCATACGGTTTAACGTAGTATGCCTTATTACAGGCAGTGTGCACGAAAATGTTGGCCACACACCTAAGCATACTAGACAGAGGACCGCCTACTTTAGCGAGCGGTACAAAAACTTAACTCCCGTCGAGAGGGAGTTTAGGCGTGAACGCCTTAGGTTGTATAATAGAACACCAAGGCGAAAAGAGGCAAAAGTAGACCACAACAGGAGATGTAGAGTTATGCAAGCCGACACTTTGAATCCCACATCCATCGCCATGGAGGACCCAACATATACCCCTGAGTTGGTACACCCTACAGCAGATGTAAAGGGATCTGATGGATCCATATTAACTGTCTGCGACTGGGTTATCCCTGAATTCGTCAACGCACCTTTCTTGCCATCTCCAACCCAGACCGAGGATGTCGCTTCGCCCGATATGTCTACCAATACACTAAAGCGTAAACATCATGTTCCTCGTGGGGAAAGACAAGCTATATTAGCTCGTCGAAACCAGCAATTTGAATCAGCCATATCAAGGAAGGTGGGTACTTCGATTGAGGATACTAGCGGTGACGCTGTTGAAGGGGACGATTGGACACAGCGCCATACGCCTATGAAGATCACCAACAATGGTAATTACTATCCAAGTTTATATGGATCTTGCAAGACATAGATAGTATGTAGTCTGACTAAACATGTGCTTACATAATCTTGGATCCATTTAGGTGATGACGATGATGAGAACGAGGGATACCTATTCGCTGCGCAATGTACTATTTTCGATTTTTATTATCCTAGCAAGGCTTATGTAAATATTCATGCTTACTCATTGTTTTCAAAAAAATATCAGATGAGGATACCGATGAGGATATCGAGATCGATGGTACTCAAGAAGAATCTACTGCCACTTATGTTTCTGACCCGTACGACAAGGTGTACAGCAACATCCCTGAAGAAACACATATGCTCAAGCTTGTTCCCAACTGCAGTTATTGCACCGCGAAGAAGTTTGAGTATGAGCCACCTGGGTTTTGTTGTCGTGGTGGGAAGGTTGAGCTAGCTCCAGTGGAGACCCCTCCCCAACTCAAGAGGTTGTGGGATAGTGCAGACTCTGATGCTAGGCACTTTCGTGATAACATTAGGTTTTTCAATGGCCATTTCTCTTTCACTTCCCTATACTGTTGCCTCGATAGTATGACAACTAATGTAAGGGGTTCTGGTATATACACGTTTCGAGCACAGGGCATGATGTACCACAATATCAAGTCATTTGGTAGGGAAGGTGGGGCAGAGCATAAACACCTTGAGCTTTACTTTTATGATGACGATCCCAGCCTCGAGCATCGGTACCGTAAGTGCCGTGAAGAGCATCAACAGAAAGACAAGGAGGTTATCAAACAGATAGTCGAAATACTACGTGGAAACCCGTACTCCGAGCACCTTAGGACCATGGGCCACGTTGACAACCTTGATGACTATCGTATCGCGTTGAACCTTGACCAGACGTTGAACCAGAAGACATATAACACACCTCTCACTTCGGAGGTGGCCGCTGTCTGGATCGAAGGGAGCGAAGGGCGAGGCCAATTCAGCAAGAGTGTTATGCTCCATGGGAAGGACAGTTCAAGCCACTGCATCCGCTCATACCATGGATGCTACGATGCACTATCATATCCATTGTTCTTCCCTAGAGGCGAACTTGGATGGCATTCAAATATCCCAAAGGTTGGAGTATCCATGGACGAAGTGGATGCATACCGAGCGACACATAGGGCAAGTAATGCAAATGATGAAGATGCGGGTTAGTTGTTAATTTGATATTTGAGATATTTGCACATTATTAACTATGCTTTCGACATCACTCACTTTTCAATCCTTGCATATGCAGAATCTCCTAGCCATTTATGTGTGTCTGTACGTGACTACTACTGATACAAATTCCAGATTCGTCCCGGGGTATTCAATCCAATACTTCATGGAAAGCGGCTTTTCCAGCAGTTCGCGGTCGACACATACATAAAGATTGAGAGCTCTCGTTTAGATTTCATACGTAAGAACCAAGATCGGTTAAGGGCATACCTATATCAGGGCTTGGTGGATAGCATGCTAGATGGAGATATTAGAGCAGAGAAGATTGGCAAGCGAACTGTGCTGTCGACATCGTTTATTGGCGGTCCTCGTGACATGAGACGTCGGTATATGGATGCTATGGCTCTGGTGCGCAAGTTTGGTAAACCAGACATCTTTCTTACCATGACATGTAACCCTAACTGGGATGAGATAAGGAGGGAGCTTCTCCCTGGGCAGACACCGCAAGATCGTTCGGATCTTGTAGTGCGTGTCTTTCATGCAAAGCTACAGGAGTTAAAGCATAGGCTGACTAAACAGGATATTCTTGGTAAGGTTCGAGCCTACGTCTATGTCGTGGAGTTTCAGAAGCGGGGTTTGCCGCATGCCCATTTTCTACTCATAATGCAGAGGAAGTACAAGCTCACATGCCCTGAGCAGTATGACCTTTTGATCTCAGCTGAGATCCCAAGCAACAAGTACCCTGAACTACGAAAGATGGTTATCAAGCATATGATGCATGGCCCATGTGGGTCGCTAAACCCTAACTGCCCATGCACTAAGGGTCGTAAATCGTGCAAGAATCATTACCCTCGGAATTTTAGTGACACAACCTTGCAAGGGAAGGATTCGTACCCTGTTTACAGACGTCGTGACGATGGTCGTACCGAAAAGGTTCGAGGGTGCGAATTGGACAATAGATGGGTTGTCCCTTACAACCCATACCTCCTTCGTCTCTTCAACTGTCACATCAATGTTGAGGCATGTGGGAGCATCAAGGCTGTTAAATACCTGTTCAAGTACATATACAAAGGCCATGATCGTGCTTCTATTGTTATGAGAGATGCGAGCAAGGCAGATGATGATGTAGATGAGATCAAGCAGTACAGAGATGCAAGGTGGGTGACTCCTCCAGAAGCCTTATGGAGGATATACGACTTTGAGCTTAGTCAGATATCTCCACCTGTGATGCAGTTGCAACTCCATCTTCCAAACATGCACATGGTGTCGTTTCACGAGCGGCAAATGGTCGAGCGAGTCGTCAACCGTCCAGGTGTTGATAGGTCAATGCTCACAGCATATTTTGAGGCGAATAGTCTACACAAGGAGGCTCGTGGCATCCTGTATCGTGACTTCCCTGAATGGTACACTTGGCAGAGTGGTAAGGGAAAAGTATGGCAACAGAGGAAACGAGATACGGGTGGACAAGTCGGTAGAATAGTCTCTGCTCATCCGGCCGAGGGGGAGCGCTACTATCTTCGTGTTCTCCTAAACCATGTGACTGGCGCCACTTCCTATGTGGATCTAAGGACAGTAGATGGTGTCACGCTACCGACTTTTCGTGAGTCAGCAGAGAGAAGGGGACTGCTTGAGTCGGACAACACACTGGATGAGTGTCTCACTGAACGTGCTCTTTTCCAGATGCCATCGGCGCTGCGCCGACTTTTTGCCACTATACTTGTGTACTGTGAGCCAAGCGATGTGGTTGTACTCTGGCAGAAACACCTAGATTCTATGTCTGAGGACTATCAACACAGGAATCCGTGCAAAACTCATGTTGAGCAGATGGTATTGATTGACATTAGGAACATGCTGCAGTCAATGGGAAAGGACATAAAGACATTCCCTCTTCCTCCTATCATGGATGCGTATGACGATGCTATTGGTACTGCTAGGGAGGTTTATGAGGAGGAAATTATCGAACCGGCAGCAGGAGATGTGGCTCTCAAAGACTGTCTTAACAAGGAACAGAGGGCCGCCTATGATAAGATTCTGTCTGCCGTTGACACTGATCAGGGCGGATTATTCTTTGTGGATGGACCTGGTGGCACCGAAAAGACTTACCTATATAGAGTGCTGCTCGCGACGCTACGCAGCCAGGGCAAGATTGCAGTGGCAACAGCTACATCTGGCGTTGCTGCTTCCATAATGCCTGGAGGAAGAACCGCCCATTCACGCTTCAAGATACCTCTCACTATTGACGATGGCGCTGTATGTAGCTTCACGAAGCAGAGTGGAACCGCAGAGTTGCTACGGAAAGCATCTCTCATTATCTGGGACGAGGCTTCTATGACTAAGAGACAAGCCGTGGAGGCACTGGACAATAGCATGCGCGATATAATGGGTCGACCCGGACTGCCATTCGGTGGTAAAACCATTGTCTTCGGTGGGGATTTCAGACAGGTCTTGTCTGTTGTTCGTAAAGGGTCAAGGGCTCAAGTGGTCGCTTCTTCGCTACGGATGTCTTACCTATGGGAGTCCATGTCCCACTTAAAGCTTGTTACCAATATGAGGGCAAAAAACGACCCTTGGTTTGCAGAGTATTTGCTGCGTGTAGGCGGTGGAACTGAGGACACAAATACTGACGGCGACATCCATCTTCCTGACGAGGTATGTGTGCCTTACAGTGGGAGTGACAACGATCTTGACAACCTAATAGACTTCGTTTTCCCAAATCTCAACAAAAATATGTCTGATTCGACCTACATCACTTCAAGGGCGATACTGTCAACACGGAACGAATGGGTGGATATGATAAATGTTAAGATGATTGATCGTTTTCAAGGGGAGCATATGGTGTACCATAGTTTCGATAGCGCCATGGATGATCCCCGTAACTACTACCCACCCGAGTTCCTAAACACACTGACGCCTAATGGGCTGCCACCACATGTTTTGAAGCTCAAGATTGGATGCCCTGTTATATTGCTTCGAAATATAGACCCTGCGAATGGACTTTGCAATGGCACCAGGCTGGTCGTTCGTGGTTTCCAAAGAAATAGCATTGACGCAGAAATTGTACTGGGTCAACACGCTGGAAAACGCATTTTCCTGCCGCGTATACCTCTGTGTCCCTCCGATGAAGAGATGTTCCCTTTCCAGTTCAAAAGAAAGCAGTTTCCTGTACGGCTTAGCTTTGCAATGACGGTTAACAAAGCATAGGGTCAGACTATTCCCAATGTTGGTGTATACTTGCCCGAACCAGTGTTCTCTCATGGCCAACTATATGTTGCTCTATCTAGAGCGACAGCCCGATCAAACATAAAGATTCTTGCAATCCCACCCGTTGATGGGAAAAAAACGTCGAGGAAGGGTGTAAGAAAGAACCCCACAGTAGATTGTGGGACATATACTAAGAACATCGTCTACAAGGAGGTCCTAACAAACTAGACCTACGGTAAGTCTGTCAAAACTCAATTGTTTGTTTCAATAAAAAGACACCGACACAAGACTAACACTCAAATGTAATTGTGACGTTTTGATGAGGAGATGTTAAGGAGCTTTATAAAATAATATTGATTTGTTTGTAATTGTTCTGTTTGATAGGTTGGGGTATTCATGCTTCACTTCTTGAGCTTGGTATATATTGCTTCCAGATGCTACGATCTCCTGTGCTTGGTATGTTGCTTCCAGACACTACCGCAAGCGTAATCTAACCCATTTTAACTAAAATACTCTTGCGTGGACCTGAAGATGATAGCTAGCTGAACACTTTTTACGATAATTTTTAGATTCATCAGTAGAACTGCTCTATGATAAATCTAGATCTAGATTCAGTTTCTAAGCGGTGATAGGTTCATGATTATGCTTGTGCATTCAAAGGACATATGCTGTTACTCTGAAACTTATGTCTGCCTTCCTGCCCATGTGCTCATCGGAACTGGGACCCTTCTATTGTTCTTGCCTTTTTTATTACCTTTTTACTTGCCCTCTCTGCATGTTTGTTCCTTTTACTACTGCTTCAGTCGTAGTTCAGTTCATCACTCTCCCGCTGTTCACTTTCAGATTTGACACAAGCACGGATCGGAACACTTGTTGTATATGAACACCTTGTCATGCTTGAGTTCATATACAACTTCAGAGAGACATGTAAGTTATCCTGTATTTTAACATCCCAATCTGAACTGGAGCAGGAAACTGTCAATTGGTGCCGTCAGATCTTAAGAAACAGCCCCATGGCTATTCGCGTGCTGAAATCTGCACTCAACGCGGCAGAGGATGGCCATGCAGGCCTTCAGGTAAAGCCTGCCAAAATGCTAACCCTTCCATTGGAAGTTGGGACTGCTGCTGGTGAACTTCTGTTTGCATGTTGCATTACTGATGTTTACGCTTCTGCTCTAGGAGCTTGGCGGGAATGCCACACATATATTCTACGGCACGGAGGAGGCAAAGGAAGGGAAGAACGCGTACATGGAGAAACGACGCCCAGATTTCTCCAAGTTCCCACGCAAACCTTGAGTTTCAGCTCTTTGCTGAACTGGCCAATTCATTATTTCACTCCAATCTGTAATTGTCTATTATGAATTTTATGGGGGTTTTGGACTTGGGATTATTGAGTAGACATGCGTACAACTATGGTTATGTGTGTAAGCCAATGTTGACCAACAGCTTAAGTTGGTCTTCTTCTGAATAGTCCATGGGAGCGAGAGATTGGATGTCATTGTTGTAATTTTATTTGTAATTCAACATGTGCTGAGATTTTTATTGGCTGCCATACTCTCTCTAGATGCTTTTTTAAATGAAGTTCATAGGTTTGCAAAAGTAAGTCACCAGTTTTTAAAAATTAAAGATGTGATGGGTTTAGTGTTCGAGATGCTGTAACTATGAATCTGTTGATTTGGCTTGTCACTTCCAGAGCTTTGATGGAGAGCAAGCTACTTAGTGGAACTACTCTCATTGTAGACCGCTACTCCTATTCGGGAGTGGCCTTTTCAGCTGCTAAGGGCCTTGACATTGAGTGATGCAAGGTGAGCTGCGTGCCATACGGATGAATAATGACTTGCTCTCTTTCATTCATGTCAATATATAGCAGCAAACTAAGAAGTGATGCCTATTTATCCTCTTTTCTAGGCTCCAGAAAATGGACTTATTGCTCCAGACCTTGTAATATTGTTGTGAATGCAGTACGTTTGATTTCTGTTGTAGTTCTTCTGTGAAAGGTTTCTATACCTGTCCATTTCGAAGCATATTTGAAGTATGAAACTGTTATAGGCTTATAGGTTCTGTGCATCTGCAATTCAGATGACTCAGTTGATCAGTTGTATGTTAGTAGCGAACCCCTTACATTAATTCATGGGATGTCGTAGAAACAAATAGACTTGTGATCCGGATATAACGTGGGCGTCCACATCTCCTTGGTGAAGCCCCCGCCGTGCCCCCGCTGCGCCTGCATCGCACGATTCCAGTCGCGAGAGCCCCTGACGACCGCCCCTCTCGCGCGATGCTTGCCGCGACAACCGCCCGTCCCCTCCCCCAACGCCATGCCTGCATAAAAGGGAGGTGCCGGAGGATCTGCTCTGCTCGGCAGCAAAGTCCGGTGCCCGCACTCTTCTCTTGCCCTACGCCGCCGCCCGCTGCTGATCTCATCGTGATGAGCCACGACTCCGCGCTGTCGTGGAGTCCCTCTCGCTAGACCTGCTGACCCACGCACTAGCGGCTGTCCTTGACCCACAGGGACCACAAGTCATGCCGGCTCGCCAGCTGCGTCCCGTCCCGCCGCGCCGCGCGGTACTTCTCTAGGAGGCGCTGCGCGCCTTCCAACGCTGTCATCGCTCGACCTCTCTGTGTGCGTGGGCCTCGACGATGCCTCCCTCGCTGCCACGTTGCCCGAGGAGCCGCCACTGACCCACTGTCCGTCCGTCAGGTGCGCCTCGCGCGGGCTAGCAGCGTCGGCTGGCGTGGCCTGGAGGTGCTCATGGCGATGTGCTCAAGGCTGGAGGCCGTCGACCTCTCGCACTGCATCGCCGCTGGCGACAGGGAGATTACCGCCCTCACCACGACCGCTGGGCTCATGGAGCTCGTCACTGCCTCAGCGTCACCGATGGTCCAGCTCGACAATGTCGTCGTCGGATGCTTAGGAGCCATGACCAGGCGGCTCCAGATCCACATCCGCATCCAATTCTGTACTGTATAACTGTGAAACTGACAGAGGTGTGCCCACTGCATAGATGAGTTCTCATGGTTGAATGCTTCTTCATCTCCACTTGTCAGGCAGGCGGCAGCTATCTGAGGCGGAAACTCAAGGTTACTATTACTCAGCTGGTTCCAAGAATCCTGAAAGAGAAACAAAATTCCATAATCCAAAGTTTGTTTCTCTACTGAACCATTTACGTTTCTACATTCCTCAGATACTTCCCAACTTGGAGAAAGGTGGTGTTTCTTGATGATGATGTTGTGGTGCAAAAGGACCTGACTCAGCTGTTCTCCATTGAGTTGCATGGCAATGTCATTGGAGTTGTGGAAACCTGTTTGGAGTAGTTTCATCGATACAGCAAGTATCTAAATTTTTCACACCCTACCATCAGCTCCAAGATTGATCCACATACTTGTGGATGGGCTTTTGGAATGAACATTTTTGACTTGATATCCTGGAGGAAGGCGAACACCACATCGTTGTACCATTATTGGCAAAAGCAAAATTCAGATCTATTGCTCTGGAGAACGGGAATTCTTCCTGCAGGCCTTTTGACATTTTACGGCCTGATGGAGCCCCTAGACCGCAGATGGCATGTCTTGGGTATGATGTAGACATAGATGATCGTTTGATTGAGAGTGCTGCTGTTGTGCTATATAATGGAAACATGAAACCGTGGCTGAAGCTGGCTATTTGCCGTTACAAGTATATATGGGAGTGGTATGTGAATATCTCACATCCGTATGTTAGAGAGTGTATGTTGCAATAGAAAGCCTGCAAATCTCTGTATGTTCTTGTATACCGTTGCAAAACACGGGCACCATACGTGTACACTGAGACACGACAGGCCAATAAACATAGTATCGTTAGTCAACGAAATGACAAGGCAGAGGAGTGCTAATAGTTAAGAAAAAGCATGGAGAAGAGCGAATGCGAATATAGGATCATGCGAAGTTTAACATATCGCAGGCTCCAATGCAAGAGTTTCTTCACATACTTACCCGATATACTAGCTGTAGCTAGCACACAACTGCTAGCTTAACAGTCCAACGAGCTAAGTGGGATGCTATTTACCACTGCAGAGCTTACACACAGTTTGCAATTGCATAATAGCTGTTTGCTTGTCCGCCGTCGGCACTAGCGAAACATCTGTACGACCGTATCCTCCGTAGCAAGGCCACTTCAATCACTTACATCGAAGTAAAAATCTCGACCCGTTCACCGTTCTGGGAAACAAGGGGGTCCAGAATGCCAATCCACGTGCTGTAGTCGATGGGCGATCCGCCCCCAGGCTCAAGGAAACCGTTCACAAAGAAAAACGGCGCGCCAAAGACTCCCCTCGTGCACCCGTACTGAATCATAACAAGAAAAGGTTCGGGAGTCGGGGCAGTTTCATCAGCAAAACTCAAGGTACTAATCCTTAGAGCTTCCAACGCTATCATGGCGCAGAAGGGGAAAGCTAACCTTGAGGGTCAGTTTGGCAGCCAACTTTCCCGCCGGGATCCCTGGCATTTTCCCACGGCAGCAATTCACGTGAGAAATTTACACGGGTTATTTCTTTGATTCGTTTGGGAGCGCACATCACGGGAATACAACACAACCGTAAGTCCAAATTACCTGGGTAAAAACGCCCGACCTACGGACATCGGATAGGCTTCCCCGTGTGGTCGTCCCTGTCATGTCGCGTGCTAGAGGCCCGCATAGCAGCAACCAGCAACAACATCACACGTTCCTTTGTTCATCCGGTTCTCTTGTTGTGTAGGAGCAGCATCGTCACGCTGAGGCAGCAGCAGCAGCATGAATGAGCATCTGTGTTTATTTGTTTCTTTCTCCACGAACAACGTGTCAGACTGTCAGCCTCCCAAATGGCCATAGGAAATTCTCTAAGAGAGGTATAATCACACAGGGAAACGAACTGACGTGGAAATCACCCAGTGAGGTTAATTTCCATGGGTTAATTAGCGAGGGAAACTCTCGCTGCCGAGTCTGTCTTCCCATCGCTGAAGCCCGACAGAAACTCGGATACTGAGTTACCAACAGTCTGCGCAACCATCTTCGCTATCCGTCGATGGAAAGGGCGCCATTCCGCGACAGCCCCGGCCAACCTCGCTCCCACTCTGCGACCCATCGATGGAAGGGCGCGGATGCCCCCGCAGTCGCCCTCACCCCACGATCCTCGCCCCGCGCTCGCTATCCGTGGATGGAAAGGGCGCCATTCCAGGATGCCCCCGCGCCAACCCCCGCCACCCTCGCTCTCACTCTGCTCTCCATAGATGGAAGGGCGTGGATGCCCCCACAGCCGCCCCCATCCCATGGTCCTCGCCCGCGACAGCCCCGTGATGCTCGCCGCTGACGTCCGCACGTGATGGAGAGGAGCGCTAGTGGCCGCGCGTGATGCAGAGCCGATGACGCAAGCTGCAGATGACGGGTCGATGGAAAGGGCGCCATTCCGCGACAGCCCCGGCCAACCTCGCTCCCACTCTGCCACGAGTCGATGGAAGGGCGCGGATGCCCCCGCAGCCGCCCTCACCCCACGATCCTCGCCCCGCGCTCGCTATCCGTGGATGGAAACGGCGCCATTCCAGGATGCCCCCGCGCCAACCCCCGCCATCCTCGCTCCCACTCTGCTCTCCATAGATGGAAGGGCGTGGATGCCCCCGCAGCTGCCCCACCCCACGGTCCTCGCCCGCGATAGCCCCGTGATGCTCGCCCCTGACGCCCTTCCATCTTTGGAGAGGAGCGCTGGTGCCGCGCGTGACGCAGGGCCGTGATAAAAACCATATGCTCGCTCCCACTCTGCTCTCCGTAGATGGAGAGGAGCGCTGGTGCCATCGCGTGATGCAGAGCCGCTGACGACTCGAGGCCGCGCAGAAGCTACCATCGAAGTTGCCATCGAAGTTGCCTGTGACATCAAAGACATATTACAAGGTGCCGTAAGAAACCTGCCATCCCAACGTTTTTTCTCTGTCTTTTTTATCCTCCATTCAAATCGATCTCGTGTCTGAGTTCTTTTATGCATATGTTCTGGTTTAGCTACATGTTCACTTAATATAGAATCATCTAGATTAATCGTTATCTATATTGTTTTCTAGCGAGTTGGAGATACAAGTGAACTGTTGGAATGCCTGAATTTTAAAATAGCAGTTCGTGTTAAAACTTAACAATGTTGATGGACTATAGCTAGACATAGACAGAGGCATTGATATGTTTGCATGTTCTTGGTGATAATCTGAAGGTTCGGCACCATGAGTACACTTCACATCATCAGAAGTTCAAAACTATTTTCTGAAGGTTCGGCTTCATGTTTGCTGTGCACACCTGTGAATCAATACTACCACATCATTAGGACACAAATATAGAATAGCATAAAGTTTCATCGACTATGTTTGCAGAGTGAACAAAAAAAGAATCAAGTTGCATAAAATTGTATAACAAAAAGATGCTACAGAACAATACCCAAGCAAATCATTCTGTGTATTAATTTGTGTCATTCACTCACCTTCAGATCGATCTCGTGTCTGGGTTCTTTTATGCATGTTCTCATGTGTGCTCTGTGTCAGCGTGGCAGCCACACCAACCCCCATCCTGCTCGGCGCTAGGTTTCTAGAATGCTGCCAATAGATAATTTCATTTGCTGCACCGGAGACGAACCCATCACACCCATGTATCTCCTAATACTCTATAGAACCATGAATAGTGAAGAAAAAAAGCTAATACATTATTAAAAAAACAACTTGGTCTTGGTTCATTTTCTGACATGAAAGTAACATGTTTGTTCTCGTAAAGATTGAAGTAATCATGTGTCATTTTTTTATTTTGTCCACTCTATTAGTTCAGAGATGGCTCCGTGATTTATTTATTAATTTATTATGCATCTAACAATTTGTTATGCATGTTAGTTTACTATCCTAAATCGTCATTTATTTTTTCCACTAACATGGCAAAGCATGGACACTAGCGTATCTTACTTTATGAATGTAGGTTTTTGTCCCGAGAATGGAATCTCTATCCGTAGGCTTGTGTCATAACAAGCCAAAAAAATCGGCGGCAACCGCAATAGTTCCGAAAGGTATTAATAATTTTCTTAGTTCTGTATGGATCAATTTTTTTTTTATTGTAATAACTAATTTTATTTTTATCTCACGATTGTTTGCTCTAGACTATATTTGCACACAGGGTGATCTTGCCCTCATCGATTTTATTAAGGAAATCCCTTGTGAACCAAGGGTAGAAGTCGTGCTTATTGATGATGCCTTTGTTGAAAGAAAATCGATGGAATGTTTATTTCAACCGAATGCATATATAGGTGACGAGGTAATCCATGCTTAGTTTTTAAATTTGGTGACCATGTTATGTATATGTTTTTTTACTCACCATGGTATTTTTAACCACAACTTACACACTTGCAGGTTATAGACTGTTATATAAATTTGATAAAAACTCAAAAGCATCTAAAGTGCCGATCTGGAGGTCGCGTTCACATAGAAAATGCTTTCCAGTTTAATTTCTTGAAGCGAGATGGCGATGTTGAAATTAAAACAGAGGAGCTATATCCAATTGAAGACATGACACAAATATGTAGCGTTGAACGAAGGGTGTTACTTTACCTAGACCATGACATGGTACATATGAGTTTACAATCTAAACAAAAAGTTAGTGTGTACATGTATTTTATTCTTATGCAAGTATTTATAACTGTTTTTGTAGGTGTTTATTCCGATAAACATCCGAGAGACGCACTGGTATCTTGCCGTGATCCATGCAATAAATATGGAGATTCAAGTTATCGATTCACTTGGTACTTCACAAGACCGTAAAGACCTCACTGACTCTGTGAGTATGCACAAACTTAACAATTATGAATTCATTATTAACTTATCTCAATCTCTAATTTTGTTTTACAATATATAAAGATTAAAGGTCTCCAAAGACAAATTGATATGATATCTCAACGTAAGGAGTTAAAAGACCACAGGTGGCCAGACCTCCAAGTTGCTTCTTGGCCGCTCAGAGAAATAGACATGGGATATGCAAAGCAGACAGATAGGTACGCCCTAAAATATTCTTTACCAATTTCTTCATTCATACTAATCTTTATGTTTTTATTAATGTATATTGTAGCTCTTCATGTGGCCTCTTTCTTTTGAACTATATCGAATACTGGACAGGGGATGAACTGTCTGACAGTTTTACCCAGGTATATTATTACTACTACGACATATATGCACATCTACAGTCAGTGTTACATATATAATGCTAAATAATTATTTATTATTTGTAGGATGACATGTCACACTTTAGGAAAAAAATGGCTGCTATATTACTATCTTCAGACCTGAATAAGAGAAGGGGGTGTCTGTTATACAAAAATGATAAAGAAGTTGACTCTGGAAGCCCATCAGATGTTGAGATATTAGAAAATTCAATAGATTCTAAGAAGAGGAAACTACTCCACGTGCTTCATGATAGCGAAGTCGTGTATGAAGATGAGGAAGGCCCTATTACTCAAGCAGACTTGCAAAAGTGGTTTGTTGATGATTGGGATAAAAGAGCTCCTGTAAAAGTCTCTAACGATGGGTGCACCAATGACTTTTTAATGGTTGGTCTTTCCACAAAGGACATGCCAGTGACCAAAGCCGATTCAATAGATGTTTTATGTGATTATATCATGGCTATAGAAGACGATATGACACTCGAGTAAGTGCTCAATTATTTATCTATTTTATGTATATCAACTACTTAGATTCTTGGTATAGACTTTCGTCATGATACATTACAGGATGACATGGGTGCGAAGTTTCAATCCTTTTAAGATAGAAATCTCTGTCAAAGACCTGCAAAACATATTAACGATAAATCAAGATATGATTCTAAGATGTTTTGACATGGCTGTTCGGCTGCTTGCCAATAAAGAGTCACGTAGGCCGAAAGGAGAAATCATAAATAATAGAAAGCATTATATGGACATGCGTTTCTGGGTAAGTTTGTTTCCAATCATTAATGTATTAATATATAGTATATCTACATCTAATCCTCATGTGGACATGTATATATACTGTCCAGAGAATGGTTGGCTTTGGTAAACTTCCAAAGTACCATCAGGACCCTACAGCAGAAGAGTTAGCAAAAACACTCGATTGTTGGCCATCAATGAATTATTATATCACGGGTTGTAGATATGTAAGTATGTGTTCATTTCGAATGTATTTATAAAGGACACTTCTTTGCAATCCTAATGACTGATATTTTGCAGGTTCTTATGCCATGGAAATTCAACGGATGTCATGCCCTTTTCGTAATAGATCATGTTAAAAAGCATGTGACTTTTATCGACTTTACACCGACTCAAGATTGGTGTAAACACATGCCATACAAGAGGTTTGCGGAAGCGATTATCATGGCCTCAAAGAAATATAAGATTGCTTACAACAAGAAACGTTCTGGATGGGCGGAGGATATCTTTAAGTGGGAACATACCATTCAGACTGGTGTTCCAATTGACTTAAGAGGGTATTTTCTAAGTACCACCTTATCAGCAGTTTAAATTTTTCCTATGATAATTATTGTATAAAACATAGTTGCCCAAACATTATATTATAGGTTTAATACCAGCTACCTCGTTCTACAAGCTATGTCCATGTGGGGGAATGACAGACAAATGAAATTTGTTGGGGTAAGTGTAGTACGTTCGTTCTATGTTCAAAACATATATTACAGATATCTCTTTTTACAAGATAATATGTTTTGTTCTCTTATGTCTTTGTCTGTAGGATGCAAAGATTGTTCGAAGGAACTTTGTGATTGATATGTTAAGTTATGAGGATAATTCGTGCCGATATGCCATCCCTGCAAACATACAACAGAGACTTATCGATATCGCTAAAAAGGATTAGCTGATTAGTGTGATATTGATAATGTTTGCCACACGAATTTTGTATATTATAGTGATATTTGACGTTCCGTATTAATGTTTCATACAAATCTTTTACTTCCGTCGCAACGCACGGGCACATATCTATAACATACAATAGAGACATGTAAGTTATCGTGTTTTAATTCGGTTCCGTTGCAACGCACGGGCACCCTACTAGTAGATATATAAAACATCAATCCATTTAGGAGTGAATATTGTGCTTGAATTATTCACGGGGTCTCTTATGCAAAGGAAATTGTTGGTGAGAAGTTTGCTGGACCGATGCAATGCATTAAGGCATACAATGGTGTTTAATATGGGGGTTGTTGAGGTGTATTAAGGGGTATAATGGTGTTTAATATTAGGGCTCTCGAGGTGTATTAAGAGGTATTTGAAAAAAAAACAATGTGGCGTCTCTTCGAGTGGAGCTATCTTTAGCTCGTAACCGTTGCCTCCGCGTTCCATTGTACAAATCAATCGTCTCTTCCATCGATCCACTACTCCAGGTCGACATCTTCTCAACCCATCCCATGGATGTACCAGGGAGACAGTGGTAGATTCCAGGGAAACCCAAAGCGTCGTGGGTCGTTATTCTCGTAGCTCCCATCAGGCTTCCTCGACCGTCCACCGTCGGCTGTGCCCCGCCACCCGAATGACAGACCTCGCCTACCTCTACTGAAATCAACGTCGACAACCGAGTGCCCTTTGTTGAGTGGAGCTCCTCACCTGCTACTGATAGCCTCACAATGACTTCATGTCGAGAAAGATGAGATGGTGAGGTAGCTAGAGCTAGAGTCACTCATTAAATATTTGTGTGCCGTTGCAACACACATGCATCGTACTAGTAAATGTATAATTTACGCTAAAAAGATGTTGTAGAACGTGGGCCCATATCAATCCTTCCCCAATGTCAATTCTGCATCTCGCCAAAACCCCCAATCCAAAGCCTATAAGGACATGTCTAACATGGCTCCAACTCCAAACTTCATGCGGATTTGAGCGGAGCCAGTTAAACACTCGAACTCCACATTTTTTGGTAGCCTAACTCCATAAAGTTGGTGCAGCTCTAGTTCATTTTGAGCATGGAGTTTGGAGCACCTTTTTTTTCTAGCTCTACACCACTTCAAAAATAGACGTAGACATGATGTTTTATGTTATTTACCACAAATGTCATCGATTAAAAAATGATTTGTTTCTATTTCACGTTCCTTTCTTCGGTACCCATTGCCACCATCGTCGATCCCTCCTTTGCCCCGCTACGACTGCTCCTCGCCGGCTGCCGTACGCCTCGCCCTAGTCGTGTCGTCTCTCTCAAGCCCTCTATAGAGCGCCCTATGGTTAGCCCTGTTACAATCGAGGGCGCCCAGCCTAGACTGTGCTCGCCCCTCCCTCAGCCGCATCAGCTTCCCCGCCTCTGTTTCTCGATGGCCTCTCCCCAATGGAACCAGATCCGCTGCCTTACGGCAGCCTGCCGTGCGCTCGTCGATCTTCAAACCAACGGTGATCTGCTGCCCTCTCCTTTACCGTATGGAGCAGCCCAACAGAACCAATTCGGCCCACTTTTTCCTTATTTCTTTCTCCAGTCCTGTGGCTCCCGTAGGCTACACCACCATCAGCACAGCGCCAATAAAACAGAGTGCAGAGAGCAAAAATTCATAGCGATTGAGATTGTTTAAACTGGATATGAAAGAAAGTGAATACAAGTATTGATCCACTTGATATTGTTTTCACTGAACACTCCATCTACCTTGCAGTTAGCAATAACAAGATACAACAATAAACTACAAAATAGCATTGACTTGCTTCACAGCTCAAAGAAATTTTCAGTTTTTAGATCATCACTGCTTGCTCCAGTCAACAGTTGAGTGAAAGAATTGATGGTGTTATATTCTTTATGGAACTGAATGTCAATACTTGCTGGATTGCTTGTTTCCTTTACCTCTTGTGCCTTGCAAGAAACAAATTATAAAAAAAATCAGATATACATGGAACTAAAATACTGAATGACATGCTAAAAAAATCAGATATACATGGAACTCACTTGTTCAGAATTTTGATATACCTTCGGTGCTTGTACATGCAATATATTTTTGCTTTGTCCTTTTTTCCTCCCCTTGTGCTTTCCTTCCCACCCAAATTTTTGTCTCTTTGAACTTCTTATGCGGACCTCTTTTTTCTTTAATTGTGCATTACTCAATGTATCATTTGGTACAACAATATCAACCTGAGTTGCATTCTTTTCAGCATTAGAAGGACCACTGCCATTTTATCCTGGAAATATTTGAGCATGCTTCCAGCTTGACCATATACCATCTCTCGTTGTCGCTTGCCACGCAAATAGTTTTTATGGTCACGAATGGTGTAACTCAAATTAAGCGGCCCACCCACTTGGCGACATGCTAATTCATGTGATGCTTTTGGTCCTATTCCCGAGTCATCAACTGTTTCAATTTCAAAAGCTTGCAAATCTGAAATTTTCCTTTGTGACACCATCAAGTGGAATGTTTCTGGCAAGTGAAGGTTATGGTTGTGTTCTAAATTCAAATCATAAACTTTGTATCCACCAAACTCTTTATCTTTTACAAGTCCCATACGCACTTCACAATCTGTTCTAGTTTCAGCTTGATGACACTTTACTTCATACCCCTTTTTATCTTTCCCTCGATGACCTTGATTAGCACAAACAAATCTACATGACGTGACGTTTCCATCAATCTTACTTGTATTTGAGTACCTTTTTCTAACATCAAAACCTTTTTGACCACTATACGCTAACCAAAATCTCCAGCCCTCATCTGGATTTCTGAATTTCATTCCAATACGAGGAATCAAACAGGGCAACACATTCTCCCTAAAAAAGACAACTAAAATTTAAAAGAAAGGAACAAATGGACCATGATATTAGGAATAAAAATAAAGTGGTGCATCTCACATGTTTGATCCGTTGGTCGCATCTTCCTCCATCTTTGCTTCTCAGCTTTTTGCCTTGTCCGTTAGTTGGTTCCCTTCGTCGCTGTCTCTCTGTATTTGGTGCTTTTTACCCTGTCCGTTGGTTCCTTTTGTCACTGTCTCTCTGTATCTGGCGCCAAAACAGGCAGCCTTTCCTGCTGCTTTTTCCTCCCACGGTTTTCCCTCCGTTGCGCTGTGTTCCTAGATGAAAGAAATAAGAAACGAAGAAAAGAAGTGGGCCAGAATTACTCTGTTGGGCCGCTCCATACACTACTGAGGGAGAGGACAGCAGATCACCGTTGGTTTGAAAATCGACGAGCGCACGGCAGGCTGCCGTAAGGCAGCGGATCTGGTTCCTCCCCAATCGCGCCAATAGTCTCACCCTCATTCTTCGCCGACCCCTTCTGATCCACCCTTGCCATCGCTCGTGCGCTTTCATAAGGTCTAGACAAGAATGCCAAAACAATCGGCCATAAGTCTCTTTCCGATATTTTAAAACAAGATGTTAGCCAAACATCTCCCGTAGAGACTATCTCATCTATAGTTGTCAGTTGTGAAGTAAAGTAGAAACTAGTATAATGCCTATAGGTTATGATGGGCCTAAATTAGTGGATGGATACTCCTCCCAAAAAATATCCATAAAAAATAATACTAAAGTGAATATATGGTCTACATATCCGGTATTAAGCTGATAAAAAAAATATTACATGTTATCTTAGTCTGAAAGTACGAGTCAAAAAGGAGCTTGATCTTTTTTTATAGGTTGCTGGAGTGCTCATTCTCTTTTAAGTAGCAGATGATACTATGTGAGAATGTTGCGCTTACAGATGACAATAGGTAAAAACCAGCTGGGTATTACTTGCCCAAACTCATACCACGAAGAAAAAATACACCCACTAAAAAGCACATACCCATGACGGGTATAAATTTTGCCCAAACCCATGCCCATGCAGGTTTCGGATACCCAACGGATTTCCTATACTCACTAACATCAACATAAAAAATAATCATATAGACATTATATTAATAATCCAGGATAAAAGGAACAAGTGATAACTAATTTTAGCTTAAACTTTGTTACATGGAGTTTATTTCAATTAGAACATATTCAATTGATAATATTATGAGACAATTATAAGATATGTTGATTTTAAGGCGGGTTTTAAACCCATGAGTTTGCGGGTATGGGTAGTGAAAGAATAAATCCATGCCCATGTACCCATTGGGTTTCCATTTGAACCCATTAACAAGCCCATGGCGTGCGGGTGCCCATTGTCATCTCTAGTTGCGGTGCGTGAGGCTACCTGTTGTGTTGGGCTTGTGTAGTTTCTCACGTCTCATCTATAATATAATAGCCTATTGGTATGCGAGAAGTGAGGAGAGAAACCAACATATGAGTTTCACGTGTGATGCATGACACACGTGTTTTAGACCATATGTTAGATTAGAAAAAGATACATAGCTTTTTCAAAAGTAATTACAATAGAAATTAGAAAACTAATGCTTTATAGGAGTGAGATGAAGATAGAGAAAGCTTTGTGTTTGGAGGCACCCCAAATCATGTCTGCCCTGCTTTGCCACCCCTTTCCTCCCGCACGCCCGCCAGTCGCACTTCCTACCGCGAGAAATTTGGAATTATACCATTACTAGGTGAGTGTCCGTGCGTTGCAACGGTGTAGGATCTAGGACACCGGCTAGAGGGAGGGGTAAATAGACGGTTTTGACTAAAATCAAAAACACTAGGGAAATTTAATCAATATAACAATAGGTATAAATTCTCTAGTGATAACAAGTAAACAATCTATGAGAATCAACTAAGGTGATTGAATACTTGATGAACAATATGCAAAATACTAATCACTTGCACGACAATAAGTAATGCAAGAAAATAAAGACACTGGATTTTATCCCGTGGTATTGGTGATTTGCCGATCACCCCTAATCCATGTTGAGGTGGACTTCAAGCTCTCACTTGCTCCTCTATCAAGACACGACTTGATCTTGGAGCCAAGTGGACAAGAAATCACGCAATACCTCGATTCCACTAAAGTCACCTTTGCCGCTCCGGCGAGGTAGGCGCGAACCTCTCACAATCAACACCGCGGCTTCTCCACAATCTTCTTGGAGAGCTCGACGGAGACAACACCCGAGTCATCTAGGAGGCGGCAACCTCCAAGAGTAACAAGCCGATGACGCTTGCTCGGTGTACCACCTAGTGCCTCAAGAATCACCAATGAATGCAAATGCATTAGGAACACTCAATCTCTCACTAGAATGCAATCTCAAGCAAGGAGTGTGAGAGAATGAGTTGGAGGATCACAAATGAGCTCAATGTGTGCAAGGAATGGCCAAGAGAGCCCTCACACACGAGCTCCCCTTCTATTTATAGCCCACAACTCAAATCCAACCGTTATGTGCAATTTGCACATTTCCTGCGCACACGCGGACGGTCCGCGCCCTAGGGCCAGACGGTCTGCCGTACACATAACAGCTATTTTTCCCGTTTGAAATCTATCAGAGCTGTTAGAAAAGTGAGGTCCGTACAGTCCGCTAACCTTGGCCGGACCGTCCGCGACCTGGCAACATGGAGCACCAGATCTCCGACCAAGAGGAGTTAACACATGCGGACCGTCCGCCTACAAGGCCGGACGGTCCGTGACCTGGGAGACAGTATTGTCCGAGCTTATCCTCCGGACAGTCCGTAGTACAAATCCCAAAAACCACACAGTCCCTGCCCAAACCAGTTTAGCACCTGCGGACAGTCCACCCTACAAGGCTGGACGGTCCGCACAATAATTCAGGGACTGCACCGAGAGCAGCCTTCTCTGGTTAGGATTGCGGACGGTCCGCATTACAAATAAACAGGACCAGTCCGAAGTAGACATACTTTGGACCCCACTGGAGGGTCGCGGACGGTCCGCCCGCAAGGCCCGGACGGTCCGCGCATCCCAAGACTTGGCAATTTTCAAACATGCTTTTGAAAAGATTTTTAACTCATGAAATTGGAAGCGTTGTTAGTCCTCATGCAAATGCAACCACTAGATGCTCTATGAGGCACTAAGCTTTACACAGATCAAAGTCATTGACCCCTCTTAATAGTACGGCTATCTAGCCTACTAATCCGGTCAAGTATCTTCTCTAAACTCCGGGAGACCGGCAAAAACAAAACCTATGTTATACCTTTGCCTTCACTTGATCCACAACCAATGCTTATAAGTCTCCAAGATTTTCTGTTCTATGTGGTCCAACCCTGCATTCTTATTTCTCCAAGAACCATTAGTCCACAATCAGTTGTCATTAATTACCAAAACATCACTAAGGGGCCTAGATGATTCACAAACGGGAACATATAATACCACGATAACTTATATAAAAATATGTGTTATAAGGTTTTGTAATTCATTTATGATCCTAGCCATGCATAAATTACTTATATACGCTTGTGAAACTTGGATGGAGGTAGTATTTGATTTCCTATTTACTTGTCATTTTTCATAGTGA
The DNA here is from genome assembly GCF_902167145.1 of Zea mays. NCBI lineage: Eukaryota > Viridiplantae > Streptophyta > Magnoliopsida > Poales > Poaceae > Zea > Zea mays. Next base: position 155,353,059 of record NC_050102.1, read on the forward strand.
TGTGAAACTTGGATGCATATTATAGTGATGTTTGTCATTCTGTATCTATATTTTATACTAATTTTAACTCCATGGCAACATACAGGCACATACCTAGTTACTTCTATATATACCCACCCATTAAATGGGTCCAAGTGACCCTATAGTACATAAGGGTGCTAACAAAAAGAATATGATACATTATGGTTCAACATAATAGCGACAAGATAGTCACAGATAGCCCTGAGATACCTCACTCACTAATAGAAAGAGACCCCTGTCTGCGAGGAGACCTGCTAACACTGGGGCTTGCACTCCTTGATCTAGTGTCCGCTGGTAAGCGTGACAAAGATCTCTCCCAAAGTCGAGGAGTCGGGGTCATAACAAAATGATAATACCATAAGTGCACAACTAATGCCAATTGGTTCATTAACATAACTATAAGAGCATCTCCAACATCACCCCCACATAGTTAAAGTTAACATGGTAATGAAAAAAGGAAACATATAAGTTTCAAGGTTAACGCAGGCCCCAATGTAAGCAGCAAACACCAGGCTGTAGAAAACTTGAATTACATCCACAGAAAGGTGTGGTTCGAAACAACAATACTTGAAGCATTTTTTCACCAACTGGTCATGAACTAAGGATAATTTTCTAAAAACAGTTTTTAGTAAGGAAAGACATACCTATGGACAATGCTTTGGTAGCGCAAGTCATATTCTATTGCTCACCGAAGGGCCCTATCAAATGCTTTGAAAGCTGTGAAGATTAGCTGTATGGAGCGAGATTAGCTTCAAAAGACATTTTCCCCTAGGAAGCTTCAAAAGACAATATGGAGCGAGAGTAGCTGTTTTGAATAGAATTTTAATTGACTGGGCAGCAGTATGTACCTGACGGATGTGAAGAGTCATCCTATATGTGTTCACCGGAGATTGTAAAAAGTGCTCAACCAGCTTAAACCAAAATGAATAGATGAGACTTTTGTCTAATTCTGCTCATATAGTCTTGATCCTCAACACACAATGAAATAGGATTTGAATCGACACCTGGTCCTTCAAACTGGAGCAGGCCTGGGTTTCTGTAGACATCTTCCAACAAAAAGCTGGAAGAATTCTGTCTCAACACACTGCAAAAATGCAAGTATTATTGACACCAAAGGCCATATGTACAAGATACTTCTAGATAAGAAGCTAAGGCAGATGCCGAAGACCAAGAGTAACTACGTAACAACATGGTTCGTGTATCCACAGATGAAAATATAGCAAAAGCCAATTCTTATACTTACTCGTATGCTTTTTCTTTCAAGTCAACGCTAGCCATGTGAACATCGGGCTTTCCAATTTGGGTGGCTAAAGGGCCACACGACCATCGCTTCACAGTCATCATAGACTGTAGGGATAGACATGGGTTAGACGCTACATTCTTACTTTTCCTAAAATATTAGGCATATCAACACAAATCTTACCGAAATAGGAGTCGCACCACATCGCCACTTGTTCACTGGATTCTTAAGATCTGTCATTGTAGCCATGTATCCGTTCAATCCGGCGGCTATGATGTGGTAGCACACATGCCCCAAAACCTGAGACCAACAACCCACGTGTTAAACCAATAACAAACAATATTCTTTATTAAATGAGCTGGTGAGGACTTGCGTAGGCATAATCGCAATCAAACTTTGAAGGCAGTGCTCCCCTAGCTTGGTAGCCCAAGAAGTGACAGATTGCATTAAACTTCTTTCCTTTGTAAGTGTCCTCCTTTTGCAAAAAATGGTTGAGAACATTATGAACTTACAGTGATAAAGATCTACTGTTTGCTTGTGTACAATAGAGTCCAAAGAAAGCATACCAAACGTCTTCTCATCTCAGTCTCAACTAACTGGGCTAGCAGCTTTTCAGTCTCAATCTGCACAAGTGCATAGAAAAAAAACTCGAGGTCAACTAGAAGCAACAATTTAAAACAAATTTGATGGTTTACATATTCCATATTCTATTGTACCTAGGAAAGTTGAGCTGAATCATCAGATTCAGGATGTAGTATTAGCTGCATTAGGGAAACAAAGATGTTGAAACAACTGAACTCTGATGTGAAGTACAAACATCCTAGAATTATCAAATGAAACAATACATACATGCTTCCTTATAAAAGGGGCCAAAAACTCAGAGTGCAGATGCCCATGGTGAAAGCTCAGAAGAGATATTCTCAACAAAAACAACTTTGCCATGGAGGCCATGGATTTCCTATAAACAAATAGCTCAAGTGAGTAAAATTATAAATGGGTAGTCATAAGACGTGTAAACGTACCTAAAGCAGAGCATATAGCTCAGGAATATTCTCCACAAGGCCCTCAGGAAAAGAATAACCACATGGTTCTTGTCTAGGAAAGGTACAAGGACGATCAATAAATTATCGTTATAAATAAAAAATAACACATGGAACATCTCATCTTCTCATAGACAAGAGAGATGTAGACCAACCTTTTTCAACCCTTGCCTGAACTACATCACAAATCTGCTTCGTAATATCAAAAATTGTAAGTTTGGAAGCAGCCACCTCCTCTCCTAGGATAACCTGAGCACATGATACAAGTTCGAAATAGTGCGAGAAAAAATGTGACAGGTCACAGGCAAGTAAGGAAAAAACATACCATGTTTGGATGTGATTGAAGAGCACATTCCAATGCCACATGAGAAGCCTTGCGTCCCATCAGGCGAATAAAGTAGTAATACTATCATTTAGAGTAAAGACACAAGGGGGATCAGAAATTAGATTCAGTAATTCAAATTCATAAGAAAAAACTTTTGGTAGCATCTTCAGTAAAACTTGATTATAATTTTTGCATATAAAACAGACATAAAACAATCACTTGATCATCGCTTCACAGTCATCATAGACTGCAGGGATAGGCATGGGTTAGACGCTACATTCTTACTTTTCCTAAACTATTAGGCATATCAACACAAATCTTACCGAAATAGGAGTCGCACCACATCGCCACTTGTTCACCGGATTCTTCAGAGTTGTCACTGTAGCCATATATTCGTTCAATCCGGCGGCTATGATGTGGTAGCACACATGCCCCAGAACCTGAGACCAACAACCCACGTGTTAAACCAACAACAATCAATATTCTTTATTAGATGAGCTGGTGAGGGACTTGTGTAGGCATAATCACAATCAAACTTTGAAGGCAGTGCTTCCCTAGCTTGGTAGCCCAAGAAGTGACAGATTGCATTAAACTTATTTCCTTTGTAAGTGTCCTCCTTCTGCAAAAATGGCTGAGAATATTGTTGGGGACTTGTTCTCAAATGCTATGAGTTAAGAACAAGGCAACACAAACATTGTTAAACGTTAAAGTCCTTCGTCCTTCGAAACATTATTTCCCTTGGGATATAATGCTTTTCGGACGAAGGTTATGAAGGACATACCTTCATCAGCACAACACATAATAATGAAGAAGGAACCATATAAAGTATAAGAGATAACATGAACAATTATGTATTATTATCAACTCATTTCAATTTTATTATCATGGAAAAATAGAAATGATATTAAATTACAATATACCTTCGGCTTGAGGGAAGGTACAAATACAAGCGTGACGCAAAAGCAAATGCCAAGTCAGCGTGAACAGTACAGGAGCACTGTTCATCTATTTATAGGCACGGGACGCAGCCCATGTAAAATTACACCCTTGCCCTATACATTTGTTAATGACTCTATAGTAACCCATTGAGGTCTGAATAGTCTTTTCCTTTTAAGTTGGTTCCTTTTTCTGCTAACATGCCGAAGCTCCCCTATGCGTAGCTTCGGTCCTGCGCCAACCTTCGTATTCTTTGTGCTTGCTTTTCACGTTGTGGTTCTGATCCGAGTCTGAAGGTACCTGTTTATGTATTATACTCCAGAAACATTGTTAAATCATGTTTTTGAGGACCTTCGGAAGCCGAAGGCCCCCAATAGTAGCCCCTCGCAATATTAATTTGTTAGAATGATAAATTCAGATTGCGATATGGACGAAGGCCCTAAGCCGAAGGTTCGAAAAAACACCTTCCTTTTGCTAGAATAGCAATAATCAATGACAAGGAGGGCCCTGCGGTTTGCAACGTACTCTGCAAAGCCGAAAGCATCTTTGGTCAAATTAGCTGAGCCGAAGGCCGATAAAATTGAAGAGATAGTGGTCGAAGGGACAAAGATATTAGAGGTTACAAGCCCTTCAGCAGAAGTGACAGTGCCGAAGGCACAAAAAGATCTTACAGCGACCCCCAAGAGGAAAAGGATGGTCAATGTACTGGATGTACTCGAGACGATAAACAGTTCAAGCTCTACTCCAGGGAAAACTGCCGAAGCTTCAAAAATGTAGGCTGAGTCAAAACTAACCAAAGCCGAAGCTGCAAAGTGCCAGGCCGGGACTGAAGCTGGGCCTTCAAAGCCCGCCAAGGAGAAATCCTTGGAATCTGGAGAAAAAGAAACGAAGAAAGAAGCTGTGAAACAAATTCTGCCTGAAAAAATTGTCACTTCTACTCCCGAAGCATCTTCCGAAATACTTGACTATATTGTACGACATGCTTTAGGAAAGAGGTTATCTGAAGAAGAAAAGCGAGAAGCTCAATACTATGCCCGAAAACTGAAATATCCAAATGGGGCATTGATATTCAACGGCAGTGGAGAAGAAGATTTCTTGTGTTGTCTCCCAGACAACAAGGAGATTTCTGTGTGCCGGGAGATAAGCAGAAGCTTCAGATTCCCGACGCTAGAAGATGGGCTTTCAGTGCTATCAAAAGATGAATTGGCCGACAGCTTAGCATACAATAGTTTGAAGGTACGTGAATGAGTTTTTTGTACTTAAAAGCCAAAGATTTTTTTATTTGCTTATACTTAATACCACACTCCTTTCGCAGGGTCCCATTCTTAGTAACGCCCTCAGGGCGTAGAAAAGCGCCGAAGACGAAGGATGCACTATTGCTTTGAACAACCTTCGTTCCAAAGTAATTGAACTAAGGAACAAAGGTCTTGAAAAAGATAAAATATTACATTCATTGGTGAATAAAATAAAAGAAGACGAAGCTACTTTCAAAGCCCAAGCTGAAGCTCAGAAATGCGAAATTGAGGATCTTCGGAAACAGTTGGCTGAAGCAAAATTAAAATGTGCTATTGCTGAAGCTGACCGAGACGCCAGTGATTACTGGAAAAATTATTGGGAGAAAACAGTTGTAGAACTTCACTCTTCAAAAGAAAGATGTTATGAAAAATCCATAGAATGTGTGGGAAAATTAAAACTAGCTTCGCCAATGTTGGCGCATATTCCAGTGAAGACAACTTCGTAAGAGGCGACCCTGAGGGCCCAATTGAATGGATCAGCAGTGAAGCCGAAGCTTTTGAGGAAGTTTTGAATGGCCGTGGGGACGTCTGCGCCTTCTCAGGTGCGAGGGGAATTGCGACTATCTTGGAGAAATCAGGTTGCGATCATGTAAGAGCTTTGGCCCAATCCGAAGCTACTTTATCTATTGACGATACGAAGGACCCCTCGGCCAAAGCAAGCTTAGTTGGTGGAAAGTTCTTTACTGACATATGGGAAAATGGCGGTCGAGGGGTGACTCACGAGATAATAAAGAAAAGCGAAAAAGATACTCACGATTAGGGCTGGGCAAAAAACCCATAACCCGAAACCCGAACCCGGAATACCCGAACCCGAAACCCGAATTTTGTTCGGGAAGTTCGGGTAGCAACTTGCAAAACCCGAATTTAGTTCGAGTAATTCGAGTATCACAATTGGGTACCCGAAATACCCGAATTACCCGAACTTTAATGTGTCATGTACTCATGTCATGCTTAATGATTAATTTGTACATTTATAATTATGTGTATGTGTGTATAACTTGTGATTGTAGATTGCTTGTGTTTTATATGTCCATGTGTATCATTATTCAAACTATATATTTATACTAATTTAATAGGGTGTATGTGTTTTTATGAAGCTGACACAATAGTTCGGGTAGTTTGGGAATACCCGAACCCGAACCCGAAATTTTGGGTACCCGAAATTTCGGGTATTGCAAAACCCGTTGTAATTTCGGGTATCGATTCTCAAAACCCGAAATTTTAAAACCCCGAATTACCCGACCCGAAATTTTCGGGTAACCCGAACGCCCACCCCTACTCATGATGCTAGAGAAGCGACGAAAGCGGCTGAAAAAGCTGCAGAACTCGAAAGACGGATAGGTATTTCTTAATAGCTTTTAACTTTATCTTTTGTTTTTGTGACTTCGAACTTATTTATGTTTTCTACCACAGCCGAACTATCTCCTCTCCGTGAGCCCTTCGAGCCTTTGGCCGAAGCAGAGGCAAAAGAATCATCAGAAATTATTAGCATGGCTGAAACCATTATGGATGAAGTTGTTACTCAACTACTCACTGAAGCTACAGACAAAGTTTTGAGAGAAGAAGAGTAGATATTGTAAAAAATATTGCCAAAATATTAATGTAACATTTGCTGGACTTCGCTTGTAATATTTGGTACTCATGAGTTCTTAATGTAATGTGTAAATGACTTTGTAATCTATTTCTTTGCGATGCATGAAATTTTTATTGTACATATCGTTTTTGAGCCTTCGGCAAAAAAACACCTTCCCTTCTTTTCATGCTTCGTAAAGAAGAGTTTTTATGCTTCGTAAAAAATCCTCCAATCGTCGCAGAGACATTAATGCTTCATCAATAATAAACTTTGTTCCTCGAAATCAGAGTACTTTATAAAAAATGCTTCAAGCGTTTCCATAACACTGATGCTTCGTCAACAATACACTTTTTTCTCCACTTCAGAGCTGATAAATCTGTTTCTCTTCAAAACTTATTTTGTGCCTCAGCATAATTCCACTTTTCTGAAGCATTCTCTGAAGGTTAACATTGTACCCCCTTCTTGTGCCATTGATGCGACATGATGTATGATGTTATGTTATGTAAATGATGTGATGATGTTATGCTATGCAAGATGATATTTGTGCCGAAAACACACACACATCCCCACAATGGAATACACAATCTCTTTGCCGTTTATTTTTCGGCTTCACCGCTTATTTTTCGGTGTATCAGCGCTGACTTTTCGCTGTAAGTTCTGCATTCCCTTAGGAACGTCTTTTGAACTTCTTCACCTTCTATTTCGGTGGTATTCGCGTTGACTTTTCGCGCTTCGCCTTATATTTTGGCGGAATTTGGCTCTGCATTCCCTTTGGAACGACTTTTGAGCAGAAAACTTACACTGCGCTCCCTTAGGAACGGTTTTTTGTAGCTTCGGCAAACTTATGTTGTGTTCCGTGGAACGACTTTTTGTAACTTCGAAGATCTTTGTGCCTTAGAAACGTCTTTTTGTGCCTCGGTGACTTTTTGGACTCCGTAAGTCTGTGGAGAAGATATATTTTCGCTATGACAAAAACGAAGCCATTACAAGGAATTAAAAACGCCAAGAAAACGAAGTTTTCAACAACTGTTCTTTAGTAAGAAAGAGAATGACAATAAATGTAAAAACTGATTCAAGGGTAGGATATCTCTTAGTAGATATGCTTTGACTCTGGCACAATACTGTTGACTGTGCGAGCTTCAGACTCCTCCCTGAAGTCTCTCTGCTGATGAGTCTGTTAACTACCTTCTGGCTGTTGGTCGTGCGAATATGCAGGTTGTAGTGGTGGTGGAGGTGGAGGCTGTGGCCAGGATGCCTGTGGCTGACTGGCCGAAGCAACAGACGCTGCAGGATGGTTACCCACATACTCTGGTATGTAGTGCGAGTGATATGAAGCAGTATGCATGACCTGCTTCGGCTGGTTCTGCTGAGTTGCAGCTTCTGCTATTTCCTTCTGTTTCTGAATGGTGATATGGCACATCCTTGTAGTATGGCCCTTGTCCTCACCACAGAATAAGCAATAAATTTTCCTGGGCTGATCCCCAAACCTTCCTCTGAAGCCCCTGGTGCCTCTGCCCCTTGGAGCTGGCGGTCGAAGATAGCTTTGCTGCTGCCCCGAAGTTTGCGAGGAATACTGTGGCCTCTGTTGCTGACTTCCTCTGTCGTCATTCTGGGAGGAGTGGATTGATCTGACGTGCCTTGGGTGGACTCTCCCTCCGAAGCCCCTGGTCATCTCAGAGAACCTGTAGGCTTCCTCCCTTCTTTGACGAAAGTCGTTATCAGCTCGGATGTATTCATCCATCTTTTGAAGCAATTTCTCTAGGGTATGAGGGGGTTTCCTGGCGAAGTATTGGGTCGTAGGTCCCGGCCGAAGCCCCTTGATCATGGCCTCAATGACTATTTCATTGGGCATCGTTGGCGCTTGTGCCCTCAGACGCAGGAACCTTTGGACATACGCCTGGAGGTATTCTTCGTGATCTTGCGTGCACTGGAACAAAGCTTGAGCGGTAACCGGCTTCATCTGAAACCATTGGAAACTGGTGATCAACATGTCCTTCAGCTTCTGCCATGATGTGATCGTTCCTGGCCGAAGAGAGGAGTACCAAGTTTGCGCAACATTCTTGACTGCCATGACGAAAGATTTTGCCATGACTGCGGTATTGCCTCCATATGAAGATATGGTTGCTTCATAGCTCATCAGAAATTGCTTCGGATCTGAGTGCCCGTCATACATGGGGAGCTGGGGTGGCTTGTAAGATGGGGGCCAAGGTGTAGCTTGCAGTTCTGCTGATAGAGGAGAAGCATCATCAAAAGCAAAATTTCCATGATGGAAATCCTCATACCATTCATCCTCATTGAAGAAGCCTTCTTGGTGAAGCTCCCTATGTTGGGGCCTTCGCTCTTGCTCATCCTAGGCGAGATGACGTACTTCTTCAGTAGCTTCGTCAATCTGCCTCTGAAGGTCAGCTAGTCGAGCCATCTTCTCCTTCTTCCTTTGTACTTGTTGATGAAGCATCTCCATGTTCCTGATTTCCTGGTCCAACTCGTCCTCCTAGGGTGTTGGACTAGTGACCTTCCTCTTCTGGCTTCGGGCCTCTCGAAGAGAAAGGGTCTCTTGGTTCGGGTCCAGCGGCTGCAGAGCGGCAACCCCTGTCGCTGAAGCTTTCTTCGGTGGCATGACGAAGGTCGATGCTTGCCGAAGGTGGTCGAAAAGAGTTCACCGGAGGTGGGCGCCAATGTTGGGGACTTGTTCTCAAATGCTATGAGTTAAGAACAAGGCAACAGAAACATTGTTAAACGTTTAAGTCCTTCGTCCTTTGAAACATTATTTCCCTTGGGATATAATGATTTTCGAACGAAGGTTATGAAGGACATACCTTCATCAGCACAACACATAATAATGAAGAAGGAACCATATAAAGTATAAGAGATAACATGAACAATTATGCATTATTATCAACTCATTTCTATTTTATTATCATGGAAAAATAGAAATGATATTAAATTACAATATACCTTCGGCTTGAGGGAAGGTAAAAGTACAAGCGTGACGCAAAAGCAAATGCCAAGTCAGCGTGAACAGTACAGGAGCACTGTTCATCTATTTATAGGCACGGGACGCAGCCCATGTAAAATTACAGCCTTGCCCTTTACATTTTTTAATGACTCTATAGTAACCCATCGAGGTCTGAATAGCCTTTTCCTTTTAAGTCGGTTCCTTTTTCTGCTAACATGCCGAAGCTCCCCTGTGCGTAGCTTCGGTCCCGCGCCAACCTTCGTATTCTTTGTGCTTGCTTTTCACGCTGTGGTTCTGATCCGAGTTCGAAGGTACCTGTTTATGTATTATACTCCAGAAACATTGTTAAATCATGTTTTTGAGGACCTTCGGAAGCCGAAGGCCCCCAACAAATATTATGAACTTACAATGATAAAGATCTACTGTTTGCTTGTGTACAACAGAGTCCAAAGAAAGCATACCAAACGTCTATTCATCTCAATCTCAACTAACTAGGCTAGCAGCTTTCAGTCTCAATCTGCACAAGTGTACAGAAAAAAAACTTGAGGTCAACCAGAAGCAACAATTAAAAACAAATTTGATGGTTTACATATTCCATATTCTATTGTACTTAGGAAAGTTGAGCTGAATCATCAGATTCAGGATGTAGTAGTAGCTGCATTAGAGAAACAAAGATGTTGAAACAACTAAACTCAGATGTGAAGTACAAACATCCTAGAATTATCAAATGAAACAATACATACATGCTTCCTTATAAAAGGGGACAAAAACTCAGAGTGCAGATGCCCATGGTGAAAGCTGAGAAGAGATATTCTCAACAGAAACACCTTCGCCATGGAGGCCATGGATTTCCTATAAACAAATAGCTCCAATGAGTAAAATTATAAATGGGTAGTCATAAGACATGTAAACGTACCTAAAGCAGATCATATAGTTCAGGAATATTCTCCACAAGTGTCTCAAATAATCAGATCCAAACAACCATGAGCATGACAAAATTAAGTATTAGGTAACATCTCAGTGTCTAATAAAGAATTGACTCATAAAAATCATGTCTCAAATAATCAGATCAATTATGAGCATGCCAAAATTAAGTATTAGGTAACATCTTATTATCTAATAAAGAATGACACATGGTACATTACATTTACCATAAGTTATTATACACAAACAGGATTGGGCGTGAACCAGACAGATGACCAACACGCAAAAGAAGTGAGGAAACGTGAAAGGATGGCAACTAAAGGGACAAGGAGAAGGTAACTGTTGGGGACTTGTTCTCAATTGCTATGAATCAAGAACAAGGCAACACAAAATGTTAAAGGTTAAGGTGCTTCGTCCTTCGAAGCATTATCTCTCTTAGGGCATAATGATCCTCAGACGAAGGTCATGAAGGACATACCTTCATGATTGCATTATACATTAATGAAAGAAGAAGCATGTAAGACATAGAAAACAACGTGAATAATTATGTAACATTATCAATTCAACTTTATTATATCATGAATAAACAGTAATAATATAGAACCACATTTGTACCTTCGGCTTGACAGAAGGAAATAGTACAAACGTAATGCACGAGTGAGTACAGGTCAGTGTGAACAGTACAGGGGTACTGTTCATCTATTTATAGGCACAGGACGCAGCCTGTGAGAAATTACATTTATACCCTTTACATTTATTATTGACTTATAGACAATTATATGAGAACTAAATAGCCTTTTCCCCTTTAAGTCGGTTCCTTTTTCCGCCATTTAGCTGAAGCTCCCCTACGCGTAGCTTCGGAGCAACTCCAACCTTCGTCACGATCATGCTTTTTCACATTGTACATGCTTTTAGCCCGAGTTCGAAGGTACCTATTCATATGTCACACTTGGAAGATATTGTTAAATCACGTTTTTGAGGACCTTTGGAGGACGAAGGCCCCCAACAGTAGCCCCTCGCAGTATTAATTTGTTTAAGATAACGAATTCAGGTTGCGACATGGACGAAGGCCTTAAGCCGAAGGTCTGAAAAAACATCTTGCTTTTGCTAGAATAGCAACAGTTAATGACGGATGCCCCCCCCCCCGATTTGGAGCGTACTGAGCGTATAAATAAGAACTCGCACCAACCACATTTGGTACGCTGCTTGTGGCATTTGCTTTTATTTTCTCAATTTCATAATTCTTGCTCACTAACGTTTGCTAGTTTCTCAAGCTTTCTGAGCTTCGGTTAGAAAGACACATTTTCGTCATCTTTGAAAGAGCAATGTCTCAAGATAAGAAGGTTGCTGCTGAGACGAAGCTAACTGAAGAGGAGAAGCTTTTTGAGGAGAACAAGGCTGTGAATCCTTACATTGCTGGATTTATCGAGTCAATGGCAAAATCAAATACAGAGAAGATTACTAAGGAAATACTGGAGGGTCTGTCTGAAGATAGTGGTGACAGTGACAGTTATGATGCGGAAAGTGGGGGCGAAGATTCTGAGGATCGACCCTGGAGACCAAGTCATGCAATTTTCGGAAAATCTACCATCAAGCAAAGTCACCTCGAAAACATGAGGGTAAGGCACTTTCGGGATATGTCTATTGTGAGGGCTGGCGGAGACAACAACGTTCCTGCGCCTGAGGATAACAAAGTTGTGATTTTCCGAAGCTTCTTCAAAGCTGGGCTTCGGTTCCCACTAAGAAGGTTTGTAGTTGAAGTGCTAAAAACCTACCAAATCTTCCTTCATCAGTTGACCCCCGAAGCCATATTGAGGATGAGAGTCTTCGTCTGGGCAGTAAGAAGCCAAGGGATAGAGCCAAGCGTGAAATGCTTCTACAACATGCACGAACTTCTATGAGACGAAGGCCATGGGTAAGGAACAGTATCACAACAACTTCGGTTGTTATGGATTTATCACCCATCCCAACGCAAGCCACCCAGTGCCAACATTTCGGAAGAGATGACCCGAAAATTGGATGGAAGAATGGTTTTATGTGAAGAACGACTTGACAGCGAGGGTGGACATCAAGGAGGTTATTATGCGCCCCATATGGTCCCGCTTTGGCCTCCGAATGCTGAAGGTTGAAATTGATGAAGCCGCCGAAGCATGTCAGAAGGCATTTGGTACTGTCTGCTTCTTTATTGGTACAAGAGATTTAATTCAAGAGCACATAGCATTTAGAGTATGGCCGCTTGTAGAGAGCTGGGAAATGCCGAAGGATACCATCACCAAATCTAGCGAAGGTGAACTAGTCCGGTTGAAGTATGCATTCAGATATGGGGATAAATTCGATGAACCAAACGATGACTGGCTAAAATGCATCGAAGTTACAAGTGAGGAACTGCTTGGATCATATTCCAAGGCAGAAGATAATGCATTATCCACAGCCTTCGGAAGTCGGGGAAAGAAGAGATTGAACAGAGTTTTTGATGCTATTGGCTTCGTCTACCCCGACTACCGCTACCCGCTACGGGGATAAGGGAAAAAGAGGAAAACTTCTGCTTTGGACAACCCAGATAGGCCCATGCCGAAGAGCAAAAAATTGAAGGTTCTTACCCACCGACCGCGTTACATTGAACCGGCCGTGGTACCTGAATTTGACGAAGGGACCTCCTCGGCTGTCAAAATAAAAGAAACCATTGCTCCTGTGCAGAGGACTGAATAGCTGGCTATAATACCGAAGGTGCCTTCAGTCAAAGTAGTTGAAATGAAGGTTGATAAGGCTGATAAGCCAGAAACTGAAGAAACAACAAAGATGCAAGAGGTTTTGAGCCCTCCAGAAAAAGCCACAGTACCAAAGGTATAAATGGGTTCCGTCGTAACTCCTAAGAGGAGGAGAATGGTAAATGTACTGGATGCACTAGAAACAACCGAAACTTTGAATCCCGCTTCTACAGGGAAAGTTGTCGAAGTTCCTAGGGTGCAAACTGAAGCTGATACTAAGCAGATAGAAGTTGAAGCTGCAGGAATTGAAGCTGGAACCGATGCTGGGCCTACAGAGTCCATTGAGTAAAAGCCTGCCGAAATTGAAGAAAAGGCAACAGAAGAAAAGGCCATATAGCAAATTTCGGCTGAAAAGGTTGCAACTCCTGCTCCCGAAGCTTTGAAAGAGAGTATTGATTATATCATTCTCCATGCTTCGGGAAAAGAACTTTCTCAGGAAGAAAAACGAGAAGCACAGCATTATGCCCAAAAATTGAAATAGCCGAAGGGGGCCTTAGTGTTTAATGGCAGCGAAGAAGAAGATTTTCTGTACTGTCTCTCGGATAATAAAGAGATATCTGTTTGCCGGGAGATAGGTAGAAGCGTCGGATTCCCGAAGCTAGAAGATGGCCTTTCAGTATTATCAAAGGATGAGCTCGCTGACAGTTTGGCGTATAATAGCATAAAGGTGTAAAAAACTAATTTTGTATTTTGAAAACAAAATACTTTATTTGTTTATGCTTAATTTTGTCCTCCTCTTGCAGGGCTTAATCCTTAGCAATGCCCTTAGAGCACAGAAAAATATTGTAGATGAAGGGTATACAATGGCTCTGAACAACCTTCGTTTAGAAGTAATTGAATTAAGGAACGAAGGTCTGGAAAAGACAAAATATTGATTTCATTGGTAAACAAAATGAAAGAAGATGAAGATAGTTTCAAAGCTCAAGCTGACATTCAAAAGAATGAGATCGAAGACCTTCGGAAACAGCTGGCCGAAGCCAAGGAAAAATGCGGTCTCGCAGAGGCCAACCGATATATTAGTGAATATTGGAGAAATTATTTAGAAAAACAGTTGCAGAACTTCGCGCATCCAAAGAAAGATGCTTCGAAAAATCCTTGGGTTGCGTGGAGAAAATAAAGGTCAGCTTCACCAACGTGGGCACCTATTCCAACGAAGATAACTTTATACGAGGCGACCCTGAAGGCGTCATCGAATGGATAAGCGGAGAGGCTGAAGCTTTTGAAGAAATTTTAAGTGATCGCGGGGATGTCTGCTCGTTCTCTAGTGCAAGAGGAATTTCAGCCATCTTGGAGAAAACAGGTTGCGATCATGTCAAAACCCTGGCCCAGGCCGAAGCTTCCTTCTCTGTGGATGACACAAAGGATCCCTCAGCCGAAGCAAGTTTAATAGGCAGAAAATTCTACATTGACATTTGGGCAATTGGCGGCCGAGAAATAGCTCACGAAATAATGAAGAAAAGTGAAAAAGATATTCATGACGCTCGAGTAGCAGCGAAAAAAGCTGAGGAAGCTGCGGAACGCGAGAGACGAATAGGTATTGTTTTGTGGCCTTTAGATTCGTCGTTTGTTTTTGTGACATCGAACTGATTAATTTTTTCTACTGCAGCTAAACTATCTGCTCCACCGGAACCGTTCGACCCAGAAACAAAGAAAGCAATAGAGATCATTAATATAGCCGAATCTATTGTTGACGAAGTTGTTAACAAGTTGTTAAATGAAATTGCGGAAAAGGTCCTAAAAGAGGACTGATACTTATTGTAAAAACATTTTTTATATGATCAATGTAGTTTTGCTATATCAAGACTGTAATATTCAATGTGCATATTTTTTAATCTAATATATAAATTATTTGTAACTCAGTTCTTTGCGATGCATGAAACATTATATACATATCGTTTTTGAGCATACGACGAAAAACACCTTCCCTTCTTTTCATGCTTCGCAAAGAAGAAAATCCGTGCTTCGTGAAAATAACCATGCTTCGTAAAAACATCCCAACTTCGTAAACAAAGGATCCCTTCTTTTGCAATAGAGCTGACGAAGCTGTATTTCTCAGCCAACTTTGTGTCGTAGCACATTTGTATTTTTTATAAAGCAGTCTCTGAAGGTCGACTTCGTATTCAATTCGTATCATCGGTGCAATATGATGTATGATGTGATGCTATGCGGGATGATGTGATGATATGATGCGAAGGATGACGCTAATGCCGAAGATACACACTCACACGCCCATACTGGAACACACCATCTCTGTGTCTCCTTAGGAACGACCGAAGTCTCTTTGCCGTTTATTTTTTGGCTTCACCGCTTATTTTTCAGTGTAAGTTCTTGAGAGCACCTAGAGGGGGGTGAATAGGTGATCCTATAAAATTCAACACTAATAGCCACAAAACTTTGTTATGTGAGCTAGAACGACTAAGTAGCTTGAAACGAGTTCTTGTGAACAAGATAATCCAAGGTAAAGCACACAAGAGACACGCGATTTTTATCCCGTGGTTCGGCCAAGTAACACTTGCCTACTTCCACGTTGTGGTGTCCCAATGGACGAGGGTTGCACTCAACCCCTTTCAAGTGATTCGATGATCAACTTGAATACCACGGTTTTTCCTTTCTTTGTCTTTCTCCCGTTTGCGAGGAATCTCCACAACTTGGAGCCTCTCGCCCTTACAATGAAGATCACAAAAGATGTACGGAAGTAAGGGAGGGGAGAGAACACACACAAGACTCAAATCACAGCATAATCACGCACACAAGTCACAACTTGAGCTCAAAACACAACTCACGGAGTTCACAACTCAAATGGAGCTCAAGTCACTATCTCAAAGAATCAAATGCGCAAAGTTGGAGTCTTGGAGGCTTAGAATATTTCTTGAATGCTTGGGTAGCTCCTCCATGCGCCTAGGGGTCCCTTTTATAGCCCCAAGGCAGCTAGGAGCCGTTGGAGGCCAACAAGAAAGGCTATCCTTGCCTTCTGTCGGGTGGCGCACCGGACAGTCCGGTGCACCATCGGACATCCACTGTTCATGTCCGATGCGCGATCTCCTTCCTATTCTGGCGCAGACGTTGCAAATTTGTGGCGGTTGGCGCACCAGACACTGTCCGGTGCACACCAGACAGTCCAGTGCCCCCTGCCGACCGTTGGCGCTGGCGACCATTGGCTAACCGGACAGTCTGGTGCACCTTCGGACAGTCCGATGAATTATAGTCGTATGCCGCCAAATTCTCCCGAGAGCGGCCAGTTCACCGGAGTCCAGCCTGGTGTCGGCGTCTCGAGACCGGGGGGTCCCTCAGGTCGACGAGTGAGTGTGCCGCGTGCCCCAGCCCAGATGGGTCGAGCGCGTGGGCGAGCGCGAAGGGGGGAAGCGAGGTGGCCGGAGACGGGCGTGAGAGAGGTGGAAATCCCGCGGCCTTCGTGTTCGTCCCGCGCCCAGGTCGGGTGCGCTTGCAGTAGGGGGTTACAAGCGTCCACGCGGGTGAGGGAAGCGAGCGGCCCCAAGAGAGCGCCTGTCCCGTCCTCGTCCCCGCGCGGCCAACCTTTTCTAAGAAGGCCCTGGTCCTTCCTTTTATAGGCGTAAGGAGAGGATCCAGGTGTACAATGGGGGTGTAGCAGAGTGCTACGTGTCTAGCGGGGGGAGAGCTAGCGCCCTAAGTACATGCCAATGTGGCAGCCGGAGAGATCTTGGCACCCTGCTGGTGTGGTGTTGTGGCTGTCGGAGGAGCAACGGAGCCTGGCGGAGGGACAGCTGTCGGAGCGGTTGGGTCCTTGCTGACGTCCCCCTGCTTCCGTAAGGGAGCTGAGAGCCGTCGTCGTCACTGGGCTAGCGGGGCGCCATCATTGCCTATCTGGCGGAGCTAGCCAGATGGGACACCGGTCTTGTTTTCTGCGGCCCGAGTCGGCTCGGGGTAGGGTGATGATGGCGCTTCCTGTTGACGTGGCGGGCCTGTGCCCTAGGTCGGGCGACGTGGAGGCTCCTCCGAAGCCGGGGTCGAGTCTGTCTTCCATGGCCGGGGCCGAGCCCGAGCTCCTGGGTCGGGCGAGGCGGAGGTTGTTCGGCAGAGGCCAGGGCGGAGTCCGAGCCCTGGGGTCGGGCGAAGCGGAGTTCGTCGTCTTCTGGGGCTGAGCCCGAGTTCGAGCCCTGGGTTGGGCGGAGCGGAGTTCGCCATCTTCCGGGGCCTTAGCCCGAGTCCGAGCCCTGGGTCGGGCGGAGCGGAGTTCGCCGTCTTCCGGGGCCTTAGCCCGTGTCCGAGCCCTGGGTCGGGCGGAGCGGAGTTCGCCGTCTTCCGGGGCCTTAGCCCGAGTCCGAGCCCTGGGTCGGGCGGAGCGGAGTTCGCCGTCTTCCGGGGCCTTAGCACGAGTCCGAGCCCTGGGTCGGGCGGAGCGGAGTTCGCCGTCTTCCGGGGCTTTAGCCCGAGTCCGAGCCCTGGGTCGGGCGGAGCGGAGTTTCCTATGGCGCCTTTGGCAAGGCCTGACTGCCTGTCAGTCTCACTCTGTCAAGTGGCACTGCAGTCGGAGTGGCGCAGGCGGCGCTGTCCTTCTGTTAGACCGGTCAGTGGAGCGGCGAAGTGACGGCGGTCACTTCGGCTCTGCCGGAGGGCGCGTGTCAGGATGAAGGTGTCAGGCCACCTTTGCGTTAAATGCTCCTGCGACTCGGTCGGTCGGCACGGCGATTTAGTCAGGGTTGCTTCTTAGCGAAGGCAAGGCCTCGGGCGAGCCGGAGATGTGTCCGCCGTTAAAGGGGGGCCTCGGGCGAGACGGAAACCCCTCGGGGTCGGCTGCCCTTGCCCGAGGCTAGGCTCGGGCGAGGCTTGAACGAGTCGCTCGTATGGACTGATCCCTGACTTAATCGCACCCATCAGGCCTTTGCAGCTTTATGCTGATGGGGGTTACCAGCTGAGAATTAGGCGTCTTGAGGGTACCCCTAATTATGGTCCCCGACAGTAGCCCCCGAGCCTCGAAGGGAGTGTTAGCACTCGCTTGGAGGCTTTCGTCGCACTTTTTTGCAAGGGGACCAGCCTTTCTCGGTTGCATTTTGTTCCGGTGGGTGCGCGCGAGCGCACCCGCCGGGTGTAGCCCCCGAGGCCTCGGAGGAGTGGTTTCACTCCTTCGAGGTCTTAATGCCTTGCGTAATGCTTCGGCTGGTCTGGTCGTTCCCTCATGCGAACTGGCCGTAGCCCGGGTGCACGGTCGGGGCCCAAGTTCTCGGGCTGGTATGTTGACGCTGTCAACGGTTCGGCCGGAGCCGGGTTTGCGAGAGCAGCCCCCGAGCCTCCGCACAGGGCGAGAGGGCGATCAGGGACAGACTCGGCTTTTTTACATACACCCCTACGTCGCCTTTGCGCAAGGAGGAGGGGGGAGAGCGCCATGTTACCCTCGATGGGCACCGAACATGGTGTCTCCGGTGAGCTGCAAGCGGGTAATCCGAGTGGACGTCCGTGCCCCGTTCGTTGGGGGTCGGCTAGGGGCCCAGAGGCACGCCCAAAAGTACCTGCGGGTGATCTGCCGGACCCGGTCCCCTGGCGACGGGGTCCGAGGGCTCGATGCCTCCCTCCGATGGGATTCCGTTACAAGATCGCTCCCGCTGGTCTCGGAAATGTCCTAGGGTACCTCGGGAGCGCAGCCCGAGCCTTGGTTATGTATCGAACGTACCCCTGGTCATCCCTCGCTCGGCGTCTGAGGCGACTGTGAACCCTTCGGGGGCCAGCCTTCGAACCCCTGATCAGTAATGGGCACGGAGCCCGAGTAGCCTGAGGCGGCCGTGGAACCCTTCGGGGGGCCGGCCTTCGAACCTCTGACCAGTAGTGGGTGTAGGGCCCACGCGATCTGAGGCGGCTGTTGAACCCTTCGGGGGGCCAGCCTTCGAACCTCTGATCAGTAAGGAGGCTCGGAGCCTGGTTCCTTCACGGGGAAGGATCCCTTTCGGGGTATCCCCCTTTCCCGGTCCCTGTCGCAAGAGATAGAGAAAAGAGGAAAAAGGGAAAAGGATACGAAACCGAACGACGCGGCGTACCTTTTTTGGCGCGGTTGTTTCGGTGAAGCGTCGCCTGCTGCTCCTGCCAGAAGCGCCGCCTGTCCAGCCGCGGAGTTAATGCGACGGGGCGAGTAGTTGGCGGGGCGGCCGTTGCGCGTGCGCGAGCCGTTCGAGGAACGGATCACGGGCGCGTTGTCTTCACGCCGTGAGAGGGGGTTCTCTTGCTGCCCCCGGATGGGACGTGAGCTTAGCTGACGACGTGACTGCTGCTCCCGCGCGCCTGCCACCGTCATTACTGCCGGCCCACTTTTGGCCGCGTTGGCCGCCGCATCAGGCTGGCGCTGCTGGGTCGCGCACTGGGTCACCTCGAGTCGCGGTATTAGTTCCACAATCGAGGAGGTGCGATGGTGGCGCAGGCGGTGCGGTTGCTTGCATGCAGCATCCGGCGCGCCGGTTGCGCGACACGTGGGCCTGGGCCTCCATGCTGGCGTGTCGGGAGTCGGAGAAGCGCGTCCACTTGGCGCGGTTGCATGCCGCCTGCATGGCTGCCCGCCCCTTTCGCCCGTTGGTCTGGGCAAAAGTGGAGGGTCACTTGTAACCGCTGGGCGGTTGCGTGCACCACACGCGGCGGTTTGGCTTCTTCCGCTCGAAGCCGGTCTGCATGACATGCGGGATCCAGCACCCGCGCCGCAGGGGAGGGCTTTGGAGCGTGTTGGAGAAGACTCCGCCTGTGACGGTTGGGGGCGCACGTAGGGAGAGTTGCCTTTAAAAGGAGGGTGACCCCTTTCGTAAGGCGACCATGTCTCCTCGCTCCCTTATGCGCCGCGCCTTTCCACCTTCCAAGCCCCCGGATGGGGGGAAACCCGCCGTCTTTTCGCCTCATCGTTGGAGGAACGCAACTCCGTGGGAGTTGGTACCTTTCAGCCATCGTTCGGCTTCAAGGATTTTCATCACACAGCCCGGTTGCTCCCCTCCGCTGGTGGTCACCCAAGATGGTGACCTCCAGCTTGATGGTGGGGGAAAGCGAGCCGGGCTACGGCCTCTGCCCCTCCCTCAGCCTTAAGGATTTTCATCACCAAGGCTGGGGAGGGGAGTGTGCCGAGTTGAGGTCGGCCCCCGCGTGGGCGGCGGCCCGCTCCTTCACTCAGTGATCGGAGGGAGGAGCGGTTGTCGTCCATGGCGCTGGCATCTGCAGCGTGCCTGGCTTTTGGACGCGAGTGGCTTCGGGGCCGCTCGCGGCGCCGGCTTCTGCCACGGCAGCCGGAAGAGGTTCTTCCGCCGGCGTGATAGCCAAGGCTGGCCACGGACCGACCTCCAACTCTACGGCCTTCTGCCCGTCCTTGCCTTACGAGTTTTGGCATGGGCGGGGGCCTCCTGGCAGCAGCATCCGCCCTAAGGTCAGTGCCGCCGCTGTTCGGCCCCCCGGAGCAGAAGTCATCGTCGTCGCCGCTGCTGGAGCAGGTGACGGCGCGCCGTTCGTCGGTCTTCCGTTGCTCCGCAGGCCTTCCCCCATGGAGTGGGGTTGTTCGTACCCGCGGAGGGGGGAACCGGAGTTCCGTTTGTAATGGCACTTCGAATGCCGATGTTTTTTGTTCATTTTGGCTTTCGGGGCCTGAACATGTATGTAACTTCGGCACGGAGCCGTGTTTTTTCCTCATTTTTGAGCACTAAGACTCGTCTATTGATTATCTGAACCGCTTCACCAAGCATGAGTCGCCCCGTGTCAAGGTGACGAGTGAGGTATCCGTATCCCGGAGGCGTAGGAGTCCCTCGGCTCGGTCGGCCTTGCTGTCCGAGGCTCCTCTAGCTTAGTTAAAGAGGCGGAGTCGGCTCGAGAATGAAACCCGGTTGGCCGGAGCGTAGCCGGGTTGTCCGTTGGCGGGACCAATGCCAGAGTTGATCAGCCGAGGCCTCGGACCGGGCTGGCGCCCTTGGAAGATGGTTGGCCGAGGCCCCAGGGGTAACCGACCGAGCCGCCTGCTCGGGCCGGATTCCCGGAGAAGTCCCTGGCAGCGATTGCCCGGGAGTGGTGATGACGTCGTCCTTCGGAGCGGAGATCCTCGGACCGCGTCGTCGTCCGAGGCTAGGTCGGGCCTCGCCGAAGGTGTCGTCGATGCCGAGGGTGTTGCTGCCCCCTTCCAGCGTCAAGACCCGAGCCTGCAGGATCAGATTGTCTTGTAGCGTGTGCCTTGTGCGACCGCCGAGGCCAGAACACACACCCTCGCTGCGTTGTAAAGCTGCTCTCTTTTCCTCTTGTTTCGAGTATCTGGACTTTTTGTCGGTAACAGGGATGTTTGTGCGAGCGAGAGTTGCTTCTCGCGGAAGGTGATGAGTGAGGTATCCGTATCCCGGAGGCGTGGGAGTCCCTCGGCTCGGTCGGCCTTGCCGCTTACGCGTACTTTCACCCGTCCATGAGGCCCTGTCACCGACTCGGTCGAGAAGGCTCGAAGGATCGCTTCGGCAGAAGGGCTTCCGAACGTAAAGACTTGTTCGATCTGTGGAGCCACTTTATCCGAACGCGAGTTACTTATCGCAGAAGGTGATGAGTGAGGTATCCGTATCCCGGAGGCGTAGGAGTCCCTCGGCTCGGTCAGCCTTGGCTGCTTACGTGTACTCCGTCGTTTCCAGGACCCACTTTTCGAAGTAGTCAAAAAGCACGAAAGACATTCTGGTAAAAGAGATCTTTTTTCGAGGAAAATTTTGACGCAGAGGGGGTTTCCCCCCTTTTAGCCCCCGAGGGAGGGTCGGGCTTTGCCGAGGCGAGGCCGACCCTTCCTTGTTGACTAAACTTTGCGTGGGTGCGAGGTATATGAACAACTTGGAAACATCTTAAGGGTAGAAGCGACGTAGCTGTTGGATGTTCCAAGCGTTGCCGTAGACCTCGCCTTGACTGTTGGCCAGCTTGTACGTTCCGGGCTTCAGAACTTTGGCGATGACGAATGGCCCTTCCCAGGGGGGCGTGAGCTTGTGCCTCCCTCGGGCGTCTTGCCGCAGCCGAAGTACCAGGTCGCCCACCTGGAGGTCCCGGGGTCGGACCCCTCAGGCGTGGTAGCGCCGCAGGGACTGCTGATACCGCGCCGAGTGTAGTAAGGCCCTGTCCCGAGCCTCCTCCAGCTGGTCCAGCGAGTCTTCTCGGCTAGCTTGGTTGCTTTGATCGTCGTAGGCCCTCGTCCTCGGGGAGCCGTATTCCAGGTCAGTGGGCAAGACGGCCTCGGCCCCGTAGACCAGGAAGAACGGCGTGAAACCCGTGGCTCGGCTCGGCGTTGTCCTTAGGCTCCAGACCACCGGGGGGAGTTCCTTCATCCATCGCTTGCCGAACTTGTTGAGGTCGTTGTAAATCCGAGGCTTGAGCCCTTGTAGAATCATGCCGTTGGCACGCTCTACTTGCCCATTCGACATGGGATGAGCCACGGCGGCCCAGTCCACCCGGATGTGGTGATCCTCGCAAAAATCCAAGAATTTTCTGCCGGTGAACTGGGTGCCGTTGTCGGTGATGATGGAGTTTGGGACCCCGAAGCGATGGATGATGTTGGTGAAGAACGCCACCGCCTGCTCGGACCTGATGCTGTTCAGGGGTCGGACCTCGATCCACTTGGAGAATTTGTCGATGGCGACCAGCAGGTGCGTGTAGCCCCCGGGCGCCTTCTGCAAAGGGCTGACGAGGTCCAGACCCCACACAGCGAAGGGCCAAGTGATGGGTATCGTCTGCAGAGCCTGAGCGGGCAAGTGGGTCTGCTTCGCATAGAATTGACACCCTTCGCAGGTGCGGACAATTCTAGTAGCGTCGGCCACCGCCGTTGGCCAGTAGAAGCCTTGCCGGAAAGCATTCCCGACGAGGGCTCGGGGCGCTGCGTGATGGCCGCAAGCCCCCGAGTGTATCTCTTGCAGGAGTTCCTGACCTTCGGTGATGGAGATGCATCGCTGGAGGATGCCCGAGGGACTGCGGTGGTAGAGCTCCTTCCCATCGCCCAGCAGGACGAACGACTTGGCGCGTCGCGCTATCCGCCGAGCCTCGGTTCGGTCGAGGGGCAGCTCTCCTTGGCGGAGATATTGCAGGTACGGGGTCTGCCAATCTTGATCGGGCGTGGCCCTGCTCCGCTCCTCCTCGATGCGCAGTGCCTCGCCCTCGGGGGCCGAGGGTACCTCGGGCTGAACCGAGGACGCCTCGGGCTGGACCGAGGGTACCTCGGGCTGAACCGAGGGTGCCTCGGGCTGGACCGAGGGTGCCTCGGGCTGAACCGAGGGTGCCTCGGGCTGGACCGAGGGTACCTCAGGCTGAACCGAGGGTGCCTCGGGCTCGGGCGTGTCGTTGATCTTGACGGAGGGCTGATGCAGATCCCGGGAGAAGACGTCTGGGGGGACCGTCGTTCGCCCCGAGGCTATTTTTGCCAGCTCGTCCGCAGTCTCGTTGTAGCGCCGAGCGATGTGGTTAAGCTCGAGCCCGTAGAACTTGTCTTCTAGGCGCCGAACCTCATCGCAGTAGGCCTCCATCTTCGGGTCGCGGCAGTGGGAGTTCTTCATGACTTGGTCGATGACGAGCTGCGAGTCGCCGCGAGCGTCGAGGCGTCGGACCCCTAGCTCGATGGCGATTCGCAATCCGTTGATCAGAGCTTCGTACTCAGCCACATTGTTGGACACCGGGAAATGGAGGCGTAGCACGTAGCGTAGGTGTTTTCCGAGGGGTGAGACGAAGAGTAGGCCCGCGCCGGCTCCCGTCTTCATCAGCGACCCGTCGAAAAACATGGTCCAGAGCTCCGGTTGGATCGGAGCCGTCGGCAGCTGGGTGTCGACCCATTCGGCTACGAAGTCCGCCAATACCTGGGACTTGATGGCCTTCCAGGGGGCGAACGAGATTGTCTCGCCCATGATTTCCACCGCCCATTTTGCAATCCTGCCCGAGGCCTCTCGGCACTGGATGATCTCCCCCAGGGGGAAGGATGACACCACAGTTACCGGGTGAGACTCGAAGTAGTGTCGCAACTTCTGCCTCGTCAGGATCACCGCATACAGTAGCTTCTGAACTTGCGGGTAGCAGATCTTGGTTTCGGACAGTACCTCGTTGACGAAGTAAACTGGCCTCTGAACGGGCAATGCATGCCCCTCTTCTTGCCTCTCGACCACAATCGTGGCGCTAACCACCTGAGTGGTCGCGGCGACGTAGACCAAGAGGGCTTCTCCATCGACTGGGGGCACCAAGATAGGCGCCTTGGTGAGGAGCGCCTTCAGGTCCCCGAGAGCTTCCTCGGCCTCAGGGGTCCAAGCGAAACACTCGGCCTTCCTTAACAGGCGGTACAGAGGCAGGCCTCTTTCGCCGAGGCGTGAGATGAAGCGGCTCAGGGCCGCGAGACATCCCATGACCCTCTGTACGCCTTTTAAGTCCTTGATGGGCCCCATGCTGGTGATAACTGCGATCTTCTCCGGGTTGGCTTCGATGCCTCGCTCGGAGACGATGAACCCCAAGAGCATGCCCCGGGGCACCCCGAAGACACACTTCTCGGGATTGAGCTTGACGCCTTTTGCCTTGAGACACCGGAATGTCACTTCAAGGTCGGAGAGGAGGTTGGAAGCCTTCCTTGTCTTGACTACGATGTCATCAACGTAGGCCTCGACTGTGCGACCGATGTGTTCGCCGAACACATGGTTCATGCACCGCTGGTACGTCACGCCCGCATTCCTCAAACCGAACGGCATGGTGACATAGCAGTACATGCCGAAGGGCGTGATGAAAGAAGTCGTGAGCTGGTCAGACTCTTTCATCCGGATTTGGTGATACCCTGAGTAGGCATCGAGGAAGGACAGGGTTTCGCACCCAGCAGTGGAATCCACGATTTGATCGATGCGAGGTAGAGGGTAGGGAACCTTCGGACATGCTTTGTTGAGACCAGTGTAGTCTACACACATCCGCCATTTCCCCCCTTTCTTTCTCACAAGCACAGGGTTGGCAAGCCATTCGGGATGGAATACCTCTTTGATGAACCCTGCTGCCATTAGCTTGTGGACCTCCTCGCCTATCACTCTGCGCTTCTCCTCGTCGAATCGGCGCAGAGGCTGCCTGACGGGCCGGGCTCCGGCCCGAATATCCAGCGAGTGCTTGGAGACATCCCTCGGTATGTCGGGCATGTTCGAGGGACTCCACGCAAAGACGTCGGCGTTTGCGCGGAGAAAGTCGACGAGCACTGCTTCCTATTTGGGGTCGAGCCCGGAACCGATCCGGATCTGCTTGGAGGTGTCGCCACTGGGGTCGAGAGGGACGGCCTTAACCGTCTCCGCTGGCTCGAAGTTGCCGGCATGTCGCTTCACGTCTGGCACCTCTTTGGAGAGGTTCTCCAGGTCGGCGATGAGGGCCTCGGACTCGGCGAGGGCCTCGGCGTACTCCACGCACTCCACGTCGCATTCGAACGCGTGTTTGTACGTGGGGCCGACGGTGATGACCCCGTTGGGGCCCGACATCTTGAGCTTCAGGTAGGTGTAGTTGGGGATGGCCATGAACTTCGCGTAGCATGGCCTCCCCAGCACCGCGTGGTAGGTTCCTCGGAACCCGACCACCTCGAACGTCAAAATCTCCCTTCGCAAGTTGGAGGGCGTTCCGAAGCAGACGGGAAGGTCGAGCTATCCGAGGGGCTGGACGCGTTTCCCAGGAATGATCCCGTGGAAGGGCGCAGCTCCTGCTCGGACGGAGGACAGATCGACGCGCAGGAGCCTGAGGGTCTCGGCGTAGATGATGTTGAGGCAGCTGCCCCCATCCATCAGGACCTTGGTGAGCCTGACGTCGCCGACGATGGGGTCGACGACGAGCGGGTATTTCCCCGGGCTCGGCACGTGGTCGGGGTGGTCAGCTTGGTCGAAGGTGATGGGCTTGTCGGACCAGTCTAGGTAGACCGGCGCCGCCACCTTCACCGAGCAGACCTCCCGGCGCTCTTGCTTGCGATGCCGAGCCGAGGCATTCGCCGCATGCCCTCCGTAGATCATGAAGCAGTCGCGGACCTCGGGGAACTCTCCTGCTTGGTGATCTTCCTTTTTGTCGTCGTCGCGGGCCCTGCCACCCTCTGCGGGTGGCCCGGCCTTGTGGAAGTGGCGTCGAAGCATGACGCACTCCTCGAGGGTGTGCTTGACGGGCCCCTGATGGTAGGGGCACGGCTCCTTGAGCATCTTGTCGAAGAGGTTAGCACCTCCAGGGGGCTTCCGAGGGTTCTTGTACTCGGCGGCGGCGACAAGGTCCGCGTCGGCGGTGTCGCGTTTCGCTTGCGACTTCTTCTTGCCTTTCTTCTTGGCGCCGCGCGGAGTAGACGCCTCGGGGGCCTCTTCCGACGGGCGGCCCTGGGGCTGCTTGTCCTTTCGGAAGATGGCCTCAACCGCCTCCTGGCCAGAGGCGAACTTGGTGGCGACATCCATCAGCTCGCTCGCCCTGGTGGGGGTCTTGCGACCCAACTTGCTCACTAGGTCGCGGCAGGTGGTGCCGGCAAGGAACGCGCCGATGACATCTGAGTCGGTGATGTTGGGCAGCTCGGTGCGCTGCTTCGAGAATCGCCGGATGTAGTCCCGAAGAGACTCTCCCGGCTGTTGCCGGCAGCTTCGGAGGTCCCAGGAATTCCCGGGGCGCACGTACGTGCCCTAGAAATTGCCGGCGAAGGCTTGGACCAAATCATCCCAGTTGGAGATCTGCCCCGGAGGCAGGTGCTCTAACCAGGCGCGAGCAGTGTCGGAGAGGAACAGGGGGAGGTTGCGGATGATGAGGTTGTCGTTGTCCGTTCCACCCAGTTGGCAGGCCAGGCGGTAGTCTGCGAGCCACAGTTCCGGTCTCGTTTCCCCCGAGTACTTTGTGATAGTAGTCGGGGGTCGGAACCGGGCCAGGAACGGCGCCCGTCGGATGGCCCGACTGAAGGCCTGCGGACCGGGTGGTTCGGGCGACGGACTCCGATCCTCCCCGTTGTCGTAGCGTCCCCCACGCCTGGGGTGGTAGCCTCGGCGCACCCTTTCGTCGAGGTGGGCCCGACGGTCGCGACGATGGTGCTCGTTGCCGAGGTGGCCCGGGGCCGCAGGCGCGGTGTTGCGCGTGCGCCCGGTGTAGACCGAGGCTTCCCACATGAATCGGGAAGTCGCGGCATGAGGTTCCGAGGGGTATCCCTGCCTTCGGGAGGTAGAGCTCTCGGCCCGTCGGGCCGCAGCGCCTTCCAGAAGATTCTTGAGCTCTCCCTAGATTCGCCGACCCTCGGTGGTTGATGGCTCCGGCATCGCGCGGAGGAGCATCGCTGCGGCTGCCAGGTTCTGACCGACCCCGCTGGATGCGGGTGGCGGCCTGACCCTGACGTCGTTGGCGACGCGGTGCTGGAAACCCTGGGGCAGGTGACGTATTTCTCCGGCCGGGGGTTGGCCCGCCCATACCTGCCCGACGTCCCAGTGGATCGACTCGAGCGCTCCTGCTCCCTCGTCGAGCCTGGCCTGCGCCCCGCAGACTTGCTCGAGCTGTGGGTCGTGACCCCCCGCCGGGACGGGGACCACAGCTAGCTCCCGCGGGATGTCGGCGCGAGGCACCGGCCTAAGGAGATCACCATCCTCCGGCATGCCGAGATGGTTGCCTTCGGAGGGATCCCCTAGCTCGACGTGGAAACATTCGCAGCTTGGGCCGCAGTCCTCGTCGTCAAGGCTGCGGCTACCGTCGGAACAGTCAGAGAGGCAGTAGTCACATGCGGTCATAAAGTCCCGCATGGCACTGGGGTTGCCAAATCCAGAGAAATCCCAACAGATGCTGGGATCGTCATCTTCCTCGGACCCAGAGGGCCCGTAGGTCGAGACGTCCGTCAATCGGTCCCAAGGCGACCGCATACGAAACCCCAGAGGGGTTGCACTCGCCTCAACGAGAGCGCCCGCCAAAGCGAGGTCGCTAGGCGGGTTGAGGCCGAGTCGAAATGACGTAGGATGGGAATCAGTCAGTACCTTTTGATCGACGAGGAGCGACATAGTCACGTCGGGGGCTGATCGCGCCGTCGTCTTAGGTACGAGGGCGACGTCCTGCAGGCCCTCCGCGAGCGCGCTAGCGTCGTCCACTTGCTCGGGATTGGCGTGTCACGGGGGGACGGCGCTCGCCTTCGTCTCAAACGCGAGGTCGACGCTCGACGCGCCCCCCGTTGGGGCGCTGGGGACGTCGATTCGCTCGACAGCCGACGAAGCGCGGCCTCCCGCTTGGCCTTGGTTGCCCCGCCTCCTCCTCCGTTAGCGGGGGAGAGGACGGGGCGAGCTCGAATGTCGTTCTTCCACCACGCGGGGAAAATGTCGTCGATTCCGCCGCCGGCGGGCGGGTTGTCGGCCGCCATTGTCGTTGTCGCGCGGCAGTGGAAGGAGTATCATGTCGTAGCTGCCGTCGAGGGACATGAACTCCAGACTCCCGAAACGGAGCATCGTCCCGGGTTGGAGAGGTTGTTGGAGACTGCCCATCTGGAACTTGACGGGAAACTGCTCGTCAACACGCAGCGTCCCCCTACCTCGCGCGCCAACTGTCGGCGTCTCGAGACCGGGGGGTCCCTCAGGCCGACGAGTGAGTGTGCCGCGTGCCCCAGCCCAGATGGGTCGAGCGCGTGGGTGAGCGTGAAGGGGGGAAGCGAGGTGGCCGGAGACGGGCGTGAGAGAGGTGGAAATCCCGCGGCCTTCGTGTTCGTCCCGCGCCCAGGTCGGGTGCGCTTGCAGTAGGGGGTTACAAGCGTCCACGCGGGTGAGGGAAGCGAGCGGCCCCAAGAGAGCGCCTGTCCCGTCCTCGTCCCCGCGCGGCCAACCTTTTCTAAGAAGGCCCTGGTCCTTCCATTTATAGGCGTAAGGAGAGGATCCAGGTGTACAATGGGGGTGTAGCAGAGTGCTACGTGTCTAGCAGGGGGAGAGCTAGCGCCCTAAGTACATGCCAATGTGGCAGCCGGAGAGATCTTGGCACCCTGCTGGTGTGGTGTCGTGGCTGTCGGAGGAGCAACGGAGCCTGGCGGAGGGACAGCTGTCGGAGCGGTTGGGTCCTTGCTGACGTCCCCCTGCTTCCGTAAGGGAGCTGAGAGCTGCCGTCGTCACTGGGCTAGCGGGGCGCCATCATTGCCTATCTGGCGGAGCTAGCCAGATGGGACACCGGTCTTGTTTTCTGCGGCCCGAGTCGGCTCGGGGTAGGGTGATGATGGCGCTTCCTGTTGACGTGGCGGGCATGTGCCCTAGGTCGGGCGACGTGGAGGCTCCTCCGAAGCCGGGGTCGAGTCTGTCTTCCATGGCCGGGGCCGAGCCCGAGCTCCTGGGTCGGGCGAGGCGGAGGTTGTTCGGCAGAGGCCAGGGCGGAGTCCGAGCCCTGGGGTCGGGCGAAGCGGAGTTCGTCGTCTTCTGGGGCTGAGCCCGAGTCCGAGCCCTGGGTCGGGCGGAGCGGAGTTCGCCATCTTCCGGGGCCTTAGCCCGAGTCCGAGCCCTGGGTCGGGCGGAGCGGAGTTCGCCGTCTTCCGGGGCCTTAGCCCGTGTCCGAGCCCTGGGTCGGGCGGAGCGGAGTTCGCCATCTTCCGGGGCCTTAGCCCGAGTCCGAGCCCTGGGTCGGGCGGAGCGGAGTTCGTCGTCTTTCGGGGCCTTAGCCCGAGTCCGAGCCCTAGGTCGGGCGGAGCGGAGTTCGCCGTCTTCCGGGGCCTTAGCCCGAGTCCGAGCCCTGGGTCGGGCGGAGCGGAGTTCGCCGTCTTCCGGGGCTTTAGCCCGAGTCCGAGCCCTGGGTTGGGCGGAGCGGAGTTTCCTATGGCGCCTTTGGCAAGGCTTGACTGCCTGTCAGTCTCACTCTGTCAAGTGGCACTGCAGTTGGAGTGGCGCAGGCGGCGCTGTCCTTCTGTCAGACCGGTCAGTGGAGCGGCGAAGTGACGGCGGTCACTTCGGCTCTGCCGGAGGGCGCGTGTCAGGATGAAGGTGTCAGGCCACCTTTGCGTTAAATGCTCCTGCGACTCGGTCGGTCGGCGCGGCGATTTAGTCAGGGTTGCTTCTTAGCGAAGGCAAGGCCTCGGGCGAGCCGGAGATGTGTCCGCCGTTAAAGGGGGGCCTCGGGCGAGACGGAAACCCCTCGGGGTCGGCTGCCCTTGCCCGAGGCTAGGCTCGGGCGAGGCGTGATCGAGTCGCTTGTATGGACTGATCCCTGACTTAATCGCACCCATCAGGCCTTTGCAGCTTTATGCTGATGGGGGTTACCAGCTGAGAATTAGGCGTCTTGAGGGTACCCCTAATTATGGTCCCCGACACCTGGCGCACCGGATACTGTCCGGTGCACCACTGGACAGTCCGGTGTGCCAGACCGAGCTGCACTTTGGCTGTACTCAGCCAAGTTTTTTGCACTTCTTTCTTTTCCTGTTTCTAACACTCAGACACAATATGTTAGTACTCAAAACAATGTGTTAAGTCTAGAAACGTACCTTGTCATACGATTTGCAGTTTTTTTGCTTGTTTGACACATAACAACTCAAAGATTGTGTGTTGGCACTTAATCACCAAAACATTATAGAAAAGGCCCAAGGGCACATTTCCCTTTCAGTTCTGCATCATGTAGGAACATCTTTTGAACTTCTTCGCCTTCTATTTCGGCGGTATCATCGTTGACTTTTCGGTGCAAGTTCTGCATTTCCTTAGGAACGTCTTTTGAACTTCTTCGCCTTATATTTCGACGGTATTTGGCTCTGCATTCCCTTTGGAATGACTTTTGAGCAGAAAACTTACACTGTGCTCCCTTAGGAACGACTTTTTGTAGCTTCAGCAAAACTTACACTACGCTCCTTTAGGAACAACTTTTTGTAGCTTCGACAGAATTTTGGCTGCGATTTTTAGCTTTGCATTCCCTTAGAAACGACTTTTGAGCTTCAACAATTTTTGGGCTTCATAAAAATTTGAAAAAGATATATTTCATTCAAATAAAAGTGAAATTATTACAAGAAATTAAAACCATTTCTGCATTGTTTGTTCCTTATTGAAAAAACAAAATGACATAGAACATAAAAGTACTTCAGGGGTAGGATATTGCTCAATAAATGTGCTTTGATTCTGGCACAGTGCTATTGACTGTGCGAGCTTCGGATTCCTCCCTTACTTCACGTTGTTGCTGAGGATACTGGCGCCCTTCTGGCTAGCTTCGAGAGTAGGTCGGATGTAGTGGTGGTGGAGGCGGGAGTTGTGGCCAGGAAGCTTGTGAGTGGCTAGCCGAAGCAGCAGAAGTTGTGGGATGATTGCCCACATACTCTAGTATGTAGGGAGAGTGGCACGAAGCAGTGTGCAAGACCTGCTTCGGCTGGTTCTATCGGGCTTCGGCTTCTGCTATCTCCTTTTGCTTCTAAATGGTGATTTGGCACATTCTTATAGTATGGCCCTTGTCCTCACCACAGAATAAGCCGTAGATCTTTCTAGGCTGATCTCCAAATCTTCCCCTGAAGCCCCTGGCGCCTCTGCCCCTTGGAGCTGGTGGCCTAAAAGAGCTTTGCTGTTGCCCCGAAGATTGTGAGGTGTATTGCGACCTCTGAGGCTGACTTCCTTTGTAGTCACTCTGAGTGGAATTATGGATTGACCTGACATGCCTAGGGTGGATTCTTCCTTCGAAGCCCCTGGTCATTTCTGAGAATCTGTAAGCTTCCGCCCTTCTTTGGCGAAAATCGTTGTCAGCCCGGATGTATTCATCCATCTTCTGAAGCAGCTTCTCCAGAGTTTGTGGGGGCTTCCTGGCGAAGTACTGAGCAGTAGGTCCTGGCCTAAGACCCTTGATCATGGCTTCGATGACAATTTCATTGGGTACTGTAGGTGCTTGTGCCCTCAAACGCAAGAACCTTCGTACATATGCCTGAAGGTATTCTTCGTGGTCTTGCGTGTATTGGAACAGAGCCTGAGCTGTGACCGGTTTCGTTTGAAAGCCTTGGAAGCTAGTGACCAACATGTCCTTAAGCTTCTGCCATGACGTGATAGTGCCTGGCCGAAGAGAAGAATACCATGTTTGGGCTACATTCCGGACTGTCATGACGAAGGACTTCGCCATAACTGCAGTATTGCCTCCATAAGAAGATATAGTTGCTTCGTAGCTCATCAGAAACTGCTTTGGATCTGAATGCCCATCATACATGGGAACCTGAGATGGCTTGTATGATGGGGGCCATGGTGTAGCCTGCAGTTCTGCTGCCAAGGGAGAAGCATCATCAAAAGTAAAGGTATCATGATTAAAATCATCATACCATCCATCTTCAGAAGCCTTCTTGATGAAGCTCCATATGTTGGGGCCTTCGATCTTGTTCATCTTGAGCAAGATGACGCACTTCTTCAGTAGCTTCATCGATCTTCCTTTGAAGATCAGCCAGCCGCGCCATCTTCTCCTTCTTCCTTTGTACTTGCTGATGGATCATTTCCATGTCCCTAATCCCTTAGTCCAACTCCTCCTCCTGGAGTGTTGGACTAGTAGCCTTCCTCTTCTGGCTCCGGGCTTCTCGGAGAGAAAGAGTTTCCTAGTTTGGGTCCAGTGGCTACAGTGCAGCAGCCCCTGTCGCTGAAGCTTTCTTCGGCGGCATGACGAAGGTTAGTGCTTGCCGAAGGTGGTCGAAAAGGGTTCACCGGAGGTGGGCGCCAATGTCGGGGACTTGTTCTCAATTGCTATGAATCAAGAACAAGGCAACACAAAATGTTAAAGGTTAAGGTCCTTCGTCCTTCGAAGCATTATCTCTCTTAGGGCATAATGATCCTCAGACGAAGGTCATGAAGGACATACCTTCATGATTGCATTATACATTAATGAAAGAAGAAGCATGTAAGACATAGAAAACAACGTGAATAATTATGTAACATTATCAATTCAACTTTATTATATCATGAATAAACAGTAATAATATATAACCACATTTGTACCTTCGGCTTGACAGAAGGAAATAGTACAAACGTAATGCACGAGTGAGTACAGGTCAGTGTGAACAGTACAGGGGTACTGTTCATCTATTTATAGGCACAGGATGCAGCCTGTGAGAAATTACATTCATGCCCTTTACATTTATTATTGACTTATAGACAATTCTATGAGGACTAAATAACCTTTTCCCCTTTAAGTTGGTTCCTTTTTCCGCCATTTAGCCGAAGCTCCCCTGTGCGTAGCTTCGGAGCAACTTCACCCTTCGTCACGATCGTGCTTTTTACATCGTACATGCTTTTAGCCCGAGTCCGAAGGTACCTGTTCATATGTCACATTTGGAAGATATTGTTAAATCACGTTTTTGAGGACCTTCGGAGGACGAAGGCCCCCAACAGTAATAATAGCAAGTGCATCTACACCTTCATCCCGTTAGCTGAAAGGTAAAGGGACTGTGTTCTCCCTGCAGTATAAACTTGAATGTGTGTGTTCTACAGCTAAGTCGCAATGAAAAAAAGGGTTGGAATCTTGCTTTTATAGGTTCCATTAGCAGAAATATATTCCATCGTGAACCATGTGCTGTAGAACAGTACAAATGTCTTTTAAACTTATTTGCACATTATCAACTAACAGGAAGCTAAAAAGCCAACCCCTTTTAATCCCCCTCTCTCCCTCTCAATACTGAACATGAATGTTTACTGTGTCCAATAGCCAAGTCAGCGAGGCTTAGGCAAGCAAAAGAGGAGGCTGAGCGGGAAATAGCTGAATACCGTGCCCAGATGGAGTCTGAGTTTTAGAGGAAGGTTGAAGAGGTATGCACGCCATGTCCCTCTTTCCCCCACAGGACTACAAGACCTCACTTTTGTGTCTTGGTGACTACAAACAGCGGCGACTCCTGTGCAAACGTCAAGCGTCTCGAGGAAGAAACGGCGGCGAAGATCGAGCAACTCACCTAGTAGGGCGCAAGCATCTCCCTGACCGCCATGATGGGTCCCCGACGAGGCGAGGCAACCCGAGCGAACCCCGGATCCGAATATGCGGGGACGACAGAGGTGGGGGAAGGGGGCATGAGGACCTGCGCGGAGGAGGGCAAGGATGGCGAGGTGTGCGGGCGGGCGTGGGGCGAGGACGGTGTGGATGGTAGAGGAGCGAGGACATGGTGTTGCCTTGTGGATGGTGGGGGCGAGGATGGCGGAGAGCAGGTGGGGCGAGAATGGTGGGATCTACCGCGGAGGCAATCCCTGGAATGGTGCCCTTCCATCGATGGAGTGTTGGGCGAGGGCGAGAATGGCAAGGCGGCCGCGGAGGCTTCCCTGAATTGCGTCCTTCTATCGATAGAGAGCGGGGTTGACGGAGGCTGGGGCGAGTACCATGGGATCAACGGAGCGCGGGCGAGAGGGTGTCGGAGGCCGAACCATGGTGCACAGGGTGTGAACGCCTACACTGCAGGCTTATAGAGTAGTAGAGATCGTGGAGTGGGTTTTGCCACTTTACCATTGAGCGAGTGGGCTTCTTCTATGTGGCATTATGAAACCTGGTCCAAACGTTATAATACCATTTCTGTATTAATAAAATAGAAAACGAATCGGTTTAGATAACAGACAGCGACTAATACGCAATCAACACCAAACTGTAAACAACCGTCCTCTTCGCTCGGATGAGCATCTGACCGTGGCCACACAAATCTAGAAAATGCCCTACTCTCAAGTTGGCAAAGCATCAACAAGACTTCGTCAGCATGTTCAGGAGTCGATCCATCCGCCGCTGCTTCGCCATTAGACTCCCCCAGCGCTAAAGGCGACAACCAGGGCCAGCCCTGGGCCCATGCAACAGAGGCGACGGTCGGGGGCCCAGAAATAATAAAGGCCTAATATTTAGTATCTATATCACAATATCACCCACTAGTTTACACTTTACAAAACCCATCCAAACAAATAATCCACACCCATAAACTTTACTAAATCCATCAAACAAATTGCACTCATACTTAACACAACATCAAAATCAACGGATTAGATCGTTGAATAACATCATCTCTCTTGCTCACTCAAATATAATGGACAATATTATTTGGATCATCCTTTAGCCCTCCCCTCCTCACCTCCACACCGCCGTCAACCCCTCCCATCGCGGCACCACTGTCGTTGTTCACCCCACTCTTCCCCTTCTTAGGAACGTAGCGTTGGTACAGACTACATACTAGTAGTAAAATAGTATAGGTAGCTAATAACAAGCTAGCAGGGCTGGGCACGGACGTCCAGCGCACACGGACCACACGACACGTGTTGTCCACTGCCCAGTCATCACGCTCACGTCGTAGCGCGTTTGTGCGACCATACCCTCCACGCGATCGTCGTTCGCCATCTCGCCAATCCAGGATTCTAGGGCACTGGGCGCCACTGCTCCAGCCTCCAGGCACACATGGTCGAGCAATCAGGATTCATGTTATTCTGTGGCCGTCGTTCTTATTTCTCAACTTGCGAGGTGCTAATCTGCATCGATGTATATTATTGTCGGGGACCATAATTAGGGGTACCCCCAAGACTCCTAATCTCAGCTGGTAACCCCCATCAGCACGAAGTTGCAAAGGCCTGATAGGCGCGATTAGGGTCAAGGCTCAGTCCACTCAAGGGACACGATCTCGCCTCGCCCGAGCCCAGCCTCGGGCAAAGGCAGCCGACCCCGGAGGATTCATGTCTCGCCCTAGGGTCCCCTCAAGCAACGGACGCACCTTCGGCTCGCCCGAGGCCCAGGCTTCGCGGAGAAGCAACCTTGGCCAGATCGCCACGCCAACGGACCGTATCGCAGGAGCATTTAATGCAAGGATCGACTGACACCTTATCCTGACGCGCACTCCTCAGTCGATAGAGCCGAAGTGACCGCAGTCACTTCGCCGCTCCACTGACCGAACTAACAGGAAAACAGCGCCGCCTGCCCTGCTCTGACTGTTGTGCCACTCGACAGAGTGAGGCTGACAGCAGCTAAGTGAAAGTCGCCTAGAGGGGGGGTGAATAGGGCGAAACTGAAATTCTCAAAAATAATCACAACTACAAGCCGGGTTAGCGTTAGAAATATAATCGAGTCCGCGAGAGAGAGCGGAAAACAAATCGCAGGCGAATAAGAAGTGTGACACGCGGATTTGTTTGACCGAGGTTCGGTTTTCTCAAACCTACTCCCCGTTGAGGAGGCCACAAAGGCCGGGTCTCTTTCAACCCTTCCCTCTCTCAAACGGTCCCTCGGACCGAGTGAGCTTCTCTTTCTCAAATCACTTGGGAAACAAACTTCCCGCAAGGACCACCACACGATTGGTGTCTCTTGCCTCAAATACAAGTGAGTGTTTGATCACAAGAAAGAATCAAGAAAGAAGAAAGCAATCCAAGCGCAAGAGCTCGAAAGAACACACGCAAATCTCTCTCTCTAATCACTAGGGCGTTGTGTGGAATTTGGAGAGGATTTGATCTCTTTGGTGTGTCTAGAATTGAATGCTAGAGCTCTTGTAAGTAGTTGAGAAGTGGAAAACTTGGATCACTTGAATGTGGGGTGGTTGGGGGTATTTATAGCCCCAACCACCAAACTAGCCGTTTGGTGGAGCTGTCTGTTCGATGGCGCACCGGACAGTCCGGTGCACACCGGACATGTCCGGTGCGACAGCCACGTCACCAAAAGCCGTTGGGTTCGACCGTTGGAGTTCTGTCTTCTGGGCCCGCCTGGATGTCCGGTGGCGCACCGGACATGCACTGTAGATTGTCCGGTGCGCCAGCATGGGCGTGTCTGACCTCTGCGCGCGCTGGCGCGCATTAATTGCGCCTGCAGGTAGCCATTGCCCCGCTGTTACACCGGACAGTCCGGTGTACACCGGACAGTCCGGTGAATTATAGCGGAGTGGCCGAAGTGGATTCCCGAGGCTGCCGAGTTCCGGAGGCCGCTCTTCCTTGGAGCACCGGACATGTCCGGTGTACACCGGACAGTCCGGTGAATTATAGCGGAGTCGCCTCCGGAATTTCCCGAAGGTGACGAGTTTGAAGTCGGAGTCCTCTGGTGCATCGGACATGTCCGGTGGCACACCGGACAGTCCGGTGCGCCAGACCAGAGGTGTCTTCGGTTGTCCCTTTGCTCTTTGGTTGAACCCAATACTTTGTCTTTTTATTGGCTAAGTGTGAACCTTTTGCACCTGTATAACTTATACACTAGAATAAACTAGTTAGTCCAAAGATTTGTGTTGGGCAATTCAACCACCAAAAATGATAGTCGCCTAGAGGGGGGGTGAATAGGGCGAAACTGAAATTTATAAATATAAACACAACTACAAGCCGGGTTAGCGTCAGAAATATAAACGAGTCCGCGAGAGAGGGCGCAAAACAAATCCCAAGCGAATAAGCAAGTGAGACACGGAGATTTGTTTTACCGAGGTTCGGTTCTTGCAAACCTACTCCCCGTTGAGGAGGCCACAAAGGCCGGGTCTCTTTCAACCCTTCCCTCTCTCAAACGGTCCCACGGACCGAGTGAGCTTCTCTTCTCTAATCAAAGCCGGGAACAAAACTTCCCCGCAAGGGCCACCACACAATTGGTGCCTCTTGCCTTGATTACAATGGAGTTGTGATCTCAAGAACAAGTGAGAAAGAAAAGAAGCAATCCAAGCGCAAGAGCTCAAATGAACACGGCAAATCACTCTCTCTAGTCACTAGGGTTTTGTGTGGAATTGGAGAGGATTTGATCTCTTTGAATGTGTCTAGAATTGAATGCCTAGAGCTCTTGTAGTAGTTGAGAAGTGGAAAACTTGGATGCAATGAATGGTGGGGTGGTTGGGGTATTTATAGCCCCAACCACCAAATGTGGCCGTTGCTGGGAGCTCTCTGTTCGATGGCGCACCGGACAGTCCGGTGCACACCGGACAGTCCGGTGCCCCCTGCCACGTCATCGTTGCCGTTGGATTCTGACCGTTGGAGCTCTGACATGTGGCCCCGCCTGGATGTCCGGTGTACACCGGACATGAACTGTTCATTGTCCGGTGCATCGGTATGGGCGCGCCTGCCGACTGCGCGCGCAGAGCGCGCATTAAATGCGCTTGCAGGTGACCGTTGGCGCGGAAGTAGCCGTTGCTCCGTGGTTCACCGGACAGTCCGGTGCACACCGGACAGTCCGGTGAATTTTAGCGGAGCGGCTGCCGCGCGAACCCGAGGCTGGCGAGTTCCGGAGGCCGCGGTTCGTTGGCGCACCGGACATGTCCGGTGCACACCGGACAGTCCGGTGAATTATAGCGCGCCGGCCTCCGCGAATTCCCGAGGGCGAAGGGTTGAAGTCGAAGTCCTCTGGCGAAGGGTAGAAAACGAAGTCTACGGGCGCACCGGACACTGTCCGGTGCACACCGGACAGTCCGGTGCCTCCAGCCAGAGGTGCCCTCGGTTGCCTTATTGCTCCTTTGTTGAATCCAACACTTGGTCTTTTTATTGGCTAGATGTGAACCTTTTGCACCTGTATAACTTATACACTAGAGCAAACTAGTCAGTCCAATATTT
The DNA here is from genome assembly GCF_902167145.1 of Zea mays. NCBI lineage: Eukaryota > Viridiplantae > Streptophyta > Magnoliopsida > Poales > Poaceae > Zea > Zea mays. The sequence continues at coordinate 155,391,474 of NC_050102.1, forward strand.
GTGTTGGGCAATTCAACCACCAAAATTATTTAGGAACTAGGTGTAAGCCTAATTCCCTTTCAATCTCCCCCTTTTTGGTGATTGATGCCAACACAAACCAAAGCAAATATAGAAGTGCATAATTGAACTAGTTTACATAATGTAAGTGCAAAGGTTACTTGGAATTGAGCCAATATAACTACTTACAAGATATGCAAGGAATGTTTCTTTCTTATATAACATTTTGGACCACGTTTGCACCACATGTTTTGTTTTTGCAAATTCTTTTTGTAAATCTATTTAAAGATCTTTTGCAAATAGTCAAAGGTATATGAATAAGAGTTTGCAAAGCATTTTCAAGATTTGAAATTGTCTCCCCCTATTTCAAATGCTTTTCCTTTGACTAAACAAAACTCCCCCTAAAAGAGATCCACCTCTTAGTGTTCAAGAGGGTTTTGATATACCATTTTTGAAATACTACTTTCTCCCCCTTTTGAACACAATAGAATACCAAATGATAAAGACTTTTGGAAAGCACTAAGTTTTTGAATTTGGTGGTGGTGGTGCGGTCCTTTTGCTTTGGGCTCATTTCTCCCCCTTTTTGGCATGAATCGCCAAAAACGGAATCATTAGAGCCCTCGAAGTAAGTTCCTCCCCTTTGGTCATAAGTAAATGAGTTAAGATTATACCAAAGACGAGGTCCGGTCCTTTTGCTTTTGAGCTTTTACTCTCCCCCCCAAGGATAGAGTCCTTTTTTTTGATGCTCATTTCTCCCAAGGAATAGAGAGTTGCTCGGAGTGATGGCGAAGCATGAGTTACGGAGTGGAAGCCTTTGTCTTCGCCGAAGACTCCAATTCCCTTTCAATATACCTATGACTTGGTTTGAAATAGACTTGAAAACACATTAGTCATAGCATATAGAAGAGATATGATCAAAGGTATTCAAATGAGCTATGTGTGCAAGCTTAGCAAAAGAAATTTCTAGAGTCAAGAATATTGAGCTCATGCCTAAGTCTGGTAAAAGATTGTTCATCAAGTGGCTTGGTAAAGATATCGGCTAATTGATCTTTAGTATTAATGTAAGAAATCTCGATATCCCCCTTTTGTTGGTGATCCCTAAGAAAATGATACCGAATGGCTATGTGCTTAGTGCGGCTATGCTCGACGGGATTGTCGGCCATTTTAATTGCACTCTCATTATCACATAGCAAAGGGACTTTGGTTAATTTGTAACCGTAGTCCCGCAGGGTTTGCCTCATCCAAAGCAATTGCGCGCAACAATGTCCTGCGGCAATGTACTCGGCTTCGGCGGTGGAAAGAGCGACCGAATTTTGCTTCTTTGAAGCCCAAGACACCAAGGATCTTCCCAAGAACTGGCAAGTCCCCGATGTGCTCTTCCTATTGATTTTGCACCCCGCCCAATCGGCATCCGAATAACCAAGTAAATCAAATGTGGATCCCCGAGGGTACCAAAGCCCAAACATAGGGGTATAAGCCAAATATCTCAAGATTCGTTTTACGGCCGTAAGGTGGGATTCCTTGGGGTCGGATTGGAATCTTGCACACATGCAAACGGAAAGCATAATGTCTGGTCGAGATGCACATAAATAAAGCAATGAACCAATCATCGACCGGTATACCTTTTGATCCACGGACTTACCTCCCGTGTCGAGGTCGAGATGCCCATTAGTTCCCATGGGTGTCTTGATGGGTTTGGCATCCTTCATCCCAAACTTAGCAAGAATGTCTTGAGTGTACTTCGTTTGGCTAATGAAGGTGCCCTCTTGGAGTTGCTTGACTTGGAATCCTAGAAAATATTTCAACTCCCCCATCATCGACATCTCGAATTTCTGTGTCATGATCCTACTAAACTCTTCACATGTAGACTCGTTAGTAGACCCAAATATAATATCATCAACATAAATTTGGCATACAAACAAGTCATTTTCAAGAGTTTTAGTAAAGAGTGTAGGATCGGCCTTGCCGACTTTGAAGCCATTAGCAATAAGGAAATCTCTGAGGCATTCATACCATGCTCTTGGGGCTTGCTTGAGCACATAAAGCGCCTTAGAGAGCCTATAGACATGATTAGGATACTCACTGTCTTCAAAGCCGGGAGGTTGCTCAACATAGACCTCTTCCTTGATCGGTCCATTGAGGAAGGCACTTTTCACGTCCATTTGATAGAGCTTAAAGCCATGGTAAGTAGCATAGGCCAATAATATGCGAATTGACTCAAGCCTAGCTACGGGTGCATAGGTTTCACCGAAATCCAAACCTTCGACTTGTGAATACCCTTTGGCTACGAGTCGAGCTTTGTTCCTTGTCACCACACCATGCTCATCTTGCTTGTTGCGGAAGACCCATTTGGTTCCTACAACATTTTGGTTAGGACGTGGAACTAAATGCCAGACCTCATTCCTCGTGAAATTGTTGAGCTCCTCTTGCATCGCCACCACCCAATCCGAATCTTGGAGAGCTTCCTCTACCCTGTGTGGCTCAATAGAGGAAACAAAAGAGTAATGTTCACAAAAATGAGCAACCCGAGATCGAGTAGTTACCCCCTTATGAATGTCGCCGAGGATGGTGTCGACGGGGTGATCTCGTTGGATTGCTTGGTGGACTCTTGGGTGTGGCGGTCTTGGTTCTTCCTCATCCTCCTTTTCTTGATCATTTGTATCTCCCCCTTGATCATTGCTATCATCTTGAGGTGGCTCGTCTTCTTGATTTTGCTCTTCATCATTTTGAGCCTCATCCTCATTTTGAGTTGGTGGAGATGCTTGCATGGAGGAGGATGGTTGATCTTGTGTACTTGGAGGCTCTTCGGATTCCTTAGGACACACATCCCCAATGGACATGTTCCTAAGCGCTATGCATGGAGCCTGTTCTTCACCTACTTCATCAAGATCAACTTGCTCTACTTGAGAGCCGTTAGTTTCATCAAACACAACGTCACAAGAGGCTTCAACTAGTCCAGTGGACTTGTTAAAGACCCTATATGCCCTTGTGTTTGAGTCATAACCAAGTAAAAAGCCTTCTACAGTTTTAGGAGCAAATTTAGATTTTCTACCTCTTTTAATAAGAATGAAGCATTTGCTACCAAAAACTCTAAAATATGAAATGTTGGGCTTTTTACCGGTTAGGAGTTCATATGATGTCTTCTTGAGGATTCGGTGAAGATATAACCGGTTGATGGCGTAGCAGGCGGTGTTGACCGCTTCGGCCCAAAACCGGTCCGGTGTCTTGTACTCATCAAGCATGGTTCTTGCCATGTCCAATAGAGTTCGATTCTTCCTCTCCACTACACCATTTTGTTGTGGCGTGTAGGGAGAGGAGAACTCATGCTTGATGCCCTCCTCCTCAAGGAAGCCTTCAATTTGAGAGTTCTTGAACTCCGTCCCGTTGTCGCTTCTTATTTTCTTGATCCTTAAGCCGAACTCATTTTGAGCTCGTCTCAAGAATCCCTTTAAGGTCTCTTGGGTTTGAGATTTTTCCTGTAAAAAGAATACCCAAGTGAAGCGAGAATAATCATCCACAATAACAAGACAATACTTACTCCCGCCGATGCTTATGTAAGCAATCGGGCCGAATAGATCCATGTGGAGTAGCTCAAGCGGCCTGTCGGTCGTCATGATGTTCTTGTGTGGATGATGGGCTCCAACTTGCTTTCCTGCCTGACATGCGCTACAAATCCTGTCTTTCTCAAAATGAACATTGGTTAGTCCTAAAATGTGTTCACCCTTTAGAAGCTTATGAAGATTCTTCATCCCAACATGAGCTAGTCGGCGATGCCAGAGCCAACCCATGTTAGTCTTAGCAATTAAGCAAGTGTCGAGTTCAGCTCTATCAAAATCTACCAAGTATAGCTGACCCTCTAACACACCCTTAAATGCTATTGAATCATCACTTCTTCTAAAGACAGTGACACCTATATCAGTAAAAAGACAGTTGTAGCCCATTTGACATAATTGTGAAACAGAAAGCAAGTTGTAATCTAAGGAATCAACAAGAAAAACATTTGAAATAGAATGGTCAGGAGATATAGCAATTTTACCAAGTCCTTTGACCAAACCTTGATTTCCATCCCCGAATGTGATAGCTCGTTGGGGATCTTGGTTTTTCTCATATGAGGAGAACATCCTTTTCTCCCCGGTCATGTGGTTTGTGCACCCGCTGTCGAGTATCCAACTTGAGCCCCCGGATGCATAAACCTACAAAACAAATTTAGTTCTTGACTTTAGGTACCCAAACGGTTTTGGGTCCTTTGGCATTAGAAACAAGAACTTTGGGTACCCAAACACAAGTCTTGGAGCCCTTGTGTTTGCCCCCAACAAATTTGGCAACTACCTTGCCGGATTTGCTAGTAAGCACATAAGATGCATCAAAAGTTTTAAATGAAATGCTATGTTCATTTGATGCATTAGGAATTTTCTTCTTAGGCAACTTGGCACGGGTTGGTTGCCTAGAACTAGATGTCTCACCCTTATACATGAAAGCATGATTGGGGCCAGAGTGAGACTTCCTAGAGTGAATTCTCCTAATTTTGCTCTCAGGATAGCCGGCAGGGTACAAAATGTAACCCTCGTTATCCTGAGGCATGGGAGCCTTGCCCTTAACAAAGTTAGATAAGTTCTTTGGAGGAGCATTAAGTTTGACATTGTCTCCCCTTTGGAAGCCAATGCCATCCTTAATGCCAGGGCGTCTCCCATTATAAAGCATGCTACGAGCAAATTTAAATTTCTCATTTTCTAGATTGTGCTCGGCAATTTTAGCATCTAATTTTGCTATATGATCATTTTGTTGTTTAATTAAAGCCATATGATCAAGAATAGCATTAACATCAATATCTCTACATCTAGTGCAAATAGAAACATGCTCAAGATTAGATGTAGAGGGTTTGCAAGATTTAAGTTCTACAACCTTAGCATGCAACATTTCATTCTTAGTTCTAAGGTCGGAAATAGTAGCATTGCAAACATTAAAATCTTTAGCCTTAGCAATTAAATTTTCATTCTCTAATCTAAGGCTAGCAAGAGATGCATTCAATTCATCAATCTTAGCAAGCAAGTCAATGTTATCATCTCTAAGATTGGGAATTGAAACATTACAAACATGTGAATCAACCTTAGCATTTAAAATAGCATTTTCATTTCTAAGGTTGTTAATCATCTCACGGCAAGTACTTAGCTCACTAGACAATTTTTCACATTTTTCTACTTCTAGAGCATAAGCCTTTTTAACCTTAACATGTTTCTTGTTTTCTTTAATTAGACAATCCTCTTGGGAGTCCAAAAGGTCATCCTTTTCATGAATAGCACTAACTAATTCATTTAACTTTTCTTTTTGAGCTATGTTAAGGTTGGCAAAAAGGGAACGCAAATTATCCTCCTCATCACTAGCATTATCATCACTAGAAGATTCATATTTAGTGGAGGAGTTGGATTTAACCTTCTTCTTTTTGCCGTCCTTTGCCATGAGGCACTTGTGGCCGACGTTGGGGAAGAGGAGTCCCTTGGTGACGGCGATGTTGGCGGCGTCCTCGTCGTCGGAGGAGTCGCTTGAGCTTTCGTCGGAATCCCATTCCCGACAAACATGGGCATCGCCACCCTTCTTCTTGTAGTACCTTTTCTTCTCCTTTCTTCTCCCCTTCTTGTCGTCGCCTCGGTCACTGTCACTAGATATAGGACATTTAGCAATAAAATGACCGGGCTTACCACACTTGTAGCAAACCTTCTTGGAGCGGGACTTGTAGTCCTTCCCCCTCCTTTGCTTGAGGATTTGGCGGAAGCTCTTGATGACGAGCGCCATTTCCTCATTGTCGAGCTTGGAGGCGTCGATTGGTTGTCGACTTGGTGTAGCCTCCTCCTTCTTCTCCTCCGTTGCCTTGAATGCAACAGGTTGGGCTTCGGATGAGTCGCCAAGCTCGTTGATTTTCCTCGAGCCTTCTATCATGCACTCAAAACTTACAAAATGCCCGATAACTTCCTCGGGGGTCATTTTAGTATATCTAGGATTACCACGAATCAATTGAACTTGAGTGGGATTAAGAAAAATGAGAGATCTTAAAATAACATTTACCACTTCGTGGTCATCCCACTTCTTGCTCCCGAGGTTGCGCACTTGGTTCACCAAAGTCTTGAGCCGGTTGTACATGTGTTGTGGCTCCTCCCCTTTTTGAAGCCGGAACCGACCGAGCTCCCCCTCGATCGTTTCCCGCTTGGTGATCTTGGTGAGCTCATCTCCCTCGTGCGCAGTTTTGAGCACATCCCAAATCTCCTTTGCATTTTTCAACCCTTGCACTTTGTTGTATTCTTCCTTGCTTAGAGAGGCAAGGAGTATGGTTGTGGCTTGAGAGTTGAAGTGCTCGATTTGGGCCACCTCATCCTCATCATAGTTTTCATCCCCTACGGATGGTACCTGCGCACCAAACTCAACAACATCCCATATGCTTTTGTGGAGCGAGATTAGATGAAATCGCATTAAATCGCTCCACCTAGCGTAATCTTCACCATCAAAAGTTGGTGGTTTGCCTAGTGGGACGGAAAGTAAAGGTGTATGTTTGGAAATGCGAGGGTAGCGTAGAGGGATCTTACTATACTTCTTGCGCTCTTGGCGCTTAGAAGTGACGGAGGGCGCATCGGAGTCGGAGGTCGATGTTGATGAAGTGTCGGTCTCGTAGTAGACCACCTTCCTCATCCTCTTGTGCTTGTCGCCTTTCCGATGCGGCTTGTGGGAAGAAGATTTTTCCTTCTTCTCTTTGTGGTGAGAAGAAGATTTCTTCTCCTTCCCTTTGTTGGAGGAGCTCTTCTTCTTCTCCCTCCTTTTGGTGCGGGACTCTTCCGATGAAGTGCTCCCGTAGCTTGTAGTGGGCTTTTCGCCGGTCTCCATCTCCTTCTTGGCGTGATCTCCCGACATCACTTCGAGCGGTTAGGCTCTAATGAAGCACCGGGCTCTGATACCAATTGATAGTCGCCTAGAGGGGGGGTGAATAGGGCGAAACTGAAATTTATAAATATAAACACAACTACAAGCCGGGTTAGCGTCAGAAATATAAACGAGTCCACGAGAGAGGGCGCAAAACAAATCCCAAGCGAATAAGCAAGTGAGACACGGAGATTTGTTTTACCGAGGTTCGGTTCTTGCAAACCTACTCCCCGTTGAGGAGGCCACAAAGGCCGGGTCTCTTTCAACCCTTCCCTCTCTCAAACGGTCCCACGGACCGAGTGAGCTTCTCTTCTCTAATCAAAGCCGGGAACAAAACTTCCCCGCAAGGGCCACCACACAATTGGTGCCTCTTGCCTTGATTACAATGGAGTTGTGATCTCAAGAACAAGTGAGAAAGAAAAGAAGCAATCCAAGCGCAAGAGCTCAAATGAACACGGCAAATCACTCTCTCTAGTCACTAGGGTTTTGTGTGGAATTGGAGAGGATTTGATCTCTTTGAATGTGTCTAGAATTGAATGCCTAGAGCTCTTGTAGTAGTTGAGAAGTGGAAAACTTGGATGCAATGAATGGTGGGGTGGTTGGGGTATTTATAGCCCCAACCACCAAATGTGGCCGTTGCTGGGAGCTCTCTGTTCGATGGCGCACCGGACAGTCCGGTGCCCCCTGCCACGTCATCGTTGCCGTTGGATTCTGACCGTTGGAGCTCTGACATGTGGCCCCGCCTGGATGTCCGGTGTACACCGGACATGAACTGTTCATTGTCCGGTGCATCGGTATGGGCGCGCCTGCCGACTGCGCGCGCAGAGCGCGCATTAAATGCGCTTGCAGGTGACCGTTGGCGCGGAAGTAGCCGTTGCTCCGTGGTTCACCGGACAGTCCGGTGCACACCGGACAGTCCGGTGAATTTTAGCGGAGCGGCTGCCGCGCGAACCCGAGGCTGGCGAGTTCCGGAGGCCGCGGTTCGTTGGCGCACCGGACATGTCCGGTGCACACCGGACAGTCCGGTGAATTATAGCGCGCCGGCCTCCGCGAATTCCCGAGGGCGAAGGGTTGAAGTCGAAGTCCTCTGGCGAAGGGTAGAAAACGAAGTCTACGGGCGCACCGGACACTGTCCGGTGCACACCGGACAGTCCGGTGCCTCCAGCCAGAGGTGCCCTCGGTTGCCTTATTGCTCCTTTGTTGAATCCAACACTTGGTCTTTTTATTGGCTAGATGTGAACCTTTTGCACCTGTATAACTTATACACTAGAGCAAACTAGTCAGTCCAATATTTGTGTTGGGCAATTCAACCACCAAAATTATTTAGGAACTAGGTGTAAGCCTAATTCCCTTTCAAAAAATATATAGGAACTAGGTGTAAGCCTAATTCCCTTTCAATCTCCCCCTTTTTGGTGATTGATGCCAACACAAACCAAAGCAAATATAGAAGTGCATAATTGAATTAGTTTGCATAATATAAGTGCAAAGGTTGCTTGGAATTGAGCCAATATAAATACTTACAAGATATGCATGGATTGTTTCTTCATTTTTAACATTTTGGACCACGCTTGCACCACATGTTTTGTTTTTGCAAAATCTTTTGTAAATTTTTTTCAAAGTTCTTTTGCAAATAGTCAAAGGTAAATGAATAAGAGTTTGCAAAGCATTTTCAAGTTTAAAAATTTTCTCCCCTTGTTTCAAATGCTTTTCCTTTGACTAAACAAAACTCCCCCTAAATGAGATCCTCCTCTTAGTGTTCAAGAGGGTTTTGATTTATCATTTTTGAAATACTACTTCCTTTCCCTTTAGAACGTAATAAGATACCAATTTGAAATTGACCAATTGAAAATCTCCAAATTTTAAAAATTAGGTGGTGGTGCGGTCCTTTTGCTTTGGGCTCATATTTTCTCCCCCTTTGGCATGAATCGCCAAAAACGGAATCATTAGAGCCCAACGAAGTACTTTCTCCTCCTTTGGTCATAAAATAAATGAGTGAAGATTATACCAAAGTTGGAGAGATGCTCGGAGTGACGGCGAAGGATGAGTAGTAGAGTGGAGTGGAAGCCTTTGTCTTCGCCGAAGACTCCAATTCCCTTTCAATATACCTATGACTTGGTTTGAAATACACTTGAAAACACATTAGTCATAGCATATATAAAAGAGACATGATCAAAGGTATACTTGTGTGCTATGTGTGCAAATTAGCAAAAGAAATTCCTGGAATCGAGAATATTGAGCTCATGCCTAAGTTTGGTAAAAGTTTGTTCATCAAGAGGCTTTGTAAAGATATCGGCTAATTGATCTTTAGTGTTAATGTATGAAATCTCGATATCCCCCTTTTGTTGGTGATCCCTAAGAAAATGATACCGAATGGCTATGTGTTTAGTGCGGCTATGCTCAACGGGATTATCCGCCATGCGGATTGCACTCTCATTATCACATAGAAGAGGAACTTTGGTTAGTTTGTAACCGTAGTCCCGCAGGGTTTGCCTCATCCCAAGCAATTGCGCGCAACAATGGCCTGCGGCAATATACTCGGCTTCGGCGGTTGAAAGAGCGACTGAATTTTGCTTCTTTGAAGCCCAAGACACCAAGGATCTTCCCAAGAACTGGCAAGTCCCCGATGTGCTCTTTCTATTAATCTTACACCCCGCCCAATTGGCATCCGAATAACCAATCAAATCAAATGTGGATCCCCGAGGGTACCAAAGCCCAAACTTAGAAGTATAAGCCAAATATCTCAAGATTCGTTTTACGGCCGTAAGGTGTGATTCCTTAGGGTCAGCTTGGAATCTTGCACACATGCAAACGGAAAGCATAATGTCCGGTCGAGATGCACATAAATAAAGCAATGAACCAATCATCGACTGGTACACCTTTTGATCCACGGACTTACCTCCCGTGTCGAGGTCGAGATGCCCATTGGTTCCCATGGGTGTCTTGATGGGCTTGGCATCCTTCATTCCAAACTTGGTTAGAATGTCTTGAGTATACTTTGTTCGACAAATGAAGGTGCCCTCTTGGAGTTGCTTGACTTGGAATCCTAGAAAATACTTCAACTCCCCCATCATCGACATCTCGAATTTTTGTGTCATGATCCTACTAAATTCTTCACATGTAGATTCGTTAGTAGACCCAAATATGATATCATCAACATAAATTTGGCATATAAACAAATCATTGTCAAGAGTCTTAGTGAATAAAGTAGGATCGGCCTTGCCGACTTTGAAGCCATTAGCAATAAGGAAATCTCTAAGGCATTCATACCATGCTCTTGGGGCTTGCTTGAGCCCATAAAGCGCCTTAGAGAGCCTATAGACATGATTAGGGTGCTCACTATCTTCAAAGCCGGGAGGTTGCTCAACATAGACCTCCTCCTTGATCGGTCCGTTGAGGAAGGCACTCTTCACGTCCATTTGGTAGAGCTTGAAGCCATGGTAAGTAGCATAGGCCAATAATATACGAATTGACTCAAGCCTAGCTACGGGTGCATAGGTTTCACCAAAATCCAAACCTTCGACTTGTGAATACCCCTTGGCCACGAGTCGAGTTTTGTTCCTTGTCACCACACCATGCTCGTCTTGTTTGTTGCGGAAGACCCACTTGGTTCCTACAACATTTTGATTAGGACGTGGAACCAAATGCCATACCTCGTTCCTCGTGAAATTGTTGAGCTCCTCTTGCATCGCCATCACCCAATCCGAATCTTGTAGTGCTTCCTCTACCCTGTGTGGCTCAATAGAGGAAACAAAAGAGTAATGCTCACAAAAATGGGCAACACGAGATCGAGTGGTTACCCCCTTATGAATGTCGCCGAGGATGGTGTTGACGGGTGATCTCGTTGGATTGCTTGGTGGACTCTTGGGTGTGGCGGCCTTGGTTCTTCATCCTCCTTGTCTTGATCATTTGCATCTCCCCCTTGATCATTGCCGTCATCTTGAGGTGGCTCATCTCTTTGATCTTCTCCTTCATCAACTTGAGCCTCGTCCTCATTTTGAGTTGGTGGAGATGCTTGTGTGGAGGAGGAAGGTTGATCTTGTGCACTTGGAGGCTCTTCGGATTCCTTAGGGCACACATCTCCAATGAACATGTTCCTTAGTGCGATGCACAGAGCCTGTTCTTCACCTATCTCATCAAGATCAACTTGCTCTACTTGAGAGCCGTTAGTCTCATCAAACACAACGTCACAAGAAACTTCAACAAGTCCTGAGGACTTGTTAAAGACTCTATATGCCCTTGTGTTTGAATCATATCCTAGTAAAAAGCCTTCTACAGTTTTAGGAGCAAATTTAGATTTTCTACCTCTCTTAACAAGAATAAAGCATTTGCTACCAAAAACTCTAAAATATGAAATATTTGGCTTTTTACCGGTTAGGAGTTCATAGGATGTCTTCTTGAGGATTCAGTGTAGATATAACCGGTTGATGGCGTAGCAAGCGGTGTTGACCGCCTCGGCCCAAAACCGATCCGGTGTCTTGTACTCATCAAGCATGGTTCTTGCCATGTCCAATAGAGTTCGATTCTTCCTCTCTACTACACCATTTTGTTGTGGAGTGTAGGGAGAAGAGAACTCATGCTTGATGCCCTCCTCCTCAAGGAAGCCTTCAATTTGAGAGTTCTTGAACTCCGTCCCGTTGTCGCTTCTTATTTTCTTGATCCTTAAGCTGAACTCATTTTGAGCCCGTCTCAAGAATCCCTTTAAGGTCTCTTGGGTATGAGATTTTTCCTGCAAAAAGAACACCCAAGTGAAGCGAGAATAATCATACACAATAACTAGACAGTACTTACTCCCGTCGATGCTTATGTAAGCGATCGGGCCGAATAGGTCCATGTGTAGGAGCTCCAGTGGCCTGTCACTAGTCATGATGTTCTTGTGTGGATGATGAGTCCCAACTTGCTTTCCTGCTTGGCATGCGCTACAAATCCTGTCTTTCTCAAAATGAACATTTGTTAGTCCTAAAATGTGCTTTCCCTTTAGAAGCTTATGAAGATTCTTCATCCCAACGTGGGCTAGTCGGCGATGCCAGAGCCAACCCATGTTAGTCTTAGCAATTAAGCATGTGTCGAGTTCAGCTCTATCAAAATCTACCAAGTATAGCTGACCCTCTAACACACCCTTAAATGCTATTGAATCATCCCTTCTTCTAAAGACAGTGACACCTACATCAATAAAGAGACAGTTGTAGCCCATTTGACATAATTGAGATACGGAAAGCAAATTGTAATCTAAAGAATCTACAAGAAAAACATTGGAAATAGTATGGTCAGGTGATATAGCAATTTTACCCAATCCTTTGACCAAACCTTGATTTCCATCCACGAATGTGATAGTTCGTTGGAGATCTCGGTTTTTCTCATATGAGGAGAACATCTTCTTCTCCCCTGTCATGTGGTTTGTGCAACCGCTGTCGAGTATCCAACTTGAGCCCCCGTATGCATAAACCTACAAAACAATTTTAGTTCTTAACTTTAGGTACCCAAACGGTTTTGGGTCCTTTGGCATTAGAAACAAGAACTTTGGGTACCCAAACACAAGTCTTGGAGCCCTTGTGTTTGCCCCCAACAAACTTGGCAACTACTTTGCCGGATTTGTTAGTCAAAACATAAGATGCATCAAAAGTTTTAAATGAAATGCTATGATCATTTGATGCAATAGGAGTTTTCTTTTTAGGTAATTTGGCACGGGTTGGTTGCCTAGAGCTAGATGTCTCACCCTTATACATAAAAGCATGGTTAGGGCCAGAGTGAGACTTCCTAGAATGAGTTCTTCTAATTTTGCTCTCGGGATAACCGGCAGGGTACAAAATGTAACCCTCGTTATCCTGAGGCATGGGAGCCTTGCCCTTAACAAAGTTAGACAAGTTCTTAGGAGGGGCATTAAGTTTGACATTGTCTCCCCTTTGGAAGCCAATGCCATCCTTGATGCCAGGGCGTCTCCCATTATAGAGCATACTTCTAGCAAATTTAAACTTTTCATTTTCTAAGTTATGCTCGGCAATTTTAGCATCTAACATTGCTATATGATCATTTTGTTGTTTAATTAAAGCCATGTGATCATGAATAGCATTGATATCAACATCTCTACATCTAGTACAAATAGAAGTGTGCTCAACAGTAAATGTAGAGGATTTGCAAGAATTAAGTTCAACAATCTTAGCACGCAAAATATCATTGTTATCTCTAAGATTGGAAATTGTAATATTGCAAACATCAAGATCTTTAGCCTTAGCAATCAAATTTTCATTTTCTACTCTAAGGCTAGCAAGAGAATCGTTCAATTCCTTAATCTTAGCAAGCAAATCATCATTATCATTTCTAAGTTTGGGAATTGAAGCATCACAAACATGAGAATCAACCTTAGCAATTAATCTAGCATTTTCATTTCTAAGGTTGTCAATAGTCTCACGGCAGGTGCTTAGCTCACTAGACAATTTTTCACATTTTTCAACTTGTAGAGCATAAACATTTTTGACCTTAAAATGCTTTTTGTTTTCCTTAATAAGGAAGTCCTCTTGAGAGTCCAAGAGATCATCCTTCTCATGAATAGCACTAATCAATTCATTTAATTTTTCCTTTTGTTGCATGTTTAGGTCGGCAAAAAGAGTACGCAAATTATTTTCCTCATCACTAGCATTATCATCACTAGAGGATTCATATTTAGTGGAGGATTTAGATTTAACCTTCTTCCTTTTGTCGTCCTTTGCCATGAGGCACTTGTGGCCGACGTTGGGGAAGAGGAGTCCATTGGTGACGGCGATGTTGGCGGCGTCCTCGTCGTCGGAGGAGGAGTCGGTGGAGCTCTCGTCCGAGTCCCACTCCCGGCAAACATGGGCATCGCCGCCCTTCTTCTTGTAGTACCTCTTCTTTTCTCTCCTCTTTCCCTTCTTGTCGTTGCCCTTGTCACTGTCACTAGATATAGGACATTTTGCAATGAAATGACCGGGCTTACCACACTTGTAGCAAACCTTCTTGGAACGGGATTTGTAGTCCTTCCCCTTCCGTTGCTTGAGGATTTGGCAAAAGCTTTTGATGATTAAAGCCATCTCCTCATTGTCGAGCTTGGAGGCGTCAATTGGTTGTCTACTCGGTGTAGACTCCTCCTTCTTCTCCTCTGTCGCCTTAAATGCCACCGGTTGTGCTTCGGACGTGGAGGGTTCGTCAAGCTCGTTGATCTTCTTTGAGCCCTTGATCATACATTCAAAGCTCACAAAATTTCCGATAACTTCCTCGGGGGTCATTAGTGTGTATCTAGGATTACCACGAATTAATTGAACTTGAGTGGGGTTAAAGAAAATGAGAGATCTTAGAATAACCTTAACCACCTCGTGGTCATCCCATTTCTTGCTCCCGAGGTTGCGCACTTGGTTCACCAAGGTTTTGAGCCGGTTGTACATATCTTGTGGCTCCTCCCCTTGGCGAAGACGAAAACGACCGAGCTCCCCCTCGATCGTTTCCCGCTTGGTGATCTTGGTGAGTTCATCACCCTCGTGCGCGGTCTTGAGAAGGTCCCAAATCTCCTTTGCATTCTTCAACCCTTGCACCTTGTTGTATTCCTCCTTGCTTAGAGAGGCGAGGAGTATGGTTGTAGCTTGAGAGTTGAAGTGCTCGATTTGGGCCACTTCGTCCGTATCGTAGTCTTCATCCCCTACGGATGGTACCTGTGCTCCAAACTCAACAACATTCCATATACTTTTGTGGAGTGAGGTTAGATGAAATTTCATTAAATCACTCCACCTAGCATAATCTTCGCCATCAAAGGTTGGTGGTTTGCCTAATGGAACGGAAAGTAATGGAGTAGGTCTAGATGTACGAGGATAGTGTAAGGGGATCTTACTAAACTTCTTGCGCTCTTGGCGCTTAGAAGTTACGGACGGCGCATCGGAGTCGGAGGTCGATGTTGATGAAGTGTCGGTCTCGTAGTAGACCACTTTCCTCATCCTCTTGTGCTTGTCGCCTTTCCGATGCGACTTGTGAGAAGAAGATTTTTCCTTCTTCTCTTTGTGGTGAGAGGAGGAAGATCTTTTCTCCTTCCGTTTGGAGGAGTCCTTCTTCTTCTCCTTCCTCTTGGTGCGGGACTCTTCCGATGAAGTGCTCCCTTGGCTCGTAGTGGGCTTGTCGCCGGTCTCCATCTCCCTCTTGGTGTGATCTCCCGACATCACTTCGAGCGGTTAGGCTCTAATGAAGCACCGGGCTCTGATACCAATTAAAAGTCGCCTAGAGGGGGGGTGAATAGGGCAAAACTGAAATTCTCAAAAATAATCACAACTACAAGCCGAGTTAGCGTTAGAAATATAATCGAGTCCGCGAGAGAGAGCGGAAAACAAATCACAGGCGAATAAGAAGTGTGACACGCGGATTTGTTTGACCGAGGTTCGGTTTTCTCAAACCTACTCCCCGTTGAGAAGGCCACAAAGGCCGGGTCTCTTTCAACCCTTCCCTCTCTCAAATGGTCCCTCGGACTGAGTGAGCTTCTCTTTCTCAAATTACTTGGGAAACAAACTTCCCGCAAGGACCACCACACGATTGGTGTCTCTTGCCTCAAATACAAGTGAGTGTTTGATCACAAGAAAGAATCAAGAAAGAAGAAAGCAATCCAAGCGCAAGAGCTCGAAAGAACACAAGCAAATCTCTCTCTCTAATCACTAGGGCGTTGTGTGGAATTTGGAGAGGATTTGATCTCTTTGGTGTGTCTAGAATTGAATGCTAGAGCTCTTGTAAGTAGTTGAGAAGTGGAAAACTTGGATCACTTGAATGTGGGGTGGTTGGGGGTATTTATAGCCCCAACCACCAAACTAGCCGTTTGGTGGAGCTGTCTGTTCGATGGCGCACCGGACAGTCCGGTGCGACAGCCACGTCACCAAAAGCCGTTGGGTTCGACCGTTGGAGTTCTGTCTTCTGGGCCCGCCTGGATGTCCGGTGGCGCACCGGACATGCACTGTAGATTGTCCGGTGCGCCAGCATGGGCGTGTCTGACCTCTGCGCGCGCTGGCGCGCATTAATTGCGCCTGCAGGTAGTCGTTGGCGCCGTAGTAGCCGTTGCCCCGCTGTTACACCGGACAGTCCAGTGAATTATAGCGGAGTGGCCGAAGTGGATTCCCGAGGCTGCCGAGTTCCGGAGGCCGCTCTTCCTTGGAGCACCGGACATGTCCGGTGTACACCGGACAGTCCGGTGAATTATAGCGGAGTTGCCTCCGGAATTTCCCGAAGGTGACGAGTTTGAAGTCGGAGTCCTCTGGTGCACCGGACATGTCCGGTGGCACACCGGACAGTCCGGTGCGCCAGACCAGAGGTGCCTTCGGTTGTCCCTTTGCTCTTTGGTTGAACCCAATACTTTGTCTTTTTATTGGCTAAGTGTGAACCTTTTGCACCTGTATAACTTATACACTAGAATAAACTAGTTAGTCCAAAGATTTGTGTTGGGCAATTCAACCACCAAAATTATATAGGAACTAGGTGTAAGCCTAATTCCCTTTCACTAAGTCCATTCTCGGGCGCCATAGGAAGCTCTGCCTCGCCCGACCCCAGGGCTTGGACTCAACCTCGACCTCGGAAGACGGACTCCGCCTCGCCCGACCCCAGGGCTCAGACTCAACCTCGACGCCGGACGACGGACTCCGCCTCGCCCGACCCTAGGGTTCGGACTCAACCTCGAACGACAGACTCCGCCTCGCCCGACCCCAGGGCTCGGACTCAGCCTCAACCTCGGAAGACGGTCTCCGCCTCGCCCGACCCCAGGGCTCGGACTCGACCTCGACCTCGGAGGAGCCTCCGCCTCGCCCGACCTCGGGCTCGGACCTGCCACGTCACAGGGAAGGCCATCATTACCCTACCCCTAGCTAGCTCAGGCTACGGGGAACAAGACCGGCGTCCCATCTGGCTCGCCCCGGTAAACAAGTAATGATGGCACCCCGCGTGCTCCATGACGACGACGGCTCTCAGCCCCTTACAGAAGCAAGGAGACGTCAGCAAGGATCCGACAGCCCCGACAGCTGTACTTCCACAAGGCTCAAGCACTCCTCCGACGGCCACGACATCACATGAACAGGGCGCCAAAACCTCTCCGACTGCCACGACGACATGTACTTAGGGCTCTAGCTCCTCTCTGCTAGACACGTTAGCACACTGCTACACCCCCCATTGTACACCTGGGCCCTCTCCTTACGCCTATAAAAGGAAGGTCCAGGGCTCTCATACGAGAAGGTTGGCCGCGCGGGAGAACGGGCTGGCGTACAGTCTCTCTCTCTCTCTCCCACGCGAACGCTTGTAACCCCCTATTGCAAGTGCACCCGACCTGGGCGCAGGACAACACGAAGGCCGCGGGTTTCCCCTTTGCTGTCTTTCCCCCCTTTTGTGTTCCGTCTCGCGCCGATCCATCTAGGCTGGGACACGCGGCGACAATTTACTCGTCGGTCCAGGGACCCCCCGGGGTCGAAATGCCGACAATTATCTAGCGTCTTAGATATTTTAAAAACCAATTTAAATGCACATCATCATTTACATACGAAGTATTAATCTGTTTCGCTGCATATCATATAATTTTTAATATAGTCTAGAGGTTCAACCATGATCAGTTTGCCTAAGGGCCCTCAAAATCATAGTACCGGGCGAAAACTAGGAGCTAGGAACGACGTGCGCCGACTGACGCCGCGTCCACAGCAGCCTCTTATGTCGCCGGCTCGGCCGCGTTGCTGGCACTGACGCCGGCCGCGCCCGCCACGACCTTGTCCAAGGAGTGCTATGTCGGTCTGTAGCGTCAGCGCACCAATTTTTTTGTTTTTGAGTCCTTTTTCTGTCAAAAATTTACAATTAGACCCCCAGAAAACTTAAATGCAATTTTGGACCCATTTATCCGCGCCATGAGTTATGGTGCCGAGCTTACACAGCTCGGCGCCGTAGATCTTGGCGCCGAGCTACCTGCCGCGCTGTCGCCCACCAGCTGACGCGGCGCCGACGTGGACCGGAGCTCGACGCCACAGATCTTGGATGAAGGAAAGTTAGTGAGTATATAGATATATTTGTAGCATATTGTTTAGCATACTTGTAGATATCGTGCAGTTTTCTGTGTTGGCAACCATCGTGTTGTTGTTTATTTGCAGGTTTTAGAAACATCACTTTATAGGGGAGGTGCTGCCGAATTTTTTATTGACAATAGTATTTTTTGTACATAGGTGTTCTTCTGACTTGACCTTCTCCACCGTTAGCTGGACTCGTACGCGATCTCAGGTATACATTGATTTCGTACAATATTCATAGATGCAAAGGAACGTGAGGGCAGAGATGGGCACCTAAACCAACATCACACCTTAATAATGCAAAGGAACACGCCCATAGACATGAGGTACAATGCTTTGATGAGGAGTTGGGTAAATACGAGGTAACAACACTAGGCGACATAACTTCCGACGGTGAGGTGCAGCCTTCGAGGACACATGTCGTGTTACTTGATGCATTCTCGTGCAGTTGTGGTAAACCTAGACAATACCATTTTCCATGTTCTCATTATGTTGTGGCCGCACGTCATCGTAACTTTGCATTTGAGAGCAGAATACCTTCTGAGTTCAGTGTAGAGAGCTTAGTACGTACCTGGAACCCTCGTTTTGAGCCATTTCTTGATGAGTCACAATGGCCAACGTACACCGGTCCGGTATACGTTGCTGATCCAGCGCATCGATGGGACAAACATGGTAGTAGGAAAAGGAGCCGGTGCAACATGGTTATGGATCAGGTTTCCGGTCGAAGTAGGAGAGGTCGAGCGTCCCCCTTTCTCGTGGACCCAGAGCAGAATGAATGCGGAAAATGCGGGAGACTTGGCCACAACTCACGTACATGCATTTGGACACTTAGTCAGGTGTGATACATTTTAATATTTTATTGTACACAACTTTTATTCTAATATGTGGAACTTTTTGTTACACTTCGTACACAACTTATATTCTAATATGTTGATATCTTAATTTGCAGGATGGCGCAGTTCCACTTGCTGGACCCTCACTACGACGAGCACCACAGGGGCCGTCTCACCGCAGAGGGGGAGGTAATATTTAGCACAAATATTAAATTTTCGAATTAATATATGCGACGTATATTTGACTAATGAAATTCTTTTGATTGCTAGGTGTTGCCTGTTCTGCGGGTCCGGACCCACGACCGGTTTCTGGAGGAGATGAGGTACGATGAGAGGTACACTCCTCTCCTATAGAGGGCTGGCTTGGACGTCATATCGTACCAGGTTCGCCGTGGGCTGTCCACTTTCAACCCAGCGGCGTTGACGGCTCTGGTCGACAGGTAAAGACTTCTCTAGTTGTTTAATATTTACAATTATCAAATCTACTTTGCATACTAATGATTTTGTATTCGTTTGTCTTCCAATAGGTGGCGGCCAGAGACTCACACTTTCCACCTTCCCTGCGGGGAGATGACCGTGACGCTGGAAGATTGCCAGAAGATTCTTGGTCTCAACATTACTGGTCGTCCAGTGACCGATCAGGCATCACCAGGAGGATGGAGGCAGAGGGTGCAGGCCTTTCTTGGGAGACTGCTTCCGGATGACCTACGAGGTAGCCACAACACTAGAGTCCCACTGACCTGGCTTAGGCAGGCTTTTGGGCAGTGTCCACCTGGTGCAGACGAGCAGATGGTTGGATACCATTGTCGAGCTTGGATTCTCCACCTATTTGGTTCAGTTCTTTTTCCAGACGCGACAGGCGACAACGCGTCATGGATGTTTCTGCCCTGCCTGACTGACTGGGATATGACAGGAGGTTACAGCTGGGCTTCTGCAGTGTTGGCCTTCCTGTACAGGCAACTTTGCGAGGCTTGTCGTCGTTCGTCGAGGACCGCTAGCTTAGGTGGATGTGTCTACCTACTACAGCTGTGGATGTGGGCACACATACCCATCGGGCGACCCAGAGAGTTTGCTCCTCGTGAGTGGTTCGTGGTAGCCAGACATCGGCTTAAGCCCACGGCTGCTTACCGCTGGGACCAGGTCGAGGAGCCATTCGCACGACACCAGCGTGCTTACGTGGAGTACTCAAATGAGCTCGACGCACTTACTCCTTTGATGGTGAGTTGTCTACTTTTATCTTTTTCCTTAAATAGTTGGTAAAATGACTATAAACTTAGATGTGCTTTGTAAAACTTTTGCAGGTGACCTGGCAACCGTATCTTGATCCATATTTCCCCAGCATACAGTTGAGCAGCATGTGCTCAATAGACGAGGACCTCTACCTAATGAGGTGTCCCCTCATCTGTTTTTATGCTGTTGAGTACCACTTGCCCCACAGAGTTGCTCGACAGTTCAGATTGCGACAGGAGTTTCCGGTGGAGCCATTCTCGACTTCAATAGAACTTCATAAGTGAGTGACTACATGCACTTGTTATTCTAACTAATAATTCAAATATTGAATGAGTTACTAATATATGTTTCTAACTTTTGCAGGTTCGACAGACAGAGACAGAAGAAGGTCACGGATTTCGAGACCCACCACCATGATTACATTGATGAATGGGAACAACAGGGGGGATCTTAACTATGAGAACGAACATGCGCACACAAACTACCACTTCCGGAGGTATTTGATTTGGTATGCTGGTGTGACTAGGTGCAAGCTTAAGGGACAGTGGACAACTGCAGACTATGCCGAGCAAGAATCGTAAGACGACGAAGACACAGCTTTCGACATAGCTGCTCGGCACGGGTCCCAAATTGAGGCTGCTCCAATCCTTGACAGAGTGGTAACTATTTCTTTACTAAAATTAGAGATTTCAATTCAATGCTTTATGTCTAGTTTTGAGCATCCTAATGTTTTAACTTGTGAATAGGGAAACTCTATTATCGTATCTGTTGTTGAACTTGAGCGTATCTCACAGATAATTTTAGATAGTACTACGCTTTCGTTACTATCAATGAGTATCAATGTTTAAAAGAAAACTTGTTTATTTGTATGTTGTAACATATGTCTGTAACTAATATTTCGATTACAGAGGGTATCACGTCGTCTTCGTCGTGCAGCGGCTCGTTGTGGATGCCGGTCTCTAGCGAGCGTTGACGTGCAACTGCTTGTGCCTCCTATGCAGCAGGACGTTCAACCTCCCATTTTTGCAGTTGGACCATCTACAGCAGGACTGAGCTCCTCGCGATAAACGTGGGACACGTTTGAGGATGTGGCCCACGACGGCGAGGACGAGGACGATGACGACACCGGCGCTGGCGCCGCAGGTCAGGAGGAGATTGGACCATCACAGTTGCAGGATGCTCCTACAACTCAGCCATCACAGCTGACACCACGTAGAAGGCGTCCATGTGACCCTTACACTCCAGGCACCGACGCTCTTGGGGCCAAGGGCAAGGGTAAGACTAGGAGGAAATGAATACATTTGTGATGTTGGTCTTATGCTGAAAATTTTGTGATTTGGACTCATGCTGGAGACGTTGTAATGTGAACTATGTTATGTGTTTTGGACTATGTTTTGTGGACATTGTATTTTGGACTTTGTTTGTGGACATTGTATGAAGAACTATGTTCTGTGGATGTTTTTATATTTGATGTTATTTTGTGATGTATTATATGTTGAAATGTGGTCATGTCTTATAATATGTGATTATTTGAACTCTGGTTGTTAATAAAACAAGGGAAACTCTTGCAATTTTTTTTTGTGAATTGTAAAAACATGACAAGCAATAAGTAACGCACCTTTAGAGTTCTAAACTATTTTAGATATTCAAGTAGAGTTCTAAATTATTTTGGATACGAAAATACTACATAACATGCTACAAGTTTCTTCAGTCTGAATCACAATCTATAAGTAACTCATCTTCGAAGTCATCCGTCGCGCAATCCTCAACGACAACCTCATTCCACTTGTTGCATTGTCCTGCATCACACTTGTCAACAATTCTCTTGTAATAATTGGCTTCTGCTTCATCTACAGCTTGGGAGAATAGCTCATCCTCAGCCTCAGCCTCATCAGACTTCTTCTTGTAATAAGCCGCCTCTACCTCTTCGGCGGCCTGAGACATAAACTCATCCTCTTCCTCTTGAGCAAGTAATCCTGCCTCAGCTAGTGCGATGAGCTCACTCAATCTAGATGTGTCCTCCTCCTCTTCTTCATGTAATCCTGCCTCTGCAAGAGCGATAAGCTCACTCAATCTAGATGTGTCGTCCTCCTCCTCCTCCGTCAGCTCAACCGTCGCCATTTTATCCTGAACATATCTTGCATGCTCCTCATCGACCAAATAGTTTACGCCACATCCAATCTCTGCAAATATAATGAGCAAAATAAGTTAGCAAAGTATAGATAAATAAATTGTACTAACATAATTATAGTATCATTTTTCTCACCCACTTCCCTTAAGGCGATCAGCAAGATTATCCAACATCTGTTTCTCGGCTTGAGCCGCTTCCCATTCCCTTGCATCCTGTGTTCTCTTCTCATCTGCCGCCTTCAACCTCCTATACTCTGCACGCTTCGGGCTATCATAAAAGGCAGATTTTGCTTCCCTACGCATGTCACGTATGCGATCATTAATGTACGAATCGACGAGCTGAGATCCACAACGCATCTTCTGTCCCATTAGTCTTTTGGACTCTATTGTGCGCATCACCTCTCCTTTGTCGTCGTAACTCTCCCAACTGCATTTCCTCGTCTCCTACAAAAAAATAGTAAGTACCGCTATAACATTACAGCTGGTGCAAAAAAATACCAACCTCATCGTAATCGACCATATGTCCACAAAAATATCCAACACCAAGCTTGGAGGAACTAATCCATACTTAGCTTCAATACCACATTTGCATAGTACTGGATCAAATTTCAACTCTTCTTCCGCCCACTGATTGTATCTCTTTTCCTTTACCTCTGGCTCTGGCCAATGGGACAAAGGACCATACAACCACTCTCTGAAACGACACTTACGCCACCCGTATGGCTGCAGGAGAAAAAATTAGTAATTTATTGTAAAAAATAACTAGTTCATACATTTAGCGTATCAATGGGCTCACATAATCAATGTTCGGACAACAGAACTGCTTCTCATAGTCTTCGTCGATGACATCACGGTCTCCACAATCGCATCGAGGCGGTGAGTCCATCCGTCTTTCTGTTGCTACCTCCTTCTCCGCATCCGTCATTGGTGGAGGATTCGGGGGAGGAGGTACCCAACGCTTAAAACGCTCATGACTAGTCCTTCCACTCAACCAATTAACGAAAAGAAGATATCGAGGGTCAAATTTATCAGGACCGTCGATCCACTGGAAAAAGAAACACCTCTGGTGCCCCTAAAACAATGGAACGAAGCACTATTACACATCTACAAAATAATGAATGCGAACAAAATTAAGTGACAAGTCATAAGCTACATACGTCCAAACCGCCACAAAGGTAGTAGCAGCGAGCAACCGTGTCTGGATGTTGGGATTGATGTACCCAAGCCAGTCTGCCACAGTCACAGTTAGGCACGGGGAGTTCAGGAGGAACAGGAGCATCCTTACTAGATACGTCCGGATATAACTCCCGAGGACGACCTCTCTTCTGCCACAACGCCTCTCGGTACATGTCTTTCATCTAATAAACAATTATAATTATCACTTGTACCTAATATGCTTTATAACAGGTTTACACAAACTATCAAATAAAATATACTCATCATATTAATGATACTATATATATTATGAGCAACTATCAAACTAATAAACGAAATGATAATATAATAAGTTTACACAAACTATCAAACTATGAAACTATGAGCAACTATAAAACTAACAACCCAATATACAAAACAAATCAGTTGGGCACTATACCTTAGTCTACGAAGTAAACCAACTCGAATCTTTGAATCCAAATAAATTTGACGAAGTTTTGAAATGAGAGAAATTGTGCTGCTCTCGGCCAGCATCGCGGCGGTTTTATAGGCCTCCGTAGCTCGGCGCCAAGATCTGTGGCACCGAGCTACGAGGCCGCGTCGCCGCTACATCGATGTCAGGTCAGCCCTATACGCAGGTATCCGTTGCTGCCACGTCATATCTCGGCGTCATAGCTGTGGCACCGAGCATCGGGTCTAAAGTTGCAAATAAAATTTTTAGGGGTCCAAACGTAAATATTTTTTAAAAGTAGGGTTAAAATAAAAAAAATTCGGCGTCAGCGGACCGCCGCTCTTGTTGGAGCGCACAATAGTAATTCGTTCCATGCGTTGTGGTTGGACTCGTTGCGCAGGAAGTGGACACGGTGAGCCAGGCCATCGACGTCGGCGGCAAGGCCGCGGAGCAGGTGGCGACCGTGCTCATGCGTTGGGCGAGGCCGTCAAACCGGCGCTTCCGGTTCTGAAAAGTGCCACTGCCAGCTACGAGGCCCTCAAGCTAGCCGTGCCCGTGGTGTCCGCTGCCTCCAAGCAGGCCACAGTGGCACTCCAGGGCGTTGACTCCACCCCCGTTTTGTCTGTACCATACGATGTACATTAACACTGAGATACGACAGAGCGGTTAGAGAAAGTTGATCATTTTTCAATTTTATTAGACAAGGAAATGATATTATAATTGCTAATTCCGACCTTCCTCCCCAATCTGATATTTTAATGAGTTCCTCTTTTAAATTCCCTTTTTTTTGCAATTTTCTTATTATCAATTCTATTCATTTATTTTATAGAATATTATTTTATAGAATATTTTAATTTTAATAGTGTTTGGGGTCAGGTTTTATAACGGCACACAGACAAAACCCGCTCGCTCGATGTGGAAGTAACGAAAACCAGCTCTCATATTGGCATAATTCCAAATTTCTCTCGTCCGCACCGCCGCCACTCGCCTTTTCATTCCGCACCGCCGCCAACCCGCCGCCTCTTCTTTCCATGGAAGTGGACGACGGTAGCCGCGCCACCCCGCCACTGGACGCCGTGGCCGCCGCCTTCAAGTCCCAAGTCATGGAGTTGCAGGACCTCGTCCTCGCCCGCAGCAGTACGCTCGCTTTTCCTTTGCTTCCATGAATCCTCGCTCGCCTTGTCACCTAACCCCAGGTGGGTCCCCATTTTCCACACCTTTTTTTCAGTGTTCCCGGCCACGGCGCTGCCCGACCTCGCCAACGTGGACGCGTTGGTGACGGCGATGGAGTCGCAGGTGGAAACCATCAGCCGCCGCCTTCAGGAGGAGCTTGACGCCATCCCTAAGGCCAAGGTATAGACGGCGCTCCTCTGATTTGAGTCCCTACGCATTCTGATCCGCCAGATTCGTGCGTGTTGTCAATGCCACAATCAACAACAATCGTGTTGTCGTCCTCATAATCATACCATGTTTCACTTGCATTAACTACGATGCTAGCATAAGGAGCAAGGTACTCATATCCGAGAGATAGGTGTGGGTGTGGCGATTTGAATCGATTTGCATCTAGCTGGGTACACCCAAACACGTGATGCATCAACCCAAAGGGATCACACACACCAACCTTCCCCACACTCGCTGACTCCACATGCCACGTCCCAGACAATTACTCAACTGTTAGTATTTGCAACATCCACGGCTGCCATAATATCAGGAGCTGCTGGTGTTTAAGACGACTAGACGAGTCTCTTTAGCTAGTAGATTAGACAATGCCTTGGACATAGTGAGAGTATAAGAACTGTTGAGCAATCGTGCATGAAGTGAGTCATATTCAATCCGAACACTCATAACAAATATATATTTGAAGAATTTCTCAATAAACCTATGAGATGGACATGGATTAGTTGTATAGGCCGGTACCATGTGTCAGCAGTACCAAAGGCAATGACGATGGGCAAGAAGTACTGAAAGAAAAGATGAAGGCTGAAGCAGGAAGAAAAAGGGAACGCATGCCAAATCCCAAGTACATAGGCGAGCAGTGGAGAAATTAGGCCAGTCGGACCAGGCCCATCGGATGATATATATATACTATGTGCTGTAATAAGACATGTGAACTTGGCTGAACCTAGGCGGCGGCAGACACTATCACAATACGAAATACCACCCAGCGGCGGATTTGCTGCGGAGGCGCACCTGTGTGTTCGTCTTGAGGAGTGAAAGTAATAGCGATCGTAACAGTTGGTATTCGGAGCCGTGCTGGAGCACCACCACGACTACCGGACGAGGCTGCAATTGAAGGCCGAAGCTATGGCACCGGCGAAGAGTGATGATCTGGTGACGTAGTTGTTGGCGAAAATTGAGGAAGGGAACAAAGAGACACATCCGAGAATGGAGGTGACGCAGACGGCGATTGGCAACATGGAATCCACGGTGAAGAGCGTGATGGGGGAACAAGTGGAGTTCCAGAGGTGGCGACCCGAAGTGGAGACCAGGGTGACAGAGATCGCCGAGGCGCTCCAAGCCATCCAGCCAAGGTGAATGAAGTGGCGCAGAGATCTGTATCTGCTTCATCGAAGGCAGAAATTAAGGCGACGAATGGTGCGTCGGGTTTCGCACATCTGGAACCACCTTCTACGGAGACGATGCACGGGCATAATCGCCACCACTCGTCAGACCCTTACCGGAGAGCGGGTGCTGTCGGGAACGATATGTTCCGGTCACCCACTCCGGTCGGAGTTACGATCCCACCCCTCAAATTGTGATCCATTCCAATTCGAAACCATGGGGTGAAATTCTTTTGGGGGTTGGTCTCACGGATCGGGGATGGGTTCTGCAGTTCGGAATATGGATTTCCCTTCATGTGATGGACCCAACCCCAAAATTATGGAAACGACGGTGTGAAACTTATTTTGAATTTTATGTCGTAGAGCCAGAGATGTGGATTAAGCTGGCCATCATGCATTTCAAGGTCCCAACAGTATTTTGGTTACATGCTGTAGAAAATAGATTGAGGGAGATGAATTGGGAAGAGTTTTGTTTACACTTGAATACCCGTTTTGGTAGAGATCAACATAATTTGCTGATTAGGCAGTTTTACCACATCTACCAGCAGACATCTGTAGCAGAATACATAGAGGAGTTTGATATTCTCATGCACCAGTTACTTGCTCATGAAACCCAGTTAACTTCATCCATGATCACTGCTAGATTTGTTGATGGGCTCACGGATGAGATTAAATCTGTAGTAGTAATTCAAAGGCCTTCAGTGTAAGTAGAGGGACTCTAACTCTCATCAAGAGGATGACACTATGAGTTGGGGCAATTTTCTGTTTATTTCCTCAAACACTACACAATGCCATACCCTTAGAGGGGTTGGGGACACATATTTATAGCCCTAGGGGCTGCACTACCACACCTTCTCACACACACTACACAACAGGATTGTCCTCTAGATGCTAAAGAGACTACAGAGGACAGTCAAAAGCGACTGTTGTCCTCTAGATGCTAAAGCGACTACAGAGGACAATCAAAAAGCGACTGTTGTCCTCTAGATGCTAAAGAGACTACAGAGGACAGTCAAGCTGTCCTCTAGATGCTAAAGGACTACAGAGGACAGTCAAAAGCAGGCTGTCCTCTAGATGCTCAAGACTTATTCCATCATTCTCCCCCTAAGTCTTGGGCGTCGTCTTGTGAGAAAGTTGGGCCATCCCGGACCTGGAGCAAAGCTCAACAAACTTGATCTTCCCAAGGGGCTTGGTGAGCAGGTCTGCAAGCTGATCCTTGGTGTTGATGTAGCGCGCCTTGATGCTCCCTTCTGCCAAGCAGTCTCGGATGAAGTGGTATCTCAGCCGGATGTGCTTGCTCCGTTCATGGAACACGGGGTTCTTGGCCAATGCCAGAGCGGACTGGCTGTCCACCCTGAGTTCCACCGCTCCAATGTCTCTCCCGAGGAGATCACCGAGCAGTCGAGCCAGCCAGAGAGCCTGAGTCGAAATAGTGGACGCCGCTATGTACTCGGCCTCGCAGCTGGACATGGCCACCACCTGCTGCTTGACCGACTGCCAGCTAATGAGGCACTTGCCGAGGAAGAAGAGGATCCCGCTTGTGCTCTTGCTAGTGTCGATGTCACCGGCGTGGTCGCTGTCGCTGTACCCGACAAGGTGTGCCTCCCTAGGGCACCTCGGGTAGTAGAGACCGTGGTCGAGAGTCCCCGCAACATAGCGGATGATCCTCTTCACAACCTGCTCATGCTCCGTCGTCGGTCGCTGCAAGAACCGACTAACGTAGCCGACGGAGTATGCCAAGTCAGGCCGTGTGTGGACGAGGTAGCGAAGGCTCCCCACAAGACGCCGGTACTGTGTAGCATCCACCTCCTCCGTCGTGCTGTCGCGACTCAGCTTCAGCCTCTCCTCCATCGGAGTGAGAGCTGGGTTGCAGTCGGTGAGCCCAGCTAGCTCAACAATGCGCTTGGCGTAGGCGGTCTAGCGAAGTGTGATCCCGGAGTCTCCCTGGTGCACCTCAATTCCAGGTAGAAGGAGAGATGCCCCAGGTCACTCATTTGGAAGGTGGCCTTCATCTCTTCCTTGAACGCTGCCACCTCTGCATCCTTGGCGCCGGTGATCACCAAGTCGTCGACGTAGACACCCACCAGCAGGGCACTTCCTCCATTGCCCCGCCGATAGATGGCCGCCTCGTGCGGGCTTGGCGTGAAACCCATTCCTTTGAGCGTGGAATCCAGCTTGGCATTCCACGCCCTCGGTGCCTGTCGCAGGCCATAGAGAGCCTTGCGCAGGCGCAACACCTTGCCCTCCTTGCCAGGGATCGCAAAACCTGGCGGCTGGTGTACGTACACCTCCCCCTTTAAGTCGCCGTTAAGAAACGCCGACTTGACGTCCATGTGATGAACGTGCCAGCCCTGTTGGGCTGACAGCGCAAGGAGGAGTCGCACGGATTCCATCCGTGCCACGGGGGCGAAAGCATCGTCGAAGTCGATCCCCTCCTGCTGTAGGAAACCGCGTGCCACCAAGCGAGCCTTGTGCTTGACGATGGCGCCGGCTTCATCCCTCTTCAATTTGAACACCCATTTAAGGGTGATCGCGCGATGACCATGAGGGAGATCAGCGAGCTCCCAGGTGCGGTTCGTCTCAACCGCGTCTATCTCCGACTGCATCGCGGCACGCTAAGCCGCATGTTTATCGGCCTCCGCGAAAGACCGAGGCTCACCATCGTCGCATGCAAGATGCAACTCTCCTGCCAGAATGCGAGATGCAGGGCCTGGCATCGACGGGTCGATGAGAAGGCCCTCCACCCTTCGATACCGCAACGGCTCGCCGTCGTAGCACGCGTCGACGCGCTCCTCGTCGCGGGACAGAGGGGTCACGAGCTCCACTGGGTCGTGCTCGACACGAGCTGGTGTCGGAGAGGACGTTCCCGGAGAGGGTACCGTCGGTGCTGGAGTACGTGGTGGCGAAGAGCTCGCTGTAGCCAGAGTCGTGGCTGGAGTGCGTGGTGGTGAAGAGCTCGTTGTAGCAGGAGCTGGAGAGTTTGGCGCTAGAGTCGGTGGAGACTTGGGGGCTGGGGTAGACCTGCTCGGAGAAGAGTTGCCTACTCCCCTAGCTCCCTCAAAGTGGACGTACTCGATGGTGAAGTCGTACGTCGGAGTCGCGCCGTCGTCCACCGCCTTGTCCCACGCCCATCCTCGCCCTTCGTCGAACACTACATCGCGCGCCGTGCGCACACGCTGTGTTCTTGGGTCAAGGATGCGGTAGGCCTTCGAGCCCTCCGCGTAGCCAATGAACACCCCCGGGGTGCTCCTATCGTCGAGCTTGCTGATGTGGCCAAGCTCCTTGGTGAACACGAGGCAGCCGAAGACCCGTAGATGAGAGACCGCCGGCTTGCGCCCATGCCAAGCCTCGTACGGTGTCATCCCGTTGAGAGCCTTGGTGGGCGAGCGGTTGAGGATGTAAACCGCTGTCACCACCGCCTCTCCCCAGAAGACAGCCGGCATTCCTCTCTGCTTGAGGAGAGCCCGAGCCATCCCCACAACTGTCTGGTTGCGCCGCTCGACGACGCCGTTCTGTTGCGGGCTGTACGGCGCGGAGTAGTGGCGCTGAACGCCCTCATCCGCGCAGTACGACGCGAACTCAGCCGCCGTGAATTCGCCGCCGTTGTCGGTGCGCAGCACGCGCAGCTTGCGGCCGCACTCCGCCTCTGCAGCGACCTGCACACGCCTGATGGCGTTCGCAGCCTCTCCCTTGCTGCCAAGGATCATCACCCACATATAGCGGGAGAGATCGTCGACGAGCAGCAAGAAGTAGCGTCGTCCTCCTGGTGTGGCTGGTGTCACCGGGCCACACAAGTCCCCATGCACGAGCTCGAGCCTCTCCTTGGCTCGGAAGCTCGACTGCTGGGGAAAGGGGAGCCGTCTCTGCTTTGTCAACACGCAGACATCGCAGAATTGCTCCACATGGTCAAGGCACGACAGTCCTCGTACCATCTCCTTGGCACTGAGCCGCTTCAGGGCCTCGAAGTTAAGGTGCCCGAAGCGCTCGTGCCACTGCCATGCCCCGTCGTTTCGACGAGCAGCAAGGCAGCAAGGTTGTGCCACCTTCACATTGAGGATGTATAGCCGATTTGGACTCCTGCGTACCTTGGCAAGAAGGCGACGAGAGGGATCCCAGATCCTCATGACTCCGTGCTCGACCTCCACGCGCGAACCGTTCTCATCCAGTTGTCCCAAGCTGATGATAGAGTTCCTCAATGCGGGGATGTAGTAGACTCCGGTGAGCAGCCTGTGCTCACCAGACGCCGCGGTGAAGACGACTGAGCCGGTGCCCTTGATCTCTACGCCGGAGGCGTCCCCAAACTTGACGGAGCCTCGGACGCTAGAGTCAAGCTCGGTGAAGAACTCCCGTCGGCCGGTCATGTGATGAGTGGCGCCGGTGTCGAGGCACCATCCTTCGATCATGTCTTTGCTGGAGCCGTCGCCGAGGAAAGCGCGTGCTTTCGACTCATCAAGGTGGAGGAGTTCCGCTGCGGCCGGTGCCGCTGGAGATGGCTCGATGCTTGCATGTGCCAGGAGCAGGGCCTCCTCCTCCGCCTCCGCTTGTGCGACGTTGGCCTGGCCACGTCGTGGCTGCCGACAGTCCCTGGCCCAGTGGCCAAGCTTGCCGCAGTTGTGACAACCGTCGTCTCGTGCCGGCTTCTTGTTGCCGACGGCGCCGCCTTGGGCACCTCCACGGGCACCACCCTCAGAATGTCCTCGCGCCCCGGCCTGGGCGCCTCCACGCGCCTTGCGCGGCTTGCCGCGTTTGCGGCCTCGTGTCGAGGAGGACTCCCCCTTCTTCTTGTCACCATGGCAGGCCTCCCACTGCTCTCGAGTGAGATGTAGCTTCCCGCCGATAGTGATAGGCCCAGAGAGAGCCTGTGGTTCGTCGCCGTCGACCACCTTGAGGCGACCAATCGCCTCTTCGATCGTCATCGTGGAGAGGTCTAGCAGAGACTCGATCGAGCGAGCAATCTGCCTGTACTTCTCGGGGATGCAACGAAAGAGCTTCTCAACAGCTCTCTCCTCATCGTAGGTGTCGTCGCCGAACTGCACCATCTTCTGCAACAGAGTGTTGAGGCGGAGAGCAAAGTCATCAACATCCTCACCTGGCTTGAAGGCCAGGTTCTCCCACTCCTTGCGAAGTGCCTGCAGTGTGGTCTTGCAGGCACGATCGCTGCCGATGCGGGTCGCAGCGATGGCGTCCTAGGCCTCCTTGGCAGTCCGCTTCTGGGAAAGCGAAAACTGTATCTCGGGCGGGACTGCAGCAATGAGGGCATCCAACGCCCGCCGATCCTCGTGGTAGTCGACGTCGTCGTACCGAACTGCTTCCCACATGTGGCGAACCTGGAGCCGTACCCTCATCACCGCGGCCCACTCGACGTAGTTGGTCTTGGTGAGGGTAGGCCACCCACCGCCGGGACCGATGTCCCTGACAATGGCCTGGGCCATGCGGCGACCATGGTACCGATCCGGGGAGGGAGAACCGCGCCGCCTGTAGAGGCCGCGATCTCCATCGACTCGGTCGCCGCCGCCGGGAGCACCGCCGGCGCGTCTACGCCCGTCTGGGCTGCCGCCGCGTGCGCCCTCGCCTGGAGCACCGTCAGCGCGTCGGCGCCTATCTGGGCTGCCGCCACGCGCGCCCCCATGGGGATGCGCGGCTGCCCACTGTGCCGCCTGCTCTCGCGCTGCTTCCCTCGCCAGCCTGAGCTCTTCGTCGGTGTTATCGTCGACAGAAGCAGAGCTGCCAGCTCTACTGCCGCGCAGAACCTCGAGCTCTGTTGCCGCCGCACGTGCAGCATCCGCCGCCTCCGCTGCTTCTACTTCTGCTCTCGCCGCTGCCAGTTCCGCCGCCGCCAACCGTGCTGCCCTCGCCGCTGTCGCTGCAGCCGCTGCTGCTGCTCGCTCGCGTTCTTGTGCCGCGGCGACCTCGGCCTCCTGCTGGCGCCGCACACTCGAAGTGGCCGAGCGTAGGGACATGGTGGGCTAGTGAGGGGTCGCTGCGTGTGGAAGAGGCTGTCTCAGACGAAAGGCTGCTCGTCTGAGCAGGGGAGGAAGGAACAGTTGGAGCTCTTGCTGCCGACTGAGTGTGGGGAGAGGCGTGGGAAGGAGATGAGCACGAGATGTTTAGGCTGCAGGATAGTTTGGCTCTGATACCAATTGTAAGTAGAGGGACTCTAACTCTCATCAAGAGGATGACACTATGAATTGGGGCAATTTTCTGTTTATTTCCTCAAACACTACACAATGCCATACCCTTAGAGGGGTTGGGGACACATATTTATAGCCCTAGGGGCTGCACTACCACACCTTCTCACACACACTACACAACAGGATTGTCCTCTAGATGCTAAAGAGACTACAGAGGACAGTCAAAAGCGACTGTTGTCCTCTAGATGCTAAAGCGACTATAGAGGACAGTCAAAAAGCGACTGTTGTCCTCTAGATGCTAAAGAGACTACAGAGGACAGTCAAGCTGTCCTCTAGATGCTAAAGGACTACAGAGGACAGTCAAAAGCAGACTGTCCTCTAGATGCTCAAGACTTATTCCATCATTCAGACCTAGATACTGCTTGCTCCCTTGCTCTTTTACAGGAGGACATCCTGACAACCTCAGGATTCAGGAAGGAAGGATGGTAGAAGGACGGAATTCAGGGGGTTTATGAAGCCACATCAAAGGTGTGCTGGTAGAAACACCTCGGCTGCGCAGATTATAGGAGTGAGTATCAAGTTGGCTGGACGAGCGGGAGCGAAGGGGCGCCGTGCTGCCGCTCGGCTGGGAACTTAGGTGAGGTGCGGAACACAGGTGAGGCAGGGAACAATCACTTCTTAGATTGATCAATGCTTCCAATTGATTACAGACGCCTGGACTTTATAGTCCAACTCTAAACAGACTCCTTAATCTTAGGAACTCTAACAGACTCTCCTTAAAAAACAGACTCCTTAATATTAGGATCTCTAAACAGATTCTCCTTATCTAAGGATCCTCCTAATCCTTATCTATATGTCCCTCTATAATGGGCCGACTAGAGGGCTGTTTAGGCCTCCTACTATAAACCATAACATTTCTCCCCCCCTCGACGAACAGCTCGTCCTCGAGCTGAAACTGCGGATATGAAGCCTTGAACTGTTGTAGAGGTTCCCATGTTGCATCTACTGACTGAGTACCATTCCAGTGCACCAACACCTGCCATTGTCCGTGCTGCATCCTTGCTCTTATTATCTTCTCTGGCGATGGCAGAAGCCGGCCATTTTGCATAGGTGGGAGGTCTGGGGGCAGGACAGGAGGGGTACCCCGGAAAGGCTTAAGGAGTCCCACGTGAAAGACATCATGAATTCGTGCCCCTTCTGGTA
Organism: Zea mays; assembly: GCF_902167145.1. NCBI lineage: Eukaryota > Viridiplantae > Streptophyta > Magnoliopsida > Poales > Poaceae > Zea > Zea mays. Next base: position 155,425,083 of record NC_050102.1, read on the forward strand.
ACTCCAGACGATATGCTACTGCGCCCACGCGCTCAAGAATACGAAATGGTCCCGCATATCGCGGTCCCAATTTCCCTTTGGGTCGTTCGACCAGTGACTGAGCTTGTCGATTGAGGAGACGGAGCCAGACCCAGTCATCCACATCGAACTCGAGATCCCGGTGTCAGCCATCATAAAACTTTTTGGCATGCTCTTGAGCTTGCAGCAGCCTATCTCTGACTTCCCCTAGAAATATATCTCTTTCCCGTAGCATATCATCCACAACTTGAGTGTCTGCTGTCCCCTGCTTATATGGAATGAGAGGTGGTGGATCCCTGCCATATACTACACGAAAAGGAGTTGTCTTCAATGCTGAGTGGTATGATGTATTGTAACAGTATTCCGCCCATGCAAGCCAGTCCACCCAAGCTCTTGGCCTGTCTCCCGTGATGCACCTCAAATACATGGCAATAGTTTTGTTGACTGCTTCCGACTGACCATCAGTTTGGGGGTGAAAAGCAGTACTCATTCTTAACTTGACACCTGTTAGCTTGAACAGATCCCTCCAGTTATGTCCGGTGAAAACTGGATCTCTATCGCTGACTATGGAACTTGGGAACCCATGCAGCCGCACTATGTCAATAAAAAATGCTCGTGCCACAGTCGCAGCTGTGTAAGGATGACTGAGGGCAATAAAGTGGGCATATTTAGAGAACCGATCAACCACTGTTAATATGACAGACTTACCATGGACCTTTGGTAAACCCTCAATGAAATCCATTGAGATGTCTGTCCATATTTGTATTGGGACTTCCAGCGGTTGGAGGAGCCCTGCGGGATGCAGCGACTCTGTTTTGTTCCTCTGACAGATTGCACATGATTTGACCCAATCTTGTACCAGTGTCCTATCCTTGTGAATGAAGAAATCAGCTCTTAATCGATGCAGCGTCTTTTGTACTCCACCATGTCCTGCTGAGTGTGCGGCCTCCAGTATTGAGGGAATGAGTTTGGATGATGTTGGGATAAACACCCTGCGGCCGTGCAGTATCAAGCCTTCCCGTATCTGCCATGGGGCCTCTAGGGATCCCTCTGTAATCTGAGCCTGGAGGAGTTTCCACTCATCATTATTAGCACATTCTGCCTGCAATTCTTGGTACAGCTGGAATGTTGGGGTTGATATGGTATGGACTGAACTTTCAGTTGTGTCCCTGCGAGATAAAGAATCAGCCACTGTGTTGAGTCGTCCTGCCCGATATTCCACTGTGAAGTCAAAGCCAAACAACTTACTAATCCACTAATGTTGTGGTACCGTGGATAGTCGTTGATCTAGTATGAACTTGAGACTGAAATGGTCAGTTCGTACCACAAATCGTCTGCCCCATAAATAAGGACGCCAGTGACGTATTGCCTGTACCAACCCAATGAGCTCGCGCTCATATGCTTCCAATTTTATGTGTCGGGCTGCAAATGGCCGGCTAAAAAAAGCTATTGGGCCGTGATCTTGGTGTAGGACAGCACCAAACCCCGAGCCCGAGGCATCACAATCCACAGTGAAAGTCCGTTCAAAGTCAGGAAGCTGCAGGACTGGTGCTGATGAGAGTGCCCGTTTGAGCGCTTGGAAGGCGGAGTCGGCTTCTGGAGACCACTAAAAGCCTTCTTTCTTTAGGAGTTTGGTTAACGGTGCAGCGATTAACCCAAATTCCTTGATAAATTTCCGGTAGTAGCCTGCCAATCCCAGAAATCCCCGCAGTCCTCGTGCCTTTGGGATCGGCCAAGAAGTAACTGCTTCCACCTTGCTGCTGTCCATAGCCACTCCTTTAGCTGAGATGATGTGCCCTAAATAAGCAACGGATGTCGCGCCGAATTCACATTTGGACTGTTTGACAAACAAATTGTTGGTCAGCAGGGTCTGTAGGACAGCCTTGACATGTATGAGGTGGTCTGACCATGTGGCACTATAGATGAGGATGTCATCAAAGAATACTAGGACAAACCGGCGAAGGAACTGACCCAGTACTTCATTCATCAACGCCTGAAATGTCGCTGGGGCATTTGAGAGACCAAATGGCATAACCAGAAACTCAAAGTGCCCATGGTGTGCCCTGAAGGCTGTTTTGTGTACGTCTTCTGGATGAACACGGACTTGATGGTAGCCGGATCGGAGGTCCAATTTAGTGAAGAAATGTGCCCCTTGCAGTTCATCTAGCAGCTCATCAACCACGGGTATAGGGAATTTGTCTTTGACTGTTTTCTCATTCAGTGCTCTATAATCAATGCAGAAGCGCCATGATTTGTCCCTCTTTTTCACTAGGAGTACTGGAGCTGAAAAAGCTGATGTGCTGTAGCGGATAATCCCCTGTTGTAACATGGCTGTGCATTGTGCCTCCAATTCATCCTTTTGAAGCTGTGGGTACCTATATGGCCTAACTGCAACGGGTGCTGTTCCTGGCAAAAGGTGGATCCTGTGATCACACCTTCTTGCTGGAGGAAGGTCACTGGGCGTAGCAAACACCTTCTGAAATTGCAGGAGCAGACGATCCATCATCGGTTTGGTGGTTGTGATATCTGTGCTAATTGTTCTCACTGCTGGGTACACATTAATGGCCTTCCGATCTGATCCCAGTCCTTTCCACACAATTCGTTGTCCCCTTCTCCAGAAAGCTAGGCACAGGTTCTCGAGGTCCCAAAGTGTTGGCCCCAAAGTGCGCAAGAATTTGACCCCGAGAATGATGTCGAAAGAATCAATTGGGATGGCGTAAGCATCCATCAGAAAGTCTTCCTGGCCGATAGTCAAGCTGATGCTGTTGGAGAGCTTACAACACATGATTTTATCCCCATTGGCCACAGATGCCTGGAGGGCTGGGCTTGGCTGGTAGTCCAGTTTCAGAGCGCGTGCCGTGTCTTGGTTGATGAAGTTGTGAGTAGATCCTGTGTCCAACAGGGTTGTAAGAGCTTTCCCCATGATATGTACTTCCAGCTGCAAGGTACTCTCAGAATGGATACCCGTGAGGGCATGTAAGGAGATCACTGGTGTTGGGTCCCCTGGCACTGAATCGGCCTCTATAGATTCATCTTCCTCATAGTCCGTGACCTCAAGATAGAACAATTTAGGGCAGCGATGTCCACGGACATACTGTTCATCACAATTATAACAAAGTCCCTGGCGACGCCGCTCAGCCATCTCGGCAGGCGTCAACTTCTTGAATGTTCGCTGCTGTCCTGTACTGGGAGCTGCAGGAATCGCTGGTTGAGGTGCCGGTACTGGTACAGACGGGCGTTGGGGTTGACGCATGGTCTTGTTGGTGGTTGATGTCGGCTGGTGATCGAGCACTTGTGACCTCCGTTCATATGCGCGCGCCAAACTCAAGGCGTGATTGATATCCCGTGGTGCCATGAGTTCCACGTCGATCTTGATACGCTCCGGAAGTCCAGCCGTAAACAGATGTACCTTCTGCTCCTGTGACAGTGGAGCTGTTTGGGCTAGCAGGTCCCAAAACCTCTCCTGGTAGTCATCCACTGTCGTGCGGAATGGAAGGCGTGCCAGTTCGCCGAGAGGATTGCTGCGTAATGGGGGCCCAAAGCGGAGTTGGCAATGCTGCTTGAAGAGTTCCCATGACATGGAAGGTTCGTCGCGCTGTAGCTGGGTGTACCACGTCCGGGCAATTCCTGTCATGTGATAGGATGCGAGCCAGACTTTCTCATCCTCCAGCGTGCGCTGACCTTCAAAGAATTGTTCGCATCGATTGAGCCACTGGAGGGGGTCTTCCTTGCCGTCAAATAGGGCAAATTCGAGGCGATGGAAGCGAGGAACTCCTGCAGTAGGAGTATGGGGAATGGTGTTGAGAGATGGCAGTGTAGGTGGTGGATAATGTGGGATGGGCGAAGGGGAATGTGGCAATGGTAGAAGATGGATTGGGAGCTGGGTGGTGGTGGGTGGTGGCACATCATCAGTTGGCGTCGTGGTGGGGGGTATGCCTCCATACCCGGGCAAGCCATAGGGGCAGCTTGCTGGAAGGGACAGCGCCGCTGATGCAGGCGGAGTCTCCACTGCTGCAATGCGCGAGGACATGGAGGACATCTGCGTTGCGAAGGCCCCTAGTTGGCGCTGGACTTCGGCAAGGGCGGTGGTGATCGCTGCCAACTCCGACGCCTGGGTGGCGGACGCTGCACTGTCGTCGGTGTTGGATCCTGGCATCTCCGATACCAAATTGGTAGAAACACCTCGGCTGCGCAGATTATAGGAGTGAGTATCAAGTTGGCTGGACGAGCGGGAGCGAAGGGGCGCCGTGCTGCCGCTCGGCTGGGAACTTAGGTGAGGTGCGGAACACAGGTGAGGCAGGGAACAATCACTTCTTAGATTGATCAATGCTTCCAATTGATTACAGACGCCTGGACTTTATAGTCCAACTCTAAACATACTCCTTAATCTTAGGAACTCTAACAGACTCTCCTTAAAAAACAGACTCCTTAATATTAGGATCTCTAAACAGATTCTCCTTATCTAAGGATCCTCCTAATCCTTATCTATATGTCCCTCTATAATGGGCCGACTAGAGGGCTGTTTAGGCCTCCTACTATAAACCATAACATGTGCCTACTGCCCAAGTGGCGTACACACCAAGGGAAGACCGTCACCGTCAGTCGGGATCCAGTATCAAACCTGATGACAACAGACTCACAGCTTTGAAAGCATACAGAAGGGCCAAGGGATTGTGTTTCAAGTGTGGAGATAGATGGGGGCATAACCGTAAATGCTCTACTAGTGTTCCCTTGCACCTAGTGGAGGAAATGTTGTCAATTCAGCTGAAGAAGAGGATGGCAATGAAGAGACAGAGGATTAAACTGACAAAACAACCGAGGAAGCAGTGTTGGCTATCTCAGCTGCTGCAGTGAGTGGAGGAGGAGAGGGTAACAGAGCCATCTGACTATGGGCTTCAATTCACTGTCAACAGGTCCTAATACTTGTTGATTCCGGTAGCTCAGCCAGCTTCATGGGAAGTCATCTAATGGGGGTCATGTCTGATTCACAGAAATTGAAACAGCCCCTGCAAGTAAAAGTAGCTGATGGCGGTTGCATGTGGAGCAATTATCTGGTGTCTAATTGCCAATGGCTGTGTGTGGGGGTATCAACTTTTGTACTGATTTCAAGGTGTTACCTCTGAGTGGGTATGACTTCATACTTGGTATGGATTGGCAGGAGAAGTACTGTCCTATGTCTGTTCATTGGGCAGAAAAGTGGATGAAATTTGAATACCAAGGGAAAACAATTCACCTGCAAGGAATAGTTCCTCAGTTGCAGACATGCCACCATCTGTCTTCTTCCCAACTGAAAGGCTTAGTCAGGAACGAAGCTATGGAGCAAATCTTAGAACTAAGAGAAGTAACTGAAAATGAACAGCTGGACATACCCAGGCCCGTGTCTCAGTTGATTGAGAGATACCAGGATTTGTTTCAGAAACCCCAAGGCCTACCTCCCAAAAGGAAAGTGGATCATACCATTCCTCTCATGCCTGGAGCTCAACCATTTAGGCTGAGGCCATACAGGTATACACCACAACAAAAAGATGAAATAGAGAAACAAGTCCATGAGATGTTGGATACTGGAGTGATACAGCACAGCTCTAGCCCCTTTGCATCTCCAATTCTGTTGGTAAAGAAGAAAGATGGGGAGTGGAGGTTGTGTGTGGACTATAGAAAGCTAAATGCATATACAGTCAAGAACAAATATCCTATGCCCATATTTGAAGAAATCACTGATGAGCTTGGGGGAGCTACTATCTTTACCAAATTGGACCACATATCAGGTTATCATCAAATTAGGATTAAGGAGGGTGAAGAATATAAAACAGCATTTCAGACACACCGTGGTCATTATGCGTATAGAGTTATGCCATTTGGTTTAACTGGTGCCCCTGCCACTTTTCAGGCCTTTATGAACCAAATTCTGGAACCTCTTCTGAGAAAATGTGTGGTAGTGTTTTTGGATGATGTTCTGGTGTATAGTGGAGCATTTAGAAGAGCATGTGAAGCATTTAGAACAGGTGTTTGAGTTGCTGAGGAAAAATCAACTCAGACTCAAACAAACCAAGTGTTCATTTGCTCAGGACAGATTGGAATTCCTAGGTCATGTGGTCAGTTCTAGAGGAATATCCACCGATCCAAACAAGATCAAGGTCATTCAAGATTGGCCAACACCTAATTGTGTTAAGGATATACACAGTTTTCTTGGAATGGCTGGTTACTATCGTAAGTTTGTGTCTGGTTTTGGCATCATCAGTAAACCGCTGACAAATCTACTCCGGAAGAATACTGTATTTGTGTGGAATGATGAGACACAACAAGCTTTCAATGCTCTAAAAACAGCTCTAACCCAAGCACCAGTTCTAGCAGTTCCAGATTTCTCCAAACCTTTTGTTGCCTGACACCCTGGAGCTAAAGGATGTGGCTGTTTACCGATGTTCTGCTTGGTGTTTAGACCCGTCCTTGGTGCCTGCTTCAAGGGAGCTTTGGATCGTCGAACCTCCCTTTGCCGTTGATGGGATGTCTTCTGGCAGGAGAACGCTGATGTATCCAATCCGCATCACATTCTCGTCTGCCCCACGGAGGGATGGATCCGATCCTAAGCTTCATGCTATTACTTCGGGCGGGGATGGTTCTGGTCACGTGCAGCAGGGATCCCCTCCTTTTTCAAGACCTCCCCATTCGAGTGGGAGAAGGGGAGAACATGGTCATTCGGGACGTCTCTCAGTTCATGAGCGTTTGGGCCCAAGAGATGAGAACATGCAGCAGCGGAGCATTAGCTCCGGGGTGGCAGTTTCAGATTTGAGGAGAACTTTGGAATCTGATGGGGGGACCTTGTCTCCTAGGCTGGTAGAGATGACTGATGACATGGTTCTTGTTTCACCGGTGAAGGCGAAGCAGCTGAAAGTTTATTTTCGTCAAAGATTCAAGAATGTCCTGAACCAGGAGGAAGCTGGAACTCCCAATTCTGTCACTGTGCTTCCTCCATCCACCACAGACGTGGCAGCTGCTGACACAGATCCATCTGAGTATCCTGTTTCAGATGTTGACGCTGTGTTGGCAACTCTGTCTAGAACATTAACTTCCTCCCTGTCTGATGTGGCAGCAGCACACGCGGCTCCGTCGAAGGCTAATGCCTTAGACGTTGACGCTGAGTTGGCTGCTCCATCTGAGGAGGACATTTCAGCAACAACACATGCTGCGTTGGCTGCTCCATCTGAGGACCCTTCAGCAACAACACAAGATTCTGTGGAGATTTGTGCTCAAGAGCAATTCATCAGCAAATTGTCAAACCAGATCACACGCGTATTACCAATCCCAAAATCTGTCAGACGTCAGTCCTCTATCCCCCTGGCAGTTCCAAGACGCAGCCGACGTGTGGCGGGGGTTAGAGTTGAATTTAAAATTCAGGATTGGGGAAAAAGATCTAAGAAACAAGCTATGGTGGCCCTAAATATTATTGAGGACAATGAAGGATTCAGCCGTCAAGCTTTAGACGACTACGCCAAGCTCTTCAAGAATACTCTTTCTCGTAGTCATGTGCAGGCTCTTGCTGCCCTTTTTGGGTGGTCTGTCCCAGATAATTTAGAATATATAACTGGGACTGGGGATATTACCGCAGCAAGCTTATTTTAGCTGGCGATGTTGCTGATATTGTTTGTCGATTTACCTCTCATTGTTTCTACATGGATCCGGAAAAAATAATTGTTTGGAATGTTAGAGGTCTTAATTCTCTAGCTCGACAGAATTCTGTCCGTGAGCTCCTCAATTGTTATGGAGCGGATATAATCTGTCTTCAAGAAACTAAGATGGCACAACCTTCTTCGCGTGTTCTCCTCTCTATGTTGGGGTCTGATTTTACCGGTTCATTGGCCCTGCCTTCTAATGGTTCGAGGGGTGGAATCCTTATTGCTTGGAGACGACACATGGGGATAACTGGAGCTACCAGGACAGACATCCATAGTATTTCTGTGCAGTTTTGTTCAGTGGAGGGACACCAGTGGTGGCTTACTTGTGTGTATGGACCTCAATCTAATGAAGCCAAGATTGAATTTCTGCAAGAGCTGAGACATATTAGAGCAGCTTGTCAGGGCCCTTGGATGATTACTGGGGATTTCAATCTCATTTTGCATGCCGAGGATAAAAACAACTCGCATATTAATCGGGCTATGATGGGTCGATTCAAAAAATTGGTAGATGATCTCGCTCTTAAAGAAATTCCACTCCATGGGCGCAAGTTTACTTGGTCTAATCAGCAGAATCAGCCTACTCTTGTCAAACTTGATAGAGTCCTGTGCTCTATTGATTGGGAGGAGCTGTTTCCTGGTGCAGTGTTACAAAGTGTGGCTTCTGAAGATTCTGATCACTGTCCTTTATTATTGGGTCTCAAAGATTGCAAAGGTGTTAAAAGGCGCTTCCACTTTGAATCATTCTGGACGAAAATTGAAGGGTTCCATGAAGTGGTGCACTACGCCTGGAATTCGGTTCCTGTTGGCCACTGCCCTTTCTCCACTTTTGATTTAAAACTCAAAGGGACAGCCAAAGCCCTTCAAGGATGGAGCAGCAAGAAGGTGGGGCACATTGAGACTCAACTGCACCTTGCTAGAGATTTGATCCATCAGCTTGAGATTGCGCAGGATGGTCGTATTCTGTCTGTGTTGGAAAGGTGGCTGTTAAGTAAATTGAAGAAGCTCGCTCTGGCTTTGGCCTCAACCAAGCGTATCATTGCCCGCCTTAGATCAAGAATTTCTTGGCTCAAGAAGGAGATGCAAATTCTAAGTTGTTCCATTCCTTTGCAAGGTACAGAAAGAAGAAAAACAGTGTTTCCAAGCTTACTGTTGGAAATCAAGTCCTTACTGCTCATAGCGACATAGCTGCAGCAGTGGATCAGTTTTACTTTGATTTAGTTGGGGCTAGTAAAGACAGAAATATTTCGATTAACCTTGAGGCTCTGGAAACTGCTGGCACTCCATCTCCAAATTTGATCGAGTTGGACAGCCCCATTACTGAGCAAGAAGTGTGCAATGCTATAAATTCTCTGCCCTCTGATAAATCTCCTGGACCGGATGGATTTACTGGTAGATTTTACAAAATTTGCTGGTCCATTATTAAAGAGGATCTTATGGCTGCGGTGATTGCGATTTGGAACAGAAAATTTGATAATTTTCATAAGCTGAATTCTGCTTTTATCACTCTAATCCCAAAGAAAGATAATGCTGATCAAGTCAAAGATTTTAGACCTATCAGCCTTGTTCACAGCTTTGCAAAACTAATCACAAAGATATTGGCTTCTCGATTGGCTTCAAGGCTCAACGATTTGGTCTCTCCAAACCAAAATGCCTTCATTAAGGGTCGCTTTATCCAGGATAATTTCATGTTGGTTCAGCAGACGGCTAAATTACTTCATCAACAAAGGCATCCTTGCCTGATGCTCAAGCTGGATATTACTAAAGCTTTTGATTCGGTTTCCTGGCCCTTCCTTATTGAGGTCATGCAGAATCTAGGGTTTGGGCAGATCTGGAGAGATATCATTTCAGGGCTGCTTCTCACTTCCTCTACTCGAGTGTTAGTTAATGGTCATCCGGGAAGCATAATTTCTCATAGAAGAGGGCTGCGACAGGGGGATCCTCTTTCTCCGATGCTGTTTGTGCTTGTCATGGATGTGCTTGGTCAACTTGTCTCTAAAGCAGATGAGGAAGGTTTATTACAACCTCTTTCTACTAGGCAGCTTCAACACCGGGTTTCTCTTTATGCTGATGATGTGGTTCTTTTTATTAATCCCGTGGCAGAGGACATGACTATGATTTCAGACATCCTTCAGCTTTTTGGTGAGGCTTCTGGTTTATATAATAATAATCAGAAATCTAGTGTCTACCCCATCAGATGCCATGAAGACAATTTAGAGATTATTCAACAGTTTTGGCCCTGCGAGATATCTAGCTTTCCTTGCAAGTACCTTGGGCTGCCCCTGTCGTTACATAAATTAAGAAGGGAGCAGGTGCAGCCCATTGTGGATAAAATAGCTAATCAACTACCTGGATGGAAAGCTGATTTGTTGACTAAAGCAGGAAGAAGTGTATTGGTGCAATCTGTTTTGACAGGGGTGCTGATTTATAGTGTTATGGCTGTAGACTTGCCTTCTACTACTTTGAAGGACATTGATAAAATTCGAAGAGGGTTCCTTTGGCGTGGTCGTAAAAATGCCATGGGTGGCCATTGTGCAGTGGCCTGGGGCAGTGTGTGCAGACCTCGAGATCTTGGTGGACTGGGTATTTTCAGCATCACTGAACTGAGTTGGGCCCTTAAAATGCGTTGGGCTTGGCTGCAAAAAACTGAGCCAGGTCGGCCCTGGGCATCCCTGCCTTTGCATACCCCGAAAAAAATTCGAGAGTTTCTACAAGTAGCCTTGTATTCTGAGATTGGAAATGGAGCTTCTACCCTTTTCTGGAGTGATCGATGGTTGGATGGGCAGCAGATTGGGGATATCGCTCCCCGACTTATTGAGACCATTCCTATGAAGCTGATTAACAAAAGGACAGTTCAGGAGGCGATTGAGGATAATGGCTGGATTAATGATATTCTTGGGAATTTATCTGTTGGTGCACTTGCAGACTTCCTGCGTATTTGGGATTTGGTGGCACATGTTGATCTGGACCCCCATAAGGAGGACAAACATATTTTTCGGTTGGCTGGTAATGGCAAATATTCGACTAAAGCCGCTTATGAGGGGCTCTTCATTGGATCTGTGGAGTTTGAACCTTTTGAGCGGATTTGGAAAACTTGGGCTCCGCCCAAATGTCGATTCTTCTTGTGGCTGGTGGCTCACAAGAAATGTTGGACAACAGATAGACTTGAGAAGCGGGGGCTGGATCATCCGGAAAAATGTCCTTTATGTGAGCAGGAGAGGGAGACAATTGACCATCTACTTGTGAGTTGTGTTTTCTCAAGAGAATGTTGGTTCCTCCTTCTAAGGCAATTCGGGCTGCAGGGTTTGGCCCCCCAACCAACGGATATTAATTTTATGGAGTGGTGGCATCAAGCAAATGAAGCTATTCAGGGGTCCTTCAGAGATGGCCTAAACTCCCTCATTATGCTGGGCGCTTGGATTTTGTGGAATCACCGGAACAGATGCATCTTTGATGGCCTTTCCCCTAATGTTGCTAATTTCCTAATCCATGTGGGGGATGAGCGCCGTCTGTGGGAGACTGCCGGGGCCAAGGGGTTGACATCCCTTGTTGCCTCCCTATCTCATGTAGCCTAGAGTTTTTATAGATGAGTCAGTCTATGCTAGTTTCGTTCAGGCCGCCGTAAGGCGTCAGTTGTACCCCGGTCTATTTTGGACCTTGTTTATTTCTTCTTTTAATATAATGATACGCAGCTCTCCTGCGTGTTCGAGAAAAAAAAGAAACAAATGCAAGTGGAATGTGTGTTGGAGCAGTTCTACAACAAGGTCACCCCATAGCTTATATCAGCAAAGCGTTGGGTCCAAAGAATATGGGGTTATCAACATATGAGAAAGAGTGCCTAGCTATTCTGTTTGCCGTAGAGCAATGGCATCCATATCTGCAACAAGGGGAATTTGTGATTAAAACAGATCAACAAAGTCTAACGTATCTCGATGATCAAAGGATAACCACACCATGGCAGCAAAAAGCATTAACCAAACTTATGGGTTTGCAATTTCGTATAATGTACAAACAGGGAATAGAGAACAAGGTGGTAGATGCTCTATCACCCGACCTGATTTCCAGTCTGATGGTGCTGACATGCAGTTGAATGCTACCACGTGCTCATCTGTGGTTCCCAGCTGGCTGCTCGAAGTATCCAAAGGGTATGAAACCGATGAGATGTCGAAGAAGCTATTAAGTATATTATCTACTGGGGGGCAGGTGGATCAGTTCACATACAACAATGGGATAATTAAACACAAGAATCGAGTGTGGCTAGGTGCCAACTGTGAGGTCCAGACTAGGGTCATGACAACGTTACATGACAGTGCAACAGGTGGTCACTCGGGTTTTCAGTGACCTACCAACGCATCAAAGCAATATTCAGTTGGCCTGGTATGAAAAAACACATTGAGGAGTTTGTGCAATCTTGCCTTGTCTTTCAGCCAGCGAAACTAGAGAGGAGTGGATATCCAGGGCTGCTATTTCCCTTGCCTATACCTGAACATTCATGGCAAGTGATTAGTACAGACTTCATTTCTGGGTTACCTTTATCACATCATTACAACTGTGTCATGGTGGTTGTTGACAAGCTATCGAAGTATGCCCATTTCCTTGCTCTGGCACATCCCTTTTCAGCACTATCGGTTGCAAAACTGTACATGAAGGAGACTTATAGACTGCATGGTATGCCATCTTCGATTATCTCTGACCGAGACGCCATCTTTACAAGCAAGTTATGGCAAGAATTGTTCAAACTATCTGGTACCAAGTTATGTCTAAGCAGCGCGTACCATCCGCAGTCGGATGGCCAAACGGAAAGAGTCAATCAGTGTTTGGAAGCATATTTGCATTGCTTCGTCCATTCTTGCCCCCGACAATGGTATGCATGGTTGTCACTAGCAGAGTTTTGGTACAATACATGTCATCACTCCTCTCTAGGAAAATCTCCTTTTGAAGTTCTGTATGGTTATACTCCATCTCAACTGGGGCTGGTGTCAGTTGACAAGTGTTCGGTACCAGATCTGCAACAGTGGATGCAGACTTGCCAAAACATGTTGCAACAGGTGAAACTACATCTTCAAAGAGCCCAGGACCGCATGAAAAAGCAAGCCGATAAAGGTCATAAAGAAAGGGAGTTCAAGGTTGGAGATCGAGTACTTTTGAAGCTACAACCATTCTGCCAGAACTCGGTAACTGAGTGACTGAACCACAAGCTAGCTTTCCGCTACTTTGGGCCTTTTGCAGTGACCAAAAGAGTGAATTCTGTTGCGTACGAGTTACAACTTCCACCAGGCAGTTCCATACACCCAGTGTTCAACGTCTCGCAGCTAAAACCAGTCGTGGGTTATAGAGATCCTGTCCATGACATATTGCCAAACTTATCTCATGACTTGCAGGTTCCTGAGGAGGTGTTGGACTCACGTTTAATCAGGAGAGGCGCCAAGACCGTGAAGCAGGTATTGATTCAGTGGACAGACTCGCCGGCATCACTGGCCACCTGGGAATACAAGCAAGCTATCCAGCAACGTTTTCCGTTGGCGCCAGCTTGGGGACAAGCTGTTTTCGAAGGGGGAGGAGATGTCAGCAGTACCAAAGGCAATGCCGATGGGCAAGAAGTACCGAAAGAAAAGATGAAGGCTGAAGCAGGAAGAAAAAGGGAACGCAGGCAAAATCCCAAGTACATAGGTGAGCAGTGGGGAAATTAGGCCCAGTAGGACCAGGACCATCGGATGATTTCTATATATACTATGTGCTATAATAAGACAGGTGAACTTGGATGAACCTAGGCGGCGGCAGACACTATCACAATACGAAATACCACTCGGCGACGGATTTGCCGCGGAGGCGCACCTGTGTGTTCGTCTTGATGAGTGAAAGTAAGAGCGATCGTAACACCATGGATATCAAAGAACTCATCAAACGACCAAAAGCAGAATAGTACTCATCAATAGACATACCATTCCGCTCAATAACATGAGTTTGCTTCTTGAGAGTGTGTAAGAGAGCACCACTGTCCTGAACAAAACAGTCCTTCAAATAAGATCAAATAGCTTTAGTAGCTGTGAACTTGGACATGCTCATAATCATAGACAATTTAGTGCTATTAACCATGGCAGCCATCTCTTTGCCATCATTGATCTGCCAAGCGTTGATTTCAACAGCATTACTACGGTCCTCATATAAGGCAAGAGGATCTTCAGTTAAATGAAAAAGCAAACCATGACCACGTAGTGCAGTCTGAACACAGAAAGCCCACTCTAAATCGTCAAGAATGAAGTTAACCACAATAGCATTGACTGAAACAGTGTTCGATTGATGCGTGACTTACAAAGAATGTAAATAAGACAAGGACAAGATAAACCACACAACAACAACAGAGGTAGAAGCAATCAACAGGAACTAGTGAAGAGATGACCTGATTCTCTGTCTCAAACCTGATTCTCTGTTCCAAAGAAGCAGCAGAAGACCTCAACACTTGCAGACACCGGGAGAAGATGCTGACGACGAGTATCAGGAACTGCGCGACCCTGGTGGAGCCACGACCAGGATCCGCATCGACAACAAAGGGGAGGACACGTCTGAAGGAGTCCTCAGAGGGGGAAGACGCGTGTGAACGAGTTCGCGCCGGCAACAGATGCAGTCGCGCTGACAGTAGATGCAGTCGCGCCTGATGGATCCAATACCATGGGAGGACGCTTCTGAATGGGGGAAGGAGACTTGACGAAGACCAATGCGGCCACAACGACAACAGGTGGCCATGGACACACCTGAATGGGATGTGGCTGCGACGGCGGCAGCAGGTGACTGCGGAGGCGGCATGGATGTTGACGGTGACAGCGATGGGGAGAAGCCGCGACGACGACTAATGCGGCAGCAGAGGTGGCCGCAGATGCAGACTGGATGGTGTGGAGCCACGACAACGACAGAATTGGGGCCGCGATGGCGGGCGAGGTGGTGGTGGAGCCACAAGCCCACAACGTTGGTCGAGATAGGGGAGCAGCGACGACGGCGCCCGATTGGAAGGCGACGACCGGATTGGGGAAGACCGGCGGCACAAAAAAAACGGATCAGGAAGGATTAACCCTAACCCTGACTTGCTTTGGTACCGTGTTACTAACCTTGGATTAGAGAGAGTATGACTAGTCCTTAGGACTTGGTAGAATATATATACACAAATAATATGGCCTCGTGGGCCTTAACAAGACGCACTAACCTGCCACTAACCCAACCAGATGTGTAGCTGCTGACTAGATGGGACATTCTACTAGGAAGGTAATTGAGTTGAGTTCACATTTTTTTGAAGCTAGAAGAAACCAACTTATGCACTTAGAGATTGCACAATAAATCTAGGTGAATCCATAACCAGCCTATGAGCTTACATATTCATAATTTCATATTACCAACAGCATGGCAACACACACTGCACAACAGGCAACAATTTAATGCAGGCCATTCAAGGGGACATCAAAGGAGTTTGATGCAATCACTTATAGCACGGAAGAAAACCACCAGTGCTACAGCGATGTCATGGCAGCCAAGTAAAAAGTGTCCAAGGGGCAACCCTAACTCTACTTCAGGAGCAGGAGCAGCTCACCAAGCGGACCAAGCCTGCCCTGGAAGTTGCAGCAAACGGGGAGCACAACAACATGGGGCAGCTGCCAGGCGTGCCACATCGGACCTTGGCGGGTCTTGGCACTTCTGGCTGCGAGCCAGGCCAGCCCAGGGCGCATGGAGCAAGGTAAGGGGGAGGAATGGCGCACTGGAGGAGAAACAGGGAGGGGCTGCATCTTGCTAGAGGGAGAGGAACAACATGGGAGCAGCATAGGGAGGGAGGAGTAGAAGGGGTGGCGTGGCAGCTGCTGCTGTTGGAGGAGGGAGCCGGGTGGAGGTTCTGAGGAGGGGAATGGATGCATAATGTGGAGCTTTTAATTATTTTTGTTCTTCTCTTATCTTTTGATTTCCTTTATTTGATTGATACAAGATGAATACTAGTTGAGTTCAACAAAACTTTAATTGAACATATTCGAAAAAGCCTAGTGAACTATAATCTATACACTTAGGTGTTTCTCCCTTGTTCTTGTTTTTACTGTTATAGTTGGCATGAACTAAATTTATAAATTCATTTGGCATTAATTTTTGAAATGTTTAAACATTTTCGCATAATCCCCCCTTTTCATGTGTACTGGTTGCTCTATTATTTCTCAGGACATTTTTTCTAGAAAGTAGAAACCCAATAAGAGCCCATTCTTCATCACAAACTTTCATCATTCATAATTATTAGCCTTAATAATTCTCTTAGCATTCTTTTTTTTTTAACTCAGTGAAGGTTTGTTCCATAACGTGAAACTCTACCATGGCTTGTCCTCTTATGGGAACCTCCCTTGATCATTAACCTGAATGCCATGCTTAAGCAATATTAAACCATGCGCTTAAACACCAGTGATGTTACATTTTGTTTGCTTGGAAAATTGTTGGAGGGAAATAAATATATCAATTCTGTTCAATCTCTTGGCAGTAGATGGGTTATTTTCTCACTTGCTACTTTATTGCATATTTGCATCCATATGCAGAAGCTAGTCCAGCGGTCCTTGAAGGAGGAAGAGAAGCTGCAGCATATGCTTGCGAACTTACCTTCTGGAATGCGCAAGAATGATTTTGCTAATCAGCACGAACAGAGCTCATCAAGGTATTGTCTAAATACGTTTATATCTTTTGTTTATGCCTTCATTTGGCAGTAACAGCATGCTGTTTGTCTTCCAGGATGCTGCCTCATTTTAACTCTTCTTTTACTGAAGCTAATGAATGTGAACTGAAGATTAAGGATGAACCAGTTGCAGCTCCTAGGGTCAGTTACATATCTTGTGGACTATTCATTGATTCTAGCTGGATTTCTTTTTCATAAGAGTTTTTTCTCGAAAAACGCAGCTGCACATCTTTATATTAAGAAGAGGGGAATTTAAGGTCCAAGAGGACCAGTACAATAACCACCCTATGGTGGCCAGCAACAAGCATAATAAAACCATCCATAGGAAAAAGATACAAAGAGACGACCAATGAAAAAATTAAGTCGAGCTTGCTGCGCCTAGAGCAGCAGCAAAACCAAGGCTTCCGAGGTGTTTGGCACCAGCTTGCACCCACCCATAAAGATAGCTCATCGAGGAAGCTTCTATGCACCTTGCCAATGGTTGGCGAATCTCCATCGAAGATAACTCTGTTTCTATGCAACCAAAGGCACCATGCTTCCAAAATAATGGCACCGTTGACTCCCTTTCTATTAGTTTTTGTGCACTTGAATGGTCACTTTTTTCCACCAGTCAGCAAAAGTAGTATCCTCTGGCCCTGGAGTTAGGTGACCCATACCAAAGGGGGAGAGAATGCTATGCCAAAACTGCCTGACGAAGACACAACTAGTCAACAAATGCTGAACCGTTTCTTGCTCTTGGTCACAGAAAGGGCATGCTTCCAGATGAGGAAGACCTCTTTTTTGTAGCCTGTCAGCTGTCCAA
This sequence comes from Zea mays, assembly GCF_902167145.1. Taxonomy (NCBI): domain Eukaryota; kingdom Viridiplantae; phylum Streptophyta; class Magnoliopsida; order Poales; family Poaceae; genus Zea; species Zea mays. Next base: position 155,442,259 of record NC_050102.1, read on the forward strand.
CACTTATTCTGCATGGCTAACCATAAAAAGGTCTTACACTTAGGAAGAGCCCAAGATTTCCAAAGTCTTTTCCAAGGTTCGAAAGTGATGGAGCCCAAAAACAGAACCTTGTAGCAGGACCTAGAAGAGAAGGCCCGAAGACTCGAATCTCCACACATGGTGATCTTCCTGATGAGTGAGCACAATCTCACCCAAGGTGTCCCAAAGCGTAAGATATTGCTGTATACCTACAAGGGAGAGGGTTGGTTTGATGTCCCTAACCCACAACATACCCTCCAAAGCTTGATCCACTGTCCTGATAGGCTGATAGAGACCACCTTTTTATCCACCTTTGAGAGCACTTCAGGTGCGATAGAGCACCCATTCAACCATCTCTCCATCCAAAAAGGGTGTTTTTGCCATTGCCCACATGGGTGATGGGTGTACATCGAACTGGCAACTACCTTCCTTACTTGTGACTAAACAGGGAGATCCAATCCACTCCAAGGCCTATTCGGGTCAGTCTTAATCAGCCAAAGCCATTTAGCTTGCAGCGCCCAACTCATATATAGCAGGTTTGGGATACCAAGTCCTCCACGGTCCAGCGGTCTGGTGACTTTTCATAAGAGTTGTAGTTGTTTCTTGAACTTATGTTTTCTTGTATTGCTGAGAAGAAGGGAAGAGCACCTGCACCTCGTTGGTATATCTCAACCGAGGAGCTTGATTCACTCTCATCGTTAGTTCTCAATCTACCTTGTCCTTTTCTTGCATTCAAGTTCGACCATATGTTATTGTGACTGGATGTGAATTATGTATTCTGTTGTGACCCAGGTACATGAGGGGAAGACTGACTTTGGAAAAGGTTAATATCGCAATAAATGAAGTGGCTTCATATGCAGATGCCAATGCTCATCTTGTTACATGCCCTAAGAAAAAGGTTTGTTTCATTCAATTCCACTTTTCGACAGTGAACAACTGTTTCTATTGTATGATTGCCTGTTGAGTGTGTTGCCAATGTCCTTGCAGTTGTCAGAAGATACATGGGAAAAAGCTTTGGTAAGCTCTTGGCATTTTTTTTGAGCTGAGGCATTCTTCATTTCCATTAAGCATATAACAGAAATGCAACAGTTTGAGATGAGTTCAGGCAGAAAAAGAAAATGCCAGAAGCAGATCACCTGCTTTTTAGTTATGACAATCTAATTCAGATCATATAGTCTATACAGGGAGACCCTAGCAATCGAACATGTGGCTATACTATACAGACTATACAGTTTGAGCTCCACACATAAAAAAACTATCCATACAGATCTTGACAACTGTCATCCTGCCTTCTCGATACTACCTTCTGTCTTAGATGTCAGGTCCATGGTCTTCGCCATCCTGATGTTCAGTGTCCGGCAGCTGCTTCACCACCTCAGTTGCTTGGCTAGGAGCTACTACGCAATCTACAGTGTTAGCATGTTTACTGCTTCCTTTGTTACTAGCTGGCTGATGACTAGGAACCTCCCCTGGCTGTCACCTATTTACTCCCCCTCTTCACTGCTACCCTTTACTTCCCTTTATTGCTAGACGGCTGATTGCCCGACCAAGCACCAAAGCAGCAATAAAATCTCTCAAATACTTTCCCGTCTTCAAATTCTGCATTAAGGCAACTACAACCGCTGAATCTGGGTTGCTCCTCAACCCTTAGTAACTCAGCTTTGTAGTCAAAGACCCTCGTGTATTCTCCCTTCACAGAATCCAAAGTACTAAAGGTTTGGCCCTCTTGCACTTGGATAGGGTCACATGAGCAAGGAAGTCTTTCAGAACAACTTGTTTGATGAGGCCCACCTTCCAAGTAGGGTTATCCCTTATCTGATTTTAGTAGTGCTTGGCTATCCTTGTGGAAGTCACCAGTTTGTTATATCTCCTAGGTGGGCAGGTGTGGACATTATCAAACCTGACAACCTTGAACCACTCTGATCTGCTAGTCTTTGATCCATATATGAACCAATTGCAACTAATCCAAGTACAAACAGCTCTGATCCTAGTCTTCTCATCCTTGATGAGTTTGAGGTGTCTATGTGTCTTCAGTTCATACTTGATCAGGGCTTTCTTAAACTACCTGCTGCATCTGAACGCTGTCCCAAGAGCAAAAACAGGAATTGGTGCTTTGCTGTCATACCTATTCTTGACTCTTCCACCTCTCTGTTTCTCCTGCACTGTTCTCCTATGAATACTCACCACTTGAATCACATATTGGACTTCCTGGGTCTTCTAAGTTGGGAACCTCTGCTACTACCAAAGCTTGCTCTTTGATTTCTCTGAGCTGACTACCATGCAGACCAAACTTCTTAGCTTTGATGTTCCTCTTAATTTCTTTGCAAACCTCCTCAATTCTATTACTTCTTCATCCTCTGCAGAACTGTCCTCGTCTGTAGGTTTCTTGTCTGAAGTGTCATCTGAACCATGATTGGCACCCTGTTCATCAGCACTGTCACATTCTTCTCCTCATTGCCACCCAGTTATTTGTTGTCAGTGTCACAATGTTCTTCCTCAGAGCCACCCTCTTGTTCTTCAGCAGTGCCACAATTGTCTTCTTCATTGCCACCTTCATTCTCATTCTGCAATTTCTTCTGAGGAGAAATATAGATCCATTCTTCCTCATCATACCAATCTCCTCTCCTTGGTCATCAAACACTTTGCTCTGCTTCATCATCAGTCCACTGAGGTGTCCTGTCAACTTTAATTTCCCGAGCTGCTAATTCCTCCATGTATATATGTCTGGAATTTCACCATCTGTTGTTTGATCTGTCATGAGTTTACATGAACTATTATCATCAAGCAGCAGTAGCCATTGGACAGCTCCTTCCATGGTTTCAGCTAATGCATGCACACTACGTTGTCAATTTTAAAGTGATCTTTAGGCGACCCTTGATTTCAGGAAGCAAAATCTTGTCCAAGTCAATGTAACTCATAGCAATCTCTCCAACATAAATGTTCAGTCCATCAATGTTCACAAAAACCCACCGTAGTGGAGCCGAACCACAAGATTATCGAAATTATCCATCCTAGCACATAAACCGTAAAGAGCAAACATCATTCTCTTATATGCTAACACCTGTATCACCGGTTAAAAAAGTAACTTCTTCAATGGGAAGCATAGAAAATAAGTTGCTATGGGAATTGTTACATTCGGGATTTCTCTTCCTTGCCATCTTCTCATTCCTCTCCATGGTAGTCAATCAGATATATTTTCTTCTTTTATTTGAAAAAATAGATTTATTTGTATATTTTATTCAGGAACTAAGGGATATTGCAGCAAGTGGTGCAGTAAAGGGCAACCATTTCTTCCTGGAAGCAGATATAAAAGGACCTGGGTTAAAACTTGACAATACTGGCAAAGCTATTCTTACCGTAAGTATATACAACTCTAGCTACTTACTGTAACAACGTGTAGATCATGTCAATATTTTTTTTAAACAACCATTTGCATCACTGAAGAAAATTAATATTTGATAGAATGTTTAGCCTGTATGCAAGCTGTTATTTGGGAAAAGCTGTTGTTTCTTTTGTACTTTTGGATGCATAATCGAAGTAATCTAAATGTGTGTTGTCAAACTTGAACCACCACCGAAGAAGAGAGAAGAGAAAATGATACTATGATCTTGCAATTACAAACATGCAGTTTCGTTATGGCTTTTTTTATATTGTGCTACAAAGTACAAACCATAGATATCCACCCTGCAGTCCGGTCTTGCAACCCTTCAGAACAGTAGGCTATAAGATGCACTGGTTAGGACAATTATCTTGCAATACCCTTGACAGTTTGTCATCTCAAAAGGATATAAATATGTTCAATAGGCGTTGGTTTCTGTTAGACTACCCGTCTAGGGTTTAGGGTGTTCCCCTTGTAATTACCGTCTCACCCTCATTATAATGGGCCTGGCCCAGTTACTAAGTCTATTAATACTACTCCCCATCCCTGTTTAGGGTTATGGGTTCGCATTCCAATATGGTATCAGATTAGGTTTAGGTTTAGGTCTTTTCCAACAGCAGCTACAGCCGCCGGGGGCTTCTCCACGCCCTGCAGCCGCCGCCGGCCCCCAGCCGCCGGCTCCTCTCCCTCCCTCCTCTCCCTCACACCTCCCCTCCCACCTCCGGCCGCCAGTCCTCCTCCCCGGCGCGCCACCCGCCCCTGTTTCCCGCCGCCTGAGCAAGCAGCCGCCCCGACCCTGCGTCCAGGCGCCAAGTCTCTGCACGCCGGAGCACCCTCCCCAACCCGGCTGCGCCCCCGGCTGCGACTCCCTCCAACCGTCGCCGCCATGGATGACACAACCACTGCCGCCACCGGCACTATCGCCCCCGCTGCGATCAGCAGCAAGCCCGCCCATGGAGGGCCCCCCCTACATCGCCGGCCTTGCGCCACTTCCCGCTGTCTCCCCGCTGACACTGCGTCGCGGATCTCCGTCGGGCTTTCCCACCCTTGCTTCTCCCACCTCCCCGCTCGTTGACACTCTCGCTACGATCCAGGCCGCTGTGACAGCCTCGCGGGAGCGCGAGCGCGCCGCCTCCCTCGCCCTGGAGCGAGAGCGTGCCCTGGGTGCCGCTCTGACCACCCAGATGGCCACCACGCAGCGCCTCCTCGGTCGCTCGCCGGTCGCCCCTGTGGAACCCCCGGAGGACCCCCTCGACTCTGACCTCGACGCCGACCTCATCGCTGCTCTCCACGCTCAAGCCACTGGTCTGCACAACATCCGGGCCCTCGTGTCCGTGGTGTTGGATCCGACGTCTTCCCACTACCCCCGCTGGCGAGGACAGGTCCTTCTCACGCTGCGGCGGTTCGTCCTCGACGATCACGTCCTCGTCGACCACGACGCTCCACCGCCTCGCTCCTGGTGCCTCATGGACAGCGTTGTCCTCTCGTGGCTCCACGACACCATCACCGTTGAGTTGCAGGACATCATCCGCGATCAGGCGGACACTGCATGCCAGGCGTGGCTCGCTCTCGAGGACCAGTTCCTCGGGAATCGGGAGGCACGGGCACTCCACCTCGACGCCCAGTTCCACCTGTTCGCTCAGGGGGACCTCTCCGTGGGAGAATACTGCCGCCAGATGAAGGGCCTGGCTGACTCTCTCCGCGACCTCGGCGAGCCTGTCGCCGATCGTACCTTGGTGCTGAACCTCCTGCGTGGCCTCAGCCCCCGCTACGGCCACCTGAAGGCTCTCATCAAGAGGAGCGTGCCCTTCCCCACCTTCCACGCCGTGCGGAACGAGCTTCTCCTCGAGGAGCTCACCATGGCGAATGAAGCGCCCACTCCTACCTCGGCTCTCTACAACGCTCCTACCAGCGGTCAGCCGCTTTCAGGGGGCCAGGCCACCCGTCCTCCATCGACCGGGGCTCCTCCCCGCCCTCCACCCGCCGTCCCGGCGGCCCCTCGTCCGACTTCCACGACCGACGGAGGTCGCCGCTCCCGCAAGGGCGGCCGTGGGGGTGGCGGATCCTCTCGTGGTGGTCCCTCCGGCCGGGGTGGCGGCCACGCGTGGCCGTCCTTCTACAACCCCTGGATCGGGACCATCGCCATGTGGCCGGGCCAGGCACCGAGTGCCTCCCGTCCCTCTGCGCCGGCCCTCCTGACTGCACCTCACTACGGCATGCCCCCGACGCCTCCTTACGGTGTGCCCGCCGTGCCCCAGGCTCCGCCCGCGCTCCTGCCCCCGGGGACCCACACCTCGACGACTTGGTCCCCGCCGGCTGGCGGTTGGGACAACGCCTCCCTCGCTGCTGCCTTCAGCACCATGGCGATGACCCCTCCCCCGCTGCTGCTGAGTTGGTTGAACTTGCTGGTCCTGCCTACTCGTTTTGTTAGCAATGGAAGTTGCTTACGTTGACTGTCTTCCAGGTTCTTCGCCACCTTGGGCGCTTCCATGAAGTTCGGATTGGGCACCATCGGGTCTTTATACTGTCAAAGCAGGCATGAAGATATTTCATTTGATTTGAGTTGGTGCACTGTAATTCGGCAAAATCCGGTAGCCTCCAAACCGTGATATTGCAAAATGTATTTCACATGCACCTACTTATTAAGAGATACTCCATCCGTTCATAAATATATGACATCATTGATTTTTTTTAAACTGACCACTCGTCTTATTAAAAAAATAATGAGTCATTTATTTTGTTGTGAAATGTTTTATCATTTAAGGTAGTTTTAGTTTGTGCTTATTTAAAATTTTATATTTTTGAATAAATATTTTGAATAAGATAATGGTCAAAGTTTTTTGAAAAGAATCAATAATGCCATATTTTTGTGAACGGAGGTGGTACCTGTGCTTTCATCAGTGATATGCTTGGCGGTGTGTTTTCATTTTGTATGTGGTTACATTAGGCCAATGTTTCCATAGCATGTATATGCGCGGTCGCAAACGATAGTTTCCTGAATGAGTAATGCGAGAACATGCTGTAATTCCAAGACCCTTTCCTCTTTTTTGAGCTAGTGGCTAGAGTACATGTTTCATAGACTAGCTAGCGATGCAGATTGCAGAGCATGAAATTCTTGATTGCCTAGGCAACATATATATATATATATATATATATATATATATATATATATATATATATATATATATATATATATATATATTTATGGTGTATATATATATATATATTTAGTTTGTGTGAATGTCAAATGAATGTACTTTTTAGTTTGTTCTTGGTGAGCTCCGTCCCACTATAATTTCAATATCTAAGGCTATGTTTGAATGTACTAAAGCTAATAGTTAGCTACTAAAATTAGGCGAGTACATTCAAAAAGTATATCTAATAGTTTAGCTATTAGCTAATTTTAGTAATTTAACTAATAGTTACCTATCTATTTATTAGCTAGCTAATTTCACCGATAATTTCTAGCTATCTATTAGCTCTAGTGTATTCACCCCTTAAATATTTTACAAATTGTTTAGTTTCTTATGCCTCTTATAAATTTGGGACCATTCTATGCGTTCTCTTGTGTATTTAGTTACCTTCCCCGCTGAAGCGTTGCTAGCCATCATTGTAACACCTCAAAATCATAGTTCTAGGATTTAAATAAAAATCTCCAAAGATTTTGAATTAAATAAGAATTCTCTTACCTCTAAAATCACTCTTGAAAAAAATATATTTCAATAAAAGATTGAATAAAAAGTCACTATGTAAATTATTAAACTATATATCTCTACTACTTATTAAGGAGGTAAGGGATAGACTGCCATTCCGTGTTCTGCCATTCCTATTCTCCCTCCATTCCCATTTCCCCTCCCCGCACTGTCTTTCTCATTCTCCCCTCTCCGCAAAGCTCATTCTTCTCATTCTCCCCTCTCCGCAAAGCTCATTCCCATTCCCGGCTGTCATTCCGTGTTCTGCCATTGTTCTGTCATTCCCATTACCCCTCCTCGCACTGTCTTTCTCATTCCCCCCTCCCCGCAAATCTCATTCCCATTCCCACGTGCATCTCACGCCTAGCTAAAATTAAATTAAAAAAACACAAATGTGGCTCCAATGGGATTCAAACCCGCAACTTCTCAAGCAAATGTGCTCGTAGCTACCACTACACCACATGTGTGTTTATGTCAATATCTGTTACAGTAAAAATATATACTACATCTCTCCCAAAGCCCACCTGCTACCTTTGCACAATGTGTAGTAGTAGATAATTATCAACGAGATTCTTGAATTATATTTTGGATGGAGGGAGTAGTATTTAAAAAAGAGCCTTGCATGCAATTTTTTTTGTTTGAATAATGTTTTCAACTTATTCTTTTTATATGTGTGACATTTATTCTCCGTAATATTTTTCCATGGCTCTGACTTGTGAGTCATTTTTATAAACCAACGCCAAAGATGAATCCATGTTTCTTACTTGAAAACCCCGAACAAACACCACTGGCAGGAGGCGCTCGCGTTGGGGTCGTTCATCGACGACGAAAAGAAGCTTGGCGACTGCCAGTTCAACCTCTGGAAGTAGTACTACGTGACCGCATGCGTTGCTGTGTTCGGCAAGCTCCGGCGCAGCCGCCGCTTGGACGCGGTCCAGAGCGGCTGCACCGCGCTGTCCATCTTCAAATAGGGGGACCTCATGGTCGTCGCCAACACCGGCGACTCTCAGGTTGTTATGGGCACCACATCCGACAACGACGCCGTCACACCGTCCAGCTCATCATCCACCTTGAAGCTCAACCTCCCACGTAAGTCACTACTGACCGGCCATGAATTCTTGTGCGCCAGGACGATGGTCTTTGCTGACGTTGTGTGAGTGTCCTCGAACAAGATTTATGTAGAGGAGTAGCACATCCGGTGGTGCAACGGCTAGGTGTACTAACTCGCTGATGAGCCCGGGGTGCACTTCGTTTGGCAGCCCAGCCAAAAGTCATCGATACTCGCCATGTCGTGCGCGTTCGACGACTACTATATCAAGGACTGTGGCGTCATCTTGGCACCAGAGGTGGCGCAGAGGAGGACCGACAACAATGACTACTCGCCATTGTCGGGGTAGCTTTTGTGTCGGCCTGCCTTTAGTTCTCTTCGCAAACACATACACTTGCTTTTTTGTTTAAGCAAGCGTGTATGGTGGTGCGTATCTGATTACTGACAATGTACGAGGGAACTTCTACCGACAGGTGTGACACGTGCTCTTCAATGATGAGACCATGCAAATCGTGGCATATATCGAAGTCTGCATGATACTGATGGTTGCAATGGAGTAGTGAAATAGCTAAATTAAAATAACAAAATTTATGTATGGCTAGGATTACAAATGGATTATGAAATATTTTTTATAACAATATAAGACACATTTTTTATATAAGTTATTATGTTATTATATGTTCCCGTTGCAACGCACGGGTGCTCACCTAGTAGATATTTAAATTACAAACATCTCTTAATGAAAGTTCTAGTACATATTTCTTTCTTTCTATAAGGGTTGCATATTTTAGGCATTTGATTAAATGAATAATTGATATATAAAGTAAAATCAACCTTGCATTGCATGCTGAGAATTTCCTTGATTGTGCATTTAATTGGGTGATCAAACTATATTTGAGATAGGAGAAAAAATAAAACAAGAAAAAGAAAACATGAAAAAGAAAAGGAAAAAAGAGAAATTAAACCGCCACATGGGCCCAAATTCCCTTCCCGGCCCAAACCCCTCTGCGAGCACTAGAGGGAGGTGAATAGGTGTACCTGCAAAAATTAACTCTAATAAGACAAACTTAGTTTATTACAAGTGTTAGTAAAAGCTAAAACCAAGTTGTGATGAATGAAGGTGAAGAGAGAGGATCTCTTCACTTGATTGTTCCTTTAAGATGTGTATTAAACCTAGGGACAATAACACAAGTGAAATATGAGAACTCTTTGGAAGATAACAATTGCAATGAAGAAACGCACAAGAGACACAACGATTTTATCCCGTGGTTCGGCCAATGTCTACTCCACGTTGTGGTGACCTCCTTTAGTCAAGGGTTGCACTCAACCCATCTCAAGTGATCCAAAGGTCAAACTTGAGTACCACAATTTTCTTTCTTATATCAAGTTCCCTTTGTGAGGAATCTCCTCAAGTTGGAGTCTCTCACACCTTACACAAATGGCTTCAATCAAAGCACAAGAGTAGGGGGTGGGGGGGGGTGGGGTAGACACACACAAGAACTCAAATCACAGCAACACACGAGTCAAGAAGAGAGCACACAAAATAACACAACAGAGTTACAGCTCAACAACGTGCTCAGATCTCTACTTAGTGAAGCAGCAGCGTGGTCATGAGGACATTGTCACAGTGATTAACAGAGAACATTGTTAACCTAAGCATGTCACAGTGATTAACAGAGAACATTGTTAGGTAAAGAAGTGTGATCAAGGGCACAACTTGCCTTAGACTTGAGACGTGTTTCTCGATTAGCCAGGGTTAGCTAAACCCTTAGACACTTCTAAGGTGAATGGCTAGGGATCCACCGCGAGGCCTTTCCAAAGTTCCACTAGTTCGAGAAAATTTGCTACAGATTCAGGAAGAAGGAAGCATAGAAATCCCTCGTGTGAAAATCTTTACAGAAAGTCCGACCCCTGAGGACCTCCCTATACTCTCCAGCGACGCCTCCCTGCTTGCCCCTTTCAGGTAAGGTAACATCTCCCTAGCTTTCCTAATTACTTGGCCAAGGGCGTTCCATTCCACCCTTGTGGTAGCACTGTTATCTCAAGTTAAGCTCCATGTTCTAATTAACACAATAATGTTGTCATGAACAATAATTAAACCAACAACAAAATTGGAACATGATCATAATTCAGATGTAACATTAATCCCAAAACTAGGTAGTGTAATAGCAAGTCTACCCAATAGTTCATTGGTTTGCAAGGTATGGGGTAAACAAAACTAGGGAAACCTATTAGGTCCCATCAAATTAACCTGAGCATGTCACAGTGATTAACAGAGAACATTGTTAGGTAAAGAAGTGTGATCAAGGGCACAATGAAAGGGAAATAGGGTCAAACCTTTTCCTAAATGATTTCGGTGGTTGAATTGTCCAACACAAATAATTGGACTAACTAGTTTGCTCTAGAATATAAGTTCTACAGGTGCCAAAGGTTCAACACAAACCAATAAAAAGTCCAAGAAAGAGTTCAAATAGAAAGGAGCAAACGAAATCGAAGGCTGCCCTGGTCTGGCGCACCGGACTGTGTCCGGTGCACCAGGGTGGATCACCTCCAACTCTCCACCTTCGAGTTTCTGGAAAAGCCACTCCGCTATAATTCACCGTACTGTCCGGTGTGCCATCGGACTATCCGGTGTGCCAGCGGAGCAATGACTTCCAAGTGCAACGGTCGACTTCAACGGTCGGCTGACAGGTGCACAGTGCGCGCACAGAACGCGCAGAGTCAGAGCAGCACCAGAAGGCGCACCGGACAGTGAACAGTGACTGTCTGGTGCACCACCGGACTGTCTGGTGCACATCATTTCGGAGAATGATTCATAAATGTCAAGGCATGAGCAGGGAAATTGTCCAATGTGCATGATTGTCCTGGTGATGAAATTTGATGAATAAAATATGTTAGTATACCCTATAAAATGGATTGTGTGGTGAACATAGCAAGATGGTGTGCATGACATTAATTTTATGGACTGTTTAAACCATGTACCTGCTCTTGTCAAACTCTGGAGAAGGTGCAGAGCACAAGCACATTCAAAACGTGACATCTTTTTGTGGTTTGGTCTGATGGGGCCGATTTGATGTGCATTGTTGGCTGAGGTAAATACAACCATGTTTGTAGTAAAAATGTATACAAATCTTATTTAGAATAAGTTGATATGGGATTGAAAACAATCTAACCTCGGTGACAGGTGTCTTGTCAAAACAGGGTGGTCCTTCGGTGGGACTTCAACCAAGAATTCCGTGGTTGAACCCTGAAGTAAATAATTATACAAAACATAAATTATGAAAATTGATAACTAACCTGTGCAACAGGTGTCTTATCAAAAGAAGGTTGGGGAGGGATGTTCTGTGGATGGACTACAACATTATAACCCATTTTGGGTTCCTCAGGAAGCAGACACTAATAAAAATATGGATATATTAGAAATAATTTAATAAAATAATGACAAAGATAAAAACACAACAAATGTTTTAAAATTAAAACGATTAGTATGACAAACAAATATGTCAGCCACATTTTTGGCTTTATCGCCCTTGCCATGCGAAAGTCAACCTAATAAAATGAACAACATATTGTATAACTATTGATCCTGAAACTCATAATGTGGTCAAAAATGAAATGGCATTAGATGTTTATATGAAGACATACATAGATTTTGGGGTTGCATCAAATTGTGGGCTACAATCTTTGTATGTCTCTTGAACTTTGTATTGGCCAATTGAAAGTCGTCTAGAGGAGGGTGAATAGGCAAATCTGAAATTTATAAACTTTAAGCACAATCTACAAGCCGAGTTAGCGTTAGAAATATTATCGAGTCTGAAAGAGAGGGCGAAAACAAATCACAAGCAAATGAAGGCAGATGACACGATGATTTGTTTTACCGAGGTTCGGTTCCTGCAAACCTACTCCCCGTTGAGGTGGTCACAAAGACCGGGTCTCTTTCAACCCTTTCCCTCTCTCAAACGGTCACCTAGACCGAGTGAGATTTTCTCCTCAATCAATTGGGTCGCTTAGACCCCACAAGGACCACCACACAATTGGTGTCTCTTGCTTTGATTACAATGATGTTGAGAACAATAAATGGGGAAGAAGAAAAGCGATCCAAGCGACAAGAACTCAAATGAACACAAATGTCTCTCTCTCACAAGCCACTAAATCTTTGGAATGTGTTTGGGACTTGGAGAGGATTTTATCTTTGCTTTTGTGGCTTGGAGTGAAGCCTAGAGCTCTTGTATTGAATGTGTTGGCTGAAAACTTGGATGCCTTGAAGTGTGGTGGTTGGGGGGTATTTATAGCCCCAACCACCAAAGTGGCTGTTGGGGAGGCTGTCTGTCGACGGGCGCACCGGACAGTCTGATGCGCCAACCACGTCACCCAACCGTTAGGGTTCGATCGTTGGAGCTCTGACAGGTGGGTCCACCGGACAGTCCGGTGGTGCATCGGACGGTCACTGTTCACTGTCCGGTGCGCCTTCTGGCGCTGCTCTGACTCTGCGCGCTCTGTCCACGCACTGTAGCGTTGTTAGCCGACCGTTGAACTCGATTGTTGCGCTGGCGACCGTTGCTCCGCTTGGCACACCGGACAGTCCGGTGAATTATAGCGGAGTGGCTCCCCAAAAACCCGAAGCTGAGCAGTTCAGAGTGGATCTCCCTGGTGCACCGGACATAGTCCAGTGGCACACCGGATAGTCCGGTGCGCCAGACCAGGGCAACCTTCGGTTGGTTTAGCTCCTTTCTATTTGAACCCTTTCTTGGACTTTTTATTGGTTTGTGTTGAACCTTTGGCACCTGTAGAACTTATAATCTAGAGCAAACTAGTTAGTCCAATTATTTGTGTTGGGCAATTCAACCACCAAAATCATTTAGAAAAAGTTTGACCCTATTTCCCTTTCAATCTCCCCCTTTTTGGTGATTGATGCCAACACAAACCAAAGCAAATATATAAGTGCAGAATTGAATTAGTTTGCATAAGTTAAGTGCAAAGGTTACTTGGAATTAAACCAATTTATACTTTCATAAGATATGCATGGATTGCTTTCTTTCTTTTAACATTTTGGACCACACTTGCATTACTTGTTTTGTTTTTGTAAAATCTTTTGGAAATTCTTTTCAAAGTCTTTTTGCAAATAGTCAAAGGTAAATGAATAAGATTTCGAGAAGCATTTTCAAGATTTGAAATTTTCTCCCCCTGTTTCAAATGCTTTTCCTTTGACTAAACAAAACTCCCCCTCAATGAAATTCTCCTCTTAGTGTTCAAGAGGGTTTTAGATATTAATTTTGAAAGAGGTCATACCATTTTGAAATTATATAAAAAATAAGATACCAATTGAAACACTTCTTTAATACAAATTGAAAGACTACATTTAAACACTTTTTGAAATTGGTGGTGGCGCGGTCCTTTTGCTTTGGGCTAATACTTTCTCCCCCTTTGGCATGAATCGCCAAAAACGGATACTTCGTGAGTGAAATATGAGCCCCCTTTTACTTTCTCCCCAATGGTACAAATAAATATGAGTGAAGATTATACCAAAGTTGGAGAGCGATGCGGAGTGACGGCGAAGGATAAATAATACGATGGAGTGGAGTGGAAGCCTTGTCTTCGCCGAGGACTCCATTTCCCTTTCAATCTATGACTTAGCAAGAAGTACACTTGAAAAACACATTAGTCATAGCACATGAAAGAGAGATGATCAAAGGTACATAAATGAGCTATGTGTGCAAAATATCAATCAAAATTCCTAGAATCAAGAATGTTTAGCTCATTCCTAAGTTTGGTAAAAGTTTTCTCATCTAATGGTTTGGTAAAGATATCGGCTAATTGATCTTTGGTGCGTAGCAATCTCGATATCCCCCCTTTGTTGGTGATCCCTCAAAAAGTGATACCGAATGGTTATGTGCTTAGTGCGGCTGTGCTCAACGGGATTATCCGCCATGCAGATTGCACTCTCATTATCACATAGGAGAGGGACTTTGGTTAATTTGTAGCCATAGTCCCTAAGGGTTTGCCTCATCCAAAGCAATTACGCGCAACAATGGCCTGTGGCAATGTACTCGGCTCCGGCGGTAGAAAGAGCTACTGAATTTTGTTTCTTTGAAGCCCAAGACACCAAGGATCTTCCCAAGAACTGCAAGTCCCTGATGTGCTCTTCCTATCAATTTTACACCCTACCCAATCAACATCTGAATGACCTATTAAATCAAATGTGGATCCCTTGGGGGTACCAAAGACCAAACTTAGGTGTATGAACTAAATATCTCAAGATTCATTTTACGGCCCTAAGGTGAACTTCCTTAGGATCGGCTTGGAATCTTGCATACATGCATACGAAGAGAATAATATCTGGTCGAGATGCACATAAATAGAGTAAAGATCCTATCATCGACCGGTATACCTTTTGATCTACGGATTTACCTCCCGTGTCGAGGTCGAGATGCCCATTGGTTCCCATGGGTGTCTTGATGGGCTTGGCATCCTTCATCCCAAACTTTGTGAGTATGTCTTGAATGTACTTCGTTTGGCTGATGAAGGTGCCCTCTTGGAGTTGCTTCACTTGAAATCCTAGAAAGTACTTCAACTCCCCCATCATAGACATCTCGAATTTTTGAATCATGATCCTACTAAATTTTTCACAAGTAGATTTGTTAGTAGACCCAAATATGATATCATCAACATAAATTTGACATACAAACAAATCATTTGCAATTGTTTTAGTAAATAGAGTAGGATCAACTTTGCTGACTTTGAAGCCATTAGTGGTAAGGAAATCTCTTAGGCATTCATACCATGCTCTTGGGGCCTGCTTAAGCCCATAAAGCGCCTTAGAGAGTTTATACACATGGTTAGGGTACTCACTATCTTCAAAGCCGAGAGGTTGCTCAACATTGACCTCTTCCTTGATTGGTCCATTGAGGAAGACACTCTTCACGTCCATTTGATAAAGCTTGAAGCCATGGTAAGTAGCATAGGCAAGTAATATACGAATTGACTCAAGCCTAGCTACGGGTGCATAGGTTTCACCGAAATCCAAACCTTCGATTCGTGAATATCCCTTGGCCACAAGTCAGACTTTGTTCCTTGACACCACACCATGCTCATCTTGTTTGTTGCGGAATACCCATTTGGTTCCTACAACATTTTGATTAGGACGTGGAACTAAATGCCATACCTCATTCCTCGTGAAGTTGTTGAGTTCCTCTTGCATTGCCAACACCTAATCCGAATCTCTTAGTGCATCCTCTACCCTGTATGGCTCAATAGAGGAAACAAAAGAGTAATGTTCACAAAATTGAGCGACTCGAGATCGAGTTGTTACCCCCTTATGAATATCGCCGAGGATGGAGTTCACGGGGTGATCTCGTTGTATCGTTTGGTGGACTCTTGGGTGTGGCGGTCTTGGACCCTGATCATCTTCCTTGTCTTGATCATTGGCATCTCCCCCTTGATCATTGTCCTCCTCTTAAGGTGGCTCTTCTTGATCTTCATTTTCATCATCTTGAGCTTGATCCTCATCTTGAGTTGGTGGAGATGCTTGCATGGAAGATGACAGTTGATCTTATGCTTGTGTGGGCTCTTCGGATTCCTTAGGACACACATCCCCAATGGACATGTTCCTTAGCGCGACGCATGGAGCCTCTTCATCATCTAGCTCATCAAGATCAACTTGCTCTACTTGAGAGTCATTAGCTATCAAACACAATGTCACAAGAAACCTCAACTAATCCAGTGGATTTGTTGAAGACTCTATATGCCCTTGTGTTTGAGTCATAACCAAGTAAAAAGCCTTCTACAGCCTTAGGAGCAAATTTAGATTTTCTACCTGTTTTAACAAGAATAAAACATTTGCTACCAAAGACTGTAAAATATGAAACATTGGGCTTTTTACCAGTTAGGAGTTCATATGATGTCTTCTTGAGAATTCGGTGAAGGTAGGGACGGTTGATGGCATAGCAAGCGGTGTTGATTGCTTCCGCCCAGAACCGGTCCAAAGTCTTGTACTCATCAAGCATGGTCCTCCCATGTCAAGTAGAGTTCTATTCTTCCTCTCCACTACACCATTTTGTTGTGGTGTGTAGGGAGAAGAGAACTCATGCTTGATGCCCTCGTCCTCAAGAAAGCCTTCAATTTGAGAGTTCTTGAACTCCGTCCCGTTGTCGCTTCTAATCTTTTTGATCCTTAAGCCGAACTCATTTTGAGGCCGTCTCAAGAATCCCTTTAAGGTCTCTTGGGTTTGAGATTTATCCTGCAAAAAGAACACCCAAGTGAAGCGAGAATAATCATCCACAATAACTAGACAATACTTACTCCCGCCGATGCTTATGTAAGCAATCAGGCCGAATAGGTCCATGTGGAGTAGCTCAAGCGGCCTGTCGGTCGTCATGATGTTCTTGTGTGGATGATGAACACCAAATTGCTTCCCTACTTGACATGCGTTCAAACCCTGTCTTTCTCAAAATTAACATTTATTAGTCCCAAAATGTGCTCTCCCTTTAGAAGCTTATGAAGATTTTTCATCCCAACATGGGCTAGTCGGCGATGCCAGAGCCAACCCATATTAGTCTTAGCAATCAAGCAAGTATCGAGTTCAGCTCTATTAAAATCAACTAAGGATAGCTGACCCTCTAATACTCCCTTAAATGCTACTAAATCATCACTTCTTCTAAAGACAGTAACACCTATATCCATAAAAAGACAATTGTATCCCATTTTGCATAATTGAGAAACAGAAAGGAAGTTGTAATCTAAAGAATCTACAAGAAAAACATTGGAAATAGGAGATTTCTTTTGATGCATCAAAAGTCTTAAATGAAACATTAGGTTCATTTGATGCAATAGGAGATTTCTTTTTAGGCAATTTAACATGAGTGGATTGCCTAGAACTAGATGCCTCACTCTTATACATAAAAGCATGATGAGAGCTAGAGTGAGACTTCCTAGAATGAATTCTCCTAATTTTGTGCTCGGGATAACCAGCAGGATATAAAATATAACCCTCGTTATCCTGAGCCATGGGAGCTTTGCCCTTAACAAAGTTAGACAATTTCTTAGGGGCATTAAGCTTGACATTGTCTCCCTGTTGAAAGCCAATGCCATCCTTAATGCCTGGGCGTCTCCCACTATAGAGCATGCTTCTAGCAAATTTAAATTTTTCATTTTCTAAGTCATACTCATTAATTTTAGCACTAAGTTGAGCTATGTGATTATTTTGTTGTTTAATTAAAGCTAGGTGATCATGAATAGCATCAACATTAATGTCTCTACATCTAGTACAAATAGTAACATGATCAAGACTAGATGTAGAGGATTTGCAAGCATTTAGTTCATCAATCTTAGCATGTAACATGACATTCTCATTTCTAAGATTGGAAATAGAATCATTGCAAACATTTAAATCCTTAGCCTTAGAAATTAAATCGTCATTCTCAATCTTAAGGCTAGAAAGTGATTCATTCAACTTGTTAATTTTAGAAATCAAACTGGCATTATCATTTTTGAGGTTGACAAGAGAATCATCACAAACATTTATCTTCTCAACCTTAGCAGTTAATTTAGCATTCTCATTTCTAAGGTTGGAAATAGTGTCATGGCAAATGCTAACCTCACTAGATAATTTTTCACATTTTTCTACTTCTTGAGCATAAGCATTTTTAACCTTAACAAGCTTCATATTTTCCTTAATAAGGAAGTCCTCTTGGCTATCCAAGAGTTCATCCTTCTCATGAATAACACCTATCAATTCATTTAATTTTTCCTTTTGTTGCATGTTTAGGTTGGCAAAAAGGGCAAGCAAATTATCTTCATCATCACTAGAGTTTTCCTCATCACTAGATGTTGCATATTTAGTGGAGGCTCTAGATTTTACCTTCTTTTTGCTGTCCTTTGCCATGAGGCACTTGTGGCCGACGTTGGGGAAGAGGAGACCCTTGTTGAGGACGATGTTTGCGGCGTCCTCGTCGGAGGAGGAGTCGGTGGAGCTCTCATCGGAGTTCCACTCCCGGCAAACATGGGCATCGCCACCCTTCTTCTTGTAGTATCTCTTCTTTTCCCTCCTCTTTCCCTTCTTGTCGTCGCCCCTGTCACTATCACTAGATAATGGACATTTAGCAATAAAATGACCGGGCTTACCACACTTGTAGCAAACTTTCTTGGAGCGGGGCTTGTAATGCTTCCCCCTCCTTTGCTTGAGGATTTGGCGGAAGCTCTTGATGATGAGCGCCATTTCCTCATTGTCAAGCTTGGAGGCGTCGATGGGGAGCCTACTTGACGTAGACTCTTCTTTCTTCTCCTCCGTCGCTTTAAATGCGACGGGTTGCACCTCGGGTGTGGAGGTGGCGCCTCGCTCGATGATTTGTTTGGAGCCTTTGATCATTAGTTCAAAGCTCACAAACTTTCCTATAACCTCCTCGGGAGACATTAGCTTATATCTAGGATCACCATGAATTAGTTGAACTTGAGTAGGATTAAGAAAAATAAGTGATCTAAGAATAACCTTGACCATTTCATGGTCATCCCATTTTGTGCTTCCGAGGTTGCGCACTTGGTTGACCAAGAACTTGAGCCGGTTGTACATAGCTTGTGGCTCCTCTCCTTGGTTGAGCATGAACCGACCGAGCTTCCCCTCGATCGTTTCCCTCTTAGTGATCTTGGTCACCTCGTCTCCTTCGTGCGCGGTCTTTAGTACGTCCCAAATCTCTTTGGCACTCTTCAACCCTTGCACCTTATTATACTCCTCTCGACTTAGAGAGGTGAGGAGTATAGTAGTTGCTTAAGAATTGAAGTGCCGGATTTGGGCGACTTCGTCCTCATCATAATCTTCATCCCCTACGGATGGTACCTGTTGGGGGCCTTCGTCCTCCGAAGGTCCTCAAAAACGTGATTTAACAATATCTTCCAAGTGTGACATATGAACAGGTACCTTCGAACTTAGGTTAAAAGCATGTACGATGTAAAAAGCATGACCGTAACAAACGATGGAGTTGCTCTGAAGCTACGCGCAAGGGAGCTTCGACTAAATAGCGAAAAAGGAACCAACTTAAAGGGGAAAAGGCTATCTAGTCCTCATAGATTTGTCTATAAATCAATAGTAAACATGAAGGGCATGAATGTAATTTTGCACAGGCTGCGTCCTGTGCCTATAAATAGATGAACAGTACCCCTGTACTATTCACGCTGACTGGTATTCGTTTGTGCGTCACGCTTGTACTTCCTTCTATCAAGCCTAAGGTACATTTGTAATTCAATATTGTTTATGTCTTTCCAGGATAATATGAGAATGAATTAATAATGTTATATGGTTGTTTATGTTGTCTCTTATATTTCATATGCTTCTTCTTTTATTAACATATACCGCGTTTATGAAGGCATGTCCTTCATAACCTTCGTCTGAAGATTATTATATCCTAAGGGAAATAATGCCTCGAAGGACGAAGGGCATTAACATTTAACATTTTGTGTTGCCTTGTTCTTAACTCATAGCATTTGAGAACAAGTGACCAACATTGGCGCCCACCTCCGGTGAACTCTTTCGACCACCTTCGTCATGCCGCCGAAGAAGGCTTCAACGACAGGGGCTGCTGCACTGCAGCCACTGGACCCAAACCAGGAAACTCTTTCTCTCCGAGAAGCTCGAAGCCAGAAGAGGAAGGCCACCAGTTCAACACTCCAGGAGGAGGAATTGGACCAAGAAATCAGGGACATGGAAATCATCCATCAGCAAGTACAAAGGAAGAAGGAGAAGATGGTGCGACTGGTTGATTTTCAAAGGAAGATCGACGAAGCTACTGAAGAAGTGCATCATCTTGCTCAAGATGAACAAGATCGAAGGCCCCAACATAGGGAGCTTCGTCAGGAAGGCATATTCAACGAAGGTGGATGGTATGATGATTTTAATCATGATACTTTTACTTTTGATGATGCTTCTCCCTTGGCAGTAGAATTGCAGGCTATTCCATGGCCACAATCCTACAAGCCACCCCAACTACCCATGTATGACGGACACTTAGACCCAAAACAATTTCTGATGAGCTATGAGGCAACAATATCCTCATACGGAGGCAATGCAGCTGTCATGGCTAAGTCCTTCGTCGTGGCAGTCCTGAACGTGTCCCAGACTTGGTATTCTTCCCTTCGGCCAGGGACAATTACGTCATGGCAGAAGCTCAAGGACATGCTGGTGACCAGTTTCCAAGGCTTTCAGACAAAGCTAGTCACAGCTCAGGCCCTGTTCCAATGCACGCAAAACCATGAGGAATACCTCCAGGCGTATGTACGAAGGTTCTTGCGATTGAGGGCACAAGCGCCCACAGTGCCCAATGAAATTGTCATTGAGGCCATGATTAAGGGCCTTCGACCAGGACCTACGTCTCAGTACTTCGCCAGGAAGCCCCCACAAACTCTTGAGAAGCTGCTTCAGAAGATGGATGAGTACATCCGAGCTGACAACGACTTCTGCCAAAGAAGGGAGGAAGCTTATAGATTCTCGGAAATGACCAGGGGCTTCGGAGGAAGAATCCACCCGAGGCATGTCAGGTCAATCCATAATTCCACTCAGAGTGACGACAAAGGAAGCCAGCCTCAGAGGTCGCAATACACCTCACAATCTTTGGGGCAACATCAAAGCTCTTTCATGCCACCAGCTCCAAGGGGCAGAGGCGCCAGGGGCTTCAGGGGAAGATTTGGGGATCAGCCTAGAAAGATCTACTGCTTATTCTGTGGTGAGGACAAGGGCCATACTACAAGAATGTGCCAAATCACCATTCAGAAGCAAAAGGAGATAGCAGAAGCCGAAGCTCGGCAGAATCAGCCGAAGCAGGTCTTGCACACTGCTTCATGTCATTCTCCCTACATACCAGAGTATGTGGGCAATCATCCTGCAGCTTCTGTTGCTTCGGCTAGCCATTCATAGGCTTCTTGGCCACAACTCCCACCCCCAACACCACTACAACCGACCTATTCTCGAAGCCAGCAGCCAGAAGGGCGCCAGCATTCTCAATAGCAACAGGAATTCAGGGAGGAATCCGAAGCTCGCACAGTTAACAATACTGTGCCAGAATCAAAGCACATTTATTGAGAGATATCCTACCCCTGAAATATTTTTACGTTCTATGTCATTTTGTTTTTCAATAAGGAATAAGTAATGTAAATTTAGTTTTAATTTCTTGTAATAGTTTCGTTTCTATTAAAATGAAATATATCTTTTTTCACAGATTTATGAAGCTCAAAAATTGTCGAAGCTCAAAAGTTGTTCCTAAGGGAATACAAAGCTAGATAAATGCCGAAGCTATAAAAAAAGACGTTCCTAAGGGAGCGCAGCGTAAGTTGTGTCGAAGCTACAAAAAAGTCGTTCCAAGGGAGCGCAGTGTAAGTTTTCTGCTCAAAAGTCGTTCCAAAGGGAATGCAGAGCCAAATACCGCCGAAATATAAGGCGAAGAAGTTCAAAAGACGTTCCTAAGGGAATGCAGAACTTACACCGAAAAGTCAACAGTGATACCACTGAAATAGAAGGCGAAGAAGTTCAAAAGACGTTCCTAAGGGGATGCAGAACTTGCACCGAAAAATAAGCAGTGAAGCCGAAAAATAAACGACAAAGAGATTCCGATCGTTCCTAAGGGGACGCAGAGATTGTGTGTTTCAGCGTGGGTGTGTGGGAATGTGTCTTCGACATTAGCATCATTCTTTGCATCATATCATCACATCATCTCGCATAGCATCACATCATACATCATACCGCACCAATGACACGTCTTGAATACAAAGTCGATCTTCAGAGAATGCTATGAAAATGCGCTAAGGCACAAAGTAAGCTGAGAAATACAACTTCATCAGCTCTATTGCAAAAGAAGGGATCCTCTGTTTACGAAGCTGGGATGTTCTTACGAAGCACGGATATTTCACGAAGCATGGATATTTTTCTTTACGAAGCATGGATATTTTTCTTTACGAAGCATGAAAAGAAGGGAAGGTGTTTTTTCGTCGAAGGCTCAAAAACGGTATGTATGTAAAAGTTTCATGCATCGCAAAGAAGTGAATTACGAATAGTTTATAGATCAGATTCAAAATTATACACATCGAATATTACAGTCTTGTTGCAACAAAGTTTCATTGATCATCTAAAAATGTTTTTACAAAAAGTACTAGTCCTCCTTCAGGACCTTCTCCGCAACTTCATTTAGCAATTTGTTAACGACTTCGTCAATAACAGATTCGGCTATATTGATGACCTCCAGTGCTTCCTTCGCTTCTGGATCAGCCAGGAGATCGAGCGGTACCAACGACGGAGATAAATCAGCTAAAGAAAGAAAAAGTTAATCAGTCCAAAGCTATAAAAACAAATGCCGAAGTTAAAAATCATGACATAATACCTATACGTTTTTCACGCTCTACAGCTTCTTCAGCTTGTCTTGCTTTGGCCCGTGTCTCATGGATGTCATTTTCACTCTTTTTCATAATTTCGTGAGCCATTTCTCGGCCACCATTTGCCCAGATGTCGTTATAAAATTTCCCGCCTATTAAACTTGCTTCAGCTGAGGGGTCCTTCGTATCATTTATGGAGAAGGCAACTTCGTCCTGGGCTATGGTTTTAATATGGTCGCATCCCGCCTTCTCCAAGATAGCTGAAATCCCCCTCGCACCGGAGAACGCACATACATCCCCGCGGTCACTTAGAATTTCTTCAAAGGCTTCGGCCTCCCCACTTAACCATTCGATAACGCCTTCGGGGTCGCCTTGTATGAAGTTTTCTTCGGAAGAATAGGAGCCCACGTTGGCAAAACTAGTTTTTATTTTCTTCACATAGTCCATAGATTTTTCAAAGCATCTTTCCTTGGATGTGCGAAGTTCTTCAACGTTTTTCTCTAAATGATTTGTCCAATATTCACTAATTCCTCGTTTAGCTTCTGCGACTGCGCATTTCTCTTTAGCTTTGGCCAACTGCTTCCGAAGGTCTTCAATCTCAATTTTTTGGGCTTCAGATTGGGTTTTGAAGCTAGCTTCATCTTCTTTTACTTTATCCACCAATGAAAGTAGATATTTGTCTTTTTCCGTGGCTTCGTTTCTCAGACTGATAACCTCTGATCGAAGGTTGTTGAGAGCTATAGTGCAGCTCTCGTCTTCAGCATTCTTTTGCGCCCTTAGGGCGTTGCTAAGTATTAAGCCCTACAAGAAAGAATAAAGGATTAACATGAGAATAAAAGACTTCATTTCAAAGTCCATAAGCTTCAAAATTCACAACTTTTGTACCTTCAGACTGTTGTATGCAAGACTATCTGCGAGATCGGCCTTCGTCATGGCACAAAGGCCAGCTTCGAGCTTCGGAAAACCCATACTTCTGGCCATCTCCTGGCAGACGGATAATTCTTTGTTGTCCGGGAGGCAGTACAGGAAATCATCTTTGTTCGTACCGTTGAACACTAAGGCCCCCTTCGGATACTTCAGTTTCCGGGCGTAGTGTTTGGCTTCAAAAATTTCTTCTTCAGATAATCTTTTTCCCGAAGCATGTCGAATAATATAATCAGAATCTTCGGTGAGTGCTTCGGGAGTAAGGGATTTGGCTTCTTTAGCCATACTTTTCTCAAAAACTATGCTAGTATCTAGAGATTTTCCCTCGGTCTTTTGCTCGGTTGCGGCGAGCTTCGTCTTAGCAGGCACTGAAGGCCCAGCATCGGTTTCAGCCTCAATTACTACAGCCTCGACTTCTACTTGCTTAGTATCAGCTTCGGTTTGCGCCTTGGAAGCTTCGGCAACTTTCCCTGTAGGAGCAGGATTCAAGGCTTTGGCTGTTTCTAGCACATCCAGTACATTTACCATTCTCCTACTCTTAGGAGTTACAACAGAACCCATTTGTACCTTCGGTACTGTTGCCTTTACTGGAGGGCTCAAAACCTCTGGCATCTTCATTATTTCTTCAATTTCTGGCTTTTCAGTCTTATCAACCTTCATTTCAACCACCTTGACTGTAGGCACCTTCGGCATTACAGCTGGCTTTTCAATATTCTGTGTAGGTGGGGCAGTTTCTTTTGCTTCCATAGCAGAAGATGTCCCTGCGCCAAACTCAGGAACCACGACCGGTTCAATGTAACGCGACCGGTGGGTAAGAACCTTCAACTTTTTGCCCTTCGACACTGGCTTATCTGGGATGTCCGGAGCAGAAGTTTTCCTCTTTTTCTCTTGTCCCCGCAGCGGGTAGCGTTAGTCAGGGTATACGAAGCCGATGGCGTCGAAAACTCTGTTTAATCTTTTCTTTCTCCGGCCACCAAAGGCTGCGGACAAGGCATTGTCCTCGGTTTTGGAGTACACCCCAAGTAACTCGTCGCTAGTAGTTTCAATGCACTTCAGCCAATCATCATTTGGTTCATCAAACTTATCTCCAAACCTGAAGGTGTATTTCAGCCGGACCAAATAACCTTTGCTAGAATCATTGATGGTTTCCTTCGGCATTTCCCAGCCTTCCGCAAGCGGCCACACCCTAAAGGCTATGTGCTCTTGAACTAAATCTCTTGTGCAAATAAAAGAGCAAACAGTGCCGAAGGCCTTCTGACATGCTTCCGCAGCATCATCAATTTCAACCTTCGGTCTTCGGAGGCCAAAGCGGGACCAAATGGGACGCATAATGACTTCCTTAATATCTTCCCTTGCCTTCAAATCATTCTTCACGTAAAACCTTTCCTCCATCCAAGCTCTGGGCCACCTTTTCTGGAATGTTAGCACCGGATGGCTTGCGTTGGGGCGAGCGATAAATCCATAACAGCCAAAATTGTTATGATATTGTTCTTTGCCCATGGCCTTCGTCTCATATACAAGCTCGTGCATACTGCAAAAGTATTTCGCGCTTGGCTCCAGCCCTTGGCTTCTTACAGCCCAGACAAAAATCCCCATTCTAATAATAGCTTCGGGGGTTATCTGATGAAGGTAAATCTGATATATTTTCAGCACTTCAACCAAAAACCTGCTCAGTGGAAACCGAAGCCCAACTTTGAAGAAGCTTCGGTAAATCACAACTTCATTTTCCTCGGGGGCAGGGACATTGTTGTCTCCACCGGCTCTCACAATAGACATATCCCGAAAGTACCTTCCTCTCATATTGTCAAGATGACTCTGTTTAATTGTTGATTTCCCAAAGATTGTATGACTTGGCCTCCAGGGCTGATCCTCAGAATCTTCGCCCCCGCTTTTCGCATCATAACTATCACTGTCACCAGTATCTTCAGACAGGCCTTCCAGTATCTCCTTAGTAATCCTCTCTGTATTTGTTTTTGCCATTGACTCGATAAATCCAGCAATGTAAGGATTCACAGCCTTCTTCTCCTCAACAAGCTTCTCCTCTTCAGTCAGCTTCGTCTCAGCAGCAACCTTCTTGTCTTGAGACATTTCTCCTTCAAGAAATGATGAAAATGCGTCTTTTTAACCAAAGCTCAGAAAGCTTGAAAAACTAGCAAGCGTTAGTGTGCAAGAACTATGAAATTGAGGAAGTAAAGCAAATGACACAAGCAGCGTATCAAATATAGCTGGTGTGAGTTCTTATTTATACGCTCAGCACGCTCCAAATTGGGGGGCTCCGTCCGTCATTGACTGTTGCTATTCTAGCAAAGGGAAGGTGTTTTTTCGGACCTTCGGCTTAAGGTCTTCGTTCATGTCGCAGTCTGAATTCGTTATCTTAAACAAATTAATACTGCGAGGGGCTACTATTGGGGGCCTTCTCCTCCGAAGGTCCTCAAAAACGTGATTTAACAATATCTTCCAAGTGTGACATATGAACAGGTACCTTTGGACTCGGGTTAAAAGCATGTACGATGTAAAAAGCATGATCGTGCGAAGGATGGAGTTGCTCCGAAGCTACGCGCAAGGGAGCTTCGGCTAAATAGCGAAAAAAGGAACCGACTTAAAGGGGAAAAGGCTATCTAGTCCTCATAGATTTGTCTATAAATCAATAGTAAACATGAAGGGCATGAATGTAATTTTGCACAGGCTGCGTCCTGTGCCTATAAATAGATGAACAGTACCCCTGTACTGTTCACGCTGACTGGTATTCGTTTGTGCGTCACGCTTGTTCTTTTACCTTCTATCAAGTCGAAGGTACATTTGTAATTCAATATTGTTTATGTCTTTCCAGGATAATATGATGAGAATGAATTAATAATGTTATATGGTTGTTTATGTTGTCTCTTATATTTCATATGCTTCTTCTTTTATTAACATATACCGCGTTTATGAAGGCATGTCCTTCATAACCTTCGTCTGAAGATCATTATATCCTAAGGGAAATAATGCCTCGAAGGACGAAGGGCATTAATATTTAACATTTTGTGTTGCCTTGTTCTTAACTCATAGCATTCGAGAACAAGTGACCAACATTACCTTTGCTCCAAATTCAACAACGTCCCTGTCGGTACCCTGGATCAGGGGTACCCTCTTCTACAGCATGAAGACGTCGCACCCGTGCAACACCTCAAGGCCACACGAAGAATGGCGCCCAACCCCACCACATGGGCAGGTCCAAGGGCGCCACGTGGCAAGGAAAGATAGTACATCCCAGTATTCATCATTGGGTCCGGACCTCCACAGAAGGACACCGGACCCCTATACGTACAAGTCCAGAGCCCCCAAGAAGGCACGCCGGGTCCCTTGGGAGGGCCCAGTCCCCCTCCGAGTAAGTTCCGAGCCTTAGCAAGGTCTCGGGATGAGAAGGACCCTGGCATGAGTAGGGGTCCGGTGCTGGCACGTGTCCAGGCCTTGCCCTGCGCTCCCCGCTGCTGCCGCGTGGCTTATGGCCCGTGACATAAGCCAACGGGCCGAGCCTGACGTAAAGCCCATAAAGCCGTGCAGCCTCTGCATTTATTGCAGAGAGGACGCGCCGCCTGCCACCACGCTAACGGGCGACGTGCCCTCCCAGCATTTAATGCGTCCTGTCCAATCCGCTGGCAGATGGCGTCAGGGTCATCCAGCAGGCGGCGCGCCTGACCGGTCTGTTGGCGAACAGTGCGCCCGTGCCGAGCGGCGCACTGTGCTCATCATCCCTTCTACAAGAAGCTTCCCCTGCACGCCGAGGATACGCAGATCTCGGGTGTTAGGGCACTAGAAGATCGCCCCAGCAGCAAACATTTGTGGCTCCAAGTGCTATATTCCTTATGTCCCTAGGCCCGCATGTCGGGGCTCAGTACCTTTGTGCATGCCCCCCTTCAGCTATAAAAGGGTAGGCATACGGCGCTACAAAGGAGATCCAATCTTAGGCTCACTCAGACACTCACAAGTTCATACAAGCTCTCAAGCAATACATCACATAGTGGAGTAGGGTATTACGCTCCGGCGGTCCGAACCACTCTAAACCCTCGCGTGCTCTCGTGTGTTCATCCACCAATCTCGTAACAAGCAAAACGCTTAGGCCCCTCATCTTCTTAGGATTTAGGGCGGGTGCAATCCACCACCCGGCCGGAGAGATTTCCTCTCCGACATTTGGCGCACCAGATAGGGGGCTAGGCTTGAAGTTTTTGCTTGTTTTCTCGCTCAACATGATGGTGCGGATCATCGAGCACCGCGCCAAAACTTCAGAAGATTTGGTGATGGAGGAAGAAGTTGCATCCTCCGCGCCGCGGGTACCCGACCGCCCTGAGTCTAGGGTTGCTATTGTACACGCCGTGCAGCAGCACACGCCAGCACAGGTGTCCTGGACTCCGTCGAGGGCAGCGCCTACGACGTTGTCTGCGGCCAGGGAGTTGCTACGCCACCCCCTAGCTCCATGGCTTCACCGGGGGCCATGAAGCAGTGGCGTGACGACGTTGACTGGTTACTCGGCATGGCGCATTCTACCTCAACCAGGTCCAGGCCTCGGTCATCCCGGCGCCAACGCGAGGCGACGGCGTCTGTACGCTCACCCTCCATAAGGGGTGCACAGACTGACGACCTCCGGGCAGAACTCAACCGCAGGCGTACGGGAGAGGACACCCGGATCTCTTTGGAAAGGGCGCGCGAACGCTGCCAAAACATCGAGGGCCGCAATCTCGATCAAGATTTTGTTGCGACAACACCACAGACACCAATGGGCACCCGGTCCTAAATGGGTGTCCCCTTGGCCGGCGTGGGCTGCGCCGCCCTCACAAACCATCTTTGTGCGACGTCATGGCCGCCCAAGTTCCGGCCGCACCTGCCAGAAAAATACGGTGGAACATCAAACCCGTCGGAGTTCCTGCAGGTGTACGTCACCGCCATCACGGCAACAGGAGGAAACACCGTTGTGATGGCGACGTATTTTCATGTCGCCTTGTCTGGACCTGCCCGGACTTGGCTCATGAACCTCGCCCCAGGGTCAATCTACACTTGGGAAGAGCTCTGCGCACGGTTCATTGCGTACTTTGCCAGTGCTTACCAACAACATGGTGTGGAGCCCCACCTCCATGCAGTGAGGCAGGAACCCGGAGAGACCCTCCAGACGTTTATCTCCCGCTTCACCAAGGTACGAGGCACTATACCTCGTATTTTCGATGCCTCCATCATCACGGCCTTTCGACAGGTGGTACGTGATAAGAAAATGTTGGAGAAGCTAGCCACACATGATGTGGAAACTGTCCCCACGCTCTTTGCTCTAGCAGACAAGTGCGCCAGAGCCGCTGAGGGCCGTGCATGGCACTCGTCCCCCCCAAGCCGGGGCTGCCCAGTCGGGCGGCTCGGGTGCCGTCCCTCGGGACGAAAAGAAGAAAAAGAAGGAGGATCGCGGCTACCAGAAGCCGTGATCCACCGCCCTGGTCGTTGCAGCTACGACCGGGGGCCGGGGCGACCGCAACAAACGCGCACAGCCACAAAGGGGTAATAGCGACTTGTGCCCTGTACACCCCATCGGTCGCCACAGCGCCACAGAGTGTCGAGAGATCATTGATCTCGCGAAACGTGTCAGCGAACGCATCAGCGAGCGGCGTGAGCAGTCTTCCAAGGATGGCTCCCCACCTTGTCGCTGCCCTGGCAAGGAAAAGGTCGACGACGGCGAGGTAGCCGCGGCTGAGCGAGACCTCGGGTATCAGTCACCCAAAGGGGACCTAAAGGACGTCTTCACTAGGGACTCCCACTCCGATAGCGACGACTAGACGGACCACCAGCGGGACCCCATGTCCCCCGGCCTATAGAGCTGAAGCCTACCTTCCTCCGGAAACCCTTCTGGATTCCCCACGGGTCCAGACTTCTGACAGGTTCATCCAGGAATGACCACAGCTAAAGTCGGGGGCTCCTTCGTCAAACGCAGATGGAAACCCGGGGTCGGGACCTAACCTTACGGAAGTACCAAACCAAATTAGGGCTCCGCAACACTCCGCCAGCTGGGAAGGACCCTTCAAGGTAACGGGAATACTCCGACCTGAGGGCAACTGTCTAGCTACGACTGAAGGAGTGCCTCCCCCGGTGCCGGAACATCTCTGTAAGTTTTATCTATAGAGCAAGTCTGAGGGGTCGAAGTGTTCCCCTTTTGTAACTAGGTAACGCATACGTGTACGCCAACCCGGTGGGATCTGTCCCCATAAACCCGGCCTGTTGGTCCGCACCCATGCATGATAAGTTATAAAGGAAAACTACCCTCTCAGATGTGCCTCTATGATAGTGTTATCCTACTGCTCCATGGTCTTACCTTGCAGACTTCTAGATATTATTTTATCTAACCCACCCGAACAGTTCCCTTTCCATCAGGCATAATGACATCCGAATTGGATAGCCAGGCTTGCAGGTTAGGACCTCCTTGCGAAAGCAGGAGGACCCGACAGCCTGGGGGCCGGTTTTAAAGAATGGGAACCCGTTCCATGGGGCGGTCCGGAGCCTGTGTGGCCGCTTAGCCTGGTCCCGTACCCGAAAGCCTGCACACTCCACCGCTCCGTGACGGGTACCCTAGTACTTGGAACTATAAGTCCTGTGGGTCCGACAACCTGGGGTCCGGAACTAGAGAAGAGACATTTGTCTCCTGGGGTGGCCCGGAGCCGTGTAGCCGCTCAGCCTGGTCCCGTACCGTGGGCCTGCATGCTTCACCACTCTGTGGCGGGTGTCCTAGTACCTAGAACTACCATCCAGGGGGTTCAGACCCACAACTTGGCTCCCCCAGACTAGACCCTGCAAGTCCCGAGCGTGTATCAAAGGATGGCTAGTGTAAGATGGCGGGTCCTACGGGTGTAGTACTAACGCTCCTTAACTAAAGCTATGTACAGATCCAGGTCTCGGCGAGGCTGCCTCCTAAGAATTGTTGACAACCCTTTCAGACACGCTGGTATCCAATCTTGACACATCAAGCCTGCATCCCAGGCGGGGGGCCAAGTACTAGGGGGAGTCAACAACGTAACATCTCACACAGTAGGAATGAGCGATACACAGATAAGTGTTAAATACTGCTTAATAAATAGTACTCAGTAGTACCTTACAAAAACAGGAAAAAGCCTGGGGCCGGTTCTAAAAAACGGTTACCCGTTCCATAGGATGGTCCGGAGCCTGTGTGGCCGGTTAGCCTGATTCCGTACCCAAACCCTGCACACTCCACTCCATGACGAGTGCCCTAGTATTTGGAACTATAGTCCTGTGCGTCCAACAACCTGGAGGTCCAGCTCTGAAGAACGGGAACTTGTTTCCTGGGGGGTCCGGAAATCGTGTAGCCGCTGAGCCTGGTCCCGTACCGTGAGCCTGCACACTCCACCACCCTGCGGCA
Organism: Zea mays; assembly: GCF_902167145.1. Classification (NCBI taxonomy): domain Eukaryota; kingdom Viridiplantae; phylum Streptophyta; class Magnoliopsida; order Poales; family Poaceae; genus Zea; species Zea mays. The sequence continues at coordinate 155,473,050 of NC_050102.1, forward strand.
GGCGTCTTAGTACTTAAGCCACAATCCAGGGGGTCCGGACACACAACTTGGCTTCCCAGACTAAAATCATGCGTACATATGTTATTACATTCTGCTTTCAAGCAAACATATGTTCCCTTACAAGCGGGGCCCTAGCTCCATTTCTGCAGGAATAGACTACGCTGCACCAGCAGGAGTCATGCTGGAAGATGGCTCCGGGCAGCCTCACCAACGGCGGCGACCACCTCTGCATCGACGGATCGCCGGCGACAGCGACCACCTCTGCACCAGCAGCAACAACGACCTCCGCTCCGAGCGGCTTGCCAGCAGCAGCGACCACCTCAGGGTGAGCACCACTGCAAAAAGGTCCTTGCCCCCGTCCTCCTACGGGGGGCGACAATGAGGCCATTAAAGTCAAAGAGTCGGGAGACTCGGCGGCAGGTGGCTCTGATGGTCTCACCAGCGGAGGCAACCACCTCTGCAATGGGCAGCCTCACTAGCGGCGACGACCACCTCAGCACCGACGGCAGCGGCCACCTCCGCACCGGTGGACGGCGGCTGCCTCAGCGCGCCAAAGAGGTCCTCGCTCCCGTCCTCCCACGGGAGTGAGGACAAGACCATCCAAGAACGCGGCCACCACCCCCGTGGCGTACGACGCCTTGTATGACCCCCTAGTATGGCCAGCGGCGTGGGAGAAGCCGTGGATGTGGTGGACCCGCGCACGGCGCGATCGTCGCCCGTGCGGTGGACCGATAGCCGTGCCCCGACCAAACGGCAGGAGGCAGCGTCGGAGGCGGTGCCAGAGCCATCCGAGCCGGGGAGCCAGGCACGCGGCAGCTGACGGTGCTTACAGCCGGCCGGCCCCGCGTAGCCGAAGTTCGCCTCCTCTGCAAGGCTGGTGAACGCCTCCTCCCCAAATGCTGGAGGAAGAAGCGGGTCACCGGCCCATGCGGAAGGCAGGACCCCGACTCGGCTTGCCTTCCACCCCAGCAAGGATGATGAACATCCTTGAAGCTAAGGGCAGGAGGGAGGCCACAGCCCGACTTGCTTGTCCCCACCACGAGGGAGGCCACACCCCAGCAAGGATGATGAACATCCTTCTGGATGACCACTGGCGGGGGACTGCAGCCGGGCTGCATGATGAAAATCCTTGAAGCCGAGCAATGGCGGAAGAGCACCAACCCCCTCGGGGTTGCGCTCCTCTAACAGTAGCAAGAAGAAGACAAGACCGCCGGCACCACCACGAGCGTGAGCTCTCCGGCGGTGAGATCGCCAGAGGGGACGACCCTGACACGAGTCTCTCCAGAAGACACCGGCGCACCCCATCTGGAGGCCCGGAAGGCGGAAGGGCGCAAGGAATGCGAGAGGAGCAAGGCATGGTTACTGCCCAGGAGATCGATCCCTTTTTAAAGGCAGATCTCCCCACTCGCGCCCCAAAGCGTCACATGCAAAGTCTGTCCCGATGTACTCCAAGGTTCCTACCCTATGACACGGGGGCCAGGCCCCACATGTCATACAGACTGACCCGAAGCACGAAGAAGGCGAACCACCGCACAAGGGGCATGCAACTGCCCCACAGTTATGCGCCCCTTCATTTTTGGAGCAACCAGCGGTCAGGAAGGCGAACCGCCGCACAAGGAGCATGCCACCGCCCGCGGTTAAGCGTTCCCTCGTCTTCGCTGAAACCAGCGGTCGAAAAGGAGAACCACCATGCTGGAAGCGTACAACCGCCCCACGGTTATGCGCCCTCTCAGCTTCGCTGCAACTGGCGGTCCAACATGGGGGCCCAGGCCCACATGTCATACAACCGGCGCACCGGTTGCCGGGTGCGGAAAAATCGCACCGCCGCTCGCGCCAATGCCACGTCTTCTCGGGGTCGTCGCAACAGACTAAAAAGATAAGTTTTTAGAACCAGTGCAACGACTCGAGGTATCCCGCGCATGGCCCAACAGTGACATTAAGTGCTAAGTTCACGGGCCAGTCAACCGCGGGAATAGGCGTGGCAGTCGACATGACCATAAGAGGCCCGACAGTAATTGTGTCAACAGGCACGCAGGAGCGGCAGGCCAACCGCTAATAAGACTCTGGCCCCACCTGCAGGTTTGCATCCTCCCCTGAGGCGGGCCCGAGGGCCACTATCGGTACCGTGGATCAGGGGTACCCTCTTCTACAGCATGAAGATGCCGCACCCGTGCAACACCTCAAGGCCACACGGAGAATGGCGCCCAACCCCACCACATGGGCAGGTCCAAGGGCGCCACGTGGCAAGGAAAGGTAGTACATCCCAATATTCATCGTTGGGTCCGGACCTCCACAGAAGGACACCGGACCCCTATACGTACAAGTCTAGAGCCCCCAAGAAGGCACGTCGGGTCCCTTGGGAGGGCCCCAGTCCCCCTTCGAGTAAGGTCCGAGCCTTAGCAAGGTCCCGGGATGAGAAGGACCCTGACATGAGTAGGGGTCCGGTGGTGGCACGTGTCCAGGCCTTGCCCTGCGCTCCCCGCTGCTGCCGCGTGGCTTATGGCCCGTGACATAAGCCAACGGGCCGAGCCTGATGTAAAGCCCATAAAGCCATGCAGCCTCTGCATTTATTGCGGAGAGGACGCGCCGCCTGCCACCATGCTAACGGGCGACGTGCCCTCCCAGCATTTAATGCATCCTGTCCAATCCGCTGGCAGACGGCGTCAGGGTCATCCAGCAGGCGGCACGCCTGACCGGCCTGTTGGCGAACAGTGCGCCCGTGCCGAGCGGCGCACTGTGCTCATCATCCCTTCTACAAGAAGCTTCCCCTGCACGCCGAGGATACGCAGATCTTGGGTGTCAGGGCACTAGAAGATCGCCCCAGCAGCAAACATTTGTGGCTCCAAGTGCTATATTCGTTATGTCCCTGGGCCCGCATGTCGGGGCTTAGTACCTTTGTGCATGCCCCCCTTCAGCTATAAAAGGGAAGGCATACGACGCTACAAAGGAGATCCAATCTTAGGCTCACTCAGACACTCACAAGTTCATACAAGCTCTCAAGCAATACATGACATAATGGAGTAGGGTATTACGCTCCGGCGGCCCGAACCACTCTAAACCCTCGCGTGCTCTCGTGTGTTCATCCACCAATCTCGTAACAAGCAAAACTCTTAGGCCCCTCCTCTTCTTAGGATTTAGGGCGGGTGCAATCCGCCACCCAGCCGGAGAGATTTCCTCTCTGACAGTCCCATATGCTTGTGTGGAGTGAGGTTAGGTGATACCTCATCATATCACTCCACCTACTATAATCTTCACCATAAAAAACAGTGGTTTGCCTAATGGAACGGAAAGTAAAGGAGTGTGTTTAGGAATGCGAGGATAGCGTAGGGGGATCTTACTAAACTTCTTGCGCTCATGGCGCTTATAAGTGATGGACGGCGCGTCAGAGCCGGATGTAGAAGGTGATGAAGAATCGATCTCGTAGTAGACCACCTTCTTCATTTTCTTTTTCTTTTTCTTCTCGCCGCTCCGGTGCGACTTGTTGTGTGAAGGGGATCCCTTCAACTTGTTGCTGGACTCTCCTGATGGAGCCTTCCCGTGGCTTGTGGTGGGCTTCTCGCCGGTCACCATCTCCTTCTTGGCGTGATCTCCCGACATCACTTCGAGCGGTTAGGCTCTAATGAAGTACCGGGCTCTGATACCAATTGAAAGTCGCCTAGAGGGGGTGAATAGGCAAATCTGAAATTTATAAACTTTAAGCACAATCTACAAGCCGGGTTAGCGTTAGAAATATAATCGAGTCCAAAAGAGAGGGCGAAAACAAATCACAAGCAAATGAAGGTAGATGACACAATGATTTGTTTTACCGAGGTTCGGTTCTTGCAAACCTACTCCCCATTAAGGTGGTCACAAAGACCGGGTCTCTTTCAACCCTTTTCCTCTCTCAAACGGTCACCTAGACCGAGTGAGCTTTTCTCCTCAATCAATTGGGTCACTTGGACCCCACAAGGACCACCACACATTTGGTGTCTCTTGCTTTGATTACAATGATGTTGAGAACAAGAAATGAGGAAGAAGAAAAGCGATCCAAGCGACAAGAACTCAAATGAATACAAATGTCTCTCTCTCACAAGCCACTAAATCTTTGGAATGTGTTTGGGACTTGGAGAGGATTTGATCTTTGCTTTTGTGTCTTAGAGTGAAGCCTAGAGCTCTTGTATTGAATGTGTTGGCTGAAAACTTGGATGCCTTGAAGTGTGGTGGTTGGGAGGTATTTATAGCCCCAACAACCAAAGTGGCCGTTGGGGAGGCTGTCTGTCGACGGGCGCACTGGACAGTCCGATGCGCCACCAGACACTGTCCGGTGCGCCAACCACGTCACCCAACTGTTTGGGTTCGACCGTTGGAGCTCTGACAGGTGGGTCCACCGGACAGTCCGGTGGTGCACCGGACAGTCACTGTTCACTGTTCGATGCGCCTTCTGGCGCTGCTCTAACTCTGCGCGCTCTATCCGCGCACTGTAGCGTTGTCAGCCGACCGTTGAACTCGACCGTTGCGCTAGCGACCGTTGCTCCGCTTGGCACACCGGACAGTCCGGTGCTACACCGGACAGTCCGGTGAATTATAGCGGAGTGGCTCCCCAAAAACCCGAAGCTGAGCAGTTCAGAGTGGATCTCCCTGGTGCACCGGACACTGTCCGGTGGCACACCGGACAGTCCGGTGCGCCAGACCAGGGCAGCCTTCGGTTGGTTTAGCTCCTTTCTATTTGAACCCTTTCTTGGACTTTTTATTGGTTTGTGTTGAACCTTTGGCACCTGTAGAACTTATAATCTAGAGCAAACTAGTTAGTCCAATTATTTGTGTTGGGTAATTCAACCACCAAAATCATTTAGGAAAAGTTTGACCCTATTTCCCTTTCACCAATCATATCAACTATCTTATTGATGGTCGATACTAGGTCACCGTCGGCTTCCATTGGGTATTCCTGATTTTTTGTAAAAGTAAGACATGTAGTGAAGACTATAATGATGGTAACTTGAGCATATTGATAGAGTGTAATAAAAAAATTGGTCATAAACCTTGGGTTTGATAGGAGAGTCGGCCGGCGGAGGAACATGAGTTTGGTCGATTTTGATAGAGATGTCTTCAGACATGCTGTGCATATCATCACTGCAATGATCGGTTGCATTAAGATCATCTGTTTGAACCTTAAAATTTTCAGATTGCGTATTTGCTTCTGGCATCACATCATCAGCTGCACCCATGTGCAAGTCATTGGGGATGTTGGCATCAGACTAGGTAGGTTGTTCTGCAAAATTCCAAGAATGTGTTGCAGACTTATAGTCATTATTATCTATAAGTTCTTTCATATGTGATATTAGAGATGTATAGTAATGCATAAATTGTTACTAGTATGTGCGTAAATTAGTAATTCTGTGTATTATATATAAATTTTACATGTAGACATGAAATTGTTGGTGCACATGTCCCTATTTTATAGTGTAGTTATTGAACTGTAGTTGCTATATACATAATCAAAACATACAAAAAAACTGAATCGCCTGTTTGAGTGTCTCACCGTTGGGATTCTTGAACATGTGACTCGAGACGAATGACATCATCGATCATGTCTGCGAATGTCTCAGCTAGCTGGATTTGCTTTGATACTAATTTGTGGTGAGCACGTTCAAGCGTTGCACAATACTTGTCAACCTCTTTGTCATGAGCTTTCAACAAGAACGGTATGGCGGTGGAAGGCAAACAACCTTGCTAGAGATCAAATCTTTCATGCGAGGAACATGAATATGGAACGTATCATTTGCTGGCCGTTCAAGAGCAGCAACATAGCTTGTGCCTGTCCTGCTACGGAACTAATCAAAAAGTAACAAACACGCGAAGTTACTAACCAACATTAACAAAACATTAAAAATGGGTGCATAAATTGCATAAAAGAAACTGTAAAACATTAAAAAATGGATGCATAAATTGCATAAAAGAAACTTTTTTTAGAATATGTGAATGAACTTACATGGCAATGACCATACGTTTCGCCAGCATGACGAGGCTTCCTCCTGTCAGTCTTGGTCAGTGCATCAATTATCTCTTTATCAAAGTATTTAATACGTGGAGTGCCATATTTGTTCTCTGGAGCTGCCTCATGATGAAGATGGTCTAGATAATATATCTGAGAAAACTACAAACAAATAACAGACATCAACGAAAAACTTTATCGGAAAGTTAGCCTAATTACAGTATACGGATATGAACATAATAGTCACAGGAATTACCACAATGACTATGGAACACACATATATCATAGTGGTGACAAGATTAGTGTTCCTTTTATGCCATTTTGCAGCAGCCTCACACAAATCGTTAAATACTAACCGGCACCAATTGATGTCTGGGAGCCGACCATGTCTTCTGTCATTAGAACTTCATTGTTGGAGATTGACCATAAAGAAGTCGAGAACAATAGCCGGTTGAATAAGATAAGGAAGAAACACCTAATGGTTAGATTATCGTCACGACCCGTGACAATTATTTCCTGTAGGGTGGCAACATCAAACTCATCCTTCAATATTTTGAGTTGTTTCCTAAGCGTGCCAGCAGCATCAACTTCTCCGTACCAATCCATAAATGGTTTCCCTCCTCCAGTGCTGGGCAAACCAAGAATTAGGCGAACCGTCTTATCTTGGGCCAGGCCGTATGGTCATGTCAACTGGATCAAGCTTATCCATCAACCAATTCATTAACGATCCAACAACAAGGCCATCTGTTGACATTTGCAGTATACTTTGGAAGCCTTTCCTCGCTACAGCCTCGCGTTGACGGTCATTCATTATCCATATAGACATTATGACATCATACGAGATGCACCGGATGTTCAGTTTCTGTGTGAAAACATATAAAAACATGTAAACAAATATAAAAAATGATCCGTCACAAAAATGCATGATAATAAACTGAAAAAGGCATCAAAACAACATGAATGATTTTGATTCATAAATATTAAATGAAAACTGCATATAATACCAATTAACAAACATGTAGTTAACTGACCCAACATGATTAAATATCCATAAAAATAAATGTTGCAGTAGTAATAAAATTAGATGTCGTTGTCACCAACCCGTTTTCTTCTATCTCTGGTTTTCTTTTCGTATCTATTCTTCACCACATTTGTTTGCTTGATAGTTGCATCTTCAACAATATTTTTTGCTTTGCCAGATTTGGTGAATGATAAATAACATGTCTACGTGGCGATTGTCGCTGTGGAGACGTTGGTTTCTCATCAAATCTGACATGTCGATTCTTCTTGGGGCAGGCATGAAATCATCATCATCTATGTTTTCACTTGCATCAGTTTCTTTTTTCCCGCGTCCTGCAGATCGCTTTGTATTACGCCTAACATAAAGTTGCTTCATTTGCTTTGGTGGATCAACATCTAGAGCAATCGACTGCCTCAGATTGTTGGCATTATTCCCAAGGCGGGGGATTTCAATAGTGAATACTTTCTGACTTGATTCGATTGTAATTTTCTTTGGATTGGAGGGAGGATGATCAACAAATTTCATTCTGAGACTAGCTTCTGCACAATGCTAAATCTGCATAAATGGTATGTAAAATATTTGAAATATATTGCACCTTTAAAACATGTATTATGAAACAACCACACACATGCTACATATAAAAAACCTGACATTGTATGAATTGTATTGATACATTCGTTAACTATTCCAAAAGGCATTGAATTGAATTTAACTACATCCACATGTTAGCATATAATACGAGGGCATCAACACTACTGTTCATCTCTACAAATAATTATTGTCATAACTACGTACGTAATCAGCATAACAACAAACATATTTGTTCATAACTATATAAAAAATTAAGAAACGAATGTGGGTCTCTGTTAAGTAATTAACATAAGTGCAAAGGTCATCCATCTGCCTACATGTATAATACATTTATGCATTCCTAATATGAGTCTCTGTAATTTAATTAGTATCATAAATGTGAACGTAATCCGCACAAATATTGCAAGGTTTTGCCAAAGCCAACTAAATGTGTACCATTGTGCATGCTTGTTTCCTATTGATTAAAAGTAAAATGTGCATAACAATTGCACAACGAACATAGTTTAGGGTTTCCGCTATCCGTTGTCCGGGGTTTATTTTTATGGATACCATAAAATATATTAGAACATAATTTCAGATTGCAATCAAAATCCTAGATAGCTCGGTTGCAACAATAACAAATGTACAAACTCGTAACTGGGCACGCGTTCGAATCCGATGAACATATAAGGTCACTGAAATATGCTACATGAAAATGGCGGATTGCACGAGGTATCTTGCAATGTTAGTAAACACCTTTTAAAACCCCAATATGGATAAACTGTGAAGTAGATCGGTTTAGATACTACAAAAGGGGAAATCTGCGAGCGACGACAGCATCCGGATATTCACTACTAGCGATGGGAGGAGCGGCGGACCGAAAAATCTTAACTGCGATGGAACTGTCGGCAGACTCCGCAGCTGGATGTGGGTGAGGGCGAGATGCCCTATTCGGCGCGCCGTCGAATCGCCGACTGCTGGAGAAGATTCCCCACGCCGGAGAAAGCTTCGCTCGCCTCCCAGTCGCCTAGACGGAGAGAAGAAATGGCGAGCGCGGAGAATGCGGAGGAAATGATATGGCGCCGAGATGGTTGTTTAGGAAGGCACGCGTCGAGATTGGAGGTGGGGTACGTGGGGTATTTGTTTCCTAACTGACGTTGGCTGTGGGTGGGTCTGAGTTGCAAGCTGGTGGGGTCGAACCAACTAATTTAGATCAGAGCTTCCATTTGTTAATGTGAGCCTAGGGCTCTAAATATATAAACTATATATATACTTAGGAACCGTAACTCTAACGGACCGACAGCCCAACAATGATGTCAGTCCAACTACATATATAGGAACACAGTGTGTGGCGGAGCTAGGATTACGATATAAGAGAGGCGACCAATTCATCGATATTATATGGTGAAAAATATTGTATCATGTTACAAGCTTAAGCACTTGACATGGAATACAAATTCTAGTTCTTTATGAATTACCTTAGTCCATGAGTTCATTTTCTAGCTAATTGATATATTGAACTAAAGTTGTGGCATAGTAACAATACCAAAATAACAAAGACAACATAATGATGAATGACTGATTGATGAGATTCAACTTTTATATAATGACTCTAGTATTCATAAGACGTCAAACAATTTTTTTGAGAGAATTCAAAAAATCCAACTAGCATCGAGGATCCATGAAAATTTGTCAACTTGCATAGGTACATGTCAAATTAGTCGTGTACACATCAAATATCAAGTGACAATTTTAGTTGAAATTTGTAGGTTTTATTATCCATGAGATCTAATGTAGTATGTATATCAGATAGCCATATTTGGATCTAGTTTTTTGTAGTATATGCGGATGTCCCAGCCGCGACATGTGGTTCTAGCGATCGACGTTGTTAGCGCTCATTCTGTTGCTTCGCGTGATCATCTTCTCCGGACTTTGGTTGTGAGGCTATGTCATAGGCAAGTCAAGTGGTCAGTGGCAATCAACAGCTACTCAGCCAGACGATAAGATCTCTACTATATTAAAGCAATATTTTCAACGGTCGTCTCGTGTCATCTTTATACAAATAACCCCTTGTATTTTCTCAAAATCAACTCGCGGTACCAGATCATATCCCATCTCTATCATATTTGTTCGCGCAACAGCGTTCTCGCAGTTGTCACTCTAGCAACAAACCCCGTCCATTTCGCAACAACCTCCGTCTGCTTCTTCCGCTGTTGCACCACTACCAGCGAGGAGGATTAGGGTGCTCGCCTCCGAATAAGATGCTCACAAGGTGATAAAAGTTGCATCGAGTCCAGCCAACTCTGAACCTCCTCATCGCCAAAAGGGACTGGGAGCCCGTCTCCTAGCTCACTCGTCTTCAGCTCCGACGTGACCTCCGCTCCGCTCCTCCCATTCCATGGGTGATGTGGCATCAATGGTAGATCTACCTAGCGCGCGCTTCGTCTGGGCACAGTTGTTCTCGTCAGATCTATTATTGGTAGAGACCGCTCTAATTGCCGTTTTTTCGCAGGGGGCGTCCACTGACTAGGACACAAGCTTCTCAAATAAGCAAGCCAAGCTGCTCAAGACGCAGAAGTTCGCATCCGAGCTTAACCATATGGCCAGTTCGTTCTTTCACTCATACCCTTTGTTTCTCAATTTGGCTATAATGAGAGCACAATACTTTAGGGATATATAGCTGTTGTTTGCTAGGGCTTTCTCTGATCCAGCGATTTTGTGCTTAGTAGGTGGATACATCAAGGTCAAAGGTCAAGTTGGACGTGATGAAGCCTTGGATTGCCAAGCGGGTCACTGAGCTACATGGTTTTGACGTATGTTTCTGATCCATGCAGAGGTAGTTACATTTTTATTGTTTGACTAGGTATGTACGCGTGCGTTGCGATGGCGTATAAATTATTCGATAAATATTAATGCACAACGATTACATAAAACGAACAACATATACATTATCAACCCCATATCTCACAAATTAACACTAATGACATGAAATTTGTGTGCAATTCAAATAGTAATAAAATACATTGATGCAAAAATATTATATGTTATTCTATACTTTTATTATTATCACCAAAAGTGGACGTTTACATATCTTAAAAGGTATATAATATTGTACATGTGCTTTGTCGTTGATAAAAAATAAACTATGATAAATATGTAGCGAATATTAATCAACACATTGATTCCATAGAAGGATAGTATATCATATAAGTCTCGTGAGCAACCCAGGTAATGGTATCGTCCAAATCAGGAAACAAAACGATAAAAGGGGAACAACAACAACTGGGCACATACTTGAACAACATACCCTAATTAGTCATGCCCATTAGCAATTACCATGTACTTACCATTACCGGACTTTTATGAACTTTATGAGGACTGGATAGATAATTTCAAAAGCAACATCTCATCTCTCACCTGGAAAGAGAAAAAGTTGGATATACTCTAACGCGGTCAGAAAAAAACTGAGATGTACTCTAATGATAATGGACTCAAGAAACCGTTGCTAGCCTTAGCTCTTGTCAGAACAATCTTGCCGGAAACAAAAATCAGCAGCACGATTTTTGGCTGCTTCATTCGATAGATCAAGCCAGTGAAGAGCTTGCTTCATACTGGGAAGTGAAAGGTCGAGCAAAATGTGAGGACAGTAGCAGGAAAAATTCAACAAGATGACTCAGAGAATTATGTTAAAAAAAGGATGAGGGATGCAACTTATCCTTAAATCAATTCACAATTAAAATAAAGAGAGGTTAGAAATTTGTGTAGCAACCTTATGATAAATTGGGAAAAATAGTGATACCCTTAAATCAATTCACAAAAGTGTGAAGATAGACATAGTTGGCTCATAATTAAAATAAAGGGAGATCACGAATTTGTATAGCAGACTGATAGATGAATTGGGAAAAAATAGTGACACCCTTAAATCAATTCACAAAAGTGTGAAGATAGACAAATGTGTCGCAACATATTTTCTTCCTAATTCAACAATTTACCGCGACTAAGAATGGCATTATATGGGAGTACTTTACCCAGACACAGAAGTTGATAGACACCGAACTGAAACAACATAGTGTATAGAAGTATGGACTAATAAGACAAAGGATAGGGCTAAGGGGATTGGATCACCTTGAACAGGTTAATCTTCGTTATCTGATAAGAACTGCAACATGTTGAACATATTAAACTGGTATATAGGACATAGTTTGAACCATCAAAATTTTTGGATAAGTCTACAGTTTCATATAAATGTCGTGATCTGACAGGAACTACAATTTCATATAAAGGGAAACCATGAATTTTGAGGTCAGGTAGATATTGTTGAGCACCAAAAGTGGCGGACGGTTCGACCCTTGGGCCCGGAGAGTCCGCGTGCCCCGCGATCAGATTAACTCAGGTAATTATCCTTATCTCGTGCGTGGTTATCCATCTAATCATGTGGGAGTTGTTGGTTATCTCCTAGGAATAGGTCCAGACCTCCTCCCCTATAAATATAAAGGGGTACGGCCGATTGAGAACCCCCGAACACATTCCAATCGAATATATCTACTTTTATTTACCTTTCATGCCCTAGTAGTAGATGTAGCCTAGTTCTAGTTGTAGCCTTCCGCATATCCACCTCCACCCCTATTCGAATCTACGTCGTCTAGATCCGTCCTGGGGTGGCCTGCCGACCCTAGGACGACCCTATGATGTTTACCCTCCTGAGGGGCAAGATCTACTTCGTCTACTTCAATCAAGATCCTTCCTCGAATTGATCTCTTAATTTCTAGGCGACTCTACGTCGTTTGGAGACGCCCCGGGTGACCTACTGACCCGGAGCACCCTAAGGTCTCTCCCCTAGGGGACGAGATCTAGGTCCTACGAGGAGAAGAAGACGACCCTGCGCCATCGTGGACCGTCCGGCCCAGAGCTTGGATGGTCCGGACTGCGCGCAGGGAAGGCGCTGCTTCTACCGCCAGGTTGCGGACCGTCCGACCCAGAGTCACGGACCGTCCGCGCCCCCACAGCGAGCACTGCTAGGCGACCCGGCGACCCGTCGTAGACCGCCGCCACTATTCAACTCGCGGAGTCGAACCCAAGGTATTGCTCATCACGAGAAGGCCCTAGGGTTTGTTGCTTTTTGGTCCCAAATAGGTGGTGACCATCATAGAGGTGTTGTCCCACATTCAGGATAACCACTTTACTTGACCCTACATCATCTAAAGGTGCCAAGTACCGCTAGGCGGTTCATTATAGTGTTTGGTGACAAAAAAGGCGCTAACAGATATATTTTTAGACAAAACTCTAGATAGCATACTGCATATCATATTAATGTTTGTGAAGAGAGGTGTGGTGTTCAGATTTGAGTGACTGACGTTTTAAAAAATAAAAAATCTAACAATTGCTAAAATAGCTCATGTGGTACATTCAATATACAAAATGTCGCGCAGGACACATTGCCCACAAATATAGATCTAGGCGGGTCTGGCGCGTAGAATGGGAAGTACTCGAGCATCGCAAGATATGGGTGGGGCTGACACGTAGAATGGGAAGAATGAGATGGCGGGGGTCATGCACTCGCGATGGGATGTGGGCCGATGGTGGTTCTGTGCGCTGGATGGCGACGAGGGAATTGGGTTGATTCCTTCCATGGCGGCGAGGCATGGATTGTGTTTGGGGCGTGGGGGATATGGGCGGGGCATCCGCGGTGCATGGGAAGAACGATTGGGCGGGGTGGTCCTGCGCGTCGTCGCGATGGGATTCCTGCGAGTTGATTGTTGCGAGGTGTGAATAGCGACGAGGGGATGTGTTTCCTTCTGTGGCAGTGACAGGATTTTTTTCCTTACATGGCTGTCGGGGACCATAATTAGGGGTACCCCCAAGACTCCTAATCTCAGCTGGTAACCCCCATCAGCACAAAGCTGCAAAGGCCTGATGGGCGCGATTAAGGTCAAGGCTCAGTCCACTCAAGGGACACGATCTCGCCTCGCCCGAGCCTAGCCTCGGGCAAAGGCAGCCGACCCGGAGGATTCACGTCTCGCCCGAGGGCCCCCTCAAGCAACGGACACACCTTCGGCTCGCTCGAGGCCCAGTCTTCGCAGAGAAGCAACCTTGGCCAGATCGCCACGCCAACCGACCGTATCGCAGGAGCATTTAATGCAAGGATCGCCTGACACCTTATCCTGACGCGGCTCTTCAGTCGACAGAGCCAAAGTGACCGCAGTCACTTCGCCGCTCCACCGACCGACCTGACAAGAAAACAGCGCCGCCTGCGTCGCTCCAACTGCTGTGCCACTCGACAGAGTGAGGCTGACAGCAGCTAAGTCCAGCCTCGGGCACCATAGGAAGCTCCGCCTCGCCTGACCCCAGGGCTCGGGCTCAACCTCGACGCTGGACGACGGACTCCGCCTCGCCCGACCCCAGGGCTCGGACACAGCCTCGACCTCGGAAGACAGTCTCCGCCTCGCCCGACCCAGGGCTCGGACTCAACCTCAACGCTGGACGACGGACTCCGCCTCGCCCGACCCCAGGGCTCGGACACAACCTCGGCCTCGGAAAACGGTCTCCGCCTCGCCCGACCCAGGGCTCGGACTTGACCTCGACCTCGGAAGACGGACTCCGCCTCGCCCGACCCCAGGGGTCGGACTCAGCCTCGACCTCGGAAGACGGACTCGACCTCGACCTCGGAGGAGCCTCCGCCTTGCCCGACCTAGGGCTCGGATCGACCACATCACAGGGGGGCCATCATTACCCTACCCCTAGCTAGCTTAGGCTACGGGGAACAAGACCGGCGTCCCATCTAGCTCGCCCTGGTAAACAAATAATGATGGCGCCCCGCGTGCACCATGACGACGGCGGCTCTCAGCCCTTTACGGAAGCAAGGAGACGTCAGCAAGGATTCGACAGCCCCGACAGTTGTCCTTCCACAGGGCCCAAGCACTCCTCCGACAGCCACGACATCAGATGAACAGGGTGCCAAAACCTCTCCGACTGCCACGACGGCATGTACTTAGGGCTCTAGCTCCTCTCTGCTAGACACGTTAGCACACTGCTACACCCCCCATTGTATACCTGGACCCTCTCCTTACGCCTATAAAAGGAAGGTCCAGGGCTCTCGTACGAGAAGGTTGGCCGCGCGGGAGAACGGGCCGACGCATAAGGCTCTCGCTCTCTCCCACGCGAACGCTTGTAACCCCCTACTGCAAGCGCATCCATCCGCCCTGGGCGCAGGACAACACGAAGGCCGCGGGTTCCCCTTACTGTTCTCCCCCCTTTGTGTCCCGTCTCGCGCCGGCCCATCTAGGCTGGGACACGCAGTGACAATTTACTCGTCGATCCAGGGACCCCCCCCGGGGTCGAAACACCGACAGTTGGCGCGCCAGGTAGGGGCTTGCTGCGTGTTGACGAACAGCTTCCCGTCAAGCTCCAGATGGGTAGTCTCCAGCAACCTTTCCAACCCGGGACGATGATCCGTTTCGGGAGTCTTGAGTTCATGTCCCTCGACGGCAGCTACGACATGATACTCCTTCCTTCGCCGCGCGACAGCGACAATGGCGGGCGTCAGCCCGCCCGCCGGCGGCGGAATCAACGACGTCTTCCCCACATGGCGGAAGAACAACATCCGGGTTTGTCCCGTCACCTCCCCCACCGACGGAGGAGGAGGCGGGGCAACCATGGCCAAGCAGGAGGCGACACCTCGTCGGCTGTCGAGCAAGTCGACGACGCCGGCGCCCCAGCGGGGGACACGTCGGGCTTCGACCTTGCGTCTGAGACGAAGACGAGCGTCGTTTCCCCGCAACACACCAACCCCAAGCAGACGAACGACGCTAGCACGCCCGCGAAGGACTTGCTGGGCGTCGCCCTCGTACCTGAGACAACGGTGCAGTCCGCCCCTAACGCGTCTTCGTCACCGCCCGTCGACCAAGAGCCTCTCCGATTGTTCCGATGGTAGCCGCAGCTTCGGCGACGAGGACTACGGCCCAAGTTGTGAATGTTTCCACGTCGATCTAGGGGGTCCCGGCGAAGGCAACCATCTTGGTATGCCGGAAAACGGCGATCCCCCTAGGCCTGCGCCTCGCATTGACATCCTTCGGGAGCTAGCTGTGGTCCTAGTCCCTGCGGGGGGTCAGGACGCACAGCTCGAGCAAATCCGCGAGATGCAGGCCAGGCTCGACGAGGGAGCAGGAACACTTGAGCAGTTCCGGCGGAACATCGGGCAGGAATGGGCAGACCAAGCTCCGGCCGGAGAAGCGCGTCATCTACCCCAGGGCATCCAGCACCGCGTTGCCGACGACGTCAGGGCAAGGCCGCCACCGGCTTCTAGTGGGGCCGGCCAGAACCTGGCTGCAGCAGCAATACTACTCCGTGCGATGCCGGAACCATCGACCACCGAAGGGCGGCGTATCCAGAGAGAGCTCAAGAATATCCTGGAGGATGCCGCGGTCCGACGGGCCGAAAGCTCTGCCTCCCGAAGGCAGAGGTACCTCTCGGAGCATCGCGCTGTGACTTCCCGATTCGTGAGGGAAGCCTCGGTCCACACCGGGCGCACGCGCAACACGGCGCCTGCGACCCCGGGTCGCCTCGGCAACTAGCATCACCACCGCAACCGTCGAGCCCACCTCGACGAGAGGGTGCGCCGAGGCTACCACCCCAGGCGTGGGGGACGCTACGACAGCGGGGAGGATCAGAGCCCCTCGCCCGAACCACCCGGTCCGCAGGATTTCAGCCGGGCCATACGACGGGCGCCGTTTCCGACCCGGTTCCGAACCCTGACTACCATCACAAAGTACTCGGGGGAGACGCGGCCGGAACTGTGGCTCGCGGACTACCGACTGGCCTGCCAGCTGGGTGGAACGGACGATGACAACCTCATCATTCGCAACCTCCCCCTGTTCCTCTCCGACACCGCTCGAGCCTGGCTGGAGCATCTGCCTCCGGGGCAGATCTCCAAATGGGACGACCTGGTCCAAGCCTTCGCCGACAACTTCCAGGGCACGTACGTGCGCCCTGGGAACTCCTGGGATCTCCGAAGCTGCCGCCAGCAGCCGGGAGAGTCTCTCCGGGACTACATCCGACGATTCTCGAAGCAGCGCACCGAGCTGCCCAACATCACCAACTCGGACGTCATCGGCGCGTTCCTCGCCGGCACCACATGCCGCGACCTGGTGAGCAAGCTAGGTCGCAAGACCCCCACCAGGGCGAGCGAGCTGATGGACATCGCCACCAAGTTCGCCTCTGGCCAGGAGGCGGTTGAGGCCATCTTCCGGAAGGACAAGCAGCCCCAGGGCCGCCAGCCGGAAGACGTCCCCGAGGCGTCCACTCAGCGCGGCACCAAGAAGAAGAACAAGAAGAAGTCGCAAGCGAAACGCGACGCCACCGACGCGGACCTTGTCGCCGCCGCTGAGTACAAGAACCCTCGGAAACCTCCTGGAGGTGCCAATCTCTTCGATAAGATGCTCAAGGATCCGTGCCCCTATCATCAGGGGCCCGTCAAGCACACCCTTGAGGAGTGCGTCATGCTTCGGCGCCACTTTCACAAGACCGGGCCACCGGCGGAAGGTGGCAGGGCCCACAACAACGACAAGAAGGAGGATCACAAGGCAGAGGAGTTCCCCGAGGTCCACGACTGCTTCATGATCTACGGTGGGCCAGTGGCAAACGCCTCGGCTCGGCACCGCAAGCAAGAGCGTCGGGAGGTCTGCTCGGTAAAGGTGGCGGCGCCAGTCTACCTAGACTGGTCCGACAAGCCCATCACCTTCGACCAGGGCGACCACCCCGACCGCGTGCCGAGCCCGGGGAAATATCCGCTCATTGTCGACCCCGTCATCGGCAACGTCAGGCTCACCAAGGTCCTCATGGACGGAGGCAACAGCCTCAACATCATCTACGCCGAGACCCTCGGGCTCCTGCAGATCGATCTGTCCTCGATCCGGACAGGCACGATGCCTTTTCACGGGATCACCCCCGGGAAACGCGTCCAACCCCTCGGACAACTCGATCTGCCCGTCTGCTTCGGGACTCCCTCCAACTTCCGAAGGGAAACCCTCACGTTCGAGGTGGTCGGGTTCCGAGGAACCTACCACGCAGTACTGGGGAGGCCATACTACGCCAAGTTCATGGCCGTCCCCAACTACACCTACCTCAAGCTCAAAATGCCGGGCTCCAACGGGGTCATCACCGTCGGCCCCACGTACCGACACGCGTACGAATGCGACGTGGAGTGCATGGAGTACGCCGAGGCTCTCGCCGAATCCGAGGCCCTCATCGCCGACCTGGAGAGCCTCTCCAAGGAGGCGCCAGATGCGAAGCGCCACGCCGGCAACTTCGAGCCAGCTGGGACGGTCAAATCTGTCCCTCTCGACCCCAGCAACGACGCCTCCAAGCAGATCCGGATCGGCTCCGAGCTCGACCCGAAATAGGAAGCAGTGCTCGTCGACTTTCTCCGCGCGAACGCCGAAGTCTTTGCGTGGAGTCTCTCGGACATGCCTGGCATACCGAGGGATGTCGCCGAGCACTCGCTGGATATCCGAGCTGGAGCCCGACCCGTGAAGCAGCCTCTGCGCCGATTCGACGAAGAAAAGCGCAGAGCCATAGGCGAGGAGATCCACAAGCTGATGGCCGCAGGGTTCATCAAAGAGGTATTCCATCTCGAATGGCTTGCCAACCCTGTGCTTGTGAGAAAGAAAGCAGGGAAATGGCGGATGTGTGTAGACTACACTGGTCTAAACAAAGCATGTCCGAAGGTTCCCTACCCTCTGCCTCGCATCGATCAAATCGTGGATTCCACTGCTGGGTGCGAAACCCTGTCATTCCTCGATGCCTACTCAGGGTATCACCAAATCAAGATGAAAGAGTTCGACCAGCTCACGACTTCTTTCATCACACCTTTTGGCATGTACTGCTACGTTACTATGCCATTTGGTTTGAGGAATGCGGGTGCGACGTACCAAAGGTGCATGAACCACGTGTTCGGAGAGCACGTTGGTCGAACGGTTGAGGCTTACGTCGATGACATCGTAGTCAAGACGAGGAAAGCCCCCGACCTCCTCTCCGACCTTGAAACGACATTCCGATGTCTCAAGGCGAAAGGCGTAAAACTCAATCCCGAGAAGTGCGTCTTCGGAGTCCCCCGAGGCATGCTCTTGGGGTTCATCGTCTTCGAGCGGGGCATCGAGGCCAACCCGGAGAAAATCACGACCATCACCAGCATGGGCCCCATCAAGGACTTGAAAGGAGTACAGAGGGTTATGGGATGTCTTGCGGCTCTGGGCCGTTTCATCTCGCGCCTCGGCGAAAGAGGCCTACCTCTATACCGCCTCTTAAGAAAGACCGAGTGCTTCACTTGGACCCCCGAGGCCGAGGAAGCCCTCGGGAACCTGAAGGCGCTCCTTACGAACGCACCCATTCTGGTGCCTCCCGCTGCCGGAGAAGCCCTCTTGATCTACATCGCCGCTACCACTCAAGTGGTCAGCGCCGCGATCGTGGTTGGGAGACGAGAAGAAGGGCATGCATTGCCCGTCCAGAGGCCGGTCTACTTCATCAGTGAGGTACTGTCCGAGACCAAGATCCGCTACCCACAAATTCAGAAGCTGCTGTACACGGTGATTCTGACGCGGCGGAAGTTGCGACACTACTTCGAGTCCCATCCGGTGACTGTGGTGTCATCCTTCCCCCTGGGGGAGATCATCCACTGCCGAGAGGCCTCAGGTAGGATTGCAAAGTGGGCAGTGGAAATCATGGGCGAGACAATCTCGTTCGCCCCTCGGAAGGCCATCAAGTCCCAAGTCTTGGCAGACTTTGTGGCTGAATGGGTCGACACCCAGCTTCCAGCAGCTCTGATCCAACCGGAACTCTGGACCATGTTTTTCGACGGGTCGCTGATGAAAACAGGGGCAGGCGCGGGCCTGCTCTTCATCTCGCCCCTCGGGAAGCACCTCCGCTACGTGCTGCGCCTCCATTTCCCGGCGTCCAACAACGTGGCTGAGTACGAGGCTCTGGTTAACGGGTTGTGCATCGCCATCGAGCTAGGGGTCTGACGCCTCGACGCTCGCGGTGACTCGCAGCTTGTCATCGACCAAGTCATGAAGAACTCCCACTGCCGCGACCCGAAGATGGAAGCCTACTGCGACGAGGTTCGGCGCCTGGAAGACAAGTTCTACGGGCTCGAGGTCAGCCACGTCGCCCGGCGGTACAACGAGACTGCGGACGAGCTAGCGAAGATAGCTTCGGCGCGAACAACGGTTCCCCCAAACGTCTTCTCCCGAGACCTACATCAACTCTCAGTCAAGACCGACGACACGCCCGAGCCCGAGAAGGTCTCGGCCCTGCCCGAGGCGCCCTCGGCCCAGCCCGAGGCACCCTCGGCCCCCGAGGGTGAGACACTGCGCGTCGAGGAAGAGTGGAGTGGGGTCCCGCCTAATCGAGACTGGCAGACCCCGTACCTGCAATATCTCCACCGAGGAGAGCTGCCCCTCGACCGAGCCGAAGCTCGGCGACTAGCGCGGCGCGCCAAGTCATTCGTCTTGCTGGGTAACGGGAAGGAGCTCTACCACCGCAGCCCCTCCGGCATCCTCCAACGATGCATATCCATCGCCGAAGGCCAGGAGCTCTTACAAGAAATACACTCGGGGGCTTGCGGTCATCACACAGCGCCTCGAGCCCTTGTTGGAAACGCTTTCCGACAAGGTTTCTACTGGCCGACCGCGGTGGCCGACGCCACTAGAATTGTTCGCACCTGCCAAGGGTGTCAATTCTACGCAAGGCAGACACACCTACCCGCTCAGGCTCTGCAAACAATACCCATCACCTGGCCGTTTGCTGTGTGGGGTCTGGACCTCGTCAGTCCCTTGTAGAAGGCACCTGGGGGCTACACGCACCTGCTGGTCGCCATCGACAAATTCTCCAAGTGGATCGAGGTCCAACCCCTAAACAACATCAGGTCCGAACAGGCGGTGGCGTTCTTCACCAACATCATCCATCGCGTTGGGGTCCCGAACTCCATCATCACCGACAACGGCACCCAGTTCACCGGCAGAAAGTTCCTGGACTTCTGCGAGGATCACCACATCCGGGTGTACTGGCCCGCCGTGGCTCACCCCATGACGAATGGGCAGATAGAACGTGCCAACGGCATGATTCTGCAAGGGCTCAAGCCGAGGATCTACAACGACCTCCACAAGTTCGGCAGGCGATGGATGAAGGAACTCCCCTTGGTGGTCTGAAGCCTGAGGACGACACCAAGTCGAGCCACGGGTTTCACGCCGTTCTTTCTAGTCTATGGAGCCGAGGCCATCTTGCCCACAGACTTAGAATACGGTTCCCCAAGGACGAGAGCCTACGACGACCGATGCAACCAGACCAACCAAGAAGACTCACTGGACCAGCTAGAAGAGGCTCGAGACATGGCCTTACTACACTCGGCGCGGTATCAGCAGTCCCTGCGACGCTACCACGCCCGAGGGGTTCGGTCCCGAGACCTCCAGGTGGGCGACTTGGTGCTTCGGCTGCGACAAGACGCCCGAGGGCGCCACAAGCTCACGCCTCCCTGGGAAGGGCCATTCATCATCGCCAAGATTTTGAAGCCCGGAACATACAAGTCGGCCAACAGTCAAGGCGAGGTCTACAGCAACGCTTGGAACATCCGACAGCTACGTCGCTTCTACCCTTAAGATGTTTTCAAGTCGTTCATACACCTCGTTTACATACGCCAATAAAGTCTAACCATCAAGGAAGGGTCAGCCTTGCCCCGGCAAAGCCCGACCCTCCCTCGGGGGCTAGAAGGGGCGAACCCCCTCTGCATCAAAATTTTCCTCGAAAAAAGTCTTCCATCAAAATGACTTTCATGTCTCCCTGCTATATCAGTAACAGGACCCCAAGAAACGAATAAGAGTGCATGTAAGTGGCAAGGCCGACCGAGCCGAGGGACTTCTACGCCTCTGGGATACGGATACCTCACTCGTCGCCTACCGCGAAAAATAACTCTTACTTGGGTAAGCAATCCTGCTACTGACGAACGAGTCCGGATACGCAAAATAGGAGGAAAAGAGACACAACCTTATATTATGATGATAAAGTGTTCAGGCCTCGGCGGCCGCAAAAGACACATATGCATTCAAAATAAACTGCTCCGGCAGAATCAGGCGTCGCCCGGAGAAGGAGCCACGCCCTCGGCTTCGTCCCCACCCTCGGCGTGATCCGCCCCGGCCTCGGACGACGGCGCAAGCGGGAGGATCTCTGCTTCGAAGGTGGCCGCCAGCACCGCGCTTAAGCCCGCGGCGGCCGCGTCAAGCCTCTGGACTTCGACTAGGGCAGCTTCATCTTCATCGGGAAGGCAATACCCCTCGCTGACCCGCTCCAGATCCACGTCGTAGTGGGAAGCGAGCACGACGAAGGCCCGCCTGACGCCGTCATGCAGCGCCTCGCGGAGTCTGCCGCGCGCGTGGTCACCCAAGGCCTGCAGGCGACTCTGAGGGGAGCTTCCCGAGGGGACGTCGTCGAAACCAAAGACCCGGCAGAAGGCCGAGATGGCCTCGGACATGGCCGCGTGGTCGGCCTCCCTTTGCTCGGCCGCCTGGGCAAGTGCCTTGGTGGACTCACTGAGGGCAGACTCCGCGAGGTGCGGCATCACGGCGTCAGGCGGGCCTTCGCCGTGCTCGCTTCCCACTACGACGTGGATCTGGAGCGGGTCAGCGAGGGGTATTGCCTTCCCGACGAAGATGAAGCTGCCCTGGCCGAAGTCCAGAGGCTTGAAGCGACCACCGCGGGCCCAAGCGCGGTGCTGGCGGCCACCTTCGAAGCAGAGATCCTCTCGCTTGCGCCGTCGTCCGAGGCCGGGGCGGATCTCGCCGAGGGTGGGGACGAAGCCGAGGGCGCGGCTCCTTCTCCGGGCGACGCCTGATTCTGCTGGAGCAGTTTATTTTGAATGCATATGTGTCTTTTGCGGCCGCCGAGGCCCGAACACTTTATCATCATAATATAAGGTTGTGTCTCTTTTCCTCCTGTTTTGCGTATCCGGACTCGTTCGTCATTAGCAGGATTGCTTACCCAAGTAAGAGTTATTTTTCGCGGTAGGCGACGAGTGAGGTATCCGTATCCCAGAGGCGTAGGAGTCCCTCGGCTCGGTCGGCCTTGCCACTTACATGCACTCTTATTCGTTTCTTGGGGTCCTGTTACTGATATAGCCGGGAGACGCGAAAGTCGTTTTGATGGAAGACTTTTTTCGAGGAAAATTTTGACGCAGAGGGGGTTCGCCCCTTCTTAGCAGAAGGCCGAGATGGCCTCGGACATGGCCGCGTGGTCGGCCTCCCTCTGCTCGGTCGCCTGGGCAAGTGCCTTGGTGGACTCATCGAGGGCAGACTCAAGCTCTGCAAACAGCCAAAGCAGAAGACTTCAAACATGAGTTGAGGAACGAAGCTGAATCAAAATCTTAAAACAGCCAAGACATACCTTCGGCTCGAGCACGCTGCTCTGAGGATGCGGCTTGGGCCACGGCTAGGTCTGCCGCAAGGGCTCCGGCCCAAGCAAACGCCTCGGCTAACTGGTCTCCAAGAGCCTCAGCCCGGCTTTCAGCCTCGGCGGCCCGACCCCGAGATTGGTCCCGCTCGCCGATGACCTGGCCAAGCTCCAACTGCTGCCGCTGCGCCTCTGCGCGTGCCGCCGCTGCCTCTGCTCCCAGATCGACACAAAGCAACCGAAGGTCCGCCACCTCGGCGCTCCGTTGGGAGAGGCGCTCGGTAGCCCCGGCAAGCGTGGTCCTCAGGGACCGCAGCGAACCCCAGACATCGTCCTCACAGCGGATGAACGACGACTTGGCGGCGCTCAGATCCGTCAGATCCTGAGGAAAGGAAGCGGGGCGTCACAAAGAATGCCTTGATCACGTGAAAGGTATGCTTGAAATCATTACATGGAGGATCTTGGGAACATCCCTGCAAAGGACCTCCAAGGTCGACCGAAGCGACCCCACCATTGCCTCAGCACACTCACGAAGCCCGTCCCAAGACTTCTCCTCTCGCTCATCGTCAAGAACGAAGAGGGGATCCGAAGCCCCACTGGTCCAAAACCGGAGCGACTGACGCCGCCCGTCGGGACTGCGCCGCGCGGGGACGAGGTTGCCGCTCCCCAGAATGGGTCGCGGTTCTGCTCCCCCCTCCTTCGAGGCATCAAGTAGTGATGCCTCGGCCATCTCAGCGTCGGTGGCGACGGGTGGCTCCACGGCCAGAACGACAACCACCTCGGCAGAAGCCAGTGCCAGCGCCGGCAACGCGTCTGGTGGGCTCGAGGCCGCAGCCGCGCCAGCAGTCTCCCTCGGCACGACGGCCGCCTCGACGGAGGAGTCGGCCTCGGGAGCTCGCCACACGGCAACTTGTGCCGCCTGGGCCCCCCGCTTTGGGGCATCTTGTAAGAAGGCCAGCTGGTCGGCGAGGCCCGGTGCGGCACTGGCTGCAGAAGTCGGCGCCGTTTTGAGGGCCTTCCGGGGGGCCAGACCGGTCGAACCATGCCTCCGTTTGCTGGGAAGAAAAGGAAGAGCAGGATCAGGACACACGAAGGCGGAGCCAGGACGAAGATATCCTAAGATACTTACCCACTCCGGGCCATGATCAATGGTGCCGGTGGGGAGGTCTCTCGAGCCTCGATCCCCGAAGGTACCACCGAGGTTAGCCCCGCTGCCGGCTTCGGCACCATCCTTGCCTTGGGCGCCCGAGGCACCAGAGGGACGGACTGCCCAGGCGCAGCCACGACGACCCGAGGATCACCCTCCTGCGTAGTTGGCACGGGCAACGATTCTTGGGGAACAGGTGGCTCGGCCTGACTCCCCGGGGTCACCTCAACTACCTTGGCCAAGGCGTCAAGTACCCCCTCGGCCTGCCCCCGTTCTTCGGACGGGGACCCCGACGTCCCGGCCCCGGATACCGACGGCGCCAGCCCGCTCGGGGGCTGGCTCGACGACCCCTGGCCCAGCCTCAGATCCGGGCTGAGGCCGAGGCGGGCAGCCATGTCGTCGTCTTCATCATCGTCTTCATCGTCGTCGTCGTCATCAGGCGTCTCCGGCGACGGCTCCCTCGGGAGCCCATCCCTCTCCTGTCGACGACGAAGCCTTTCCAAGGCGTCTCGAGCCCGCATCTGCTCGCGGGCCCGAGCCTTCTTCGCATCCTTCTTCTCCTTCCTCTTCTCCGCGGCGACCCTCCGCGCAGCTTGGTCCACCGCGTCCTCCGGGACCGGTGGCAGGGAAGGCTTGTGAAATCCCACCTCCTGGAGACGGACGAAAAGTCTCGGCTGTGAGAACCAAGGGCAATCCGACACAAGAAGGAAGAAGGAGCGGACACTCACCAGGGACACACACCCGCGATCGGGACGCATCGAGAGCTTGGAAAAGGCGCCGGTGTCTAACTTCCCTACTGTGCCGGCTACCCGCCTGTGGAGGTCGTCGGCGGGAAGGGGGTCCGAGGACATCTGCAAACCCTCCAAGTCGACCCCCGGCGTCATCTCCCAAAGCGGCAGTCGCCACTCCGTCAAGGGGAGCACCCTTCGGCGATGAATGGCGGCAACCACCCCCGTGGCGGTGAGCCCTCCTTCTCGCAGCTCCTCCAAGGCCTTCAAAATGGGCTGGAGATTCTTCTGTCTCTCGCGCGGGGCCCCGTAGCGCCAGTTATCGCCGGCGGCGGTCACCACTCGTTGAGAAAACGACGGGAGCCTCCCATCGTCATTTCGGAGATAAAACCACTGGCGCTGCCACCCTTTGTTCGAAGACGCGAGGATGGCAGGGATGTACTGCAGCGCCTGCGCCTGCCTCAACTGGAGGATGCAGCCACCGGCCCGCACCGCCATGCGAACTCTTCTTTCCCCCGTCGACGAGGCAAAAAGCTCCATGGAGAAGAGATGGGTCCACAGGTCCCAGTGGGGGGCAATCCCCAAATATCCTTCGTAAACTGCCGCGAAGATGGCTGCTTGCGAGATGGAGTTGGGACTGAGATTGTGCAGCTCCACCCCATAGACGTGCAGAATCGCCCACATAAAACGGCTTGCCGGCACTCCGAACCCCCGCTCGTGAAAGGAGACGAAGCTCAGCACATACCCCGGCGGCGGGGACGGGGCGGCTCCGCTCGGAGGGGCCATCCACTCCGGCTGCAAGTCACCGGAGAGAGGGCGAAGCAAACCATCAGCAACAAGGGCCTCCAGCTCATCCGCCGTGACGGTGGAGAAAGGCCACGGGTCGCGCGGCGAAACAACGGTCACCCGGTCAGCCATCACGAAGCAGAAGAGGTGGCGGCGGAGAGGACGAGGTGCACGGTTTCCTTTCTCTGGCTATTCCCTCGGGTTGCGAAAACCTAAGTGGGAGGCAAGCAGCAGAGTGAAGAACCGTCACCGGTCCCTCTCCCGAATATATAAAGGCCCAGGCGAGACCCGTTTAACACTTCGCCCGAACCCGCCGCGAGATTGAAAACCCAAAGCGAGACGCCCGTTCCTCGAACGGCTCGCGCACGCACAACGGCTGCCCCGCGAACCACTCGTCCCGTCGCATTAACTCTGCGGCAGGACATGCGGCACCTTTGGCAGGCGAAGCAGGCGACGCTTCACCTCCGCCATAATGACCGCGTCAAAAAAGGTGCGCCACGTTGTTCGATTTCATATCCTTTTCCACTTCCTCTTTCTCTCTCTTGCTACAGGGACCGGGAAAGGGGATACTCCGAAAGGGATCCTTCTCCGTGAAGGAAGCGGGCCCCGAGCCCCCCTACTGATCAGAGGTTCGAAGGCTGGCCCCTCAGAAGGGTTCAACAGCCGCCTCAGAGCACTCGGGCTCCGCGCCCACTACTGGTCAGAGGTTCGAAGGCTGGCCCCTCGAAAGGGTTCTGTTGGGACCATGCTTCGTCGCCGAAGGTCCTGCAGGAAGAAACAGCTTCGGCTGAAGCTGTCTGCACGTGATGACCGAAGGTTGCTGTTCATGAAGCTTCGGAATTGCAAACCGACTTAAAAGTAGAATGACCTTTTAGTCCACAAGTGTTTGAGTCATTGTTGTAAACTTTTATGAGGGGCATGATTGTAATTCTTCACAGGATGTGTCTTGTGCCTATAAATAGTGAACAGTATTCCTTTACTGTTCACGCATTCCTGTAATTGCAATCGCATCACTCGGGAATTATTCCTTGCCAAGGCAGAGGTATAAATGTATCTAATATTATACTTGAATACATCAAGTTTATATGATATGTAAATGATGTTGTGTGCTTATAGTTTACTTGTCTTTAATGCTTTATATCTCACATTATTTTATATAATCTTTGAGAATTTAATTATGAAAATTCAACCTTCGTAATTTTGTCGTTTTAACCTTCGTCTGAAGTTCATTAAATCCTTGAGGAAATAATGCTTCAGCGGACGAAGGACGTTAACATTTAACATTTTATGTTGCCTTGTTCTTAATTCATAGCATTTGAGAACAAGTCCCCAACATTGGCGCCCACCTCCGGTGAACTCACTACCACTTTTTCTGAGCTGATGGCTTCGTTCAATATTCAAGCTGGAGCTGCTTCGGTTCCGAAGCTGGTACTCCCGATAACAGGCGGTTCATGTTCAGAACCAGCCAACAAGAAGCAGAAGAAGGAAGCACAGAGAAGGGTACAACATGTCGGGGTGCAAGGACCCTTCATCAAGTCAAGATGGTCTCACATTCCTATTACCTTCTCCCAAGAGGATCTTCAACTTAAGGATTACCCACACAATGATGCTATGGTTATCTCTTGTGTTATCAAAGGATTTCTGGTCCACAATGTTTTGGTT
The DNA here is from genome assembly GCF_902167145.1 of Zea mays. NCBI lineage: Eukaryota > Viridiplantae > Streptophyta > Magnoliopsida > Poales > Poaceae > Zea > Zea mays. Next base: position 155,500,364 of record NC_050102.1, read on the forward strand.
GATACAGGCAGTGCAGCTGACATCATATTTGCTAAAGCCTTCAGACAGATGCAAGAGCCCGAAGATAAAATTCTTGATGCCACACATCCCCTCTGTGGCTTCGGAGGAAAGCAGATTGTAGCACTCGGCAAAATCTCAATGTCAGTGGCCTTCGGATTCATCAACAATACAAGAACTGAACAAATTATGTTTGATATCGTTGACATGGAGTACCCTTACAATGCAATCATTGGTCATGGTACTCTTAATGCCTTCGAAGCAATTCTGCATCCAGCTTATCTTTGCATGAAGATACCTTCGGACCAAGGGCCCATTGCTATTCATGGAAGTCAAGAAGCTGCCAGAAGGACCGAAAGAAATTGGACAGACTCAAAAGCAATCCATAATATAGATGGAACTGAAGCTTGTGAGCAATACAAGTTCAGAAGGGAAAAAGCTGCTTCGGCTGACCAGCCGAAACCCATGCTCTTATGTGAGGATATAGCAGAGCACAAGGTGCTATTGGGATCTCAATTGTCCGAAGAGCAGGAGAAAACCTTGATAAGGTTTTTGTTTAACAATAAAGATGTTTTTGCCTGGTCAGCTAATGATCTTTGCGGAGTTAACAGGGATGTTATTGAGCACTCGCTCAATGTTGATCCATCCTTCAGACCCAGGAAACAGAGGCTTCGGAAGATGTCTGATGACAAGGCCGAAGGTGCTCGAAATGAAGTGAAAAGACTCCTCAGTGCCGGAGTTATTAGAGAGGTAAAATATCCAGAATGGTTGGCTAACACTGTCATGGTGAAGAATGCCAATGGTAAATGGAGAATGTGTATCGATTTTACTGACCTTAATAAAGCCTGTCCGAAGGACGAGTTTCCATTGCCAAGGATAGATTCCTTAGTTGATGCAGCGGCCTCATCAGAGCTCATGAGTCTGCTGGATTGCTATTCAGGCTATCATCAAATATGGATGAAGAAGGAAGATGAACCAAAAACCAGCTTCATAACCCCTAGTGGGACATATTGCTACCTTCGGATGCCTGAGGGGCTTAAAAATGCTGGAGGAAGTTTCAGCAGAATGACAGCAAAGGTTCTCCATTCTCAGATAGGCAGGAATGTACTAACTTATGTTGATGATATCATTGTAAAAAGCACGAAGCAGGATAACCACATTGCTGATTTACAGGAGACCTTCGCTAATTTTAGACAGGCTGGTCTAAAGCTGAATCCAGAAAAATGTGTCTTCGGAGTAAAGAAGGGGAAATTTCTCGGTTGCTTAGTTTCAACAAAGGGAATTGAGGCCAACCCAAGTAAAATCGAAGCTATACTTCGAATGGAGCCACCAAGTACAAAAAAGGGGGCTCAAAGATTGACAGGAAGGTTAGCATCTCTCAACAGATTCATATCTAGATCAGCAGAGAGAAACTTACCATTCTTCGAAGTGCTAAAGACAGCTGAAGTCTTTCAATGGGGACCACTCCAGCAGAAGGCCTTCGAAGAACTGAAGCAGTATTTGATAGATCTAACAACATTAACTCCACCCACGCCAGGGGCTCCTTTGTTATTATATGTGGCAGCTTCGCACTCAGCGGTAAGTGCAGCACTTGTTCAGGAGAAGCTTGAAGGCCAGGTTAAGAGGCAGGCCCCAATATATTTTGTATCCGAGGTTCTTAGTTTATCAAAGAAAAATTATACAGAGTTGGAGAAGGTACTATATGCTGTCTTGATGGCCTCCAGAAAGCTTCAGCACTATTTTCAAGCTTACAACATAATTGTTCCTTCTTCACAACCTCTGAAGGATATCATGAGGAACCGAGAAGCTACTGGAAGGATTGGAAAATGGGCTGCAGAGCTCAATGAATTTTGTATCGATTATGTTCATAGATCTTCGATTCAGTCCCAGGCATTAGCAGACTTCATTGCCGATTGGACGCCAGGGGCTCAGGAGGAAGAAACAAATAAAGACGCTGAAGCATGGACAATGTTTTACGATGGGTCTTGGGGAACCTTCGGAGCAGGAGCGGCTGCTGTGTTGGTTTCACCTTCCAAAGTTAAAACTTGTTATGCGGCAAGACTTGATTTTAGTTGCACAAATAACATCGCCGAGTATGAAGCTCTGCTTTTGGGTCTTCGGAAATTAAAGGCAATGGGAATCAGAAGGGCCATTCTTAAAACTGATTCTCAAGTTATTTCTGGTCATATTGACAAAAGTTACAAAGCAAGAGACCCGAAGCTTGAAAGGTATCTAGATACAGTCCGAAGGATTGAGGCTTCCTTCGAAGGTTTCTCTGTCAAAAATATTCCTCGTGGAGAAAATGAATACGCTGATCTATTGGCTAAGTCGGTAGCCCAGGGGCTGCCTATAACTTCGGAAGTATTTTTCGAAACAATAAAAGCACCTTCGGTCGAGCTTCTTGAAAGAGCAATTCTCAACATATCCCCTGTTTATAGTGAAGATTGGAGAACTGAAATCATCTCTTTCCTTCAGGGTAATTTTCTTTCAGACAACGAAACTTATAACAGGAGAATAGAAGCAAGAGCTCGACCATATGTCATAATAGAAGGGGAGTTATACAAGCGCGGGGTCTGTTCCCCATTGCTCAAGTGCTTATCCAGATCCGAAGGTATAGAATTAATGAAGGACATACATGCAGGTCTTTGTGGATCTCACATTGGATCTAGGCCCTTGCTTGGGAAAGTTTTTCGCCAAGGATTTTATTGGCCAAAGGCAGCTTCGGATGCAGCGGATTTAGTTCAAAAGTGCGAAGGTTGTCAGAAATGTGCAAGAGATCAAAAACAACCTTCGTCTTTAACTCAATTAATACAGCCCACTTGGCCATTGCAAAGGTGGGGTCTGGATTTGCTAGGTCCATTACCACCTGCACAGGGGAACTTAAGATATGTGGTGGTGGCAGTGGAATATTTTTCCAAATGGATTGAAGCAAAGCCCTTAGCCACAATAACCTCGTTTACTATTCAAAAGTTTTTCTGGCAAAACATTGTTTGTCGCTTCGGAGTGCCGAAGGCTATAACTGTGGATAACGGAACACAGTTTGATTCTGAAGCCTTCAGAAAATTTTGCAATCAAATCGGCACGAAGATCCATTTTGCATCAGTCCGACACCCAGAATCTAATGGACTTGTTGAAAGAGCCAATGGGATCATAATGACAGGAATAATGAAGTCAATCTTCAATCAGCCAAGGGGAAAGTGGCCAGACGAGTTAATCAAAGTGGTGTGGAGTCATAACACAACCATCTCAAGATCAACAGGCTTTACACCCTTTAAACTATTGTTTGGTGACGAAGCAATAACCCCAGAAGAGGCTAAAACAGGATCGATAAGGACAGTAGCTTCGGCAGAGGGCGAAAACGAAGCTGATTGCTCTGTGGAAAAAGATGCTATTGAAGGGATTAGACTTCAAGCTGTGGAAAACATCAATAAATACCAAGCTGAAACAATAAAATGGCGTGATAGAAAGGTCAAGCTAAAGAATATTGAACCAGGACACTTGGTACTTCGAAGAGTATCTAACCCTGAAACAGTAGGCAAATTACAGCTGAAGTGGGAAGGCCCCTTTTTGGTAGTATCTTCGTCAAGACCTAGTTCCTACAGATTGAAGGATATGGACGGCAATGACATTCCTAGATCGTGGAATGCGGATGAGCTTCGGCGATATTATGTTTAGTTTGATGTAATTTTTTATATTCTTTTTTGTGGCAACCTTTTCCTTTCCAAAGGGGGAGAAAGGTTTTTAATGGGGCCACAACATGTAATTTTTCTTTTCCTTATTCCAATTCTATAAGAGCAATATCCCCCAAAATGTAAATGTAAAAGCTGAGAACGCACCTTCGAGTGCAAAGAAAAGAGAAAAGAAAACAGGGAGAAGCTCAAAGGTCGTTCCTAAGGGAATGCAGAGCTTACAGCGAAAAATAAACGCTGATTCCGCTAAAAGTAAAAGGCGAAGAAGCTCCTAAGGGAGGCTTACAGCGAAAAATAAACGCTGATTCCACCAAAAGTAAAAGGCGAAGAAGCTCCTAAGGGAGGCTTACAGCGAAAAGTCAACGCTGATACACCGAAAAGTAAACGGTGAAGCCGAAAAGTAAACGACAAAAAGATTTTTATCATTCTTGAGGGGACGAAGGGCCGTGCTTATGGTTTTTTGAACATGTGTCCTAATATTCATTTGCACATAACATATCATCATGTCATTTGCATTCATAAACATTCATTTAGACATATGTAGAGTCATCATCATGCTACACAAAAAAGACAGGTGCTTCAGAGAATAAGGAAAAGATTCGAAGGAAAAATTTTCTATGCTTCGTTGTGTACGAAAAGAAGGGAAGGTGTTTTTCGCCTTCGGCTAAAAAGAGAAGTTTCGTCCACAGCAAAGCAGATTGGATGCGGTTATAGGAGACAAAATATATTACAAGGTATGTACAAATTTACATAAGTTATTCCATATCTATATTACAAGAGTTTCTCCAAGAATTTTTGCAGGAAAGCGCATTACAAGCAATTTTAAGCTTCAGCTAAGGCTTCGTCTTCAGTTTTGTCAAACTTCAGCATTGTCAATCTTTAGCTTCGTCATCCTGTATATATCAAACAGCACAGTAAGAAAAGTACAAATTTCAAAGGAGAAGGTAAAAGTAACAAACATAAGTTTCTTACCGGCTTCAGATGGCTTCGAGCTTTGTCGCCTGCCATTTTCCGCCCGCCACTTACCCAGATCTGGGTCATGAACCTATTTCCAATGCTTCTAGCTAAGCTTGGGATATCTAACAAATCTGAAGCTGACAGGCTGAAGTTTGGTCTGTTCACGATGTTTCCATGTGTGCAGCCAGCCTTCAAAAAAGCAGCAGCTGTGCCCCGAGAAGATACCAGGGCGCAGAAGTCAGCGTGCCCACCAATAACTTCATCAAGGGCATCAACTTCGCCTTCAATATGTTCTAATGTTCTTGGCAGATTTTCAGCTGAAGGTGTAAATTTCGAAGAGCTAGCTCCGACAGAGTGAAACACGTCCTTCAGCCGCTGCACACATCGGATGCCGAAGCTTAAGCATTTCTCCTGAAGTTCTGTAAAGGATTTCTGCAAATTTGAGTATTTATCCACTTCAGCTTTCAGGCTTGTTTCAAAATATTTCTTTTCTTGCTCAAATTTTTCTGATTGACGAAGCAATTCATTCTTTAATTTGTCATTTTCAGTTTGGACTTCAGCCAAAGAGCCCTCCATGGTCTGAATAACAAAGTCCTTCTTTTCTAATGCACCTTCGTGCTCTTTGACCATGATTTCAAGATCTTGGATTGCGAAGTCTTTCTTTTTCAGATTGGCTTCGTAGTTTTCAACCTTTTCAGCCAAATCTTGAATGACGGCTTTATTTTTCTCTTCCTCCAGATCTTGTTGCATTTTCAGAACCTTGCTTAATAATATGCTCTGTCGAAATGATCTTCGTTAGAACACGACCAAAGGTTAATAATAACAGTAATAAAGTAACAAAAATATTCGTTACCTTGAAGTTAGTATAAAGCAAGCTTCCGGCGATGTGGTGTCGTTGATAACGACACAAGTCCGCTTCCACCTTCGGCAAGCCAATGCTTTTGGAAAGGGTTCTGACAATTTTGGCCTCGGTGCGGTTCCGAAGGCACCTTAGTTTCCCTTCGTTCACCCCACCAAATAGCATAGCGCCTGATTTATATCCGCAAGATACGACATATTTTTTCAACTCCTCTTTCTCAGCGTCTGTTAACTCTTGTCCAAGTAGGTCTTGAAAGTTAAAATCTTCTCCTTCAGAAATTTCACCAATTTGCTCTTTCCCCTTTTCAGTTGCCGTATTCACTGCAGCCACAGTAGCTTCTTCTTCGGCCATTTTTAGGAGAATATTGTCAATAACCTCAAGTGTAGTTTCCAGGTTCGACTCTTCGGTGGCCCCGGCTTCGGCCCCGGTAGCTTCGGTTTCGCTGGTTTCAGCTTCACTAGTTTTCATCCCAGTAGCTTCGGGTTCGGCAGTTTCAGCAAAGGGAATTTTCGCTACCGTTGCCGGTGGCGGCGTCTGGTGGATCACATCTGTTACTTGAATAATTCTCCGTTTTTTCGGCTTCGCAGGACTTTCTGCTGCTGAAGCTGCCTTGTCCTTCTGAAAAAACTTCGTCAGTTCCAGTGCCAGTGGACTTAGCCTGATAGGCAAGGGTTCAGTCATTACCTTCATAATCTCTTCTACTTCAACAGCAGAAGGAGAAGTAGGAATATCTTCTTCTCGGACCGGCGTTTCCGGCTCCGGGGACGCACCTTTTCTCTTTCTTGAAGTGGCCACCTTCGGCTCAGGATTTAACTCTTCAGCGCTAAGATTTTCAGAATCTTTCTTTTTCTTTTTGGCTACCTTGACGACCTCTTCGTCAGTAGCGCTGGCAATCCTTTTTCGCTTCGGGCCTCCGGCATCTCCACCCAGTCGACCGTAGTCAGCGTATTCAAATCCTTTGGCATCAAGCACCCTGTTCAGCCTTCGTTTCGGCCGAGTGCCGAAGGCCGCTGTCATCAGTTGGTCCTCTTTTTTAGAGTTGTTCCCAAGAATTTCATTGCTCATTATTTCAATTGTATCAAGCCATTCTTGGCAGGGTACTTTAAAATATTTTTTGAATTTATAATGATAAGGTAGCCTGACGAGTTCCCCCTCTTTCTTTTCCTCTTTAATCTTCGGCATTGTCCACTCTTTCATCGTTGGAAAAACTCTGAAGGCCAGGAATTCTTGCACTAAATCTCTAGTGCCAATATGTTCTGCTATAATTTTGAATTCGCCCAGTGCAGCCCAAGTTGGACCTTCTACTGCCATTTTGCATCGGGGTCTTGTTTCTCCGAAGATTCATTCAAGAGGGCTCTGAACCAACTTCTATTTATCTTCATCAACTTTGACATAAAACCATTCTGATTTCCAGCCCGCCGGCCATTTGCTTCGGTAGCTGATCACGGGAAACTTCGTGGTTTTCCGATAAGCAAAATTATAGCAACCAAAATTTTCATGCAATCCATCTTTTCTGGCCTTAGTTTGGTAATGCAACTCATGAACTCGACAAAAGCTGTCAGCAAATGGCTCCACCGCCTGGCTTCGGAGAGCCCAGATATAGACGCTGAGCCTGACAATTGCGTTGGGAGTCAGTTGGTGAAAGTAGATACCAAATCTTTGCAGCACATCAGATATCATCCTATTTAAGGGGAATCTTAATCCAGCTTTTAGAAAGCTCTTAAAAATAACTATTTCATCTTTTTCTGGCTTCGGGGTAGTTTCTTCCCCCCGAAGCGAAGTAGCTTCTTCTCATTCTCACTGAAATAACCCGACTTCACCATCTTGGAGAAATCAGCCTTGGAGACAGTCGATTTCCCGAAGTCCAAGTGGCTGGGCTTGCTTGGCACGGCAATATGGTAATCATCATCAGAATCAGCTTCCTCAATATTTCCTTCTTCCGCTTTGGCAACAGCTTCTTCTGTCTCGGCAGCAGTCTGCTCTGTCTCGGTAGTACGGATTCCTTCCGAGGTCACCAGCCCGGATTGTTGCATCGCTTCGGAGATAGGAACAGTCTCCGCTCCTTCGGCTTCGCCTCCCTCACGCTCAACTCTAGCGGTAGAGCGCACTCTGGCCATTTAATTCTGAATTTCTTGGGAACTAAAGAACTTTTTCTTCCGAAGTTTTTTCTTCTGACGAAGTAGGCTTTAAAACTGGAGCTTCGTCTGCTTGCGAGAGTCAAGCTTCGGCTATGGTTAAAAATTTTGGCAGCAAAACAGTGCAATAGCAATGAATGCTGTGGTAACTTCACACCTACCCGTCTGTTTATATAGTGCTGCAGGTAAGAAGGTGAGCCGTCAGGATTTTTACACCAGGCAAACAGCTGCTTACACCCGCTGCAGGGTGGGACCGCTACACGCTCGGAAACTGAATCGTTTTTCGACAACGAGCTCAGGGAAGGTGTTTTTTGGACCTTCGGCTTCCTGAAGCCTAGGAGACTTTTTTCACGGATCAAGCTCGTTACGAAAAACGATCTAGCACCGCGAAGGGGCTACTGTTGGGACCATGCTTCGTCGCCGAAGGTCCTGCAGGAAGAAACAGCTTCGGCTGAAGCTGTCTGCACGTGATGACCGAAGGTTGCTGTTCATAAAGCTTCGGAATTGCAAACCGACTTAAAAGTAGAATGGCCTTTTAGTCCACAAGTGTTTGAGTCATTGTTGTAAACTTTTATGAGGGGCATGATTGTAATTCTTCACAGGATGTGTCTTGTGCCTATAAATAGTGAACAGTATTCCTTTACTGTTCACGCATTCCCGTAATTGCAATCGCATCACTCGGGAATTATTCCTTGCCAAGGCAGAGGTATAAATGTATCTAATATTATACTTGAATACATCAAGTTTATATGATATGTAAATGATGTTGTGTGCTTATAGTTTACTTGTCTTTAATGCTTTATATCTCACATTATTTTATATAATCTTTGAGAATTTAATTATGAAAATTCAACCTTCGTAATTTTGTCATTTTAACCTTCGTCCGAAGTTCATTAAATCCTTGAGGAAATAATGCTTCAGCGGACGAAGGACGTTAACATTTAACATTTTATGTTGCCTTGTTCTTAATTCATAGCATTTGAGAACAAGTCCCCAACAGGTTCAACGGCCGCCTCAGGCCACTCGGGCTCCGCGCCCACTACTGATCAGGGGTTCGTAGGCTGGCCCCCGAAGGGTTCGACAGCCGCCTCAGAGCACGCAGAGCGAGGGATGACCCTGGGTACGTTCGATACATAACCAAGGCTCGGGCTACGCTCCTGAGGTACCCTAGGACATTTCCGAGACTGACGGGAACGATTTTGTAACGGAATCCCACCAGAGGGAGGCATCGAGCCCTCGAACCCCGTCAAAAGGGGACCGGGTCCGGCGAATCACCCGCAGGTACTTTTGGAGCGCGCCTCCGGGCCACTAGCCGACCCCTAACGAATGGGGCACGGGCGTCCACTCGGATTACCCGTTAGCAACTTACTGGAGACACCATGTTCGGCGCCCTCCGAGGGCAACATGGCGCTTTCCCCCCGCCCCCCTCCTCCTTGAGGAAAGGCGACGCAGGGGCGTATGAAAAAAGCCGAGTCTGTTCTTGACCGTCCTCTCGCTCTGTGCGGAGGCTCGGGGGCTGCTCTCGCAAACCCGGCTCCGGCCAAGCCGTTGACAGCGTCAACATACCAGCCCGAGAACTTGGGACTCGACTATGCACCCGGGCTACGGCCAGTTCGCATGAGGGAACAACCAGACCGGCCGAAGCATCACGAAACGCGCTAAGACCTCGAAGGAGTCAAACCACTCCTCCGAGGCCTCGGGGGCTACACCCGGCGGGTGCGCTCGCGCGCACCCACCGGAACGAAACGCAACCGAGAAAGGCCGGTCCCCTTGCAAAAAAGTGCGACGAAAGCCTCCAAGCGAGTATCAACACTCCCTTCGAGGCTCGGGGGCTACTGTCGGGGACCATAATTAGGGGTACCCCCAAGACTCCTAATCTCAGCTGGTAACCCCCATCAGCACAAAGCTGCAAAGGCCTGATGGACGCGATTAAGGTCAAGGCTCAGTCCACTCAAGGGACACGATCTCGCCTCGCCCGAGCCCAGCCTCGGGCAAAGGCAGCCGACCCCGGAGGATTCACGTCTCGCCCGAGGGCCCCCTCAAGCAACGGACACACCTTCAGCTCGCCCGAGGCCCAGTCTTCGCAGAGAAGCAACCTTGGCCAGATCGCCACACCAACCGACCGTATCGCAGGAGCATTTAATGCAAGGATCGCCTGACACCTTATCCTGACGCGCGCTCTTCAGTCGACAGAGCCGAAGTGACCGCAGTCACTTCGCCGCTCCACCGACCGACCTGACAAGAAAACAGCGCCGCCTGCGTCGCTCCAACTGCTGTGCCACTCGATAGAGTGAGGCTGACAGCAGCTAAGTCCAGCCTCGGGCACCATAGGAAGCTCCACCTCGCCCGACCCTAGGGCTCAGGCTCAACCTCGACGCTGGACGACGGACTCCGCCTCGCCCGACCCCAGGGCTCGGACACAGCCTCGGCCTCGGAAGACGGTCTCCGCCTCGCCCGACCCAGGGCTCGGACTCAACCTCGACGCTGGACGACGGACTCCGCCTCGCCCGACCCCAGGGCTCGGACACAGCCTCGGCCTCGGAAAATGGTCTCCGCCTCGCCCGACCCGGGGCTCAGACTCGACCTCGACCTCGGAAGACGGACTCCGCCTCGCCCGACCCCAGGGGTCGGACTCAGCCTCGACCTCGGAAGACGGACTCGACCTCGACCTCGGAGGAGCCTCCGCCTCGCCCGACCTAGGGCTCGGACCGACCACGTCACAGGGGGGGCATCATTACCCTACCCCTAGCTAGCTCAGGCTATGGGGAACAAGACCGGCGTCCCATCTGGGTCGCCCCGGTAAACAAATAATGATGGCGCCCCGCGTGCACCATGACGACGACGGCTCTCAGCCCCTTACGGAAGCAAGGAGACGTCAGCAAGGATTCGACAGCCCCGACAGCTGTCCTTCCATAGGGCCCAAGCACTCCTCTGACGGCCACGACATCACATGAACAGGGTGCCAAAACCTCTCCGACTGCCACGACGGCATGTACTTAGGGCTCTAGCTCCTCTCTGCTAGACACGTTAGCACACTGCTACACCCCCCATTGTACACCTGGACCCTCTCCTTACGCCTATAAAAGGAAGGTCCAGGGCTCTCGTACGAGAAGGTTGGTCGCGCGGGAGAACGGGCCGACGCATAAGGCTCTCGCTCTCTCCCACGCGAACGCTTGTAACCCCCTACTGCAAGCGCATCCATCCGCCCTGGGCGCAGGACAACACGAAGGCTGCGGGTTCCCCTTACTGTTCTCCCCCCCCTTTGTGTCCCGTCTCGCGCCGACCCATCTGGGCTGGGACACGCAGCGACAATTTACTCGTCGGTCCAGGGACCCCCAGGGCCGAAACACCGACAATGGCTGAGGCATTGATCGATGAGGGGTTTGCGACGAGGACCATGCGGATGCAGGGGTAGAGGGGAGAGGGCGTGCACGGGGAAGAAGGGAGACACTAACATGTGGGTCATATGCGTCGTGAGGAGGCAGAACCGTGCACCACGGTCTACGTTAGGTTCTTATAGAGTAGTAGAGATATGATACTCTAAAGACAAGAGCAAGTATATATTTCAGTAAGCATGTTAAGCATTATAGGATAAACTTGTTGTATTTGGTATTTCATGAATGATCTTGTTGGCGTACCTGTGCTTTTACATGTCTTGCTAAACTTAAAGAAAATTGTTAAGCCATCACCATAAATGAACTTACATGTGTTACCTATGGAATCTCAATGATGATTTTGGTTAGGGCATTAGATCTACACCATTTTATCGCTCCCAAGTCCTAAGCCAAAACATTGGCTATAATTTAATTCGAGCGTATGGGCTCCTTTTCAACCATTTTTCCAGTCTTTTGGCTAAGATCAAGTGTAATATTTATTTTACCAGTTCAGTATCTGGTATATGAACAATATGTTCACTTTGACATAAAATTCATTTATTATGGGTATTTTTATGTGGAGGATCCATTAAGACTCTCCACTATCGCGTAGTCACCCAATCAATATCTTCAAATATAGTTGGGTACTGTCGCAACGCATGGGTATTAGACTAGTGAATCATAAATGGGTGGAGTTCAGATATCAACATCTGTAAGCGAATAAGGTTTGACGTTTCATGACATCAATTGGTCATTCAACAAATATTTTATCCTATATTTTGTCTCTTTTAGACATAGATTATATATTACCAACCACTATATTAAATCTTTGATAATTATGTTGCATGAAATTTATAGTATATATATTTAGACTATATATACTACTCTATTAAAAACCTAATGCGGGCACGACTTCACCCTCGCCACACCCAGCGACCGCAAAAAATAGTGTGGAACAGCACTCAAACCCACACCCCTCTGCTGCCAAAATTTGGGTCTAACCACCAGACCACACATACCTAGGGATGAAAACGGGACGGATACAGTTGGATACAGTGTCATCTCGTATCCTACACTAATGTATTTCTATCAGATACAGGACCAGATACGGGTAGTTAAGATTCGAGACGGATACATGACGGGACCGGATAATAATTCGGGCGGGTAAGAAACGGATAACAGATACTACTCGGGTAAATACCAGATAGTTGTCGGGTAGTTAGTCCCGATCATATTAATTACCCAACCATCCAACAACCACATAAATTAAACACTATATAATCATGTATATGATAGATCAAATGTAGGAAAGGAAACCGATAAAATTGATATCATACAGTTCAAAGTTACTAATCACAATGACACTGTGGAACCAACACCACAATATTAAAAATTCATAAAATATTCTAGTTTCACTAAAAAATATAAATAAGTTACAAAAACAATAAACATTTTATACGAACATAACCCAAGTCCTCATATGAAAATGATAAAGTAAAGTACTGATTATGTTGAAACTTGGATACTTTCACATGTAACTCATACAAATAAGTGAAAGTGAAATGAAAGAAACATGTGTATCGTATATATCTTATGATCCAAACATTTTTATGGTTATATATGGACATATATTGTGCCTCTGTAAAATTTCACGATTTTTTAGCCTATTTACGTATTATTAATTTCTTGTAGCGTCGACCGAAAATAGCAAATAAAATATTGTAGAAAATCATCAAAATACAATTAAACCCATAAAATATTATAGCGTCGATCGAAAATTGCAAATAAACTACCAATACTAATAAATAGTCTATAAAAAGATAACCTTAAGCTCCCACATGCACATAACCTTAAGCCCCCACATAAAAATGATAAAGTCTATTAATTTGATATAAATTTGGACATTATTTTGATGATTTTGCTCTAAATATGTGTTTAAACAAAAAATGATGTACTACAAAGTTATAGATCTCTTCGAGCTCTACAATTTTCATATAAATTTTATCTTCATCCGATTTCATATGTAAAAGCTATGATTTTATAACTATATTATGCAGAAAAAAACGGGTTACCGAATTCCGGGTACTCGTATCCGACCCGAATATTCGCGTATTTACTGGGTAGTCCTCGCTCTGTATCCGACCCGAATTCGAATCTGCACTATCCGGGTATTACCTGTATCCGTCCCGAATATAAAAATACTCAAATATGTATCGAAAAAACATGTATTTTTTGCATTATCCGTATCCAGTACCCGACGGGCCTGGCCCGTTTTGACCCCTACACATAGTTTAGTGTTTAGAAATAAACAAAAATTATATTTATAGACTAGGTGTTGCTCTCATGCTCCTCAGCCTTGTGGCAACGCATGTGCACATACCTAGTATATGTATGTCTTATGGGCTGTTTGGTTTGTGGCTAAATGTGCCACACTTTACTAAGGTTTCGAATTGAAGAATTAACCTTAACCAGAAAAGTTAGGAAAAGTGTGACAAGTTAGACATCAAACCGAACAGACCCTTAGCCTTAGAAGGGGCCATAGCCCCTGCCGGCGCCACCTTGCTCCGCCCCCCAATACACACACTCCAACAAGAAGTTCCACTTCTTGTTATTAATTGATGTCTATAGATGGCCACCTTCTACATTCCTCTTCCTCTTCTTCCCTATTTGGCTAATCGTTACATGCAAAACTCTCGTGCAATCTCGTTCTCTTGCAATTCTAGCTCCGTCTCCATCTCCGAATCAGGTAAGATCCTATCTGGTGGCTAGTTTTGATTCGTAACAGTCATTATATATTTGCACATAGTTTTGATTCATAACAGTCAGGCAAGAAGATAGCACTGTTCTTGGATTATGATGGAACCCTCTCGGCAATTGTCGAGGACCCTGACCATGATGTCATGTCTGATCAGGTAATTGCATTGTAGCATCGATCTCTTAGTTAAAGAGTTCCGTTCTTCTCTCAGTTGAATTTTACAGATGCGGGAGGTGGTGGAGTGCTGCACTGCATCTTCCCACTGCGATTATTCTTCCCCGTGGTTTTTCATTTCACCAAGGGAAATTAGTTCAATTTTCCTTGGAAAAATGGAAATCCTTTGGGAAAATGTGGTTACCAAATTAGTCTTCATAGGCTTTAACTTAACTCCTTTGAAACTATTTTAGGTGTTTGGTTTTGTTTAACTATCCGAACTATACTATGCTGGTAGCCATGGAATGGACAATTTGTGCTCTTAAGGAGATGAAAGTAAACTGCTGCAATGCAGGTTTAGAAGTTCGCATGTGCTTTGTTTAGGTACTTTAGTATTTAACCCAATACATATGGATTATGGTAAATCTACATCAATCCATCTCTACTACTCCTTAAGCCAACAGTGTAGGCGTCCACAATTTTGGTGCACGGTTCTGCCATTGCCGATCCGCCCGCTTCCTCCTCCCCGCGCCCGCAGCCCCCGCCGCTGATGGCAGTCGCCGCGCCCGCGCAAGGGAAGTTGCTTCCCAAATCCCGCAAACAAGATTTAATCCCGTGATTCTTCCCATCCATGGCAGCCGCACCCGCAAATCACGCATCCATGGCAGCCACGCCCGTAAACCGCGCCTCCCCCACGACTCCCCCTTCCATGGCGTCGCCCCCTTCCATCCATGGCAGTCACGCTTCCTCTACGTCCTTCCATCCATGGCCGTGGCTCCCTCCGCGCTGCGATTCTTCCCATCCTCTCCCTCCGCGCGGTTTGCGGCTGCCAATCCTCTCCCTCCGCGTCGTGTTCTTCCCATCCTCTCCCTCCGCGCCGGATCTCTCCCCATGTCCACCAACGTCGGCGTCCATGACGGCGCGCCCGGGGCGGCGGTGGACGCGGCCTTCGCCAGGCGTGCGCTCCAGGCCGAGGCCCTCCTCGGGTACCTCTCCGCGCTGGCCACCAGCCCACGTGCCGGGGGCGACAGGGTGGACCCCGCCGTCACCGCGGCGCAGCTCGGGGCGCTCGGCCGGTGGAAGGGCTCGGCGAGGGGCCTTCCCGAGTACACGGTCGTCCACGACATCGATGGTGTCGTCATCGTCGTCGTCGCCCTGGGAGAGTCAAAGCCAAGCGGAGGAGGCCGCAGTCGACCAGATTTGGGAATCCTACTCCTGCCAAACGGGATGAACGGAAGGAAGCGAGATCTTTCTGGGGTTGATTTGGCTTGAAGGAAGCGGGATCTTTCTGGACAATGGCTCTCTAGCTTCATCCATTCTGGTAACAAAGAAAAAACAAGAAACATCTGGTGTCTGAGTCCAGTAGAAAGTTGTGCAAAGAGAAGAGCAAAATATCTACACCAGACGTCTCTTTTAGGTACAGAGGGACGGAGTCTTGTAAGAAGGTAGCTGCAAGCTTGAAGTCGTGTGAGCCATGGGGGAACAGGGCATTCTGGACAAACACCGCTGGGCCAGGTTGGAAGTTGAGCTTTGCTGTTGAGCCATGGATTAAGGGCTTTAGCACGTCGTGTGTGGCGCCATATTCTGCTGGAGCCATAGAGCATCAATTATCGCTCGATGAGAAGGTGGATAACTCCACCGTTGCATCTGATTCTGATGGGTATGTAGCATATTATTAATGCCTCTATTTTCTGTTTATATAAACAGGCCATTAATAATTTTCAATTTGTCTTGACAATATTTTTCAGGCTAATAACAACATTATTCATTTCCATCCCACAAGAAGGAATATCAATGGTCTTCTTCGAAGGTAGAGTTTACCACATTTTGTACACAAAAATTGACTCGGAATGGTAAAGTGTGTACGTGTTTATATGGATGCATTTTCTCTAATTTTATATCTTCTCTGTATCTTATGGGACCTATTGCTGAATCACACATTCTAAATTTTGTTGATGGCTAGGCCTGTCATCTTCTTTAGAGGGTTCAAAACCATCGTGCATTATGTCTTTGAGGAGTACAATAGGAATGGATGATACTCAAGGGTACCAAGAAGGAGATGGCCATGACTTAGTGCTGTAGAAACAATAATGGATCAAGTATGCCTTGGTCCCCTTCCACCACCTATTTGTAGTCATCTCTTTAGTCTACTAGTGTAACACCCTGAATTTGGGGGTATAAAATTTCTTTGCTCATATTCACAAATTCAGGTGTTACTTCTCTTTTCACACTCTTCCCAATCCCCTCTTTCTCTTTTCTATAGAAGAAAAGTGGCTATTTATTTTGTGTAATTATAGCCTATTAGACTAAAACTCCAAGGAGTATGTATTGTGGCAATATGTCAAACCCTAAATTTCACTTTTGTTTGGTGCATAATACTTGGAAATGCTAATTTGAATTTGTGGCCTATTTGGATTTGAATCAAATAGAGTAAATAAAAAGAAAAGGGAAAACAAATGCCAGAATAAAAGAAAAAGGAAAGAAGCCCACTCCCCCCGCCCCCTCGGCCTTTCGGCCCATCAGGCCCATCCCACGCGCGCGCCTTCCTTCCCCCCTCTCCTCTCTCTGCCCTGGCGGGCCCGCCCGTCAGCGCAGCCGCTTTCCCCGCGTCCGCGCCCGCTTTCCCCGCTCTCTCTGCTCGCGGGCCCGAGCTGTCAGCTCTTCCGCCTCCGCGTAACCGCCGCCCCGAGCCGCGCGTGCCGCGGACTCCGCGCCCACGTCGCGCGTGGAGCTCGCAACCACCTCGCCTCGGCCACTTGAGCCCAGAACCTCGCCCGCCCTCTCCCCCTCCCTCATTTGCGCACCTGCAGAGCCCCTTTCCACCTCCCCCACGCTGCGCTCACGCCAGAGCGCCGCCGCCATTAAACCACCGCCGCCCGAGCTTGTTTCTCCGCCGCCGTTGGAGCCCCGCCGTGCCTTCTGCCACGGTGAGCTCCGCCCCGACGTCCGCAACCCGGGACGCGCCCCAATTTCCCCTCTCCCTCCCCGAATCCCTCTGCCCGCGCTCACCGCCGTTCTCTGCGCAGCCGCCGAGGTCCGCCACCGTCGACTCGGGCTGCCGCCGCGTCTCCGTCGCCATCGAGGGGTCCCCGGAGTTCGCCTTGAGGTAAGGAACCTCTCCCGCCCCCTCCCTTCCCCTCTATTGCACTCTGTCGCGCTTAATTCCTCGCCGGAGTCCTTTAGCGCCACCGCCGAGCCGCTTCGCCGTGGACCGCCCCCCTCCGGTGCCCCTGCCCCGACCTAGTCCCCACCGGAAGGTTCCCCGCGCCCTCCCCAACCTCCCCGGCCACCCAGGTCATCCCAAGGACCCGCAGAGCCCTGCGCCCCTCGTCTCCGGCGAGTCCTCCGCCGTGGGAGCGGGCGCCGCCGCCTCTGCTAGCCGTAGGAGAAAACAGAAGCCGGCCACCCAATCCCCGCCGTCTATCCCAGATCGAACGGCCCTGTTTCAATTAGGCCAAGCCCAACCCTAGCCGTTCGCCTGAGATCCAACGGCCCAGGGCCGTTCCCCCCCCCCCCCCGCACCCCACCTTTCTGCCATTTGGGCCCCTCCTGTCAGCCGCCTGCGCCCGCGCTGCCCGCCCGGCCCCGCCTGTCAGCCGTCCGCGCCCGCGCTGCCCGCCCGGCCCCGCCTGTCAGCCACTCAGGCTGCCGCGCGCTCGCTCGCCCGCCCGCGGATCTAATCTCGGGCGTTGATCCGAGATCCAACGACCGTAGAAGCCCGATACCCCTTCGCCCGCGCTTTTTCTTAAAGAGACCCCCGGCTTTCTGCAAATTAACCCGCTGTCCCTGGATTTTCGCAGTTAGGTCCTCGGACCTTTTATTTAATCCAAAATAAGTATTTAAGGCATATTTTTAATCCCTAAACTTGTAAAATTCATAACTTTGTCATATGAACTCCAAATTAGTTGCTTCAAATTGCAAAATGTTCATAATATTTTTATCTATCTATTTAAACAATGTTTCCCTGCTGTTTTTATGCCCCAATTAATAGTTGATCATTAGGGTAAAATTAATGTTATTGGAACCCTATTTGAGATAAATAGAAGATAGTAGACTTTAATAAAAGTTGGAGCACCTAAGTTTATGGACTTAAAACCATGTAATGATTTAACCCCACCACTGACTTAGACCTGATTAGTGGATAATGAATCATTTTGTATAGTCATCTACCCCAGACCTAGGGAACACCAGATTGCCAATCCTTTTCTACTGTGAACTTGTGATCTCTTTGCTGCATATGCTTGGTTTACTGTTTTTGTTTGTTATTTCCCAAGTGCATAGTGTGAATGATTACTTTACATAGACAACGGGCAGTCTGTGTTTCCCGAGGAAGTGGCAGAAGAAGTCCCTGATCAGCAGTTTGGTGAAGGCAAGTGTCCTCTGACCCATTATGTCCTATTCACTTATAATTCACTTTCCCGCATTACTTAATTGAAACCTAAGGATTGACTAGCTTTATACTTTACCTTATCCTTGATGACCTTTTGGGTTATTATGGTTAGCATTTTGCTATTGCCTCAACCTAATCAATGAACATGATGTGACTATTTATGATACGATACTGTTATCCTGATGATATTGATGATCTTGTGATACTCTAGGGGGCTCAGGCTGTTTCCTGAGTACCTCTCCGTAAGGACCTGTTCGTTGAGAGACCACCCAGGATAACAGTGCAACCATGAGGGTGAAATGGGAAGCCCTTAGCTAATTAATTAGAGGAACTAGAGGTGTAGTTGCTTCGCCGTTGTGCCGTCAATGGGGTCCAGGCACAGTGCTTGCTCTGCCGAGGCTGAGTGCCGAGGTTCTTTCGTTTTGCTTTTTTTGTTAGTCACTCTCCTGTGGGGAGGGGTACTGTGTTTATCAAACTGGAGAAACCTAAGGGGCGGCTATGACCTCTAGGGAATCTTTGTAAAGGCTACATAGTGATACCCTGCCAGGCCAGCTAGGTAGTGGTCAATGGAGAGTAGCTCTCTCCGGGCGGAACGGGAATCACGACTCATGGGTAAAGTGTGCGACCTCTGCAGAGGGTAGTGAAACTGATATATCAGTCGTGCTCACGGTTAAGAGCAGCCTTGGGATCCTCTTTGATTAGAGATACTCCGGATACACTTTGGATGATGACTTTAATGTTGATGGTTAATGATGGTGACTTTAGTTATGCATTTTGGTATTTCGTCTCGGAGGAAGTACGTTTGGGTCTATAACTTGGGCTTGATGATAAAATCTGGCTTCTACTAACAATAAATACCTGACCAACTAAAAGCAACTGCTTGAGCCTAACTCCACATAAAGCTAGTCCACTTCAGCCAAACGGGGCATTTGCTGAGTACGTTGATGTGTACTCATCCTTGCTTTACCACAAAACACCAGGTTGTCCCCGTTGCAACCACTGCTCAGGAGAAGATGAAGCTGTGGGAGGAGACTTCCAGGAGTTCCAAGACTACGACGAATTTTAGGTGTGGGTTGGCGGCAACCCCCAGTCAGCTGCCTGTGAAGGCCTTATCTTTACTGCGTTTCGCTAGCACTTTGATTTATCTGTTAAGTTGATGACTATGTGGATGTCTATGACTCTGTGATGTAATAAGTTAATACTCTTTTATGTTATTATTCGAGCAATGTGCGTTGATGTTCATTTATGTAGCCGTTGTGTACGTGAGTTCTGATCCTGGCACGTACATAGTTCGCATTCGGTTTACCTTCCAAAACCGGGTGTGACATAAGTGGTATCAAAGCCGTGCTGACTGTAGGACCGCTAACCTAGAGTAGCACTGGTCGAACTAAGGACTATTGACCTTCCCTCTCACCTTGACCTCTGATGTCACTTCAAAAATCGGTCACCTCGACCAACCCTATGTTTTACTACATATATATACTATATTATACCTTGTTAAAATGTTTATCTTGTTCTGTCTATGGTTTATGCACTTGTCATATTAGTTTTGTTCTTACTCTTGTGCTTACGGTGTCTTTTGTAGATGGCTCGTCTTAGACACACTGCACGTAAGTCGGTGATTCCTTTCCTGCCGTCTCGACTTGCGGAGCGTCCTCTGCGCCGCACCGTGTCCGGTCAGTCGAGTCACCTGGAGAGACTGCACCACTGCCTGCGTGAGGAGCAGGAACGCCGGCGTCAGCACAGAGAGCAGCAGGGCTCTTCCTCCCCACCTCAGCAGGAGGTGGAGTCCGTGAGGCGCCGTTCCTCTGTTGCCCAGCTGGAGGCGCCCCCTGTACCACCGCGGGACGCCCCAGCTGTTGGAGGAGCTACTGGAGGAGGTCCTGGAGGAGACCCCGACGACGACGACTCAGACCACAGCACGGAGTCCTCTGAGCCGCAGGAGGCGGAAGGATGGGTCGCCCGACCCATCACCCGTGACGCCGCTCGCGGTTGTCACTTCCACGACGCACTCGACACCTTGCTGCGCCAGGCTTTCGACCGGCACACCTGGTCGATCGAGTATCGTTGTGTAGTCTACCAGCACAGTCGCGGGAGGTACCCGGACCGCTGGGAGGCTACCTGCCTAGTTCGCCGTCCAGAGGATGACCTCCGGGGTGCGGAGGCTGTTTCGGAGCACTACTCCATCTCCGAGAGGGACACTGCAGAGGCAGCTATGCAGGATGCAGCACGACGTGCACTCTCCTAGTACTGTTCCTTGTTCGGTGGGGTGGCCGACGGTCTTAACCTTCGGTACTACCCCCGCCGTTCTACTGGTAGCACAGAGAGTGTGGTTGTCTCACCTGTTGGTGAGGATAACCCTAGGTTGAGCAGCACAGTCAACCTAGTCGCGGTGCTTAACACTGAGCTGGATCACTCTCTGGACGAGCTAAGCAGGGCTCGAACGGAGATTGCTGAGTTGCGTGCTGAGCTGGCAGAGCGCCGCCACCAGGAGGGTGGTTCCCCCGCTCCTGTTGGGACCCAGCACCCATACCGCTCGCCGCCACGTGGTCACCACACTTATGGTTCCCCTGCCTGTAAGACCAGGATAGATCTAGATCCTTAGATCGTTAGAGTCGGAGTTTGTAATAATTCTTAAGTCAGATGTCTCGATCTTAGATAGTCAGTTTAGTTTGCTTATCAGTTGCTTACATGCTTGTTGTGATGAACTTGTGCTGGATTTGAATCTTTGTAATGACTGTTGCCAACCTGTGGGTTTCCCCTGCAGTTTGGCCTAGCTAGTGATGTTAATGAAGTCAGTTATTTAGTTGGGAAACCATTTACTTCTACTTTCCTTTCTATCTGAGAAGCTGTGTTGAATCATAATGAGGATCAGTGAAGCTCTTCGTTCACTCAGTATCATGAAGAATTCTGTATTCCCTTTTCTTATGCTGAAGGATTGTAAGATCAATGCTGATGTATGAATGTCTTCCACAGATGTCTGACAACAGGCGCCGATGCAACAGGCGTGCTCAGCAAGAGCAGCATGCCCAGCAGGAGGAACACCAGAGGCAGCCTCCCCCACCACCCCTGATGACTGTGGAGCAGATGTTCTTGATGCAGACTTAGGCAGTGCAGGCCATTGGGCAGACCCTGGCAGCCATGCAGCAGGCTCAACAGCATCCCCAACCCCAGTTGCAAGTGCAGATGCCCCAGATGCCACGGGATAAGCGTGGCGAGTTCATGAGAGGGCACCCTCCTACCTTCGCCCATTCTGCCGATCCCATGGATGCAGAAGACTGGCTGCGTGCAGTGGAAAGGGAACTGTGCACCGCCCAATGTGACGACAGGGAGAAGGTTTTGTACGGTCCCCGCCAGCTAAGGGGAGCAGCCCAGTCTTGGTGGGAGTCCTACCTCGCTACCCATGCTGACCCCGAAGCCATCACCTGGGAAGAGTTCAGCGAGAGTTTCCGCAGGTACCATGTGCCAGAGGGACTGATGATCGTGAAGAAGGAGGAGTTTCTGGCTCTGAAGCAGGGACCCCTGTCTGTTAGTGAATACAGAGACAAGTTTCTGCAGCTGTCTCGTTATGCACCTGAAGATGTCAACACTGATGCTAAAAGGCAGTACAGGTTCATGAGGGGTTTGGTGGATCCCCTGCACTACCAGCTGATGAACCACACCTTCCCCACCTTCCAGCATCTGATCGATAGGGCAGTTATGACTGAGAAGAAGCGTAAGGATATGGAAGATCGGAAGCGCAAGATGAGTGGGCCCCAGCCCGGAAGCATTAGCCGTCCCCGCTTCTCAGGCAGTTCATCTCAGCAAGGCAGGCCCGGTCACCCACAGGGATATCAGAATCAGAATCAGCGTCCGCATCAGCAGCAGTTTCAGAGGCAGTACCCACAACAGCAGCAGTATCGTCAGAACAGCCAGCAAGGAGGGAATCGGTATCAGAAGCAGAACAACCAGGCACCTCGCCTTCCTGCCCCCGTAACAAATCAGAGCAACCAAGCAGCCCTAGCACAAGGAGGAGGCAGAGGATGTTTCCAGTGTGGAGAACAAGGCCATTGGGCGATGCAGTGCCCAAAGAAGATTGCGCAGCAGCAGACCAACCCCAATGCTCCAACAAGGCAAGGTGTACTGCAGCAGGCAATCGTGGCCAAGCGTACAACCGTGGGAAGGTGAACCACTTGGAGGCCGAAGTGATCCAGGATGCACCAGATGTGGTAGTAGGTATGTTCTCAGTCGAATCTTATCCCGCAAAAGTGCTATTTGATACTGGTGCAACTCATTCATTTGTCACTGCAATATGGGTAGAAATGCATAACATCTCAGTAGAGGCAATGATGCCGCCCATGAGGATTAATTCGGTTGGTGGCAAGGTGCAAACAGATAAAATATGCTCAAATATAAGGGTGGAAATAAAGGGGATGGGGTTCCCCAGCGACCTAATAGTAATAGACACTCCTGAGGTAGATGTCATCCTAGGGATGAATTGGTTAATGAAGTATGAAGCGAACGTCAGATGTGACAAGAGGACCGTAACATTGAAGTCCCCGTCCGGAGAGGAGGTAGTGGCTGAGCTAAAGATGCCTAAATTAGCGGAGGGAATTTGTCACCAGATTTCGGTTGATAGTAAGGAGGCCAGCCCGCTCGAGGCTATCAAGGTTGTGTCGGACTTTCCAGATGTATTTCCCGAGGAGCTAACGGGCATGCCACCCGAGAGAATAGTCGAATTTGCCATAGAGCTTATCCCTGGTACCGCCCCCATTTCCAAAAGAGCCTATCGAGTGTCTGGACCAGAATTGGTGGAACTCAAGAAGCAGATAGATGAGATGTTAGAGAAGGGTTACATCAGACCAAGCACCTCGCCTTGGGCCGCTCCAGTGTTGTTTGTAGAGAGAAAGATGGTACCAAAAGGATGTGCATAGATTACAGAGCCCTGAATGAAGTCACTATTAAGAACAAGTACCCCCTGCCAAGAATAGAAGATCTGTTTGACCAGTTCAGAGGTGCCAGCGTATTCTCGAAGATAGATCTGAGATCAGGTTACCATCAACTCAGAATCCGACCCTCGGACATACCGAAGACAGCATTCATCACCAAGTATGGGTTGTATGAGTTCACAGTTATGTCCTTTGGTTTGACAAATGCGCCAGCCTTCTTTATGTATCTGATGAACAGCGTGTTCATGGACTATCTAGACAAGTTTGTGGTAGTGTTCATCGATGATATTCTCATATACTCTCAAAGTGAGGAAGATCATGTGGAGCATTTGAAGATGGTATTGCAAAGGCTTCGAGAGCATCAGTTGTATGCCAAGCTGAGTAAATGCGAGTTCTGGATTCATGAAGTCCTGTTTCTGGGTCACATCATAAACCAAGATGGGTTAGCAGTGGATCCAAAGAAAGTAGCAGATATCCTGAACTGGAAAGCACCGAAGGATGTTCGTGGGATCAAGAGCTTCATTGGAATGGCTGGATACTATAGGCGTTTCATTGAAGGCTTTTCAAAGATTGCTAGACCAATGACAGCGTTACTAGCGAAGAAAGTTGAGTTTAAGTGGACCCAAAAGTGTCAAGAAGCATTTGAAGAACTGAAGAATAGATTGACTACAGCACCTGTGTTAGTTCTGCCTGATGTTCACAAGCCATTCTCGGTGTACTGCGATGCTTCTTACACTGGATTGGGATGTGTGCTAATGCAAGAAGGAAGAGTTGTAGCATACTCATCTCGACAGCTGAAGATCCATGAGAAAAATTACCCCACGCACGACCTGGAGTTGGCAGCAGTGGTTCATGCGTTAAAGACATGGAGACATTACCTGTATGGGCAGAAGTGCGACATCTACACAGATCATAAAAGTCTGAAATACATATTCACCCAGTCAGAGTTAAACATGAGACAACGAAGATGGTTGGAATTGATCAAGGACTACGAGTTGGAGATACATTACCATCCAGGCAAAGCCAATGTTGTTGCAGATGCTCTAAGCAAGAAGAGTCAAGTTAATATGATGGCCACGTACCCAATGCCGTATGAGTTGGCCAAGGAGTTCGATAGACTGAGTCTTGTTTTTCTGAACAGTACCCAAGGAGTAACAGTGGAATTAGAGCCCACCCTAGAGCGGGAGATCAAAGAAGGGCAGAAGGATGATGAAGACATCAATAAGATCCGGCAGCTGATCTTAGAAGGAAGAGGCAAAGACTTTCGAGAGGATGATAAGGGAGTGATATGGTTCAAGGACCGATTGTGTGTTCCCGACCTCAAACCTATTCGGGAGCTGATCCTCAAGGAAGCTCATGAGACAGCCTACTCCATACACCCTGGAAGTGAGAAAATGTATCAGGATTTAAAAAGGAGGTTTTGGTGGTATGGCATGAAAAGAGAGATCGCGGAGTATGTCGCCATCTGTGATAGCTGTCAAAGGACCAAAGCCGAGCATCAGAGGCCCGCCGGATTGTTGCAGCCATTGCGGATTCCTCAGTGGAAGTGGGATGAGATCGGGATGGATTTTATAGTTGGCCTACCTCGTACCCGGGCCGGCTATGATTCCATCTGGGTGGTTGTGGACCGCTTAACAAAGGTGGCCCATTTCATACCCGTGAAGACAACATACACCGGAGCAACGTTAGCTGAGTTATACATGTCTCGGATAGTCTGCCTTCATGGTGTGCCGAAGAAGATAGTGTCAGATCGAGGGACACAGTTCACCTCTCACTTTTGGCAGCAGTTACAAGAAGCTTTGGGCACACATTTGAACTTCAGCTCAGCTTATCACCCACAGACAGACGGTCAGACTGAGAGGACAAATCAGATCCTAGAAGATATGCTGAGAGCCTGTGCGTTGCAAGACAAGTTAGGATGGGACAAAAGGTTACCTTATGCAGAATTCTCCTACAACAATAGTTACCAAGCCAGCTTAAAGATGTCACCGTTTCAGGCACTCTATGGACGGAGTTGTAGGACTCCGCTGCATTGGGACCAGCCTGGAGAGAGACAAGTGTTTGGCCCCGACATCTTGCTTGAAGCCGAAGAGAATATCAAAATGGTTCGGGAGAATCTGAAGATAGCACAATCAAGACAGCGAAGCTATGCTGACAGAAGGAGAAGGGAATTGAGTTTCGAAGTGGGAGATTACGTCTATCTGAAGGTGTCACCTATCAGAGGAGTCAGAAGGTTCGGAGTTAAAGGCAAGTTAGCACCCCGGTATGTTGGACCATATCAGATTCAAGCAAAGCGTGGAGAAGTGGCCTATCAACTCAACCTACCAGAAAGTTTGTCAGCAGTGCACAATGTGTTCCACGTGTCGCAATTGAAGAAGTGTCTGCGAGTACCAGAAGAACAGTTGCCCGTGGAGGACTTGGAAGTCCAAGAGGATCTGACCTACATAGAGAAGCCAACGCAGATTCTGGAGTTTGCAGACAGAGTCACCCGAAGAAACACCATCAGAATGTGCAAAGTCAGATGGGGCCACCACTCCGAGGAAGAAGCAACCTGGGAACGAGAAGATGATCTGAAGGCCAAATACCCTGAACTCTTTGCTGACCAACCTTGAATCTCGGGGCGAGATTCTCTTAAGGGGGATAGGTTTGTAACACCCTGAATTTGGGGGTATAAAATTTCTTTGCTCATATTCACAAATTCAGGTGTTACTTCTCTTTTCACACTCTTCCCAATCCCCTCTTTCTCTTTTCTATAGAAGAAAAGTGGCTATTTATTTTGTGTAATTATAGCCTATTAGACTAAAACTCCAAGGAGTATGTATTGTGGCATTATGTCAAACCCTAAATTTCACTTTTGTTTGGTGCATAATACTTGGAAATGCTAATTTGAATTTGTGGCCTATTTGGATTTGAATCAAATAGAGTAAATAAAAAGAAAAGGGAAAACAAATGCCAGAATAAAAGAAAAAGGAAAGAAGCCCACTCCCCCCGCCCCCTCGGCCTTTCGGCCCATCAGGCCCATCCCGCGCGCGCGCCTTCCTTCCCCCCTCTCCTCTCTCTGCCCTGGCGGGCCCGCCCGTCAGCGCAGCCGCTTTCCCCGCGTCCGCGCCCGCTTTCCCCGCTCTCTCTGCTCGCGGGCCCGAGCTGTCAGCTCTTCCGTCTCCGCGTAACCGCCGCCCCGAGCCGCGCGTGCCGCGGACTCCGCGCCCACGTCGCGCGTGGAGCTCGCAACCACCTCGCCTCGGCCACTTGAGCCCAGAACCTCGCCCGCCCTCTCCCCCTCCCTCATTTGCGCACCTGCAGAGCCCCTTTCCACCTCCCCCACGCTGCGCTCACGCCACAGCGCCGCCGCCATTAAACCACCGCCGCCCGAGCTCGTTTCTCCGCCGCCGTTGGAGCCCCGCCGTGCCTTCTGCCACGGTGAGCTCCGCCCCGACGTCCGCAACCCGGGACGTGCCCCAATTTCCCCTCTCCCTCCTCGAATCCCTCTGCCCGCGCTCACCGCCGTTCTCTGCGCAGCCGCCGAGGTCCGCCACCATCGACTCGGGCTGCTGCCGCGTCTCCGTCGCCATCGAGGGGTCCCTGGAGTTCGCCTTGAGGTAAGGAACCTCTCCCGCCCCCTCCCTTCCCCTCTATTGCACTCTGTCGCGCTTAATTCATCACCGGAGTCCTTTTGCGCCACCGCCGAGCCGCTTCGCCGTGGACCGCCCCCTCCGGTGCCCCTACCCCGACCTAGTCCCCACCGGAAGGTTCCCCGCGCCCTCCCCAACCTCCCCGGCCACCCAGGTCATCCCAAGGACCCGTAGAGCCCCGTGCCCCTCGTCTCCGGCGAGTCCTCCGCCGCGGGAGCGGGCGCCGCCGCCTCTGCTAGCCGTAGGAGAAAACAGAAGCCGGCCACCCAATCCCCGCCGTCTATCCTAGATCGAACGACCCTGTTTCAATTAGGCCGAGCCGAACCCTAGCCGTTCGCTTGAGATCCAACGGCCCAGGGCCGTTCCCCCCCCCCCCCCCCCCCCCCCGCACCCCGCCTTTCTGCCATTTGGGCCCCGCCTGTCAGCCGCCCGCGCCCGCGCTGCCCGCCCGGCCCCGCCTGTCAGCCGTCCGCGCCCGCGCTGCCCGCCCGGCCCCGCCTGTCAGCCGCTCAGGCCGCCGCGCCCGCCCGCGGATCTAATCTCGGGCGTTGATCCGAGATCCAACGGCCGTAGAAGCCCGATACCCCTTCGCCCGCACTTTTTCTTAAAGAGACCCCCGGCTTTCTGCAAATTAACCCGCCATCCCTGGATTTTCGCAGTTAGGTCCTCGGACCTTTTATTTAATCCAAAATAAGTATTTAAGGCATATTTTTAATCCCTAAACTTGTAAAATTCATAACTTTGTCATATGAACTCCAAATTAGGTGCTTCAAATTGCAAAATGTTCATAATATTTTTATCTATCTATTTAAACAATGTTTCCCTGCTGTTTTCATGCCCCAATTAATAGTTGATCATTAGGGTAAAATTAATGTTATTGGAACCCTATTTGAGATAAATAGAAGATAGTAGACTTTAATAAAAGTTGGAGCACCTAAGTTTATGGACTTAAAACCATGTAATGATTTAACCCCACCACTGACTTAGACCTGATTAGTGGATAATGAATCATTTTGTATAGTCATCTACCCCAGACCTAGGGAACACCAGATTGCCAATCCTTTTCTACTGTGAACTTGTGATCTCTCTGCTGCATATGCTTGGTTTACTGTTTTTGTTTGTTATTTCCCAAGTGCATAGTGTGAATGATTACTTTACGTAGACAACGGGCAGCCTGTGTTTCCCGAGGAAGTGGCAGAAGAAGTCCCTGATCAGCAGTTTGGTGAAGGCAAGTGTCCTCTGACCCATTATGTCCTATTCACTTATAATTCACTTTCCCGCATTACTTAATTGAAACCTAAGGATTGACTACCTTTATACTTTATCTTATCCTTGATGACCTTTTGGGTTATTATGGTTAGCATTTTGCTATTGCCTCAACCTAATCAATGAACATGATGTGACTATTTATGATACGATACTGTTATCCTGATGATATTGATGATCTTGTGATACTCTAGGGGGCTCAGGCTGTTTCCTGAGTACCTCTTCGTAAGGACCTGTTCGTTGAGAGACCACCCGGGATAACAGTGCAACCATGAGGGTGAAATGGGAAGCCCTTAGCTAATTAATTAGAGGAACTAGAGGTGTAGTTGCTTCGCCGTCGTGCCGTCAATGGGGTCCAGGCACAGTGCTTGCTCTGCCGAGGCTGAGTGCCGAGGTTCTTTCGTTTTGCTTTTTTTGTTAGTCACTCTCCTGCGGGGAGGGATACTGTGTTTATCAAACTGGAGAAACCTAACGGGCGGCTATGACCTCTAGGGAATCCTTGTAAAGGCTACGTAGTGATACCCTGCGAGGCCACCTAGGTAGTGGTCAATGGAGAGTAGCTCTCTCCGGGCGGAACGGGAATCACGACTCATGGGTAAAGTGTGCGACCTCTGCAGAGGGTAGTGAAACTGATATATCAGTCGTGCTCACGGTTAAGAGCAGCCTTGGGATCCTCTTTGATTAGAGATACTCCGGATACACTTTGGATGATGACTTTAATGTTGATGGTTAATGATGGTGACTTTAGTTATGCATTTTGGTATTTCCTCTCGGAGGAAGTACGTTTGGGTCTATAACTTGGGCTTGATGATAAAATCTGGCTTCTACTAACAATAAATACCTGACCAACTAAAAGCAACTGCTTGAGCCTAACTCCACATAAAGCTAGTGCACTTCAGCCAAACGGGGCATTTGCTGAGTACGTTGATGTGTACTCATCCTTGCTTTACCACAAAACACCAGGTTGTCCCCGTTGCAACCACTGCTCAGGAGAAGATGAAGCTGTGGAAGGAGACTTCTAGGAGTTCCAAGACTACGACGAATTTTAGGTGTGGGTTGGCGGCAACCCCCAGTCAGCTGCCTGTGAAGGCCTTATCTTTACTGCGTTTCGCTAGCACTTTGATTTATCTGTTAAGTTGATGACTATGTGGATGTCTATGACTCTGTAATGTAATAAGTTAATACTCTTTTATGTTATTATTCGAGCAATGTGCGTTGATGTTCATTTATGTTGCCGCTGTGTACGTGAGTTCTGATCCTGGCACGTACATAGTTCGCATTCGGTTTACCTTCCAAAACCGGGTGTGACAACCAGGAGGAGTTAACCTCATATCTCTTGCTGGTGTTTGGCCATACAGAACACAAGACATGCTCAAGAGTAAACTTATTCCTGAAGATGAATTTGATTGGAGTTTACCTTTGGTGGGCTCAGGTTCAGATGAACAAGAAAGGTGCAAACTGAAGTGTATTGGTGGGACGGACATTATGGTTTAGTTTTCCTTTGTGCTACAATAGTGCTTCTTGGTTCTTCTAATGCAAGTCTTTTCTATTGCTCGATGCAGGTAAAGTTATCTATCAGCTAGACTCATGGCAGGAAAGGTTTTTTCTATTGTCGGTATCCAGCACCTAAGTAGGCCTAGGATTTTTTTCTTCTATCTTTAATTAGCAATTGCCTTTTCCAGCAACCCGTTCCTATGAATTTCTTTTATTGACAACATGAATTAGTCTATTTTAGTTCATCTCTTTCTTGTCACAAATTTAAATGAATATAATTGTTTGTTTCAGTGGCAATTCTGTGAAGCCCAAAGGTTCCAAGTCACCATGAGAAAATTGAAATCTAATTGTTGCACATTGGAAGGTCTGAACCATCAGAGTTTAATTGTATCACCCATTTACACAAGTTCCTACCATTAGAGTTCAACTGTATCACCCATCCATAAGCAATTCCTTGTGTTGAAATTTATGAGAAGACATATGCCTCTGTTAAGGTAAACCTTATTCTTTAGTTACAAATACTTATTATTAATGTGATGGTCTTATTTTTATGGTCGCTACCATGGCTTGCAGTCTCAGGAACTTTTTTGCTGGGAAGCCAATTCCTTACTGATCTGAGGGACAACATTTTTGTTTGCCTGATAAGGTGATGAAGGTGGCTGGACAACACGATTATGGGTATTTTCTTATCGAGGTATGCTTTTCCTTTTTTTGATAATTGAATATGTTTATGGATATTTGTTTGTGGAGCAGGCAAAGTGTGAAAGGGAAACGCGAAAATAAACGTGTTCTGCTCCCAAGTCACCTGCCATACTGAACACGATTAATCGCAAAAAGAAACATGTTCTGGTCCAGACTGACAGGTTCCCCTGCTACTATTGCGTATATATAAACTAGCTTATATATAGAGTACTGTTGGGGACTTGTTCTCAAATGCTAAGAGTTAAGAACAAGGCAACACAGAAAATGTTAAACGTTAAAGTCCTTCGTCCTTCGAAGCATTATTTCCCTTGGGATATAATGATTTTCGGACGAAGGTTATGAATGTCATACCTTCATAGATATCACATATCATAATGAAGAAGGAATCACATGGAATATGAAAGATAACATAAACAGTTATATGTTATTATCAACTCATTTCTATTTTATTGCAATGGAGAAATAGAAATGACATCGGATTACAAATGTACCTCTGACTTGAAAGAAGGTGACAGTACAAGCGTGATGCAAAAGCAAATGCCAAGTCAGTGTGCCTAGTACAGGGTTACTGTTCATCTATTTATAGGCACGGGACGCAACCCATGTAAAATTACACCTATGCCCTTTACATCTGGTAATAACTCTATAATAATTCTTCGAGGTCTAAATAGCCTTTTCATCTTTAAGTCGGTTCCCCTTTCCGCTATCATGCCGAAGCTCTTCTACAAACAGCTTCGGCTCCGCGCCATCCTCCGTACCCCTTATGTGCTTCTTCACGTTGTGGTTTTAACTCAGGTCCGAAGATACCTGTTCACACATTGTACTCTAGAAACATTGTTAAATCATACTTTTGAGGACCTTCGGAAGCCGAAGGCCCCCAACAGTAGCCCCTCGCAATATTAATTTGTTAGAATGATAAATTCAGATTGCGATATGGACGAAGGCCCCGAGCCGAAGGTCCGAAAAAACACCTTCCCTTTGCTAGAATAGCAACAGCCACTGACAAGCGGGACCCTTCAGTTTTCGACGTACTCGGCATATAAATAAGAGCATATCGCGGATTTATTTGACACACTCCCTTGCCATCTGCTTTTGCTTGCCCAATTTTTAGCCCTTGCGCACCAACACTTTCTTGGCTTTGAGTTTTTAAGCTTCGTATTCAAGAGTGGTTTTTCAGCACCTTCAAAGATGTCTCAAGATAAAAAAGTTGTTGCTGAATCGAAACTGAGTCTTTCTGAAGAGAAGAATCTTGGTTTTCTTGAATTAATGGTAAAGACAAATACAGAGAAGATTACCAGGGAGATTTTGGAAGGCTTGTCTGAAGATACTGGTGATAGCGACAATTATGATGTAGAAAGTGGGGGTGAAGACTCCGAAGATCGACCGTGGCGACCAAGTCACACAGTCTTTGGTAAATCGAGTATTAAACAAAGTCATCTTGATAACATGAGGGGGAGATATTTTCGAGACATGTCTACTGTGAGGGCAGATGATGGAGAGAAGACTGTGCCCACTCCCGAAGAGAATGAAGTCGTGATCTTTCGAAGCTTTTTTAAAGCTGGGCTTCGGTTCCCCTTAAACAAATTTGTGGTTGAAGTTCTGAAGATATATGAGGTGTACCTTCACCAACTTACTCCCGAAGCAATTATAAGAATGGGAATCTTTGTATGGGCCGTGAAGAGCCAAGGTTTGGAGCCAAATGCAAAAAGTTTCTGCAATATGCATGAACTATTATATGAGACGAAACCTTGGGGTAAAGAGCAATATCATAACAATTTTGGCTGCTATAGCTTCGGTGCTCGATCTGGGTCAAGCTATCCCGTGCCAACCTTTCGAAAGAGATGGCCCGGAGACTGGATGAAGGAATGGTTCTATGTGAAAAACGATTTGAAGGCACGAGAAGATATTAAAGATATCATCATGCGCCCTATCTGGCAGCGATTCAGCCTTCGGAAACCGAAGGTGGATATTGACGAGGCAGCCGAAGAATGCCAGAGGGCCTTCGGCGTAGTTTGTTCTTTCATCGGGACAAGGGATTTGATCCAGGAACACATAGCCTTCAGAGTATGGCCACTTGTGGAGAAGTGGGAAATGCCAAAGGAGACTATTACCAAATCTGACGAAGGTGGGTTGGTTAGGATGAAATACACCTTTAGGTATGAAGGTAAGTTTGTTGAGCCAGACGATGATTGGTTGAAATGTATTGAAGCTACAAGCGATGAACTGCTTGGGCCATACTCGAAGGCAGAAGATACTGCACTATCTGCGGCCTTCGGAGGCCGGAAGAAGAAAAGACTCAACCGAGTTTTTGATGCTATTGGGTTCGTCTATCCTGACTACCGTTACCCAATACGGGGTCAAAAAAGAAAAGGTACGGCTTCTGTGAAGGAAGTTGCTTCGGCCACTCCTAGTGAGCCAGCGCCGAAGAGAAAAAAGATGAAAGTTCTTACGCACCGGCCACGCTATATTGAGCCGGCCACAGTGCCTGAGTTTGTCGGTGAAACCTCTTCGGTCACTGAAGCCAAAGAGCCTACTCATCTGCAGAATATTGAAGAGCTGGCTGCAATGCCGGAGACGAAAAAATGGAAGAACCGAGGGCTGAAGAGACAAAGACATCGGAAGTTTTAAGTCCTTCAGCAAGAGTTGAGGTGCCAATGCCAATGCCGAAGGCACAAAAGGACCTTACAACAACTCCCAAGAGAAAGAGAATGGTTAACGTGCTAGATGTGCTAGAAACAATAAAATCTTCAAGCTCTACTTCGAAGATAACTGTCGAAGCTCCAAAAACAGAAATTGAGGTCGAAGCTGCCAAAAGCCAAGTGGAAACCGAAACTGGGCTTTCAGAGCCTGCCAAGAGGGAATTCTTGGAAATTGGAAAAGAAACAGAAAAAGAATCTGTAGAAGAAATTTTATCTGAGAAAACCGCCATCCCTATTCCCGAAGCATCTTCTGAAGCTCCCAACTATGTCTTACGCCATGCTTCGGGTAAAAATCTGATTGAAAAAGAAAAGCGAGAAGCTCAGTTCTATGCGCAAAAATTGAAATATCCGAAAGGGGCGTTGATATTCAATGGCAGCGGAGAAGAAGACTTCTTGTATTGCCTCCCAGACAGCAAGGAGATCTCTGTCTGCCGGGAGATGGCAAGAAACTTCGGATTCCCAACTCTAGAAGATGGGCTTTCAGTTTTGTCAAAAGATGAATTGGCCGACAGCTTAGCATATAACAGCTTAAAGGTGAGAAAATACACTTTTTGTGTGGTTAAAAATTCGTGTGTTTATTTCTTAATATCACATTCTTTTTGCAGGGCCTTATTCTCAGCAATGCCCTCAGAGCGCAAAAAACTGCCGAAGATGAAGGGTGCGCCATGGCTTTAAACAACCTTCGTTCCGAAGTAATTGAGCTAAGGAACGAAGGTCTTGAGAAAGATAAAATATTACATTCATTGGTGAATAAAATAAAAGAAGACGAAGCTGCTTCCAAAGCTCAAGCTGAGGCCCAGAAGCGCGAAATTGAGGATCTTCGGAAACAGCTAGCCGAAGCTAAAGAAAAATGCGCAGTTGCAGAAGCTAAACGAGAAATCAGTGAACAATGGACAAATCATTTAGAGAAAAACGTTGAAGAACTTCGTGCATCCAAGGAAAGGTGTTATGAAAAGTCTATAGAGTGTGTTAAGAAAATAAAAACTAGCTTCGCCAACGTTGGCGCGTATTCAAGCGAGGAAAATTTCGTAAAGGGCGACCCCGAGGGCCCAATTGAATGGACCAGCCACGAAGCCGAAGCTTTTGAGGAAGTTTTGAATGGCCGCGGAGACATATGTGCCTTCTCGGGTGCTAGGGGGATTGCCACTATTTTGGAGAGTAGAGGCTGCGATCATGTGAAATCCTTGGCACAAGCCGAGGCCGCCTTATCTTCTGAAGATATAAAAGACCCCTCGGCCGAAGCAAGCTTGGTTGGTGGTAAATTTTTCACCGACATCTGGGAAAATGGTGGTCGGGAGATGGCTCAAGAAATTATAAGGAAAAGTGAAAAAGGTATTCACGATGCTAGAAATGTAGCAAAGGCCGCTGAGAAAAGTGCGGATCTCGAGAGGCGAATAGGTATTGACTACTAAGTTTTGACTTTATGTTGTAATTATATGATTTCGGACTTATTTACACGTTGTAACACAGCCGCACTATCTTCTCCCCCAGAGCCCGCCGAGCCATTGGCGGACCCCAACGCAAAGGGGGATGACGAAATTAGAAAAATGGCCGAAGCTATTATGGATAAGGTTGTTGATCAACTACTAAACGAAGCTGCGGAAGTAGTCTTAAGAGAAGATTAGCTGCTATTGTAAAGACATTGAGAATGTAATATTTGCTGGACAAAGTGTCGGTGTTTCGAGACCGGGGGGTCCCTGGGCCGACGAGTGAAAATGTCGCCGCGTGCCCCAGCCCAGATGGGTCGGCGCGAGACGGAGCGCGAAGGGGGGAAGGAGACGGGCGTGAGAGGTGGAAATCCCGCGGCCTTCGTGTTTGTCCCGCGCCCAGGTCGGGTGCGCTTGTAGTAGGGGGTTACAAGCGTCCACGCGGGAGGGGGAGCGAGCGGCCTCACGCGAGCGCCTGTCCCGTCCTCTTCCCCGCGCGGCCAACCTTCTGTAAGAGGGCCCTGGTCCTTCCTTTTATAGGCGCAAGGAGAGGATCTAGGTGTACAATGGGGGTGTAGCAGAGTGCTAACGTGTCTAGCGGAGGAGAGCTAGCGCCCTAAGTACATGCCATCGTGGCAGCCGGAGAGGTTTTGGCACCCGGTTCGTGTGGTGTCGTGGCCGTCGGAGGAGCTTTGGAGCCTAGCGGAAGGACAGCTGTCGGGGCTGTCGAGTCCTTGCTGACGTCCTCTTGCTTCCGTAAGGGGGCTGAGAGCCGCCATCGTCATAGAGCGTGCGGGGCGCCATCATTGCTTGTCTGGCGGAGCGAGCCAGATGGGACGCCGGTGTTGTTTCCCGTAGCCTGAGTCAGCTTGGGGTAGGGTAATGATGGCACCTCCTGTTGACGTGGTCGGTCCACGCTCTAGGTTGGGCGATGTGGAGGCTCCTCCGAGGTCGAGGTCGAGTCTGTCTTCCGAGGCCGAGGTCGAGTCCGAGCCCCTGGGTCGGGCGAGGCGGAGACCGTCGGCTGAGGCCAGGGCTGAGTCCGAGCCCTGGGGTCGGGCGGAGCGGAGTTCGTCGTCTTCAGGGGCTAAGACCGAGTCCGAGCCCTGGGTCGGGCGGAGCGGAGTTCGCCGTCTTCCGGGGCTGAGCCCGAGTCCGAGCCCTGGGTCGGGCGGAGCGGAGTTCGCCGTCTTCCGGGGCTTAGCCCGAGTCCGTGCCCTGGGTCGGGCGGAGCGGAGTTCGCCGTCTTCTGGGGCTGAGCCCGAGTCCGAGCCCTGGGTCGGGCGGAGCGGAGTTCGCCGTCTTCCGGGGCTTAGCCCGAGTCCGAGCCCTAGGTCGGGCAAAGCGGAGTTTCCTATGGTGCCTGAGGCCGGGCCTGGCTGCCTGTCAGCCTCACTCTGTCGAGTGGCACAGCAGTCGGAGCGGCGCAGGCGGTGCTGTCCTTCTGTCAGGCTGGTCAGTGGAGCGGCGAAATGACTGCGGTCACTTCGGCTCTATCGACCGGAGGACGTGCGTCAGGATAAAGGTGTCAGGCCACCTTTGCATTAAATGCTCCTGCGCTTTGGTCGGTTGGTGTGGCGATTTGGCCAGGGTTGCTTCTTGGCGAAGACTGGGCCTCGGGCGAGCCAGAAGTATGTTCGTCGCTGGAGGGGTGCCTCGGGCGAGATGGAGATCCTCCGGGGTCGGCTGCCCTTGCCCGAGGCTGGGCTCGGGCGAGGCGTGATCGAGTCCCTCGAATGGACCGATCCCTGACTTAGTCGCACCCATCAGGCCTTTGCAGCTTTGTGCTGATGGGGGTTACCAGCTGAGAATTAGGAGCCTTGAGGGTACCCCTAATTATGGTCCCCGACAGTAGCCCCCGAGCCTCGAAGGGAGTGTCAATACTCGCTTGGAGGCTTTTGTCGCACTTTTTTGCAAGGGGACCAGCCTTTCTTGGTTGCGTTTTGTTCCGGTGGGTGCGCGCGAGCGCACCCGCCGGGTGTAGCCTCCGAGGCCTCGGAGGAGTGGTTTGACTCCTCCGAGGTCTTAATGCCTCGCGCAATGCTTCGGCTGGTCTGGTTGTTCCCTCATGCGAGCTGGCCGTAGCCCAGGTGCACGGTCGGGTCCCAAGTTCTCGGGCTGGTATGTTGACGCTGTCAACGGTTTGGCCGGAGCCGGGTTTGCGAGAGCAGCCCCCAAGCCTCTGCACAGGGCGAGAGGACGGTCAGGGACAGACTCGACTTTTTTACATACGCCCCTGCGTCGCCTTTCCGCAAGGAGGAGGGGGCGAAGCGCCATGTTGCCCTCAGAGGGCGCCGAATATGGTGTCTCCGGTGAGCTGCTGGCGGGTAATCCGAGCGGACGTCCGTGCCCCATTTGTTAGGGGTCGGCTAGAGGCCCATAGGCGCGCCCAAAAGTACCTGCGGGTGATCTGCCGGACCCGATCCCCTGTCGACGGGGTCCGAGGGCTCGATGCCTCCCTCTGATGGGATTCCGTTACAAGATCATTCCCGCTGGTCTCGGAAATGTCCTAGGGTACCTCGGGAGCATAGCCCGAGCCTCGGTTATGTATCGAACGTACCCAGGGTCATCCCTCGCTCTATGTCTGAGGCGGCTGTGAACCCTTCAAGGGCCAGCCTTCGAACCCCTGATCAGTAGTGGGCGCGGAGCCCGAGTGGCCTGAGGCGGCCGTTGAACCCTTCCGAGGGGCCGGCCTTCGAACCTCTGACCAGTAGTGGGTGTGGAGCCCACGCGCTCTGAGGCGGCTGTTAAACCCCTCCGAGGGGCCAGCCTTCGAACCTCTGATCAGTAGGGAGGCTCGGAGCCTGTTTCCTTCACGGAGAAGGATCCTTTTCGGGGTATCCCCCTTTCCCGGTCCCTGTTGTAAGAGAGAGAAAGAGGAAAAGGAAAAGGATATGAAATCGAATGACGTGGCGTACCTTTTTTGACGCGGTCATTATGGCGAAGGCGAAGCGTCGCTCGCTTCTCCTGCCAGAGGCGCCGCCTGTCGCACCGCGGAGTTAATGCGACGGAGCGGGCGGTTCGCGAGGTGGCCGTTGCACGTGCGCGAGCCGTTTGAGGAACGGAACACGGGCGCGCCGTCTTCACGTCGTGAGAGAGGGTTCTCTTGCTACCCCCGGATGGGACGTAAGCTTGGCTGACGACGTGACCGCTGCTCCTGCCCGCCTGCCACCGCCATTACTGCCGGCCCATTTTTGGCCGTATTGACCGTCGCGCCAGGCTGGCGCTGCTGGGTCGTGCGCTGGGTCACCTCGAGTCACGGTACTGGTTCAGTAGTCGAGGAGGCGCGGCAGTGGTGCGAGTGGCGGTGCAGTTGCTTGCACGTAGCGACCGGCGCGCCGGTTGCATGACGCGTGGGCGTGGGCCCCCATGCTGGGCGTGTTGGAAGTCGGAGAAGTGCGCCCACTTAGCGCGGTTGCATGCCGCCTGCATGGCTGCCCACCATTTCATCCGCTGGTCTGGGCGAAAGTGGAGGGGCGCTGGTAACCGCTGGGCGGTTGCATGCACCGCACGCGGCGGTTTGGCTTCTTCTGCCCCGGGCCAGCTTGTATGACGCGTGGGACCCAGCCCCCGTGCCGTAGGGGGAGGACCTTGGAGCGTGTCGGAGAAGACTCAGCCCACGACGGCTGGGGACGCAGGTAGGGAGGGTCGCCTTTAAAAGGAGGGTGACCCCCTTGAAAGGCGACCATGTCTTCGCGCTCCCTTATGCATCGTGTCTTTCCACCTTCCGAGCCCCCGGATGGGGGACACCCTCAATCCTTCCGCCTTGTCGTTGGAGGAACGCAACTTCATGGAAGTTGGTACCTTTCAGCCATCGTTCGGCTTCAAGGATTTTCATCATGCAGCCCGACTGCATCCCCTCGCCGGTGGTCACCCAAGACGGTGACCACCAGCCCCTGGGTGGGGAGAAGCAAGCCGGGCTGCGATCTTGGTCCCACCCTCAGCTTCAAGGATGTTCATCATCCTCGCTGGGGTGGAGGCTGGGCTGAGTCGGAGCTCTACCTCCCGCGCGGGTTCGTGGGTCAGCCTCTCCTTTAGCGTTCGAGGGAGAGGGCGCTCACTAGCCCTTCGAGAGGGGCGGACTTCGACAACGCAGGGCTGGTCGACGGCGGGGGTCGTCAGCTTCAGCGTGTTGGGCTCGCCGGCTTGGCTCCCAGCGCCCCCTCCTGCCGCAAGGGTGGTTGTCACGCCGTGCGCACGGGAGGACCGCCCAAGACGTCGCGCGCTGCCAGGGCGGCGTTCGTGTTCTGGGGCGGTCCTGCCTTTGCACCGGTACGGCGCCCCCGCGTGGAGGTCGGTGCTCCGCTCGTCCAGGAGGATCCGAGTGGGGATCCGCCGGAGGGCTGACGGCTCCTGTTGTTGGTGCCGAGGTGGGGGCGGCTCAGAAGTCCCCGTCGCCGACGGGATCACCGCCACCATCCGCGCTTCGGGCATCCGGCTCTTTGTACTTGTCCTCGCCCCTCGAGCGTCGGCGTGGGCGAGGGCAAGGTTACAGAAGCGTCCGCCCTGAGGCCATCGCTGCTGCAATTCGGCCACCCGGAGCAGGGGTCGTTGTCGTTGCTGCCGGAGCGGGCGACGGCGAGCCACCCATCGGTCTTCTGTTGCTCCGCAGGCCCCCCCCCCAATCGTGTGGGGTTGTTTGTACCTGCGGAGGTGGAACCGGGGTTCTGTTTGTAATGGCACCTTGAATGCCAGTGTTTTTGTTCATTGTGGCTGTCGAGGCCTGAACATGTATGTATTTTCGGCACGGAGCCGTGTTTTTTCTTCATTTCGAGCACTTAGACTCGCCTGCTGGTTATCTGAACCGCTTCACCAAGCGTGAGTCGCCCCGTGCAAAGGTGACGAGTGAGGTATCCGTATCTCGGAGGCGTAGGAGTCCCTCGGCTCGGTCGGCCTTGCTGTCCGAGGCTTCTCTTGCTCAGTTAAAGGAACCCCTCGGCTGCTCTTCGATGAGCCGAAGCCAGGGGTAGCGGTGTCAGCACGGACAGAGGCAGAGTTGGCTCGAAAAGAAGACTTGGTCGGCCGGAGCCTGGCCGGGTCGTCCGTTAGCGGGACCGACACGCGGAGCTGATCTGCCGATGTAACACCCAGTTGTAATATATATAAAAAAGGAGAAAAGTCATTTCCTATATTTTATGTGAGTGTTGAATTTACTTAGCATCACATGTGAACACCATATTCAAACAACAAATAAAAAAAATGTATGCCACCAAATTATGCATCATGCTGGATTTTATTTTGTGTGCATATTGTGAGAAAATAAAATAAAAATATGACAAGAAATATATTAAAGTCCAAAGTGGAATTTAAAAACCCTAAAGAAATGTGGAGGGAGGAAAAGGAGTACAAAAATAAAATAAAATAAAATATATACAAGACAAATATTATAACTAAAAGTAAGACCATCATGTTCAAATTATACTTTCAATTTAAGAAGAATTCACCAAAAGACTTAAGTGTGAAATTTGAATTCAAATGAGATGGGAAAAATATAAATCAGAAAAAGGAAAAGTAAAATAAAAAGAAAAACTAGCACATGGGCTGAAACCTATAGAGTCGGCCCATCTAAGGAGTTCTTCGCGCAGCCCACTTAGCCAATACCTCCACGTGAGACCGCCGCGCCCCTGCGCTGACCGGCGGGGCCCACCGGCATCCACTCACTCGTGCGCGCGTCCGCAACTTGAGCCGCTGTTCTGCGGGTCCCACTGGCCAGTCGCCCACCCGCGTTCGCTTCCTTTCGTTCGCTGGTGCGTGGGGCCGGATATCGCGATGAGCCGCCTTCGGGCGTCGCTGACGGGCGTGGCCCATCGTGCAGTAGCCGCCTCCCCTCGCCATGCGCGCATGGCGGACGACCGCAACCTCCGCGCCGATGGATGCGGAGCGGGCGGACTCAAGACCGGCTGGGAATCGTGCCCATAAGAGACCCCCTTTACCACGCTCCTCTTTGTATCCCACTTCTTCCGCATCCGCTACGCCATCCTTAACAACCTCGCTGCCGCGTTCCGCGCAAAGTACCCCGCCGCCGGTGAATCTCATCACCGCGTGTTGCCTGCCTTCGGTGCTTTGTTGGGCGTGTCTTCTTCGCCTGGGGAAGCTACCGGTGCCCTCAATTCGAGTTGAACTCCACCGGAGATCAAGTAATTGCTTGCCGGAGGTGAGAAACTACGCCAAGTTACCCTCCATCGTGAACTCGCGCCGCCTTCGCTTAACCCTCCGGTGAGACACCCCCTTTGTAATTAAACTTGCTTCAATTTCGTTTTTGCGCACCACGATGGGAGCGATGTCGCCGGAACAGGCGAATTTGGCGGTGCGCCGGTGAGTCTCCGCCGTGGAGAGCTCCTGGCCCCGCCTCGGGCTGGCTAGTGAAGGGAGAAGGTACGGTTACCGTCCGATCCAATTCGGACGGGTGCGATTAGAAGAGAGCGTATCCATTCGCGAGATTAAATCAGTGCCGTATGTTATCGATCTGATGGCAGGCAGTATCTGGTAGCGTGGTCGATTTGCGGCCGTTGATTCCTGATCTAGTGGTAGCTGCTTCATACCGGTTCACGGTGTTATGCGATCTAATCTGGGCCGCACATGTAAGATCTGACGGCCAGAAACCACTGATACCCCTTCGCGGGTACATTTTGCTAAAGAAACCCTAGGGTATTTTATAATGAACCCGCCGTCCTACTTCCACTGTTCTCTGTGTCTAGGACGATTTACCCCGAGCCCCTGGACTTTCCAGGAATTGGGGCCCAGTCCAGAGCTGTTTAAAATGGAATAATTGAATTGGAAAATAGGTTTTTAATACAAAAATATATGCTAGAACTTCAATAATTCATAGAAAATTCATACTAACTCCACATCACTCCATTCCAGTTCCTGAAATTTTGTAATTGTATTATCTATCATTTAGTGCCTCTGTTTGGTCATGAAAACAGTAAGAAATTTAATTCCTCACTTAATCTATTTTAAACACATAAACCTTTAAAAAATCCATAACTTAAAATATATAACTCCAAAAATTATGATTCCTGTTCCTAGAATTTTATTTTCATGTGTAGATTATTACTGTGTATTTTATTCATATGTTTGGTGTAATGTTAATTTCTCTATATGCACTGTGCTTGTTTGTATTGTGGC
Organism: Zea mays; assembly: GCF_902167145.1. Classification (NCBI taxonomy): domain Eukaryota; kingdom Viridiplantae; phylum Streptophyta; class Magnoliopsida; order Poales; family Poaceae; genus Zea; species Zea mays. The sequence goes on from NC_050102.1 coordinate 155,541,949, forward strand.
GAGCAGAAGAACCCGTGACTGAGGATCCGGGTGAGCAGCAGGTTGAAGTAGCTGAGCAGGAGCTCATTGAAGGCAAGTTGTGCCCTTGACCACTTTTTACCTAATAATGTTTTTTAATATCACTTATTCATGCATAGGTTAATTTTGATGGGACCCGATAGGTCACCCTAGATTGTTTATCTCATTACCTTGTTTACCCCTGAATCACTTGGGTAGTTTGCTATTGCTTTACATGGTTTTGGGATAATCATTCATTATATCTATGTTCCAATTATTCTTGTTATTCTATTTATTTTCATGTCAAGTTCATTAATGTTAATTCGAACATAGAGCTTAACTTGAGAACCACGTGCCACCACAAGGGTTTAATGGGACGCCCTTGGCTGACTAATTAGGAAAGCTAGTGGAAGACTACCTTACCCGAAAGGGGCAAGGGCAGTAGGGGAGTGGTCAGTGTAGGGAGGTCCTTGGTTGATTTTGCTGCGATGGCGGTCAGACAAGAACCCTGCATTGGAACTTCCTATAAACTGTAGCGGGTTTTCGGAAGCTAGTGGAACTTTGTAAAGGCCTCGTAGTGTTGCCCTGCCGCGCTTCCTAGGTAGAGGTGTATGGGATTCGCGACCCCTTGCCAGATGGGTAGCATGACTTGTGGGTAAAGGGTACAACCTCTGCAGAGTGTAAAACTGGTATACTAGCCGAGCTCACGGTCATGAGCAGCTCAGGACTCTCTGATGTTTAAATTATGGAACTTAAATTCAATTTTGTCATTTGCATTGCATGGGTTTATTATTAATTTTGTTCTATTACTTCACTTAAGGTTTGGTATTTACTTAAACTTAGTAATTGCTAATAAAATTTTGACCAACTACTTAAAAGCAATGCTCAGCTTTAACCCCTGTCATTGATTAGCCTTACACATCACATGAACTCCCACCTTTGGTGAGTTCATGTCCACTGGTTCCCCACAACTTGTTGAGCTATGATCATGTGTGAGCTCACCCTTGCTGTCTCACACCCCCCCCCCACAGGAGAAGAATAGGTGGTTCAGGAGGAGCCACAAGGCAAGGAGTATGATCTGATCTAGGTGGTGTTTCTCAGTTGACATTGGCGCCAACGATCCTTAGTTCGTTTTATGTTTATTCTTTTATTTTGTAATAAGTCTTCCGCTATGTAATAAATACTCTGATGTTTTATGACATTTATCTCTATACACTCTGTTATTGTATATGTTGTCTTCTTGGCGCATGTATGAGATGCACCTGGCTTTGTTCCTTAAAGCCGGGTGTGACAGCCGAGGCCTCGGGCCGGGCTGATGTCTTCGGGGGATAGCTGGCCGAGGCCTCGGGGTGACCAGCCGAGCCGCCTGCTCAAGCCGGATTCTTGGAGAAGACCCTGGCGGCGATGGCCCGGGCGTGATGATGATGTCGTCCTTCAGAGTGGAGATCCTCGGACCGCGTCGCCGTCCGAGGCTAGGTCGGACCTCGCCGAAGGTGTAGTCGACGCCGAGGGTGCTGCTGCTCCCTTCAAATGTCAAAATCCGAGCCTGCAGGGTCGGATTATCTTGTAGTGTGCGTTTTCTGCGGCCGCCGAGGCCCAAAAACACACCCTCGCCGTGTTGTGAAGCTGCGCTTCTTTTCCTCTTGTTTCGAGTATCTGGACTTTTTCGTCGGTAATAGAATTGTTTGTGCGAGCGAGAGTTGCTTTTCACGGAAGGTGATGAGTGAGGTATCTGTATCCCGGAGGCGTAGGAATCCCTCGGCTCGGTCGGCCTTGCCGCTTACGCGCGCTCTTGCCCGTCCATGGGGTTCTGTCACCGACGCAGTCGAGAAGGCCGAAGAATCGCTTCGGCAGAGGAGCTTTCGAGCGTGAAGACTTGTTTGGTCCGCGGAATCACCTATCCGAACGCGAGTTACTTATCGCAGAAGGTGATGAGTGAGGTATCCGTATCCCGGAGGCGTAGGAGTCCCTCGGCTCGGTCAGCCTTGGCTGCTTACGTGTACTCCGTCGTTTTCAGGATCCACTTTCGAAGTAGTCGAAAAGCACGAAAGACATTCTGGCAGAAAAGATCTTTTTTCGAGGAAAATTTCGACGCAGAGGGGGTTCCCCCTTTTAGCCCCCGAGGGAGGGTCGGGCTTTGCCGAGGCAAGGCTGACCCTTCCTTGATGACTAAACTTTACTTGGGAGCGAGGTATATGAACAACTTGAAAGCATCTTAAGGGTAGAAGCGACGTAGCTGTTGGATGTTCCAAGCGTTGCTGTAGACCTCGCCTTGACTGTTGGCCAGCTTGTACGTTCCGGGCTTCAAAACTTTGGCGATGACGAACGGCCCTTCCCAGGGAGGCGTGAGCTTGTGCCGCCCTCGGATGTCCTGTCGCAGCCGAAGCACCAGGTCGCCCACCTGGAGGTCTCGGGACCGGACCCCTCGGGCGTGGTAGCATCGCAGGGACTGCTGGTACCGCGCCGAGTGCAGTAAGGCCATGTCCCGAGCCTCTTCCAGCTGGTCCAGCGAGTCTTCTCGACTAGCTTGGTTGCTTTGGTCGGCATAGGCCCTCGTCCTCGGGGAACCGTATTCTAAGTCTGTGGGCAAGATGGCCTCGGCCCCATAGACTAGAAAGAACGGCGTGAAGCCCGTGGCTCGGCTCGGCGTTGTCCTCAGGCTCCAGACCACCGAGGGGAGTTCCTTCATCCATCGCTTGCCGAACTTGTTGAGGTCGTTGTAGATCCGAGGCTTGAGTCCTTGTAGAATCATGCTATTGGCACGCTCTACTTGCCCATTCGTCATGGGGTGAGCCACGGCGGTCTAGTCCACCCGAATGTGGTGATCCTCGCAGAAGTCTAGGAACTTTCTGCCGGTGAACTGGGTGCCGTTGTCGGTGATGATGGAGTTCGAGACCCCAAAACGATGGATGATGTTGGTGAAGAACGCCACCGCCTGTTCGGACCTGATGCTGTTTAGGGGTCGGACCTCGATCCACTTGGAGAATTTGTCGATGGCGACCAACAGGAGCGTGTAGCCCCCGGGTGCCTTCTGCAAGGGGCCGACGAGGTCCAGACCCCACACAGCAAAAGGCCAGGTGATGGGTATGGTCTGCAGAGCCTGAGCGGGCAGGTGGGTCTGCCTCGCGTAGAACTGACACCCTTCGTAGGTGCGGACAATTCTAGTGGCGTCGGCCACCGCCGTCGGCCACCGCCGTCGGCCAGTAGAAACCTTGTCGGAAGGCGTTTCCAACAAGGGCTCGAGGTGCCGCGTGATGGCCGCAAGCCCCCGAGTGTATCTCTCGTAGGAGCTCCTGACCTTCGGCGATGGGGATGCATCGCTGGAGGATGCCTGAGGGGCTGCGGTGGTAGAGCTCCTTCCCATCCCCCAGCAAGACGAACGACTTGGCGCGTCGCGCCAACCGCCGAGCTTCAGCTCGGTCGAGGGGTAGCTCTCCTCGGTGGAGATATTGCAGGTATGGGGTCGGCCAGTTTCGATTAGGCGTGACCCCGCTTCGCTCCTCCTCGACGCTCAATGTCTCACCCTCGGGGGCCGAGGGTACCTCGGGCTGAACCGAGGGTGCCTCGGGCCGAGCCGAGGGTGCCTCGGACTGAGCCGAGGGTGCCTCGGACTGGGCCGAGGGTGCCTCGGGCTCGGGCGTGTCGTCGATCTTGTCGGAGGGTTGATGCAGGTCTCGGGAGAAGATGTCCCGGGGAACCGTTGTTTGCCCCGAGGCTATTTTAGCCTGCTCGTCCGCAGTCTCGTTGTAGCGCCGGGCGATGTGGTTGAGCTCGAGCCCGTAGAACTTGTCTTCCAGGCGCCGAACCTCATCGCAGTAGGCCTCCATCTTCGGGTCGCGGCAGTGGGAGTTCTTCATGACTTGGTCGATGACGAGCTGCGAGTCACCGCGAGCGTCGAGGCGTCGGACCCCTAGCTCGATGGCGATGCGCAACCCGTTGACCAGAGCCTCGTACTCAGCCACATTGTTGGACGCCGGGAAGTGGAGGCGTAGCACATAGCGTAGATGCTTTCCGAGGGGCGAGATGAAGAGTAGGCCTGCGTCGGCTCCTGTCTTCATCAGCGACCCATCGAAGAACATGGTCCAGAGTTCCGGTTGGATCGGAGCTGTTGGGAGCTGGGTGTCGACCCATTCAGCCACGAAGTCCGCCAAGACCTGGGACTTGATGGCCTTCCGAGGGGCGAACGAGATTGTTTCGCCCATAATTTCCACCGCCCACTTTGCAATTCTACCCGAGGCCCCTCGGCACTGGATGATCTCCCCCAGGGGGAAGGATGACACCACAGTTACCGGATGAGACTCGAAGTAGTGTCGCAACTTCCGCCGCGTCAGGATCACCGCGTATAGCAGCTTCTGAACTTGTGGGTAGCGGATCTTGGTCTCGGACAGTACCTCGCTGATGAAGTAGACTGGCCTCTGGACGGGCAATGCATGCCCCTCTTCTCGTCTCTCAACCACGATCGCGGCGCTAACCACCTGAGTGGTCGCGGCGACGTAGATCAAGAGGGCTTCTCCGGCAGCGGGAGGCACCAAGATGGGCGCATTCGTGAGGAGCGCCTTCAGGTTCCCGAGGGCTTCCTCGGCCTCAGGGGTCCAAGTGAAGCACTCGGCCTTCCTTAAGAGGCGGTACAGAGGCAGGCCTCTTTCGCCGAGGCGTGAGATGAAGCGGCTCAGAGCCGCAAGACATCCCATGACTCTCTGTACGCCTTTCAAGTCCTTGATGGGCCCCATGCTGGTGATGGCTGCGATCTTCTCCGGGTTGGCCTCGATGCCCCGCTCGGAGACGATGAATCCCAAGAGCATGCCTCGGGGTACCCCCGAAGACACACTTCTCGGGATTGAGTTTCACGCCTTTCGCCTTGAGACATCGGAATGTCACTTCAAGTCAGAAAGGAGGTCGGAGGCTTTCCTCGTCTTGACTACGATGTCATCGACGTAGGCCTCAATCGTCCGCCCAATGTGTTCGCCGAACACATGGTTCATGCACCGCTGGTACGTCGCACCCGCATTCCTCAAGCCGAACGGCATGGTGGCATAGCAGTACATGCCGAAGGGCGTGATGAAAGAAGTTGCGAGCTGGTCGGACTCCTTCATCCTGATTTGGTGATACTCTGAGTAGGCATCGAGGAAAGACAGGGTTTCGCACCCAGCAGTGGAATCCACGATTTGATCGATGCGAGGCAGAGGGTAGGGAACCTTCGGACATGCTTTGTTTAGACCAGTGTAGTCTACACACATCCGCCATTTCCCTCCTTTCTTTCTCACAAGCACAGGGTTGGCAAGCCATTTGGGATGGAATACCTCTTTGATGAACCCTAACACCATTAGCTTGTGGATCTCCTCGCCTATGGCTCTGCGCTTTTCTTCGTCGAATCGGCGCAGAGGCTGCTTGACGGGTCGGGCTCCGGCTCGGATATCCAGCGAGTGCTCGGCGACATCCCTCGGTATGCCGGGCATGTCCGAGGGACTCCACGCGAAAACATCGGCGTTTGCGCGGATAAAGTCGACGAGCACTTCTTCCTATTTGGGGTCAAGCTCGGAGCCGATCCGGATCTGCTTGGAGGCGTCGCTGCTGGGGTCGAGGGGGACGGATTTAACCGTCTCCGCTGGCTCGAAGTTGCCGGCGTGGCGCTTCACTTCTGACACCTCCTTAGAGAGGCTCTCCAGGTCGGCGATGAGGGCCTTAGATTCGGCGAGGGCCTCGGCGTACTCCACGCACTCGACGTCGCATTCGAACGCGTGTCGGTACGTGGGGCCGACGGTGATGACCTCGTGGGGCCCGGCATCTTGAGCTTGAGGTAGGTGTAGTTGGGGACGGCCATGAACTTCGCGTAGCATGGCCTCCCCAATACTGCATGGTAGGTTCCTCGGAACCCGACCACCTCGAACGTGAGGGTCTCCCTTCGGAAGTTGGAGGGTGCTCCGAAGCAGACGGGAAGGTCGAGTTGTCCGAGGGGCTGGACGCGCTTCTCGGGGATGATCTCGTGGAAAGGCGCAGCGCCTGCCCGGACCGAGGACAGATCGACATGCAGGAGCCCGAGGATCTCGGCGTAGATGATGTTGAGGCTGCTGCCGCCATCCATGAGGACCTTGGTGAGCCTGACGTCGCCGATGACGGGGTCGACGACGAGCGGGTATTTCCTCGGGCTCGGCACGTGGTCGGGGTGGTCGGCTTGGTCGAAGGTGATGGGCTTGTCGGACCAGTCTAGGTAGACTGGCGCCGCCACCTTCACCGAACAGACCTCCCGACGCTCTTGCTTGCGGTGCCGGGCCGAGGTGTTTGCCGCTTGCCCACCGTAGATCATGAAGCAGTCGCGGACCTCGGGGAACTCTCCTGCTTGGTGATCTTCCTTCTTGTCGTCGTCGCGAGCCCTGCCACCCTCCGTGGGTGGCCCGGCCCTATGGAAGTGGCGCCGAAGCATAGCGCACTCCTCAAGGGTGTGCTTGACGGGCCCCTGATGATAGGGGCACGACTCCTTGAGCATCTTGTCGAAGAGGTTGGCACCTCCGGGGGGTTTCCGAGGGTTCTTGTACTCGGCGGCGGCGACAAGGTCCGCGTCGGCGGCATCGCGTTTCGCTTGCGACTTCTTCTTGCCCTTCTTCTTGGCGTCGCGCTGAGTTGACGCCTCGGGGGCATCTTCTGGTGGGCGGCCCTGGGGCTGCTTGTCCTTCCGGAAGATAGCCTCAACCGCCTCCTAGCCAGAGGCGAACATGGTGGCAATGTCCATCAGCTCGCTCGCCCTGGTGGGGGTCTTTCGACCCAGCTTGCTGACCAGGTCGCGGCAAGTGGTGCCGGCGAGGAACGCGCCGATGACATCTGAATCGGTGATGTTGGGCAGCTCGGTGCGCTGCTTCGAGAATCGCCGGATGTAGTCCCGGAGAGACTCTCCCGGCTGCTGTCGGCAGCTTCGGAGGTCCCAGGATTTCCAGGGCGCACGTACGTGCCCTGGAAATTGTCGGCGAAGGCTTGGACCAGGTCGTCCCAGTTGGAGATCTGCCCCGGAGGCAGGTGCTCCAACCAGGCACGAGCGGTGTCGGAGAGGAACAGGGGGAGGTTGCGGATGATGAGGTTGTCATCGTCCGTTCCACCCAGTTGGCAGGCCAACCGGTAGTCTGCGAGTCACAGTTCCGGTCTCGTCTCCCCCGAGTACTTTGCGATAGTAGTCGGGGTTCGGAACCGGGTCGGGAACGGCGCCTGTCGTATGGCGCGGCTGAAAGCCTGCGGACCGGGTGGTTTGGGCGAGGGACTCCGATCCTCCCCGCTGTCGTAGCGCCCCCCACGCCTGGGGTGGTAGCCTCGGCGCACCCTCTCGTCGAGGTGGGCCCGACGGTCGCGGTGATGGTGCTCGTTGCCGAGGCGACCCGAGGCCGCAGACGCAGTGTTGCGCGTGCGCCCGGTGTGGACCGAGGCTTCCCGCATGAATCGGGAAGTCGCGGCGCGATGTTCCGAGGGGTACCCCTGCCTTCGGGAGGCGGAGCTTTCGGCCCGTCGGACCGCGGCGCCCTCCAGGAGATTCTTGAGCTCTCCCTGGATTCGCCGCCCCTCGGTGGTTGATGGCTCCGGCATCGCGTGGAGAAGCATTGCCGCTGCAGCCAGGTTCTGGCTGACCCCACTGGAAGCGGGTGGCGGCCTTACCCTGACATCGTCGGCGACGCGGTGCTGGATACCCTGGGGAAGATGACGCATTTCTCCGGCCGGAGGTTGGCCCGCCCATTCCTGCCCGACGTCCCGGCGGATCGGCTCAAGTGCTCCTGCTCCCTGGTCGAGCCTGGCCGGCACCCCGCGGATTTGCTCGAACTGTGGGTCATGACCCCCCGCCGGAACGGGGACCATAGCTAGCTCCCATAGGATGTCAACGCGAGGCACAGGCCTAGGGAGATCACCGTTCTCCGTCATACCAAGATGGTTGCCTTCGGAGGGACCCCTAGATCGACGTGAAAACATTCACGACTTGGGCCGCAGTCCTCGTCGCCGAGGCTGCGGCTACCGTCGGAACAGTCGGAAAGGCAGTAGTCGCATGCGGTCATGAAGTCCCGCATGGCACTGGGGTTACCAAGTCCGGAGAAGTCCCAACAGAAGTCGGGCTCGTCATCTTCCTCGGACCCCGAGGGCCCGTAGGTTGAGACGTCCGTCAGCCGGTCCCAGGGTGACCGCATACGATACCCCAGAGGGTTCGGACTCGCCTCTACGAGAGCGTCCACCAAAGCGAAGCCGCTTGGTGGGTCGAGGCTGAATCCAAGAGGCGTGAGATGGGAATCGGTCGGTACCTCTTGGTCGACGGGCGGTGATGAAGTCACGTCAGGGACTGACTGCACCGTCGTCTCAGGTAAGAGGGTGACACCCAGCAAGCCTTTCGTGAGCGTGCTGGCGTCGTCCGTTTGCTTGAAATTGGCGTGTTGCGGGGAGACGACGCTCGTATTCGTCTCAAACGTGAGGTCGATGCCCGACGCGCCCCCCGTTGGGGCGCCGGCGCCGTCGACTCGCTCGACAGCCGATGAGGTGTCGCCTCCTGCTTGGCCTTGGTTGCCCCGCCTCCTCCTCCGTCGGCGGGGGAGAGGGCGGGGTGAGCTCGAATGTCGTTCTTCCACCACGCGGGGAAGACGTCGTCGATTCCGCCACCGGCGGGCAGGCTGTCGGCCGCCATTGTCGCTGTCGCACGGCGGGGGGAGGAGTATCATGTCGTAGCTGCCATCGAGGGACATGAACTCAAGACTCCCGAAACGGAGCACCGTCCCGGGCTTGAAAGGTTGCTGGAGACTGCCCATCTGGAGCTTGACGGGAAGCTGTTCGTCAACACGCAGCAGGCCCCTACCTGGCGCGCCAACTGTCGGCGTTTCGAGACCGGGGGGGTCCCTGGGCCGACGAGTAAAAATGTCGCCGCGTGCTCCAGCCCAGATGGGTCGGCGCGAGACGGAGCGCGAAGGGGGAAGGAGACGGGCGTGAGAGGAGGAAATCCCGCGGCCTTCGTGTTTGTCCCGCGCCCAGGTCGGGTGCGCTTGCAGTAGGGGGTTACAAGCGTCCACGTGGGAGGGGGAGCGAGCGGCCTCACGCGAGCGCCTGTCTCGTCCTCTTCCCCGCACGGCCAACCTTCTGTAAGAGGGCCCTGGTCCTTCCTTTTATTGGCGCAAGGAGATGATCCAGGTGTACAATGGGGGTGTAGCAGAGTGCTAACGTGTCTAGCGGAGGAGAGCTAGCGCCCTAAGTACATGCCGTCATGGCAGCCGGAGAGGTTTTGGCACCCGGTTAATGTGGTGTCGTGGCCGTCGGAGGAGCGCTGGAGCCTGGCGGAAGGACAGCTGTCGGGGCTGTCGAGTCCTTGCTGACGTCCTCTTGCTTCCGTAAGGGGGCTGAGAGCCGCCATCGTCATAGAGCGTGCGGGGCGCCATCATTGCTTGTCTAGCGGAGCGAGCCAGATGGGACGCCGGTCTTGTTTCCCATAGCCTGAGTCAGCTTGGGGTAGGGTAATGATGGTGCCTCCTGTTGACGTGGTCGGTCCGCGCCCTAGGTTGGGCGATGTGGAGGCTCCTCCGAGGTCGAGGTTGAGTCTGTCTTCCGAGGCCGAGGTCGAGTCCGAGCCCCTGGGTCGGGCGAGGCGGAGACCGTCGGCTGAGGCCAGGGCTGAGTCCGAGCCCTGGGGTCGGGCGGAGCGGAGTTCGTCGTCTTCAGGGGCTAAGCCCGAGTCCGAGCCCTAGGTCGGGCGGAGCGGAGTTCGCCGTCTTCCGGGGCTGAGCCCGAGTCCGAGCCCTGGGTCGGGCGGAGCGGAGTTCGCCGTCTTCCGGGGCTTAGCCCGAGTCCGAGCCCTGGGTCGGGCGGAGCGGAGTTCGCCGTCTTCCGGGGCTGAGCCCGTGTCTGAGCCCTGGGTCGGGCGGAGCGGAGTTTCCTATGGTGCCTGAGGCCGGGCCTGGCTGCCTGTCAGCCTCACTCTGTCGAGTGGCACAGCAGTCGAAGCGGCGCAGGCGGCGCTGTCCTTCTATCAGGCTGGTCAGTGGAGCAGCGAAATGACTGTGGTCACTTCGGCTCTGTCGACCGGAGGACGTGCGTCAGGATAAAGGTGTCAGGCCACCTTTGCATTAAATGCTCCTGCGCTTTGGTCGGTTGGTGTGGCGATTTGGCCAGGGTTGCTTCTTGGCGAAGACTGGGCCTCGGGCGAGCCGGAAGTATGTTCGTCGCTGGAGGGGGGCCTCGGGCGAGACGGAGATCCTCCGGGGTCGGCTGCCCTTGCCCGAGGCTAGGCTCGGGCGAGGCGTGATCGAGTCCCTCGAATGGACCGATCCCTGACTTAGTCGCACCCATCAGGCCTTTGCAGCTTTGTGCTGATGGGGGTTACCAGCTGAGAATTAGGAGCCTTGAGGGTACCCCTAATTATGGTCCCCGACACAAAGTGTGTAATATTTTTATAACCTTGAATGTAATATATAAGCTGCTTGTAACTCAATTCTTTACGATGCATGAAACTTTACGTACATACCGTTTTTGAGCCTTCGGCGAAAAAACACCTTCCCTTCTTTTCATGCTTCGTGAAGAATATCCATATTTCATAAAAACATCCAATCCTCGTAAAAAATATTGTGCCTCGTAAGCAATAGGTCTTTTCATTTTAGAGTTTGACGAAGGTATGCTTCTTCAATAATTATTTTGTGCCTTGGCACTGCTTCTTCGAAACAATCTCCGAAGATCAACATTGAACCCCTTCTTGCGTCATTGATGCAATATGATGTATGATGTTATGCTATGCAAATGATGTGATGATGTGATGTTATGCAAAATGATATTTGTGCCGAAGATCAGTGTTGACTTTTCACTGCAAGCCTCCCTTAGGAGCTTCTTCGCCTTCTATTTCGGCGGAATCAACGTTTATTTTTCGCTGTAAGCCTCCCTTAGGAGCTTCTTCACCTTCTATTTCAGCGGAATCAGCGTTTATTTTTCGCTGTAAGCCTCCCTTAGGAGCTTCTTTGCCTTCTATTTCAGCGGAATCAATGTTTATTTTTCGTTGTAAGCTCTGCATTCCCTTTGGAACGACTTTTGAGCAGAAAACTTATGTTGCGCTCCCTTAGGAACGACTTTTTGTAACTTTGGCAACTTACGCTGCGTTCCGTAGAACGACTTTTTTGTATCTTCGGAGATACTTTCTGTAATCACGAGCTCTTAAGACCGAGCTTTCGTGCTTCGGCAATTTTTCTGACTCCGTAAATCTATGGAGAAGATATATTTTCACTATGGTAAAAAACGAAGCTGTTACAAGAAATTGAAAATGAGAAGAAAAACTTAAGCTTTAATGATTGTTCCTTATTTAAACGAAAAATGAAAATGAATGCAAGAACTGTTGCCGAGGTAGGATATCTTCTAGTAGATGTGCTTCGACTCTGGCACAGTACCGTTGACTGTGCGAGCTTCGGACTCCTCTCTGAAGTCTCGTTGCTGATGAGTGTGCTAGCTCCCTTCTGGCTGTTGGCCTCGTTGCATTGGTGGTGGAGGTGGAGGCTGTTGCCAAGACGCCTGAGGTTGGCTTGCCGAAGCAACAGAAGCTGCATGATGGTTATCCACATACTCTGGAATGTACGGTGAGTGATATGAAGCAGTATGCATAACTTGCTTCGGCTGGCTCTGTTGGGCTGCAGCTTCTGCTATCTCTTTCTGTTTCTGGATGGTGACATGGCACATCCTGGTAGTATGGCCCTTGTCCTCACCGCAGAATAAGCAATAAATTTTCCTGGGCTGGTCCCCAAATCTTCCTCCGAAGCCCCTGGCGCCTCTGCCCCTTGGAGCTGGCGGCCGAAGATAGCTCTGTTGTAGCCCCGAAGCCTGAGAGGAGTATTGTGGCCGCTGTTGCTGACTTCTTCTGTCATCATTTTGAGTGGAATGTATTGATCTTACATGTCTTGGGTGGATTCTCCCTCCGAAGCCCCTGGTCATGTCGGAGAACCTGTAAGCTTCCTCTCTTCTTTGACGAAAATCATTATCAGTGCGGATGTATTCATCCATCTTTTGGAGCAGCTTTTCCAGGGTCTGAGGGGGTTTCCTGGCGAAGTATTGGGCCGTAGGTCCTGGCCGAAGCCCCTTGATCATGGCCTCAATGACAATTTCATTGGGCACCGTTGGTGCCTGTGCCCTCAGACGCAAGAACCTTCGGACATACGCCTGAAGGTATTCTTCGTGATCCTGGGTGCACTGGAATAAAGCTTGAGTGGTGACCGGCTTCGTTTGAAACCCTTGGAAACTGGTAATCAGCATGTCCTTCAGCTTCTGCCATGACGTGATTGTTCCTGGCCGAAGAGAGGAGTACCAGGTTTGTGCAACATTATTGACAGCCATGACGAAAGACTTCGCCATGACTGCAGTATTGCCACCATACGAAGATATGGTTGCTTCGTAGCTCATCAAAAACTGCTTCGGGTCTGAGTGTCCGTCGTACATGGGAAGCTGGGGTGGCTTGTAAGACGGGGGCCAAGGTGTAGCCTGCAGTTCTGCTGACAGAGGAGAAGCATCATCAAAAGCAAAATTTCCATGATGGAAATCCTCATACAGTCATCCTCGTTGAAGAAGCCCTCTTGATGAAGCTCTCTGTGCTGAGGCCTTCGGTTCTGCTCATCTTGAGCTAAATGACGAACTTCTTCCGAAGCTTCATCTATCTGCCTTTGTAGATCAGCTAGCCGAGCCATCTTTTCCTTCTTCCTTTGTACTTGCTGATGGAGCATCTCCATATTCCTGATCTCTTGGTCCAAGTCGTCCTCCTGGGGCGTTGGACTGGTGGCCTTCCTCTTTTGGCTTCGGGCCTCTCGAAGAGAAAGGGTCTCCTGGTTCGGGTCCAGCGGCTGCAGAGCTGCAGTCCCTATCGCTGAAGCTTTCTTTGGCGGCATGACGAAGGTCGATGCTTGCCGAAGGTGTTCGAAACTTAACAAGTGGAAGTGAGTTCACCGGAGGTGGGTGCCAATGTTGGGGACTTGTTCTCAAATGCTAAGAGTTAAGAACAAGGCAACACAGAAAATGTTAAACGTTAAAGTCCTTCGTCCTTTGAAGCATTATTTCCCTTGGGATATAATGATTTTCGGACGAAGGTTATGAAGGTCATACCTTCATAGATATCACATATCATAATGAAGAAGGAATCACATGGAATATGAAAGATAACATAAACAGTTATATATTATTATCAACTCATTTCTATTTTATTGATATGGAGAAATAGAAATGACATCGGATTACAAATGTACCTCTGACTTGAAAGAAGGTGATAGTACAAGCATGATGCAAAAGCAAATGCCAAGTCAGCGTGCCTAGTACAGGGTTACTGTTTATCTATTTATAGGCACGGGACGCAACCCATGTAAAATTACACCTATGCCCTTTACATCTGGTAATAACTCTATAATAATTCTTCGAGGTCTAAATAGCCTTTTCATCTTTAAGTCGGTTCCCCTTTCCGCTATCATGCCGAAGCTCTTCTACAAACAGCTTCGGCTCCACGCCATCCTCCGTACCCCTTCTGTGCTTCTTCACGCTGTGGTTTTAACTCAGGTCTGAAGATACCTGTTCACACATTGTACTCCAGAAACATTGTTAAATCATACTTTTGAGGACCTTCGGAAGCCGAAGGCCCCCAACAAGTACGCACTTTGTTCTCCCATTTACGAAAATTATTCACCGTTTTGGAGCTGGAGCCGGCCGTGCGCTCAATCAGAGTTCCGCTGCAGCCACGACCTCTCTCCCGAACGCGCACGAGAAGACCAGGTGGAACATATGCAAGCAGGTTCTAGAGCAATAACCCCATGAATCCAGATCGGGGGTTTGCATCTACATGGGCGTGTACTCCGCACCGCTCCCTCCGGCCCCGACCGCCGTGCGCTCGTTGTAGCCGGGGTCGACCTCAACCACGACGACGATGCGGTCTCCTCGCCCCACGCTCGACCTCCTCACTGACCTCGCCCTGCTCCACCTCAACTCGTGATGAGGATTGTCGGCATGTTCACACCGCGCCGTTGCAGAACGTTGGAGCCTCTCAGAACTCTAGAAGCTGCCTACCACCACGCACCCTAAGATAGGGGCATATCTGTGTTAGTCGCCTGCACACATACTGAAATATGGGCATATCCACCATGTATTCTTCTCTCAGTTATGTTAGATAAGGCTTTTACTCTGTCATTTACTGATCTGGTCTGTTTTTAGCTCCATTAGCTTGTTCACAAGCTTATCTTAGAGAAGGCGTTATGGCTTTTCTCAAGATTATAACATTTCTGAATAACTGTTCTACATAGGCATGGTACCATCTTCATCATGTAGCCTGGGATGAGCTGGCACCATGAAATAATTCAAGTGGTTAAATCATGCATCTGCAGAAATATTGTACTCTCAAATGGTGGGTTGCTGCGTCACGGGAGTTTGGGTGAAGGCCTGAAGGATGTGATGCAAAACGTCTATGCAGGTTCATGTCTTCTCCTAACATTATTCCTACTATATTTGAATTTGAGGCACATATCATGAACTACTGCTAGGACATTCTTAGTGTGTCAAACATGTCATGTAAAGTGAAGTTCAGTGGTATGAATAATGCTTTGTTGTTTACTGAATGTTCATTGTTCAGTGATAGCAGCTTACACACCCCATGCTTTCTTTCTCTAGGTCTGGGATGTCCGCCTCATTATGGATCAAAATTCATGATTTCTAAAGGTGTCAGATGAGTACCTATATACTCCCTCCATCCCAGAAAACAAGGCGCCTCATTAGACTATTGGAAGCTGGACGACATGGATGACTCTGGCAAGATGCGGTGGGAGCACGACGACATGGATGACTCCGACCACGAGTTCGACAGGAAGCCTAGCAATAGTATGCAGTAGCAAGGTTGACCAGAGGGGCAGTGGAGAGTAACTGTGAGCACCTAGAGGGGGGGGTGAATAGGTGATCCTGTAAACTTCAAAACTTAAGCCACAAAACTTTGATTAAGTGTTAGCACAGTTAATGCCAAGTGGCTAGAGAGAAGATCTTGCACAATATGATAATCACAAGGAGTTCAACACAGAGAAGACACAGTGATTTATCCCGTGGTTCGGCCAAGTACAAAACTTGCCTACTCCACGTTGTGGCGTCCCAACGGACGAGAGTTGCACTCAACTCCTCTCAAGTGATCCAATGATCAACTTGAATACCACAGTGTTATGCTTTTCTTTCAATATCCCGTTTGCGAGGAATCTCCACAACTTGGAGTCTCTCGCCCTTACACTTGAGATTCACAAAGAAATACGGAGTAAGGGAGGGAAGCAACACACACAAATCCACAGCAAAACGCGCACACACAAAGCCAAGAGTCGAGCTCAAAAGACTAGCTCAAGGTTCTCACAAGAACGGAGCTCGAATCACTTAGAATGACAATCGGATGCGCAAAGACTGAGTGTGGATGATCAGGAATGCTCTAAGGTTGCTTTGTGTGTTCCTCCATGCGCCTAGGGGTCCCTTTTATAGCCCCAAGGCAGCTAGGAGCCGTTGAGAGCAAATCCAGAAGGCCAATCTTGCCTTCTGTCGTCGGGCGCACCGGACAGTCCGGTGCACACCGGACACTGTCCGGTGCCCGATTTATTTCCATAAACAGCGCAGCCGACCGTTGCCGATCGTTGCAGATCTGGCGCACCGGACAGTCCGGTGCACACCGGACAGTCCGGTGCCTCCTTCCGACCGTTGGCCAGACCACGTGTCGCGTGCAGAATCCGCGGCCGACCGTTGGCCCTGGCCGACCGTTGGCTCACCGGACAGTCCGATGCACACCGGACAGTCCGGTGAATTTTAGCCGTACGCCGACGGCAAATTCCCGAGAGCGGCTTCTTCGCCCGAAGTAGCCTGGCGCACCGGACACTGTCCGGTGCACCACCGGACAGTCCGGTGCCCCAGACCGAAACAGCCTGTTGACTGTACACAGCCAACATTCTCCTTTTCTTCTTCTCTCTGTTTCTAACACTTAGACAAGTATATTAGTACACAAAACCAATGTACTAAGACTTAGAAACATACCTTTGTTCTAGATTTGCACATTGTTCATCCATGGGCATTGATTCACATTTAAGCACTTGTGTTGACACTCAATCACCAAAATACTTAGAAATGGCCCAAGGGCACATTTCCCTTTCAATCTCCCCCTTTTTGGTGATTTATGCCAACACAACATAAAGCAACTAGAACAAGTGCAAAATCACTTCAAATAAAAATGAATTTGAGTTTTATTCGATTTTGGCATATATGGATCATCCTTTGCCACCACTTGGTTTGTTTTTGCAAATCAAACTCAAATCTCTATCTCTAAGTCGAACACACATGTTGAAGCATAAAGAGAGTCATTCCAAAAGAGATTGATCAAAGATTTCAAAAACTCCCCCTATTTCCCATAATTAACACTTCTCCCCACAAGAAGCCAACTTTGACAAGAGAGACAACAAAAGAGTTTAACAAAACAAAAAACTCTATTCTACTATTTTCAAAATCTCTCAAGTGGTAGCTGATCCATTTATCGCTTTGGCCTTTATTTTCTCCCCCTTTGGCATCAAGCACCAAAACGGGATCAATCTTGGCCTCTTAACCCCATTGCCTCACCAAAATCTTCAATTAAGATCAAATGGCAATAAGAGTTCATGAGATGGACTTGGAATAAATTACCCTCTCATCGGAGTGCAGTGGAAGTCTTTTATGATCCAAGTCCACCTTTTCCCTTTCAATCCTCCTTCGAGACTAAATCATCAAACTCAAACACATGGTTAGTCTCAAAGGGTCAAGTTGTAACACATCTCCCCCTAAACATGTGCATTATTTTGCAACGGACTTGTGAGGTCCAGGGAGTGTTTGTACAACTTGAGCACCATAATAAGCAACAAAATGCAAAAAGGAACATGATCAAAAGCATAAATACATGTATGCTACAATTCAATCCAAGTTCCGCGAATCTAAGACATTTAGCTCACTACACAACCTACAAAAGGTCTTCTCATCTAGAGGCTTGGTAAAGATATCGGCTAGCTGGTTCTCGGTGCTAACATGAAACACTTCGATATCTCCCTTTTGCTGGTGGTCTCTCAAAAAGTGATGCCGGATGTCTATGTGCTTTGTGCGGCTGTGCTCAACAGGATTCTCCGCCATGCGGATAGCACTCTCATTGTCACATAGGAGTGGGACTTTGCTCAGATTGTAGCCAAAGTCCCGGAGGGTTTGCCTCATCCAAAGTAGTTGCGCGCAACACTGACCTGCGGCAACGTACTCGGCCTCAGCAGTGGATAGGGCAACGGAGGTTTGTTTCTTAGAGTTCCATGACACCAGGGACCTTCCTAAGAATTGGCACGTCCCCGATGTACTCTTCCTATCGACCTTACATCCAGCATAGTCGGAGTCTGAGTATCCAACTAAGTCAAAGGTAGACCCTTTTGGATACCAGAGCCCGAAGCAAGGCGTAGCAACTAAATATCTAAGAATTCGCTTCACCGCCACTAAGTGACATTCCTTAGGATCGGATTGAAATCTAGCACACATGCATACACTAAGCATAATATCCGGTCTACTAGCACATAAGTAAAGCAAAGAACCTATCATTGACCGGTATGCTTTTTGATCAACGGACTTACCTCCTTTGTTGAGGTCGGTGTGTCCGTCGGTCCCCATCGGAGTCTTTGCGGGCTTGGCGTCCTTCATCCCAAACCTCTTCAGCAAGTCTTGCGTGTACTTTGTTTGGGAGATGAAGGTGCCGTCCTTGAGTTGCTTCACTTGGAACCCAAGGAAGTAGTTCAACTCGCCCATCATCGACATCTCGAATTTCTGCGTCATCACCCTGCTAAACTCTTCACAAGACTTTTGGTTAGTAGAACCAAATATTATGTCATCGACATAAATTTGGCACACAAACAAATCACCATTACAAGTCTTAGTAAAAAGAGTTGGATCGGCTTTCCCAACCTTGAAAGCATTAGCAACTAAGAAATCTCTAAGGCATTCATACCATGCTCTTGGGGCTTGCTTAAGTCCATAGAGCGCCTTAGAGAGCTTACACACATGGTCGGGGAACCGATCATCCTCGAAGCCAGGGGGTTGCTCTACGTACACCTCCTCCTTGATCGGCCCGTTGAGGAAAGCGCTCTTCACATCCATTTGGTACAACCTGAAAGAATGGTGAGCGGCATATGCTAGCAAGATTCGAATTGACTCTAGCCTTGCCACAGGAGCAAAAGTCTCCTCGAAATCCAAACCTGCGACTTGGGCATAACCTTTTGCCACAAGTCGAGCCTTGTTTCTCGTCACCACCCCGTGCTCGTCCTGTTTGTTGCGGAACACCCACTTGGTTCCCACAACATTTTGCTCGGGACGAGGCACCAGTGTCCAAACTTCATTGCGCTTGAAGTTGTTGAGTTCCTCCTGCATGGCCAATACCCAATCCGGATCTAGCAAGGCCTCCTCTACCCTGAAAGGCTCAATAGAAGAGACAAAGGAGTAATGCTCACAAAAATTAACTAATCGAGATCGAGTAGTTACTCCCTTGCTAATGTCACCCAAAATTTGGTCGACGGGATGACCCCTTTGAATCACCGCTCGAACTTGGGTTGGAGGTGCCGGTTGCGCTTCTTCCTCCATTACTTGATCATCTTGTGCTCCCCCTTGATCACACGCCTCCTTTTGATGAACCTGTTCATCGTCTTGAGTTGGGGGATGCACCGTTGTTGAGGAAGAAGGTTGATCTCGTTCATCTTGTTCCTGTGGCCGCACTACTCCAATCGCCATGGTTCGTATAGCGGCCGTCGGAACATCTTCTTCATCTACATCATCACAATCAACAACTTGCTCTCTTGGAGAGCCATTAGTCTCATCAAATACAACGTCGCTAGAGACTTCAACCAAACCCGATGATTTGTTGAAGACTCTATACGCCTTTGTATTTGAGTCATAACCTAACAAAAACCCTTCTACAGCTTTGGGAGCAAACTTAGAATTTCTACCCTTCTTCACTAGAATGTAGCACTTGCTCCCAAATACACGAAAGTAAGATACATTGGGTTTGTTACCGGTTAGAAGCTCATACGACGTCTTCTTGAGGAGGCGGTGAAGGTAGACCCTGTTGATGGCGTGGCAAGCCGTGTTCATGGCTTCCGACCAAAAACGCTCGGGGGTCTTGAACTCTCCAAGCATAGTCCTCGCCATGTCGATTAGCGTCCTGTTCTTCCTCTCTACCACACCATTTTGCTGTGGTGTGTAGGGAGCGGAGAACTCATGCTTGATCCCTTCCTCCTCAAGGAACTCCTCCACTTGAAGGTTCTTGAACTCGGACCCGTTGTCGCTCCTTATCTTCTTCACCTTGAGCTCAAACTCATTTTGAGCTCTCCTTAGGAAGCGCTTGAGGGTCCCTTGGGTTTCAGACTTATCCTGCAAAAAGAACACCCAAGTGAAGCGGGAAAAGTCATCAACAATAACTAGACCATACTTACTTCCCCCTATGCTCAGATAGGCGACGGGTCCGAAGAGGTCCATATGCAGCAGCTCCAGGGATCTTGAGGTGGTCATCACATTCTTGCTGTGATGCGCTCCTCCCACCTGTTTACCTGCTTGACAAGCTGCACAAGGTCTATCTTTTTCGAATTGTACGTTAGTCAAACCTATCACGTGTTCTCCCTTTAGAAGCTTGTGAAGATTCTTCATCCCCACATGTGCTAAGCGGCGATGCCACAGCCAGCCCATGCTAGTCTTAGCAATTAAGCATGCATCTAGACCGGCCTCTTCTTTTGCAAAATCAACTAAGTAAAGCTTGCCGTCTAATACACCCTTAAAAGCTAGTGAACCATCACTTCTTCTAAAGACAGACACATCTACATTTGTAAATAGACAGTTATATCCCATATTGCATAATTGACTAACAGATAACAAATTATATCCAAGAGACTCTACTAAAAACACATTAGAGATAGAGTGCTCATTAGAAATTGCAATTTTACCTAACCCTTTTACCTTGCCTTGATTCCCATCACCGAATATAATTGAATCTTGGGAATCCTTATTCTTGACGTAGGAGGTGAACATCTTCTTCTCCCCCGTCATATGGTTTGTGCATCCGCTGTCGATAATCCAGCTTGAACCCCCGGATGCATAAACCTGCAAGGCAAATTTAGGCTTGGGTCTTAGGTACCCAACTCATGTTGGGTCCTGCAAGGTTAGCACAAATATCCTTAGGGACCCAGATGCAAGTTTTGTCTCCCTTGCATCTTGCCCCTAATTTTCTAGCAATCACCTTTCTATCCTTTCTACAAATTGCAAAGGAAGCATTCAAAGCATGATATATTGTAGAAGGTTCATTTACTTTCCTAGGAACATTAACAACATTTCTCCTAGGCATATTATGAACAGCATTTCTCCTACCAACATTTCTATCATGCACATAAGAAGAGCTAGAAGCAAACATGGCATGAGAATCAAAGGCATTATATGCATTACAACTCCTATAAGCATTTCTAGGTTGTCTTCTATCATAGTACATAAAGGCATGGTTCTTTTGCACACTACTAGCCATAGGGGCCTTCCCTTTCTCCTTGGCGGAGATGGGAGCCTTATGGCTTGTCAAGTTCTTGGCTTCCCTTTTGTAGCCAAGTCCATCCTTAATTGAGGGATGTCTACCAATCGTATAGGCATCCCTTGCAAATTTTAATTTATCAAATTCGCTTTTGCTAGTCTTAAGTTGGGCATTAAGACTAGCTACTTCATCATTCAATTTAGAAATTGAAACTAGGTGTTCACTACAAGCATCAACATTAAAATCTTTACACCTAGTGCAAACCATAACATGTTCTACACAAGAGTTAGATTTACTAGCCACTTCTAGTTTAGCATTTAAATCATTATTAACACCTTTTAAAGTAGCAATGGTTTCATGACAAGAAGACAATTCACTAGAAAGCACTTCATTTCTCTTAATTTCTAATGCAAGGGATTTTTGAGCCTCTACAAACTTATCATGTTCTTCATACAACAAATCCTCTTGCTTTTCTAAAAGTATATTCTTTTCATTCAAGGCATCAATTAATTCATTAATTTTGTCTATCTTAGATCTATCTAAGCCCTTGAACAAACATGAATAATCTACTTCATCCTCATCACTAGATTCGTCCTCACTTGAAGAAGCATAGGTAGAGTTGCGAGTACATACCTTCTTCTCCCTTGCCATAAGGCATGTGTGACGCTCGTTGGGGAAGAGGGTTGATTTGTTGAAGGCGGTGGCGGCGAGTTCTTCATTGTCGGAGTCGGAGGAGGAGCAATCCGAGTCCCACTCCTTGCCTAGATGCGCCTCGCCCTTTGCCTTCTTGTAATGCTTCTTCTTTTCCCTCTTGTTCCCCTGTTCCTGGTCACTATCGTTATCGGGGCAGTTAGCGATAAAATGACCAATCTTACCGCACTTGAAGCATGAGCGCTTCCCCTTTGTCTTGGTCTTGCTTGGCTGCCCCTTGTGACCTCTTAGCACCGTCTTAAAGCGTTTGATGATGAGAGCCATCTCTTCATCATTAAGTTCGGCCGCCTCAATTTGTGCCACCTTGCTAGGTAGCGCCTCCTTGCTTCTTGTTGCTTTGAGAGCAAGAGGTTGCGGCTCGTTGATTTGTCCATTCAAGGCGTCGTCCACGTACCTTGCTTCCTTAATCATCATTCGCCCGCTGACGAATTTTCCTAGGACTTCTTCGGGCGACATTTTGGTGTACCTGGGATTCTCACGAATATTATTCACCAAATGAGGATCAAGAATGGTAAAGGACCTTAGTAATAGTCGGACGACGTCATGGTCCGTCCATCGCGTGCTTCCATAACTCCTTATTTTGTTGATAAGGGTCTTGAGCCGGTTGTATGTTTGGGTTGGCTCCTCGCCCCTTATCATTGCAAACCTTCCAAGCTCGCCCTCCACCAATTCCATTTTAGTGAGCATGGTGATGTCGTTCCCCTCGTGAGAGATCTTGAGGGTGTCCCATATTTGCTTGGCATTGTCCAAGCCGCTCACCTTATTGTACTCGTCCCTGCACAAAGAGGCTAGCAACACAGTAGTAGCTTGTGCATTTTTGTGAATTTGTTCATTAATAAACATAGGGCTATCCGAGCTATCAAATTTCATTCCATTCTCTATGATCTCCCATATGCTTGGATGGAGAGAGAATAAATGACTACGCATTTTGTGACTCCAAAATCCGTAGTCCTCTCCATCAAAGTGTGGAGGTTTGCCAAGAGGAATGGAAAGCAAATGCGAATTCGAACTATGTGGAATACGAGAATAATCAAATGAAAAGTTTGAATTGACCGTCTTCCTGTAGTCGTTGTCGTCGTCCTTTTGGGAAGAAGAGGATTCATCGCTGTCGTAGTAGACGATCTCCTTGATGCGCCTTGTTTTCTTCTTCTTCCCATCTTTGCGCTTGTGGCCCGAGCCAGAGTCGTTGAATTTGTCATCTTTTGGCTCGTTGACGAAGGACTCCTTTTCCTTGTCGTTGATCACGATTCCCTTCCCCTTAGGATCCATCTCTTCGGGCGATTAGTCCCTTTCTTGAAGAGAACGGCTCCGATACCAATTGTGAGCACCTAGAGGGGGGGTGAATAGGTGATCCTGTAAACTTCAAAACTTAAGCCACAAAACTTTGATTAAGTGTTAGCACAGTTAATGCCAAGTGGCTAGAGAGAAGATCTTGCACAATATGATAATCACAAGGAGTTCAACACAGAGAAGACACAGTGATTTATCCCGTGGTTCGGCCAAGTACAAAACTTGCCTACTCCACGTTGTGGCGTCCCAACGGACGAGAGTTGCACTCAACTCCTCTCAAGTGATCCAATGATCAACTTGAATACCACAGTGTTATGCTTTTCTTTCAATATCCCGTTTGCGAGGAATCTCCACAACTTGGAGTCTCTCGCCCTTACACTTGAGATTCACAAAGAAATACGGAGTAAGGGAGGGAAGCAACACACACAAATCCACAGAAAAACGCGCACACACAAAGCCAAGAGTCGAGCTCAAAAGACTAGCTCAAGGTTCTCACAAGAACGGAGCTCGAATCACTTAGAATGACAATCGGATGCGCAAAGACTGAGTGTGGATGATCAGGAATGCTCTAAGGTTGCTTTGTGTGTTCCTCCATGCGCCTAGGGGTCCCTTTTATAGCCCTAAGGCAGCTAGGAGCCGTTGAGAGCAAATCCAGAAGGCCAATCTTGCCTTCTGTCGTCGGGCGCACCGGACAGTCCGGTGCACACCGGACACTGTCCGGTGCCCGATTTATTTCCATAAACAGCGCAGCCGACCGTTGCCGATCGTTGCAGATCTGGCGCACCGGACAGTCCGGTGCACACCGGACAGTCCGGTGCCTCCTTCCGACCGTTGGCCAGACCACGTGTCGCACGCAGAATCCGCGGCCGACCGTTGGCCCTGGCCGACCGTTGGCTCACCGGACAGTCCGATGCACACCGGACAGTCCGGTGAATTTTAGCCGTACGCCGACGGCAAATTCCCGAGAGCGGCTTCTTCGCCCGAAGTAGCCTGGCGCACCGGACACTGTCCGGTGCACCACCGGACACTGTCCGGTGCACCACCGGACAGTCCGGTGCCCCAGACCGAAACAGCCTGTTGACTGTACACAGCCAACATTCTCCTTTTCTTCTTCTCTCTGTTTCTAACACTTAGACAAGTATATTAGTACACAAAACCAATGTACTAAGACTTAGAAACATACCTTTGTTCTAGATTTGCACATTGTTCATCCATGGGCATTGATTCACATTTAAGCACTTGTGTTGACACTCAATCACCAAAATACTTAGAAATGGCCCAAGGGCACATTTCCCTTTCAGTAACCCAACACCCCCTCCTCCGACCGTCATAGCGCTTCTTTCCACTGGCTTCATTTCTTACCTATGTATGGATGGTCTTCACCGCTGGTTACATCTAGCAAGTCCTCCTAGGGGTGAGCTCAATTTTCTCTTGATTTGCTCTCTCCTTTGTTTTTTATTGATTCATCTATGCACATTTATTGATCTATGGCGTGCCTTCAATGCGATTGGTGGAGGCAGTGACATGAAGGAGATTGTCATGCTGCCAAAGCACATCAAGGACAATGCAAACAAGGACAGAGGAAGATCGAACATGCCATTTCCAGGTGGTGACATTTCTATTCTCGCGCGCCCACCCAACATTTTTGCTTTTACTAAATGACTATGTGCGCGAATGCTTCGTGGATGTTGATAGGGATTATCTGTGCTTGACAAAACGGTATCATAGACTTGCAATTACTCCAGAATTTTCTAAGGTTGGGCATTTTGTACATTGAACTTTTGTTGTGATCGATATTCAATGTGGCTTTTGGCATTCTCTGTCACTCTAGCTAGGTCCTTGGATGAGCCACACTATTGACATGGGTTTAGGTGAGTGACTCATCGCGGTGCCTTTATATGGCTTGATCAATTCCAAATTTGCTATAGTATGGTTGTCACTAGAATTTCCTCATTTGGCATGCAATAATTACAATTGATTTGCTTGGTACTCTGATCAAAATGGGATAGTTGAGTGCTTACATATGTCGATCCACAATATTTCTTTATTATCAAGGGCAGAGTTAAAGTGAATTGTGTGGATTCACACCAACTGCACCTTTGGATCTCTTCTGGATCGTTTCATTTCAAAAAATCCTAGCCATATCCCCCTCTATCTCTGGTAAACATAGATTGAGGACTAGATAGATCAGGATAAACAAGGCGTGTTAATTGTTGACAAATATAATAAAAGTAAAGTCACAGTAATGACGAGTGAACAAACATGCCTTTGCTGCTGTTGGGGACTTGTTCTCAAATGCTATGAGTGAAGAACAAGGCAACACAAAAAATGTTAAACGTTAATGCCCTTCGTCCTTCAAGGCATTATTTCTCTTAGGATATAATGATCTTCGGACAAAGGTTATGAAGGACATACCTTCATCATTGCAGCATATGGTAATGAAAAGAGAATCATATGAAATGTAAAAGATAACATGAATAATTATGTATTATTATCAACTCATTCCTATTTTATTATCATAGGAAAGTAGAAATGATATCAAGTTACAAATGTACCTTCGGCTTAAAAGAAGGTAAGGGTACGAGCGTGACGCAAAAGCAAATGCCAAGTCAGCGTGAACAGTACGGGAGCACTGTTCATCTATTTATAGGCACGGGACGCAGCCCATGTAAAATTACACTCATGCCCTTTACATTTGCTAATGACTCTATAGTAATCCATCGAGGTCTAAATGGCCTTTTCCCTTTTAAGTCGGTTCCCTTTTCTGCTATCATGCCGAAGCTCCCCTGCGCATAGCTTCGGCTCTGCGCCAACCTTCACATTCTTTGTGCTTCTTCACACTGTGGTTCTGATCCGAGTCCGAAGGTACCTGTTCATGTATTATACTCCAGAAACATTGTTAAATCATGTTTTTGATGACCTTTGAGAGACGAAGGCCCCCAACAGTAGCCCCTCGCAAGGTTAATTTGTTAGAATAACGAATTCAGATTGCGATATAGATGAAGGCCCTAAGCCGAAGGTCCGAAAAAACACCTTCCCTTTGCTAGAATAGCAACAGTCAATGACAGAGGGGGCCCTCCAACTTGGAGCGCGCTGGGCATATAAATAAGAACTCACCCCGAGCACATTTGGTACGCTACTTGCCGCCTGTTTTGTTTGCTTAATTTTTTAGCTCTTGCCTACCAACGCTTGCTTGGTTTTTTAGATTTTCTAAGCTTCGGTTTTAAGAACACATTTTCACCATTTCCGAAGAGAAGATGTCTCAAGATAAAAAAGTTGTTGCTAAGACGAAGCTGAGCGAGGAGGAGAAGCTCCTTGAGGAGAAGACTGCTGGCTTTATTGAATCAATAGCAAAGACAAATACAGAAAAGATTACTAAGGAGATTCTAGAAGGTTTATCTGAAGATACCGATGATAGCGATAGTTATGATGCGGAAAGTGGGGGCGAAGACTCCGAAGATCGGCCCTGGCGACCAAGTCATGCAGTTTTTGGGAAATCGACTATCAGACAGAGTCATCTTGATAATATGAGAGGAAGGTATTTTCGAGATATGTCTATTGTGAGGGCTGACAACGGAGACAGGACTGTTCCTGTTCTCGAAGAAAATGAAGTCATGATCTACCGAAGCTTCTTCAAGGCTGGGCTTCGATTCCCCTTAAGCAGATTTGTGGTTGAAGTTTTAAAGATATATGAGATTTTCCATCACCAGATTACTCCTGAAGCAATTATCAGAATGGGGATCTTCGTCTGGGCCGTGAGGAGTCAAGGTTTGGAGCCAAGTGCAAAATGTTTCTGCAGCATGCACGAACTTTCATATGAGACGAAGCCCTAGGGTAAGGAACAATATCATAACAATTTTGGTTGCTATAGCTTCGTTGCTCGTTCGGGCTCAAGCTGCCCAGTGCCAACTTTTCGGAAGAGATGGCCCAGAGACTAGATGAAAGAATGGTTCTATGTGAAAAATGATTTAAAGGCGAGGGAAGACATTACAGAGATCATCATGCACCCCATTTGGTCCCGCTTCGGCCTTCGGAAACCGAAGGTAGAAATTGATGAAGCAGCCGAAGGATGCCGAAGGGCCTTCGGCATAGTTTGCTCTTTCATCGAGACAAGGGATTTAGTCCAAGAACATGTGCCTTATAGGATATGGCCATTGATAGACAACTGGGAGATGCCAAAAGAGACCATCAGCAACCCTAGTGAAGGTGATTTGGTTCGATTGAAATATTCCTTCAGGTTTAGAGACCAATTTATCGAACCAGACGATGACTGGCTGAAATGTGTTGAAAATACTAGTGATGAACTACTTGGAGCATACTCCAAGTCTGAAGATAATGCATTATCCGCGGCCTTCGAGAGCCGAAAAAAGAAAAGACTGAATAGGGTTTTTGACGCTATTGGATTTGTGTACCCTGACTATCGGTACCCGCCGCAAGGGCAGAAAAGAAAGGGTGCAACTTCTGGGAAGGATGTTGCTTCAGCTGCTCCAAGCGAGCCCGCGCCGAAGAGGAAAAAGGTGAAGGTTCTTACTCACCGACCGCGCTACATTGAACCGGCCACAGTGCGTGAATTTGGCGGTGAGACCTCTTCGGCTACTGAAGCCAAAGGACCTGCCCTTACGCAGAGGATTGAAGAGCCGGCTGCAATGCCGAAGGCTGACAAAATTGAAGAACCGAGAACCGAAGAGGCGAAAACATCAGAAATTCTAAGCCCTTCGGTAGGAGTGGGGGCGCCGAAGACACAAAAAGATCTGGCAGCAACCCCCAAGAGAAAAATGATGGCTAGTGTATTAGATGTGCTGGAGACGATAAAAACTTCAAGCTCTACTCCAGAAAAAATTGCCAAGGCTTCGAAAACACAAATTGAAACCGAGACAAAACCGACCGAAGTCGAAGCTTCAATGAGTCGGGCCGATGCCGAAGCTGGGCCTTCAGAGCCCACCAATGAGAAATCCTTGGAAATTGGAGAAAAGGCAGCGGAGGGAGAAGCTATAGAACAGATTTTGTCTGAAAAAGCTGCCGCTCCTTATCCCGAAGCTTTGAAAGAAAATATTGAATATATTATCCGTCATGCTTCAGGAAAAAAGCTCTCTAAAGAAGAAGAACGAGAAGCCCAACACTATGCCCAGAAGCTGAAATATCCAAAGGGGGTATTAGTATTCAACGGCAGCGGAGAAGAGGATTTCTTGTATTGTCTCCCAGACAGCAAGGAGATTTCTGTCTGCCGGGAGATGAGCAGAAGCTTCGGATTCCCGACATTAGAAGACGGGCTTTCGGTGCTGTCGAAAGATGAATTGGCCGACAGTTTAGCATATAATAGTATAAAGGTGTGAAAATCAATTTTCTGTACTTAAAAACGAATTTTTTTTATTTGCTTATACTCAATACCGTACTTCTTTTGCAGGGACTGATTCTTAGCAATACCCTCAGGGCGCAGAAAAATGCCGAAGACGAAGGATGCACTATAGCTCTGAACAACCTTCGTTCCGAAGTAATTGAACTAAGTAACGAAGGTCTTGAAAAAGATAAAATATTAAATTCATTGGTGAGCAAAATAAAAGAAGACGAAGCTACTTCCAAAGCCCAAGCTGAAGCCCAGAAATGTGAAATTGAAGACCTTCGGAAACAGCTGGCTAAAGCCAAATTAAAATGCGTTGTTGCCGAAGCTGAACGAGATGCCAGTGATTACTGGAAAAATTACTGGGAAAAAACAGTTGCAGAACTTCGCACATCAAAAGAAAGATGTTTTAAAAAATCTATAGAATGAGTGAAAAAGATAAAAACTAGTTTCGCCAACGTTGGCGCATATTCAAGCGAAGATAACTTCATACGGGGCGACCCCGAAGGCCCAATTGAGTGGATCGGCAACGAAGCCGAAGCTTTTGAAGAAATTTTGAGCGACCGCGGGGACGTCTGTGCCTTCTCTGGTGCAAGAGGAGTTGCAGCTATTTTGGAGAAAGCAGGGTGCGAACATATGAAAATTTTGGCCCAAGCCGAAGCTGCTTTCTCTGTTGATGATACGAAAGACCCCTCGACCGAAGCAAGCTTGATTGGCGGAAAATTTTTCACTGACGTCTGGGAAAATGGCGGCCGAGGGATGGCCCACGAAATAATAAAGAAGAGCGAAAAAGATACTCATGACGCTAGAGAAGCAACAAAAGCAGCTGAAAAAGCTGTGGAACTCGAAAGGCGGATATGTATTACTTAATAGCTTTTAACTTTATTGTTTATTTTTATGACTTCGAACTAATTTATGTTTTCTACCGCATCTAAACTATCTCCTCCCCTAGAGCCCTTCGAGTCACTGGCCGACCCAGAGGCGAAGGATTCAACAGAAATTATTAGCATGGCCAAAACTATTATGGACGAAGTCGTTACCCAATTATTGACCGAAGCTGCAGATAAAGTTTTGAAAGAAGAAGAATAGCTATTGTAAAAACATTGCCAGAATATGAATGTAACATTTGCTGAACTACGCTTGTAATATTTAGTGCTCATGGGTTTTGAATGTAATATCTAAATGGCTTTGTAATTCATTTCTTTGCGATGCATGAAACTTTTATGTACATACCGTTTTTGAGCCTTCGGCAAAAAAACACCTTCCCGTCTTTTCATGCTTCGTAAAGAAGGGCTTTTATGCTTCGTAAAAAATCCTCCAATCGTGGCAAAAACATTAATGCTTCGTCAACAATAGATTTTTTCCTCCACATCAGAGTGCTTCGTAAAAAAATCCTCCAAGCGTCGCCAAAACATTAATGCTTCGTCAACAATAGATTTTTTCCTCCATATCAGAGCTGATGAAGCTGTATTTCTTCAAAACTTATTTTGTGCCTTAGTACAATTTCATTTTTTTCGAAGCATTCTCCGAAGGTCAACATTGTATCCCCTTCTTGTGCCATTGATGCAATATGATGTATGATGTTATGCTATGCGAAATGATGTGATGATGTTATGCTATGCAAAATGATATTTGTGCCGAAGACACACATCCCCATAGTGGAATACACAGTCTCTTTGCCGTTTATTTTTCGGCTTCACCGCTTATTTTTTTGGTGTATCAGCACTGACTTTTCGCTGTAAGTTCTGCATTCCCTTAGGAACGTCTTTTGAACTTCTTCGCCTTCTATTTCGGTGGTATTCGCGTTGACTTTTCGTGCTTCGCCTTATATTTCGGCGGTATTTGGCTCTGCATTTCCTTTGGAACGACTTTTGAGCAGAAAACTTACACTGCGCTCCCTTAGGAACGACTTTTTATAGCTTCGGCAAACTTACACTGCGTTCCTTATAACGACTTTTTGTAGCTTCGGTGAAACTTGTAATGTGATTTTTAGCCCCGCGTTCCCTTAGGAACGACTTTTGTGCTTCAGCGACTTTTTTGAACTTCGTGAGTCTGTGGAGAAGATATATTACACTATGGCAAGAATGAAGCTATTAGAGGAAATTGAAAACGACAAAAGAACTAGGTTTTCAATGATTGTTTCTTATTAAAAAAGAAAATGATAATGAATGTAAAAACTGTTTCAGGGGTAGGATATCTCTTAATAGATATGCTTCGATTCTGGCACAGTACTATTGACTTTGCGAGCTTCGGACTCCTCCCTGAAATCTCGCTGTTGATGGGTCTATTGGCTCCCTTCTGGCTGCTAGCCTCGTGAATATGCAGGTTGTAGTGGTGGCGGAGGTGGAGGTTGTGGCCAGGATGCCTGTGGCTGACTAGCTGAAGCAACAGACGCTGCAGGATGGTTACCCACATACTCTGGTATGTAGGGTGAGTGATACGAAGCAGTATGCATGACCTGCTTCGGCTGGTTCTGCTGAGTTGTAGCTTCTGCTATTTCCTTTTGTTTCTGAATGGTGACATGGCACATCTTTGTAGTATGTCCCTTGTCCTCACCACAGAATAAGTAATAAATTTTCCTAGGTTGATCCCCAAACCTTCCTCTGAAGCCCCTGGCGCCTCTACCTCTTGGAGCTGGTGGCCGAAGATAGCTTTGTTGCTACCCCGAAGCTTGCGAGGAATATTGTGGCCTCTGTTGTTGACTTCCTCTGTCGTCACTCTGGGTGGAGTGGATTGACCTGACATGCCTTGGGTGGATTCTCCCTCCGAAGCCCCTGGTCATCTCAGAGAACCTGTAGGCTTCCTCCCTTCTTTGGCGAAAATCATTGTCAGCGCGGATGTATTCATCCATCTTTTGAAGCAGCTTCTCCAAAGTATGTGGAGGCTTTCTAGCAAAATACTGGGCAGTAGGTCTTGGACGAAGCCCCTTGATCATGGCCTCAATGAAAATTTCATTGGGCACAGTAGGCGCTTGTGCTCTCAGACGCAAGAATCTTCTGACGTATGCCTGGAGATACTCCTCATGATCCTGCGTGCATTGAAATAGAGCCTGAGTTGTGACTGGCTTTGTCTGAAAGCCCTGGAAACTTGTCACCAGCATGTCCTTGAGCTTCTGCCATGAAGTGATAGTCCCTGGCCGAAGAAAAGAATACCACGTTTGAGCCACATTCTTAACTGCCATAACGAAGGACTTGGCCATGACAGCTGCATTACCTCCGTATGAAGATATAGTTGCTTCATAACTCATCAAAAACTGCTTCAGGTCTGAATGCCCATCATACATCGAAAGCTGATGTGGCTTATACGATGGGGGCCATGGGATAGCCTGCAGTTCTGCTGCCAGAGGAGAAGCATCGTCAAAAGTAAAGGTACCATGATTAAAATCATCATACCATCCATCATTATCGAACAAGCCTTCTTGATGAAGCTCCCTGTGTTGGGGCCTTCATTCTTGTTCATCTTGAGCAAGATGGCGTACTTCTTCAGTGGCTTTGTCAATCTGCCTTTGAAGGTCGGCTAGCCGAGCCATCTTCTCCTTCTTCCTTTGTACTTGTTGATGAAGCATCTCCATGTTTCTGATTTCTTGGTCCAACTCGTCCTCCTAGGGTGTTGGACTAGTGGCCTTCCTCTTCTGGCTTCGGGCCTCTCGAAGAGAAAGGGTCTCCTGGTTCGGGTCCAGCGGCTGCAGAGCGGCAGCCCCTGTCGCTGAAGCTTTCTTCGGTGCCATGACGAAGGTCAGTGCTTGCCGAAGGTGGTCGAAAAGGATTCACCGGAGGTGGGCGCCAATGTTGGGGACTTGTTCTCAAATGCTATGAGTGAAGAACAAGGCAACACAAAAAATGTTAAACGTTAATGCCCTTCGTCCTTTGAGGCATTATTTCCCTTAGGATATAATGATCTTCGGACGAAGGTTATGAAGGACATACCTTCATCATTGCAGCATATGGTAATGAAAAGAGAATCATATGAAATGTAAAAGATAACATGAATAATTATGTATTATTATCAACTCATTCCTATTTTATTATCATAGTAAAGTAGAAATGATATCAAGTTACAAATGTACCTTCAGCTTAAAAGAAGGTAAGGGTACGAGCGTGACGCAAAAGCAAATGCCAAGTCAGCGTGAACAGTACGGGAGCACTGTTCATCTATTTATAGGCACGGGACGCAGCCCATGTAAAATTACACTCATGCCCTTTACATTTGCTAATGACTCTATAGTAATTGAAAGTCGCCTAGAGGGGGGTGAATAGGGCGAAACTGAAATTTACAAAGTTAATCACAACTACAAGTCGGGTTAGCGTTAGAAATATAATCGAGTCCGCGAGAGAGGGTGAAAAACAAATCGCAAGCGAATAAAGAAGTGTGACACGCGGATTTGTTTTACCGAGGTTCGGTTCTCGCAAACCTACTCCCCGTTGAGGAGGCCACAAAGGCCGGGTCTTTTTCAACCCCTTCCCTCTCTCAAACGGTCCCTCGGACCGAGTGAGCTTTCTCTTCTCAAATCAACCGGGAACAAAACTTCCCCGCAAGGACCACCACACAATTGGTGTCTCTTGCCTCGGTTACAAGTGAGTATTGATCTCAAGAAAGAATGAGAAAGAAGAAAGCAATCCAAGCGCAAGAGCTCAAAAGAACACAACAAATCACTCTCACTAGTCACTAAAGCTTTTGTGGAATTGGGAGAGGATTTGATCACTTGGGTGTGTCTTGTATTGAATGCCTAGCTCTTGTAAGTGGTTGGAAATGTGAAAACTTGGATAACTTGAATGTGGGGTGGTTGGGCCGTTTGGTGGAGGCTGTCTGTCGCATGGTGCACCGGACAGTCCGGTGCACACCGGACAGTGTCCAGTGCGCCAGCCACGTCACCAGTCCGTTGGATTCCGACCGTTGGAGCTCTGACTGCTGTGCCCGCCTGGATGTCCGGTGGCACACCGGACATGTACTGTAGAGTGTCCGTTGCGCCACTTCGCGCGTGCCTGACTTCTGCGCGCTCTAGCGCGCATTTAATGCTTCTGCAGGTGACCGTTGGCGCGAAGTAGTCGTTGCTCCGCTGGCTCACCGAACAGTCCGGTGTACACCGGACATGTCCGGTGAATTATAGCGGAGCGAATTCCCGAAGCTGGCGAGTTCTAAAGTCGCTCTTCCTTGGAGCACCAGACAGTCCGGTGAATTATAGCGAAGCGCCTCTGGATTTTCTCGAAGGTGAAGAGTTCAGCGTGAAGTCCCCTGGTGCACCGGACACTGTCCGGTGGTGCACCGGACATTGTCCGGTGGCACACCGGACAGTCCGGTGCGCCAGACCAGGGCACACTTCGGTTATCCCTTGCTCTCTTTGTTGAACCCAATTCTTGGTCTTTTTATTGGCTAAGTGTGAACCTTTGGCACCTGTATAACTTATACACTAGAGCAAAACTAGTTAGTCCAATTATTTGTGTTGGGCAATTCAACCACCAAAATCAATTAGGAACTAGGTGTAAGCCTAATTCCCTTTCAATCTCCCCCTTTTTGGTGATTGATGCCAACACAAACCAAAGCAAATATGGAAGTGCATAGTTGAACTAGTTTGCATAATGTAAGTGCAAAGGTTGCTTGGAATGGAGCCAATATAAATACTTATAAGATACGCATGGATTGTTTCTTCATTTTTAACATTTTGGACCACGCTTGCACCATATGTTTTGTTTTTGCAAATTCTTTTGTAAAACCTTTTCAAAGTTCTTTTGCAAATAGTCAAAGGTAAATAATAAGATTTTGAGAAGCATTTCCAAGATTTGAAATTTGCTCCCCCTGTTTCAAATGCTTTTCCTTTGACTAAACAAAACTCCCCCTAAATGAAATCCCCCTCTTAGTGTTCAAGAGGGTTTTGAGATATCGATTTTGAAAATACTACTCTCTCCCCTTTTTGAACACAAGGAGATACTAAATTGAAAATCATATCATTTGAAATTTACCAATTGAAAAACTCCTTTTTAAAAAAATTAGTAGTTTGGTGGTGCGGTCCTTTTGCTTTGGGCTAATACTTTCTCCCCCTTTGGCATGAATCGCCAAAAACGGATACTTTGAGTGAAATATAAGCCCTTTTTAAACAATTTTCTCCCCTTTGGCAAATAGAACATATGAGTGAAGATAATACCAAAGACGGAGTCCTTTTGCTTTAAACTCAGGCTCTCTCCCCCAAAGATAGAGAGTGGCCCGGAGCGACGGCGAAGGATGAGTTACGGAGTGGAAGCCTTTGTCTTCGCCGAAGACTCCAATTCCCTTTCAATATACCTATGACTTGGTTTGAAATTCACTTGAAAACACATTAGTCATAGCACATGAAAGAGATATGATCAAAGGTATATGAATGAGCTATGTGTGCAAATCAACAAAAGAAATTCCTAGAATCAAGGATATTTAGCTCATGTCTAAGTTTGTTAAAAGTTTGTTCATCTAGTGGCTTGGTAAAGATATCGGCTAATTGATCTTTAGTATTGATATACGAAATCTCGATATCTCCCTTTTGTTGGTGATCCCTTAAAAAGTGATATCGAATGGCTATGTGTTTAGTGCGGCTATGTTCAACGGGATTATCCGCCATGCAGATTGCACTCTCATTATCACATAGAAGAGGAACTTTGGTTAATTTGTAACCATAGTCACTAAGGGTTTGCCTCATCCAAAGTAGTTGCGCGCAACAATGGCCTGCGGCAATGTACTCGGCTTCGGCGGTAGAAAGAGCGACCGAATTTTGCTTCTTTGAAGCCCAAGACACCAAGGATCTTCCCAAGAACTAGCAAGTCCCCGATGTGCTCTTCCTATTGATTTTACACCCCGCCCAATCGGCATCCGAATAACCAATCAAATCAAATGTGGATCCCCTAGGATACCAAAGCCCAAACTTAGGAGTATAAACTAAATATCTCAAGATTCGTTTTACGGCCGTAAGGTGAGCTTCCTTAGGGTCGGCTTGGAATCTTGCACACATGCATACGGAAAGCATAATATCTGGTCGAGATGCACATAAATAGAGTAAAGAGCCTATCATCGACCGGTATACCTTTTGATCTACGGATTTACCTTCCGTGTCGAGGTCGAGATGCCCATTTGTTCCCATGGGTGTCTTGATGGGTTTGGCATCCTTCATTCCAAACTTGCTTAGAATATCTTGAGTATACTTTGTTTGGCTTAGGAAGGTGCCCTCTTGGAGTTGCTTCACTTGAAATCCTAAGAAATACTTCAACTCCCCCATCATAGACATCTCGAATTTTTGTGTCATGATCCTACTAAATTCTTCACATGTAGACTCGTTAGTAGACCCAAATATAATATCATCAACATAAATTTGGCATACAAACAAGTCATTTTCAAGAGTTTTAGTGAAGAGTGTAGGATCGGCCTTTCCGACTTTGAATCCATTAGTGATAAGGAAATCTCTAAGGCATTCATACCATGCTCTTGGGGCTTGCTTGAGCCCATAGAGTGCCTTAGAGAGTTTATACACATGATTAGGGTACTCACTATCTTCAAAGCCGGGAGGTTGCTCAACATAGACCTCTTCCTTGATTGGTCCATTGAGGAAGGCACTTTTCACGTCCATTTGATAAAGCTTGAAGCCATGGTAAGTAGCATAGGCTAATAATATACGAATTGATTCAAGCCTAGCTACGGGTGCATAGGTTTCACCGAAATCCAAACCTTCGACTTGGGAGTATCCCTTGGCCACAAGTCGGGCTTTGTTCCTTGTCACCACACCATGCTCGTCTTGCTTGTTGCGGAACACCCATTTGGTTCCTACAACATTTTGATTAGGACGTGGAACCAAATGCCATACCTCGTTCCTAGTGAAGTTGTTGAGCTCCTCTTGCATCACCACCACCCAATCCGAATCTTGAAGTGCTTCCTCTACCCTGTGTGGCTCAATAGAGGAAACAAAAGAGTAATGTTCACAAAAATGTGCAACACGAGATCTTGTGGTTACCCCCTTATGAATGTCGCCGAGGATGGTGTCGACGGGGTGATCTCGTTGGATTGCTTGGTGGACTCTTGGGTGTGGCGGTCTTGGTTCTTCATCCTCCTTGTCTTGATCATTTGCATCTCCCCCTTGATCATTGCCGTCATCTTGAGGTGGCTCATTTGCTTGATCTTCTCCTTCATCAACTTGAGCCTCATCCTCATTTTGAGTTGGTGGAGATGCTTGCGTGGAGGAGGATGGTTGATCTTGTGCATTTGGAGGCTCTTCGGATTCCTTAGGACACACATCCCCAATGGACATGTTCCTTAGCGCGATGCATGGAGCCTCTTCATCACCTATCTCATCAAGATCAACTTGCTCTACTTGAGAGCCGTTAGTCTCATCAAACACAACGTCACAAGAAACTTCAACTTGTCCAGAGGACTTGTTAAAGACTCTATATGCCCTTGTGTTTGAATCATATCCTAGTAAAAAGCCTTCTACAGTCTTAGGAGCAAATTTAGATTTTCTACCTCTTTTAACAAGAATAAAGCATTTGCTACCAAAGACTCTAAAATATGAAATATTGGGCTTTTTATCGGTTAGGAGTTCATATGATGTCTTCTTGAGGATTCGGTGTAGATACAACCGGTTGATGGCGTAGCAGGCGGTGTTGACCGCCTCGGCCCAAAACCGATCCGAAGTCTTGTACTCATCAAGCATGGTTCTTGCCATGTCCAATAGAGTTCTATTCTTCCTCTCCACTACACCATTTTGTTGTGGGGTGTAGGGAGAAGAGAACTCATGCTTGATGCCCTCCTCCTCAAGGAAGCCTTCGATTTGTGAGTTCTTGAACTCCGTCCCGTTGTCGCTTCTAATTTTCTTGATCCTTAAGCCGAACTCATTTTGAGCTCGTCTCAAGAATCCCTTTAAGGTCTCTTGGGTATGAGATTTTTCCTGCAAAAAGAATACCCAAGTGAAGCGAGAATAATCATCCACAATAACTAGACAGTACTTACTCCCGCCGATGCTTATGTAAGCAATCGGCCCGAATAGGTCCATGTGTAGGAGTTCCAGTGGCCTGTCAATCATCATGATGTTCTTATGTGGATGATGGGCACCAACTTGCTTTCCTGCTTGGCATGCGCTACAAATCCTGTCTTTCTCAAAATGAACATTTGTTAGTCCTAAAATGTGTTCTCCCTTTAGAATCTTATGAAGATTCTTCATCCCAACATGGGCTAGTCGGCGGTGCCAAAGCCAACCCATGTTAGTCTTAGCAATTAAGCAAGTGTCGAGTTCAGCTCTATCAAAATCTACCAAGTATAGCTGACCCTCTAACACTCCCTTAAATGCTATTGAATCATCACTTCTTCTAAAGACAGTGACACCTACATCAGTAAATAGACAGTTGTAGCCCATTTTGCATAATTGAGATACAGAAAGCAAATTGTAATCTAATGAATCTACAAGAAAAACATTGGAAATAGAATGGTCAGGTGATATAGCAATTTTACCCAATCCTTTGACCAAACCTTGATTTACATCCCCGAATGTGATAGCTCGTTGGGGATCTTAGTTTTTCTTGTAGGAGGAGAACATTTTCTTCTCCCCTGTCATGTGGTTTGTGCACCCGTTGTCGATGATCCAACTTGAGCCCCCGGATGCATAAACCTACAAAACAATTTTAGTTCTTGACTTTAGGTACCCAAATGGTTTTGGGTCCTTTGGCATTAGACACAAGAACTTTGGGTACCTAAACACAAGTCTTTGACCCCTTGTGCTTGCCCCCAACATATTTGGCAACTACCTTGCCGGATTTGTTAGTCAACACATAAGATGCATCAAAGGTTTTAAATGAAATGCTATGTTCACTTGATGCACTAGGAGTTTTCTTCTTAGGCGACTTAGCATGGGTTGGTTGCCTAGAACTAGACGTCTCACCCTTATACATAAATGCATGGTTAGGGCCAGAGTGAGACTTCCTAGAATGAATTCTCCTAATTTTGCTCTCAGGATAACCGGCAGGGTACAAAATGTAACCCTCGTTATCCTGAGGCATGGGAGCCTTGCCCTTAACAAAGTTAGACAATTTCTTAGGAGGGGCATTAAGTTTGACATTGCCTCCCTGTTGGAATCCAATCCCATCCTTAATGCCAGGGCGTCTCCCACTATAAAGCATACTACGAGCAAATTTAAATTTTTCATTTTCAATTTCATGCTCGGCAATTTTAGCATCTAATTTTGCTATATGATCATTTTGTTGTTTAATTAAAGCCATGTGATCATGTATAGCGTTAATATCAACATCTCTACATCTAGTGCAAATATAAGTATGTTCAACGGTAGATGTAGAGGGTTTGCAAGATTTTAATTCTACAACCTTAGCATGCAATATATCATTTTTACTTCTAAGGTCGGAAATGGTAGCATTGCAAACATCAAAATCTTTAGCCTTAGCAAGCAATTTTTCATTTTTATCTTTAAGGCTAGCAAGAGAGATGTTCAATTCTTCAATCTTAGCAAGCAAATCATCATTATCATTTCTAAGATTGGGAATTGAAACATTACAAGCAATAGAATCAACCTTAGCTAACAAATTAGCATTCTCATTTCTAAGGTTGTCTATGGTTTCATGGCAAGTGCTTAGCTCACTAGATAATTTTTCACATTTTTCAACTTCTAGAGCATAATCATTTTTAACTTTAACATGCTTTTTGTTTTCCTTGATTAGGAAGTCCTCTTGGGAGTCCAAGAGATCATCCTTCTCATGGATGGCACTAATTAATTCATTTAATTTCTCTTTTTGTTGCATGTTTAAGTTGGCAAAAAGAGTACGCAAATTATCTTCCTCATCACTAGCATTATCATCGCTAGAGGATTCATATCTAGTGGAGGATTTAGATTTAACCTTTTTCTTTTTGTCGTCCTTTGCCATGAGGCACTTGTGGCCGACGTTGGGGAAGAGAAGTCCCTTGGTGACGACGATGTTGGCGGCGTCCTCGTCGGAGGAGGAGTCGCTAGAGCTTTCGTCGGAGTCCCACTCGCGACAAACATGGGCATCGCCTCCCTTCTTCTTGTAGTACCTCTTCTTCTCCTTTCTTCTCCCCTTCTTGTCGTCGCCCCTGTCACTGTCACTAGAAATAGGACATTTTGCTATAAAGTGACCGGGCTTACCACACTTGTAGCAAACCTTCTTGGAGCGGGGCTTGTAGTCTTTCCCCCTCCTTTGCTTGAGGATTTGGCGAAAGCTTTTGATGACGAGCGCCATTTCCTCGTTGTCGAGCTTGGAGGCGTCGATGGGTGTTCTACTCGGTGTAGACTCCTCCTTCTTCTCCTTCGTCGCCTTAAATGCGACCGGTTGTGCTTCGGACATGGAGGGGCCGT
This sequence comes from Zea mays, assembly GCF_902167145.1. Taxonomy (NCBI): domain Eukaryota; kingdom Viridiplantae; phylum Streptophyta; class Magnoliopsida; order Poales; family Poaceae; genus Zea; species Zea mays. Next base: position 155,581,129 of record NC_050102.1, read on the forward strand.
CAAGCTCGTTGATCTTCCTTGAGCCTTTGATCATAAACTCAAAGCTCACAAAATTCCCGATTACTTCCTCGGGAGTCATTAGTGTGTATCTAGGATTGCCACGAATTAATTGTACTTGAGTAGGGTTAAGGAAAATAAGTGATCTTAGAATAACCTTAACCACCTCGTGGTCATCCCACTTCTTGCTCCCGAGGTTGCGCACTTGATTCACCAAGGTTTTGAGCCGGTTGTACATGTCTTGTGGCTCCTCCCCTTGGCGAAGACGGAAGCGACCGAGCTCCCCCTCGATCGTTTCCCGCTTGGTGATCTTGGTGAGTTCATCACCCTCGTGTGCGGTCTTGAGCACGTCCCAAACTTCCTTGGCACTCTTTAATCCTTGCACCTTGTTGTACTCCTCCCTACTTAGAGAGGCGAGGAGTATGGTTGTGGCTTGGGAGTTGAAGTGCTCGATTTGGGCCACCTCGTCCTCATCATAATCCTCATCCCCTACGAATGGTACCTGTGCTCCAAACTCAACAACATTCCATATACTTTTGTGGAGTGAGGTTAGGTGATATTTCATTAAATCACTCCACCTAGCATAATCTTCACCGTCAAAGGTTGGCGGTTTGCCTAATGGAACGGAAAGTAATGGAGTATGTCTAGAAATGCGAGGGTAGTGTAAGGGGATCTTACTAAACTTCTTGCGCTCATGGCGCTTAGAAGTTATGGAGGGCGCGTCAGAGCCGGAGGTAGATGGCGATGAGGTGTCGGTCTCATAGTAGACCACCTTCCTCATCTTCTTTATCTTGTCGCCACTCCGATGCGACTTGTGGGAAGAAGCTTTCTTTTCCTTCCCCTTTCCCTTTTTGCGGGACTCTTCCAATGAAGCCTTCACGTGGCTTGTAGTGGGCTTTTCGCCGGTCTCCATCTCCTTCTTGGCGTGATCTCCCGACATCACTTCGAGCGGTTAGGCTCTAATGAAGCACCGGGTTCTGATACCAATTGAAAGTCGCCTAGAGGGAGGGTGAATAGGGCGAAACTGAAATTTACAAAGTTAATCACAACTACAAGTCGGGTTAGCGTTAGAAATATAATCGAGTCCGCGAGAGAGGGTGAAAAACAAATCGCAAGCGAATAAATAAGTGTGACACGCGGATTTGTTTTACCGAGGTTTGGTTCTCGCAAACCTACTCCCCGTTGAGGAGGCCACAAAGGTCGGGTCTTTTTCAACCCCTTCCCTCTCTCAAACGGTCCCTCGGACCGAGTGAGCTTTCTCTTCTCAAATCAACCGGGAACAAAACTTCCCTGCAAGGACCACCACACAATTGGTGTCTCTTGCCTCGGTTACAAGTGAGTATTGATCTCAAGAAAGAATGAGAAAGAAGAAAGCAATCCAAGCGCAAAAGCTCAAAAGAACACAACAAATCACTCTCACTAGTCACTAAAGCTTTTGTGGAATTGGGAGAGGATTTGATCACTTGGGTGTGTCTTGTATCGAATGCCTAGCTCTTGTAAGTGGTTGGAAGTGTGAAAACTTGGATAACTTGAATGTGGGGTGGTTGGGGTTATTTATAACCCCAACCACCAAACTAGCCGTTTGGTGGAGGCTGTCTGTCGCATGGTGCACCAGACAGTCCGGTGCACACCGGACAGTGTCCGGTGCGCCAGCCACATCACCAGGCTGTTGGATTCCGACCGTTGGAGCTCTGACTGCTGGGCCCGCCTGGATGTCCGGTGGCATACCGGACATGTACTGTAGAGTGTCTGGTGCGCCACTTCGCGCGTGCCTGACTTCTGCGCGCTCTGGCGCGCATTTAATGCTTCTGCAGGTGACCGTTGGCGCGAAGTAGTCGTTGCTCCGCTGGCTCACAGGACAGTCCGGTGTACACCGGACATGTCCGGTGAATTATAGCGGAGTGAATTCCCGAAGTTGGCGAGTTCCAGAGTCGCTCTTCCTTAGAGCGCCGGACACTGTCCGGTGTACACCAGACAGTCCGGTGAATTATAGAGAAGCGCCTCTGGATTTTCCCGAAGGTGAAGAGTTCAGCGTGAAGTCCCCTGGTGCACCGGACACTGTCCGGTGGTGCACCGGACATTGTCCGGTGGCGCACCGGACAGTCCGGTGCGCCAGACCAGGGCACACTTCGGTTATGCCTTGCTCTCTTTGTTGAACCCAATTCTTGGTCTTTTTATTGGCTAAGTGTGAACCTTTGACACCTGTATAACTTATACACTAGAGCAAAACTAGTTAGTCCAATTATTTGTGTTGGGCAATTCAACCACCAAAATCAATTAGGAACTAGGTGTAAGCCTAATTCCCTTTCAGTAATCCATCGAGGTCTAAATGGCCTTTTCCCTTTTAAGTCGGTTCCTTTTTCTGCTATCATGCCGAAGCTCCCCTGCGTATAGCTTCGGCTCTGCGCCAACCTTCGCATTCTTTGTGCTTCTTCACACTGTGGTTCTGATCCGAGTCCGAAGGTACCTGTTCATGTATTATACTACAGAAACATTGTTAAATCATGTTTTTGAGGATCTTCGAGAGACGAAGGCCCCCAACAGCTGCTTCGTCTGTTTGAAACTAGAGATATCAACCTTTAAGTGCAGCTTAAGGTTTTTTTGGGATGATTCTATGTTTATCATCGCAGGATATAATGCACATGGGTTAGTTCATCTCTTTTTCTTTTGCACCCAGGTATGCCATTTTGGGGATTTCTCCACTATGTATGTTTAAATGAACACATTATTTAGAAGCCTTTTATTATCATGTTGTTATGTTCTATGTTGTTTACTGCTTGCTTGGTGTAATCTCTAGACCCGTGGATCCAGTTGCTTTTGCAAGGGAAAGAGATATGCCTTCTGATTCAGATAGGACCTTAAATGAAGACAAGCTTTCATATCTTGTAGTATGCCACGGGAGCATCAAAAGATCTTTGAATTGGGTTGAAGAAAACGTAGAACATAGTGTAAAATCTTATAGTGTAATCTTATAATGTAAAATTTAGAGTCTATTATGACCCATACATATAAGTGCCTTGTGAACGTTTATGGAACCAGGGAAGAAGACATTGTTCTGTATGGCCAGTCTGTTGGTAGCGGACCAACCCTTGATCTAACTGTTCGTTTCAATCGTGAAGGGATGTGGTATTAATCATAGATAAGGGGTGTTTAGTTCCAGAGACTAATGTTTAGTACGTGTCACATAGAATATTTGAATCTCATTTTACTATGAGTTTTGTATATCATAGTGACATTTGTCGTTATGTATTGATGTTTTATACTCACATTGTTTGGTTGCTGAACTAGCGTTCGGCTGCTGCTCCTGCTACGTCACGTTATATAAAAAGTAAATATTGTAGCATTTGCAGCTGTCACAGCTCTTAGACCATCACCGAATAAGTGTACTAATTTTTAACTTACGTAGCGAAGCATGGGCACATACCTAGTATGTATTGAAGTAAATACTAGAGTATCCAAACAAAGTATTAAAGGAAAGGTCGTGGAGTTTTTGCTGGACTCCCTGGGGCTACCTGATTCTGACAAAGTGCTCCCTATATATCTACATCGGAGATGACTGGATTGACGAGTAGGGATGGATTCAGATGTCTGGAGATCCGAATTATTCGTATTCGTATTCGGATAAAGTGCTAATATGGATATCCGTATTCGTATTCGATTTTAATATGAATGTTAAATAGACAAATCTGAATTCGGTTTTTCTCTATCCGGTTTAAGATTCGTATTCGACAACATTCGACAAAACCATGAAATATCCGATACTATTCGTATCCGAAAGAAAAACGTATTCGATAAAAATCAATTTGAATTTAGTTTTATTACTAATTATTAATTACAATTGATTTTAAACTTTAAATAATGCACTAAAAACTGATGCACACCATTTAAAATGTTAAAGATATTTATATCATAAATAAATGATTGTGTTAATCTTACATTATTTTAATTAATATTAAAAAGTCTAATTTTGAATACATTAGATTATTGGAGTTTTTAGAGTCCAAAATACAAATATACTTAATATACAAAAAGATTATATTTAGAGTCCAAAATATAAATATACCCGCTATAAATATTTTATTTAAAATATGATATTCAACTAAGTTTCAACTAAATAATGTAGATGTACTATTGTTCATAATTTACTTGTAATATGATTTTTATCAACTATAAATCCATCGATAAAACAAATTAATACTTGTTATGATGTTATATTCCAAATCAAGTATTTATTTGAATGTGAATCCGAATTCAAACTATCCATTTTGTATTCGTATCCGATAGTATTCATATTCGTATCGAATTAAAATATGGTAAATAGTGACATTCAGATTTGTTTCGTATTCGTATCCGATAGTATTCATATTCGTATTCGAATTAAAATATGGTAAATAGTGACATTCAGATTTGTTTCCATGTGTATCCGATCCGAATCCATCCCTACCGACGAGGACGTGTTCAAGGTCCACGCTTCGGTGTCGGTACATAAAATCCATGCTTTTTATAAAGTTGATATGGACTTGATTGGTTTAAAATTGCAGGTTCTACGGGGAGATAAACAGAGTTTGGGGATTTTGATACCAAAAGAATCTCATGCATTGTATTCTCTGGTGGATCCACCAGCGCACGGCTGCTATTACTTGCTGCACAACAATCCACCTATCTATACAATTGGATGCTTTATTCTCCGCCACATATCAAACTTTACACGCTGCACTAGTTTTCAGGGGGGAGGGGGAGGAGTAACTATTAACTCTATCTGTGCCCATTCCAGTTGTAGGTGATGGACTTCCTGAAGAGACTAGTGAAAGTAGTGTTTAGGAGGTGTTTAGTTTCTGGAGACTAATTTTTAGTCATTCTGTTTAATTCCATTTTAGTTCCTAAATTATTATATATGGAAACAAAACTCTATTTTAGTTTCCGTATTTAATAATTTAGGAACTAAAATAGAATAAAATAGAGGGACTAAAAATTAGTCCCAAAAACCAAACACCCCCTTAATATATGCTGAAGATTTTAGGGTTAATTTCTGACAAAGAGGACTAGGGAACTGAACTGCACCTGATGTCAGTTCTATGGTGTGTAGCCAATCTCTTTATTGTAGCTTGGTAATACTACATTACTGAACTGTATGTCGTCATGTCAAATAATCCAAAGCATTCCATGCCAGTCAGTGCCATGAACAATAACCATCTTGAACTAATTAAGCATTATGTTTGAAGGAGTTTCTAAGTTATTCTCGGTGGTTTAAAGATTGTTGAATTTCTTCATCGAAAAATCTCTAGCAAATTATACAACAAAACAAGCATTACTGTTTCGAATATTGAGTAAAAGAAGCTCAAACTACACCAAACACATTTTTACAGTATGTGGAAATGTAAAGGAAAAAAAAAGAAAGAAACTTCCTCCATTTTGCATCTTCATCGTAGACATTATTCTGCTAAATGGTAAACCTTTTCCTGTTCATGTCAATACACAAATGACCTCCTTTTAAGCCCAAGTATCCAGCATACCTCAGTTTTTATGCCTTCTTATTAATCAAGGGATCAACAATGACTTGAGGTTTGAAATCTGGCTTCAAGTACTCTGAGAGCAAGGATGCATACATCTCATAGCGAGCAGTCATGCGGAAGGCCCACTTGTCTTTGATCTGGCGGCATAGGTTGAGGTCCATATCGGAGATGATCAAGCCATCTCGGTAGCGTGATAGAGATGGGGTGCAGGAGGCATCAGGTGCTGAGAAATGGCTAGATCCATAGAAATGGCCAAAGTCTGCGTGTTGCGGTTTCCCATCACCGGATGTGAAAGGATTAGGGAACACTTCTGTGCCAACCCGATTAATTGATCCAACGAAGTAGCTGTTTGCAATTGCGGCGTTCCTTGCCTGAAATAACAAAAAAATAATCATTCACCCCAAATTTTGCATATGCATTTATATAAAGAAATGTTCTATAGCGCACAAAAGAGCACATAAATTTTGTCTGACCTCAATGGGCCACATTGGTTCACTCAGTTCACCAACAGTCGCAGATGGGTTGAACACTATTTCAGCTCCATTGAGACCAAACGCAAGCCAATTAAGGGGATGATGTCTTCCATAACAAATGTTCACTCCTATTTTGCCATAAGCTGTTTCAAACACTGGATGCCCAGTGTTACCCTCCATGTAGTATGTGCTCTCATTGAAATCACCAACTCTTGGAATGTGATTCTACAGTAGCGTTTATTAAGACAATGTAAAAGCTTTCTGACAGAATGAAGAAATAGAAAATGCAGCCAAGGAAAATAAAATTGTAGCGATACACATACCTTTCGATGAATGCCAATTATGTTGCCGTTGTTTCCAATAACAACAGCAGTATTCCAAATAGTCTCCCCATGGTTTATATCCCTTTCAAGGATTGGGCTCACTATTACCATGTTATACTTCTGTGCAAGTTCCTGAAGGAATTGAGTAGATTCTCCATCAACTGGTTCAGCAAATTCACACCATCTTTTCTCGCGTGTGCAGAAGGCAAAAGGCATTGTCCAGGCTTCCTGAATTTGATATATGAATCATTAGGAACGATCTTCCTATTTAGAATATAACTCAATGTCCTGAACTGTATACGACGAGTTACTCACTTGTAAGCACATAATATTGACACCAGAAGCGCCGGCTGCATCAATTAGAGGTTTTATTTTGTCCATGATTGCCTTCTTTTGGTCAGCAAAGTGACAAGTAGTGGGAACAGCAATTGAGTTCTGAATTAGACCTACTCGAACAACTCTTGATTGCCTCAGAAACTCTTTGTCTGCACTAAAACGGAATGCCTGTAGCACAAGTAGATTTAAATCCATCAACCAATATAATTAGTTTCTGTATGATAGCTGCTGATGTCTAGAAAAAACATGCTACGTCTCTGCAATCACATAAATCACTTGACAAGCACAGTAATGAAAAATGGCAATTTATTATGAGTTAACCTGCAAATCAAAACTGTGTGTTTCCGCAAGAGTGGTTGTGGCGTCAGGCAGTGAGATAGCCTCAAGAGGTCGTGCACAATTCAGTCCCAGCAGCAATCGACTTGCTTCCTGTCAAAAGGAAAAAGTTGCCAGTATCAACAAAGTGAACCTAAATGTCATCTAGATATCCATATGATTACGACCCAATGAAACAGATCGAGAGTTGAGTACAGCAGGGTACAGTATTTACGATTCTGAAATCAGGCCATAGGTAAATTTCAGCTCCACCGATATTGCTAAGTAAACACCATTACATCTGAGGCTCTGTCTAGGAACAAAAGAGGACATGTACTAAATTCTATCGATTTTTTGTTGTTGGAAGAGGTACACAACCATCAGGCATCAGTATGAATATTATTACAATAAGCACGTTTATAGTCCACGTGATTACTAAGCTCAGTGGTGCAAAATAACCACCTATATGAAGAGAAAGTGACTAGTTGACCGCTTGATCGTTAATTGGGCCAATTCAGAGAACTAAAACTGTTCACAAACTTCCACCGTTCAACTGCCGGGGCAGCTGGACCACTCTTCCCGGTCGCAATTTGTTATCCAGTCAGTTCGCCCAAGCACGCCTTCTGGACTGGATTTGGATACGGCATCCATCCAAGAAGCAAGGAACGGGCACGGGCGACGGCACGGCGGCACGAATCTGAGCCTCCGCCTAGCGATCGATGGAATGATGGGAGAGCAATACCTGGAATAGATCGGGGGAAAGGTTGGCCTCCAGGAGCCTGTGCAGGGACTCGTACCCGCCGATCGACCCCGCAGGCGGTGGCGTCTTCCCCTCCTCCCCCTGCGCGACCCCTGAGCCGTTGCTGGTCGCCATTTCCTCTCGCTTGCGCGCGCGCGCCGGGAGCTTCTTGCCTTCTTCCCTCGGACTGGACCGATCGACTCGGGGAGAGGGAGAAGCGAGCAGGTCTCTTCCTCAATCAACTAGTGGGAGTGTGAGACGTCACGACGAAAAACATGTGATGTTATGTGATGATCTTGATTGGCTTCTTGCATGCTTTTCGGATGGATGATAAACACCAAACACCCAATTCCCATGTGATTTGGATTGACTTCAGCCTGATAACGTGTGATGCTGGGATGATAATACGATAATAATAAATAATATTGTACTTATAACTCAACAAAACAAAAGGATTCGTGCAAATAAAAAAAGTGGCACCTGTTAATACGTAACCTACAAAGACGGGTTACTAGAAATACGTCAATAGGCACAGGAGACACGTTAGCCCCTCGATCATAAACGGACGGCTCCTAGGCGGGGGAAGCAGATAGGCCCCGCCAAGAGCCTACCACACCTGCCACCGCCTCGCTGCCGATGTCGGCGGCCGCCGCCGCCCGGCTCCTCCGTTTGGCCCCGCGCCGGCTCCAGGTTCCAAAGGCCTCCCCGCTCGCCGCGATTTCGTTCCCGCTCCCGCGTACGACACCTCTCTCCGCTGCCTCGGGGCGGCGGCAGCGCTTCTGCGCCGCGGCGCAGGCCCCCGCCCCCGCATACGCGGCGACAGGGACGGCGGGCGAGGCCGTGGGGGAGTTCAGGAAGCGGCTGCGGGTGGCGGACGTGAAGGGCGGGGAGGACGAGGGCGCTGCCTGGGTGGGCAAGGAGCTCGCCGTGCGCGGGTGGGTGCGCACCTGCCGCGCCCAGAGGACCGTCACCTTCGTCGAGGTGGACGCTTGCGACTTCATTTTGCTATGGTTTTGATCAATTGAAATTTGGTGCTACAGTGATGCGCGTCGTTGGCAGATTTTACTTTTGCTGAAATGGGTGCATATGGTTAGCTGGGTGACTCTAGTGAATGTATCTATGTGCCTTGCTTTTGTACCAGGAATCATGCTATCGAATAGGATGCTCAATGAGCGTTTCACAATGTTAACAATGCCTTGATATTTGGTTAAATATTCTGAGTGATATAGTGCTGCATGTTTCAACTGATAGTGTATCTCTTTTGCTCTAGTAATGAACAACAAGACCCTAGCTAACATGTCATAACACTCTGGCTAAGGAGCCAGTCAAATCATAATGCTTATGCACGTCACAAAGGAATTTATGTTTATGGACTCAAGTAGCTCTTGTCTTCTGCACATGCATAGATTACCATCCAGAGGAACAGGCATTATTATTAATATTGTTTTCTTTAAGAGTCTAATGCATTCTAAAACTTCAACTTTTAGGTCAATGATGGCTCTTGCTTGTCCAATATGCAATGTGTGTTGACTCCTGAAACAGAAGGCTATGACCAGGTATTACGTTTTGCCCATTTTGTGAAGGTTGCAAGTTTATACTTTTGCAAGCTTCTCTTACACTGCATTGGTTGCAGTTTATAAGGCTATAATACATTTTATTTGTCATTATTTTCAATGATGGCTGTCAGATAGACTCTGTCACTACTGGAGCATCTGTACTAGTTGAGGGAGTTGTTGCAAGCAGCCAAGGCGGTAAGCAAAAAGTGGAGTTGAAGGTTTCAAAGATCACTGTGGTAATTATTCCAGTACTTCAGAATTACTTTTAGTTCAGGAGTTCCTGTGAAAGAGTATAGTCTGTAACTGACTAGCTTGTTAAGATGTCAAGAAATTTCTTTATGTTTCTGCATTTCTAAAAAAGTACAGGAATACTTATTTTGTAGTCAGTAGTTAGTTAATGTCTCATTTAATCATTTTGCATGCCAACTGTAGTCAACTGAAGCATCCTATGAGGCCATATTTTCTGTTGTTCTATTGTTTCAAGTTGTACACACGCTATGTAACTTCCTTTGCTGTATGCTATACTTAACTAATCAGGCCTCTACAATTACCTTTCGTTTGTCAGATTGTGGACCAAGAACATTCAGAGTCTGATGACCTTATTTTTTTGCGCCTTTATTTCTTGTCTTGTGCTAATGTTTATTTTTATTTTCTTTTTGCAGATTGGTAAGAGTGACCCCACATCTTTTCCTATACAGAAGAAACGGGCATCAAGAGAGTTCCTTAGAACTGTAGCCCATCTCCGTCCTCGGACAAACACTTTTGGTGCAGTATGTTCTACATTGCTGGGCCTCCTTTACTGGCATTCTGAGGACTTTAAAAGCTGCTACTTTGATATTATTTTGGTTCATTCTAGTATAAAGGCGCATAGATTCGTTAACCAAGAGATTGCAGACGATACATTTTCTTTCCTTCCATTACTCACTCACCCAGAAATTGGATGGAATGCCCTTTCTGTTTGTGTTATTAGTTCCATGTGTTAGCTTACAATTTTGTACACATATGTTAAATGGTTGCCCATTCAATTTTCTAGATTTTGGAGTCGTATGGTTATATTTTCCCCTTTCGAATATGGACCACTTGGACACTGACTAAAGATAATGAATTACCATATGTGCTGATGATCTAGTTACACAAATCTCTAAAAATGATATGGAATATGATTTTTACCCCATGTTTTCTTGTTCAGTAATTATGCAAGTTTCTCCTGTGGATTTGCTTACTGGAACTGGATATGTGTGTGCTTATTTAGGTGGCAAGAGTGAGAAATGCTCTGGCATACGCAACTCATAAATTCTTTCAAGACAATGGATTTGTTTGGGTTTCAAGCCCAATTATTACTGCCTCAGATTGTGAAGGAGCTGGGGAGCAGTTTTACGTGACTACTTTGGTTAGTTTTTCTTCAATATGTTTCTTTAGATAGACTACTTACGCTTAGAATTTGGTTGCTGTATAGAAAATGTTCTGCTCATCGATGTTAAACTGAATCTAGCCCATGTCTATGTTTACACAAGTATTTCAATTGGAGCCTATGCTCTGAATCAGAAACCATACAGCCTGACAAGCTGCCCAGTCCAGTTGTATCATTATTGGAGTGTACATGTTGCAATTTTTTACCTATATTGCTTACAGAACTTTCTTAAAGTTGCACCTGTCAAATATCCGGTGTATGGAAGTCCTAGAAATGGTATACCAGGTTTACTGTTAGATAAGGTTGCATGCTTTTTTTGCAGAATTGTAAATGTAAACATTGAAGTTATACCATCATTATCCCATATGTGTTCTAATGCATATATGTATAAGAGTATATAACTAAGTTCATGATTACTAGTGGCATTGTTGTCTTCCACAGAACTTGTTAGAATGATATGCAGCTGTCCATTTTGCCTTCTTGTTCCTTGGTTTTCCTTGTTGCATTCTGGTTTGATTTGAATGTATTTAATATTTTTGCCACTTCTATAATATAGCTTTCGAATAGCACCGAAGGTGGTTCCCTACTCAAAGATATTCCTGCGACCAAGGATGGAAGGGTTGATTGGTCACAGGTAGCCTTTGCCCTTGTTAGCATGTTACCTGAGTCAATTTGTTTATATCATATGATGCCCTATATTTAATGTTATTTAGTTTCTCTAAACTGTACAAGTAATAAAAATCTTGCCAATGTTATTTATGCTAGGATTTCTTCTGCAAACCAGCATTTCTGACAGTATCTGGACAGCTCAATGGTGAAACATATGCTTCAGCTCTATCTGATGTAATTCTTTTGCCACATTCATTTGAAACAGTAAACCCTGTTATGTTTGATAGCTTTAATTAGTTTTTTCATTTCCTCATTCATTTTTTTGTCCAGATTTACACATTTGGTCCAACGTTTAGGGCTGAAAATTCAAACACTGCAAGGCATCTGGCTGAATTTTGGGTACTTGAAATCCTCACACCTCTATCTTTAGAATCCGATTAAACACTGATTATTCACACTTTGCTGTTTCGTTGTTGTGAGTGAAGATGATTGAACCTGAGCTTGCCTTTGCGGATCTAAATGATGACATGGCTTGTGCAACTGCATATCTCCAGTATGTAGTAGGTGTCTTCCTCTACATTTTCATTTGATGGTCAAGTTTACTGCTAGCCATTTCTGCAGTGTTGTTTTTATTAAAGCCTCTTGTCTATTAAATTGGGGAAATTTCAAGCGGTGACTCACCTTTAACCTAATTAACGCTGTTTCATGCAGGTAAAGTATATTCTAGAGAACTGCAAAGAGGATATGGATTTCTTCAATACATGGGTTGAGAAAGGCATCATAGATCGATTAAATGTATAGCTCTTATATATAGCTTTCCTTTTTTATCATATCTAGACAGACTTATTTTCTCGGCCCTGAAAACAGTTTGGCTTACTTTCTTGGCCCTTCTATTTTGAACTTGCCTATTTTTTGCCAGAAACCTATCTTTAGTTCTTTAAATGGCTCTTCTGTTAGTTTTGGGACTTAAACGGTGGCAAGTCAAGGATAAAATGACAATTTTATCCCTAGGTGAAAATAATAAATCAGTGCATAAGACTAGTTTGTCTGTGTTTAATTTTGGTAAATATTTTTGCATGGTTTAAGGTCACCATATTTCTAGCTCCATATTTAAAATAGTTTCTTATTTTATGTAATTTTTCTCCATGCTAAATATTTTGCAAAATAAACACAAACTGAACTTTGCACTGACTTGTTTTTCACCTAGAGGGCCAAGAAAGTAAGCCAAACCGTTTTCAGGGCCAAGGAAATAATTCTCATATCTTGCAGCAGCATATAGCTTTCGACTCAACGTATATTTTGATCAAGAGGAATGATGTCAGTAAATTCACTTCTGCTTGCCCACAGGATGTAGTAGAGAAGAACTTTGTTCACTTGTCTTACACTGATGCTGTCGAGCTACTACTTGGGTCCAAGAAGAAATTTGAGTTTCCGGTAATGCATGAGTGACAGCTTCTAAGAATAACTTTCTCATGTTTGTCACAGTAATACTTATTTGATGTTTTTAAAAAAAATGATTTACAATTGTAAGGAAGATTGAAGCATATACTTCTGAAAATGACTGAATGCCTGAAATGTTGGTATTTGTCTTCACAGTTCAATGTTGACTTCTGGTTGTTTTGATAGTATGAAATCACCTGTGTGCTTTCTACTTGTACAGAGTCCCACATACCAATATTTGTTCCCTGATCTTAAATAACTGAGGCAGAAGCTAAGTGATGTTCATATGAAAATAAATGTCTTAGCTGACCTTTTCCCCCTTCTTTCTCTCGGCAAAAATCACCAGGTAAAGTGGGGTTTGGATCTTCAAAGTGAGCACGAGCGATATATCACAGAAGTTGCCTTTGATGGGCGCCCTGTAATAATCAGAGATTACCCAAAGGTTTGCAGCGTACAGTTTTCGGTGTTAATATTAGTTTTGAAACAAAGTAACCATAGCTTTTCATTTTCATTAGGAAATCAAAGCTTTCTATATGAGAGAAAATGATGATGGGAAGACAGTTGCTGCAATGGATTTGTTGGTTCCTCGGGTAAAAGCACAGAGTAACAGACCATATATAAAATTCTTAGCATGTGAAGTTGTGAACGAATGAAACGGAACAAAAGCTTTAGCTATTGCCAATACTGACAGTGTCTGTTCAATGTCAGGTTGGTGAGCTTATTGGGGGAAGCCAGAGGGAAGAGCGTCTTGATTACCTTGAAGCCCGACTAGACGAGCAAAATCTGAACAAGGAGAGCTACTGGTGGTATCTGGACCTACGGCGATATGGATCAGGTTATAATACACTGGCTCATGTTAAAATTTTAAAAAATGACGCATACTGATATTTTTTTTCTATTTTCTGTTGCACCTTTTTCCTCCCTTCTTGATGGTTCATTACAAACTTTGACTTTTTTCTGGTCCAGTTCCCCACGCCGGTTTCGGTCTTGGATTTGAGCGGCTTGTACAGTTTGCTACTGGAATAGACAACATCAGAGACGCCATCCCATTTCCCCGAGTTCCTGGCTCAGCCGAGTTTTAGGCTTCCTTTCGAATGTAGGAATTTTATGGGGATGGTATATGAATTTCACAGGAAATGGTTCAAAAACACATGAATTATCTTTTAATCCAAAGGAGGCCTTAGCGCCCCGAAAGTGTTGTCATTTGTTTCATCATTGTACAGAGTTGAGCTGAGACTCGTGGTTAATCGAGCCAACCAGTGTTGTGGCATGCTTCTCCAAATATATATCCAGCAGGTGCTCCTGACTCACTCCATCTTGCTTGCAGTCGTTGACGAAGGCTTGCTTCACTCACCCGACGATCCTAAACCATGCTATCTCCAGCAGTCTTACTATCTCATCCCCTAAAACAGTGTAATCTACATATTTTGTGAGTCTATATATACGCTCTGGTACTAACTGCTTATTCGCTCTGCATCCATGGAATTGCCTTCTCCGTGCTGTTTCACTCACCCAACGATCATAAACCCTAATGGCTTGTTCAAAGCAAAGGAATTAAGGGGACTAAAATCTATTACTATTCAAAATTGAATAGCAAGGGATTTTAGCCTTTCAATATCTTCTAATTCTTTTGCTCCTAAACACGTCCTAAGGGATAGTTTAAAAACTCAATTTCATTCAGAATTGGAAAAAATTAAAATAAAAATGAACTAATTTCCTCTCAATCTTCCCCGTTTAAAGGGGATTTATGTTTCCAAGCTAGCCTTAACGGTACTAGCTTATTCTCTCGTGCATTGAGTCGCTGATTCGATTCAACCAGGCTCCGGCATGATTCATTTCATCGAATTGCCTTCTTTGGGTTGGGTTGATCTCACATGATTTGGTCAAGGAACTGAACTGAACACAGTAATTATGCCATGATCGTAAGCACATCTGTAAGACTAGAAAAACAAATCGTGCTTAAACCCTAACCACTAGGTACGGTAGAATAGATGTTATACTTTTTGATATTAGATGGAGCGCCATTGTAAGGCCATGTTTGGTTTCTTTAGTTTAGGGACTAAAGTTTAGTTAGGACTTAGGAGACTAAAGTTTAGTTCCTAACATGTTTGGTTCTAAGGGCTAAAAATAGTAAGAATATACTAAATGATTTATAAGAAGACTAAAATGACTTTTAACATTCTTCTACTATTAGTACAATTGAACTAAATGAGGGGTAAATATGGAATTAATATGATTTAGTCCCTTTTATCACATATGTGAAGGACTAAAGAGTAAACCATTTTAGTTAATATTTTAGTCCTAGTGTTTGGCAAAAAAGGGACTAAAAACTAGAGACTAATCTTTAGTCCCTCTAACCAAATACCCCCTAAGGCTAAAAAACGAACTGTGCTCAAATTCTAGCCACTGGATATATAGTAGAACAGAGCGACGTTGTCTTGATAAGAGAGGGTGAGGATAAGCCACGACGATTACCTTTTTCTTTACTGGCTATGTTAGAGGTGTGTATGGAAGAAAAGCTTATCGGTGAATGTTGGTTTATGTGTCGGTCCTTTCTCTAATTTGTTAACTTATATTTCACACTTTTTGATAAATCGATACACTAAAATCAAGACGTTACAGTAACTTGTTATACGCTACTAAATTTGGTGATTATAGAATATCTTTCTATTTCAAAATAGAGAACTTAGTCTTGAGAGAGGTGGTTGTATTTTATGACTCTTTAATCTAAAATCATAGGTGCTTCATTAAACACATGCCAGCTACGTGATTCCTAAATATGTTGTGTGGAAGCTCTTTTAGTTAGCGGATTTACAAACATTTTCTCTGTATATATATGATTAAGTTCAATTGATTGATCCTGAACTTTCTCATTTATAAATATTTAATATTAATGTGTTTAGAATCAACACTAGACATTGTTATAGGAGTAACCTACTCTTAGTTCATTATTGCAATATACCTTTAGTGGGTTTGTTATATTGTATACCTCTTAATTTTCTTAAGCTTCATAATCTATCTCGTTGTCTCATAAAATGCAATAAATTCAATATACATTATCGATGATGTGTTTACTTTGAACTTTTTTTACGATATAACTCCTCTGGTGAGTTTGAATATTTTACCCGATGTGGACTTTCTATTTTCTTCGCAACCTGCATAATCTGATTTGAGTAACCTATAATCTAAATGCTACTTAATTTTCTATATGTTAATATAAGGTATTTTGTACATTGCAAATATCACAGTAGTTTCTTAATGGTTTTCTAGTGCTCTCCCGGTTATGAATGCCAAGTTAGGGTGCGTACATATTTGAACATACATTATGCTTCTAAAGTTGAAGCATATAGAACCAATTTTATTCAGTTGATTTCATATTGGTTCTAGGGGCCTTGTTTAATCTTAAACTTATCGCCCTTGACTATTGTAGCAGGTGTACGTGTGATATCTTGGCCACTTTGATGTTGATATCCTGGTCCAAGACTTAATAAAATTAATAAAGTATCCATACAAATAAGGTGCATCTTCTTTTTCGGAAGTCTATCTCGAAAAAACCTCCAAATTAAGCGTGTTTGGCTTGGAGCAATTTGGGATGGGTGACCGATCGAGAAGTTTTCTCAGACGAGCATGAGTGAGGACAAAGTGCGCACAAAAGACTCATGTTGGTCTGTGTGGACAATATATGATCATAGATAGTTGTCAGAAGTAAGTACCACCGGTCTGGGACTGGGCGGAGTGTTACAAGTGGGTATCAGAGCCGACCCTCACGGTTTCATGGGCGTGTGTGGGTTAGGGTTCGAGTATATGGCGCATGGCGCATGTGGGCCCGGAGTGGTCACATGACATGGCATATGACGACACTAGACACACGGATGTGACTAAGAGGGGAGGTTCCTGTATTGGGGTTGACCGACGAGGACGTCGGTCTTCTAAAGGGGGTTGTCGGAGAGGATTTCTCCCCGGCCGGGTGGCGCATTGCACCCGCCCTAAATCCTAAAGAGAGGAGGGGCCTAAGCGTTTTGCTTGCTACGAGACTGGTGGATCAACACACGAGAGCACGCGAGGGTTTAGAGTGGTTCGGGCCGCCGGAGCGTAATACCCTACTCCACTGTGTGATGTATTGCTTGGGAGCTTGTATGAACTTGAGAGTGTCTGCCTAGAGTTGGGTCTAGCGTCGCGTGCCTCCCCTTTTATAGCTGAAGGGGGGCATGCACAAAGGGACCGGGCCCCGACATGTGGGCCCAGGGACAAAATGTATATATAATACTTGAAGCTTCTAATGTTCGCTGCTGGGGCAATCTTCCCACGCCCTGACGCTGGAGATCTGCGCGTCCTTGGCGTGCTGGGAAGCTTTCTTGCAGAAGGGACAACGAGCACAGTCCGCCGCATGGCACAGGCGCGCTGTTTGATGATAGATTGGACAGGCGCGTCGTCTGACACCGTCTGCCAGCGGAGAGGACTGGACGCATTAAATGCCGAGAGGGCACATCTTTCGTTGGCTTGGCGCAGGCGTCGCGTCCCTACTGCAATAAATGCAGTGGATGCGTGACTCCAGTGACCCAACGTCAGACTCCTTCCGTTGGCTCACGTCATGGGCCACTTGCCATGTGGTAGTAGCGGGTTTCCGACTTAGAGGGGGGCGTGGTGCAAGCCCCGGACACGTGTCTGCCCCGGACCCCTTCCAGGGCAGGGTCTGGGTATTTCCTGCCCCTAGGATATGGGAATCGGTGGTGAACCGTCCGAACCACATTTGGAAGGGTCCGGGATCTGTCCCGGAGGTCCGCTCGCTAGGCACAGGGTCCAGTGCCTTCCATGCAGTAGGTCCAGGCCTGCTGCGTACATCCAGAGCACCTCGACCCCCAAGGCGGTTGATGTTGCGCGACGGTGGGCCGTTTACTGCGCCAACCAGAGACTTGGCACAACACATTTTCCTTGTAACAGGGGGTACCCCTGTTTCAAGGTACCGACAGTGGCCCCCGGGCCCACCTCAGGGGAGGGTGTGAGCCTGCAGGTGGGGCCGTAACCCTCTTCCTGTGTAAGCTCTGCATGACCGGGAACCGGGGCATCTTTTTAGCGCACGCCGTACTAACTTAGTGCGCACACTGAAAGGGAATTAGGCTTACATCTATTTTCCTAATTGATTTTGGTGGTTGAATTGCCCAACACAAATAATTGGACTAACTAGTTTACTCTAGTCTATACGTTATACAGGTGCCAAAGGTTCACAAAAAGCCAATAAAAAGACCAAGAAAAGGGTTCAACAAAAATAGCAAGGGACAACCGAAGTGTGCCCTGGTCTGGCGCACCGGACTGTCCGGTGTGCCACCGGACACTGTCCGGTGCACCAGGGAACTCCAAGCCCAACTCAACACCTTCGGGAATTTTCAGAGGCGCTCCGCTATAATTCACCGGACTGTCCGGTGCACCACCGGACAGTGTCCGGTGCTCCAAAGAGAGCGACTCTGAACTCGTCAGCTTCGGGAATCCGCTCCGCTATAATTCACCGGACATGTCCGGTGCACACCGGACTGTCCGGTGAGCCAGCGGAGCAACGGCTACTTCGCGCGCAACGGTCGACTGCAACGCATTAAATGCGCGCCTGCGCGCGCAGAGGACAGAGCACGCGCGGGTGGCACACCGGACAGTCTACAGGACTTGTCCGGTGCGCCACCGGACAGCCAGGCGGGCCCACAAGACAGAGCTCCAACGGTCGGAACCCAACGGCATGGTGACGTGGCTGGCGCACCGGACAGTGTCCGGTGGCGCACCGGACTGTCCGGTGCGCCATGCGACAGCAGCCTCCACCAAACGACTAGTTTGGTGGTTGGGGTTATAAATACCCCCAACCACCCCACATTCAAGTCATCCAAGTTTTCCACCTTCCAACTACTTATAAGAGCTCTTGCATTCAATTCTAGACACACCCAAGTGATCAAATCCTCTCCCAATTCCACAAAAGCTTTAGTGTTAAGTGAGAGAGATTTGTTGTGTTCTTTTGAGCTCTTGCACTTGGATTGCTTCTTTTTTTCACTCTTTCTTGCGAACAACTCAATTGTAACCGAGGCAAGAGACACCAATTGTGTGGTGGTCCTTGCGGGGAAGTTTGTTCCCGTTTGATTGAGAAGAAGAAGCTCACTCGGTCCGAGAGACCGTTTGAGAGAGGGAAAGGGTTGAAAGAGACCCGGTCTTTGTGAACACCTCAACGGGGAGTAGGTTTGCGAGAACCGAACCTCGGTAAAACAAATCTGTGTGTCACACTCTCTATTCGCTTGCGATTTGTTTTGCACCCTCTCTCTCGGACTCGATTATATTTCTAACGCTAACCCGGCTTGTAGTTGTGATTAAGTTTGTAAATTTCAGATTCGCCCTATTCACCCCCCTCTAGGCGACTTTCAATTGGTATCAGAGCCCGGTGCTTCATTAGAGCCTAACCGCTCGAAGTAATGTCAGGAGATCACGCCAAGAAGGAGATGGAGACCGGCGACAAGCCCACTACAAGCCACGGGAAAGCTTCATCGGAAGAGTCCCGCAACAAGGGGAAGGGGAAGGAGAAGAAATCCTCTTCCCACAAATCGCATCGGAGTGGCGACAAGAAAAAGATGAGGAAGGTGGTCTACTACGAGACCGATACTTCATCACCTTCCACCTCCGGCTCCGACGCGCCATCCATTACTTCTAAGCGCCATGAGCGCAAGAAGTTTAGTAAGATTCCCCTACGCTACCCTCGCATTCCTAAACATACGCCTTTACTTTCCGTCCCATTAGGCAAACCACCAACGTTTGATGGTGAAGATTATGCTAGGTGGAGTGATTTGATGCGATTTCATCTAACCTCACTCCACAAAAGTATATGGGATGTTGTTGAGTTTGGTGTACAGGTACCATCCGTAGGGGATGAAGATTATGATGAGGACGAAGTGGCCCAAATCCAACACTTCAACTCCCAAGCCTCAACTATACTCCTCGCCTCTCTAAGTCGAGAGGAGTATAATAAGGTGCAAGGCTTGAAAGGTGCCAAGGAGATTTGGGACATGCTAAAGACCGTGCACGAAGGAGACGAGGTGACCAAAATCACCAAGCGGGAAACGATCGAGGGGGAGCTCGGTCGCTTCCGGCTTCACCAAGGGGAGGAGCCACAAGACATGTACAACCGGCTCAAAACCTTGGTGAACCAAGTGCGCAACCTCGGGAGCAAAAAATGGGATGACCACGAAATGGTTAAGGTTATTCTAAGATCACTTGTTTTCCTTAACCCTACTCAAGTTCAATTAATTCGTGGGAATCCTAGATATACACTAATGACTCCCGAGGAAGTAATCGGGAATTTTGTGAGCTTTGAATTGATGATCAAAGGCTCAAAGAAGATCAACGAGCTTGACGGCCCCTCCACGTCCGAAGCACAACCGGTCGCATTTAAGGCGACGAAGGACAAGAAGGAGGAGTCTACATCAAGTAGAACACCCATCGACGCCTCCAAGCTCGACAACAAGGAAATGGCGCTCATCATCAAGAGCTTCCGCCAAATCCTCAAGCAAAGGAGGGGGAAGGATTACAAACCCCGCTCCAAGAAAGTTTGCTACAAGTGTCGTAAGCCCGGTCACTTTATTGCAAAATGTCCTATTTCTAGTGACAGTGATAGGGGCGACGACAAGAAGGGGAGAAGAAAGGAGAAGAAGAGGTACTACAAGAAGAAGGGCGGCGATGCCCATGTATGTCGCGAGTGGGACTCCGACGAAAGCTCTAGCGACTCCTCCTCTGACGAGGACGTCACCAACATCGCCGTCACCAAGGGTCTTCTATTCCCCGACATCGGCCACAAGTGCCTCATGGCAAAGGACGGCAAAAAGAAGAAGGTAAAATCAAGATCCTCCACCAAATATGAAACTTCTAGCGATGAGGATAATGCTAGTAATGAGGAGGATAACTTACGCATTCTTTTTGCCAACCTAAACATGCAACAAAAAGAAAAATTAAATGAATTGATTAGTGCTATTCATGAAAAGGATGATCTCTTGGACACCCAAGAGGACTTCCTTATTAAAGAAAATAAGAAGCATGTCAAGGTTAAAAATGCTTACGCTCTAGAAGTAGAAAAATGTGACAAACTATCTAGTGAGCTAAGCACTTGTCATGAGACTATTGACAACCTTAGAAATGAGAATGCTAATTTGTTAGCTAAGGTTGATTCAAAAGTTTGTGATGTTTCAATTCCAAATCTTAGAAATGATAATGTTGATTTGCTTGCTAAGATTGAAGAATTGAACATTTCTCTTGCTAGCCTTAGAATGGAGAATGAAAAATTGCTTGCTAAGGCTAAAGAACTAGATGTTTGCAATGTTACAATTTCCGATCTTAGAGATAAAAATGATATATTGCGTGCTAAGATTGTTGAACTTAATTCTTGCAAACCCTCTACATCTACCACTGAGCATGTCACTATTTGCACTAGATGTAGAGATGTTGATGTTAATGCTATACATGATCACCTTTCCATGATTAAACAACAAAATGATCATATAGCTAAATTAGATGCTAAAATTGCCGAGCATGAACTAGAAAAATGAAAAAATTAAGTTTGCTCGGAGTATGCTTTATAATGGGAGACGCCCTGGCATTAAGGATGGCATTGGCTTCCAACAGGGAGGAAATGTCAAACTTAATGCCCCTCCTAAGAAATTGTCCAACTTTGTTAAGGGCAAGGCTCCCATGCCTCACGATAACAAGGGTTACATTTTGTACCTTGTCGGTTATCCTGAGAGCAAAATTAGGAGAATTCATTCTAGGAAGTCTCACTCTGGCCCTAACCATGCTTTCATGTATAAGGGTGAGACATCCAGTTCTAGGCAATCAACCCGTGCTAAATTGTCTAAGAAGAAAACTCCTAGTGCATCAAATGATCATGACATTTCTTTTAAAACTTTTGATGCATCTTATGTGTTAACTAACAAATCCGGCAAAGTAGTTGCCAAGTATGTTGGGGGCAAGCACAAGGGGTCAAAGACTTGTGTTTGGGTACCCAAAGTTCTTGTGTCTAATGCCAAAGGACCCAAAACCATTTGGGTACCTAAAGTCAAGAACTAAACTTGTTTTTTAGGTTTATGCATCCGGGGGCTCAAGTTGGATCATCGATAGCGGGTGCACAAACCACATGACAGGGGAGAAGATGTTCTCCTCCTACGAGAAAAACCAAGATCCCCAACGAGCAATCACATTCGAGGATGGAAACCAAGGTTTGGTCAAAGGATTGGGTAAAATTGCTATATCACCTGATCATTCCATTTCCAATGTTTTTCTTGTAGATTCTTTAGATTACAACTTGCTTTCAGTTTCTCAATTATGCAAAATGGGCTACAACTGTCTTTTCACAGATATAGGTGTTATTGTCTTTAGAAGGAGTGATGATTCAATAGCATTTAAGAGAGTGTTAGAGGGTCAGCTATACTTAGTAGATTTTGATAGAGCTGAACTCGACACTTGCTTTATTGCTAAGACTAACATGGGCTGGCTCTGGCATCGCCGACTAGCACATGTTGGGATGAAGAATCTTCATAAGCTTCTAAAGGGAGAGCACATTTTAGGATTAACAAATGTTCATTTTGAGAAAGACAAGATTTGTAGCGCATGCCAAGCAGGGAAGCAAGTTGGTGCTCATCATCCACATAAGAACATCATGACGACTGACAGGCCACTGGAGCTCCTACACATGGACCTATTCGGCCCGATAGCTTACATAAGCATCGGCGGGAGTAAGTACTGTCTAGTTATTGTGGATGATTATTCTCGCTTCACTTTGATGTTCTTTTTGCAGGAAAAATCCCATACCCAAGAGACATTAAAGGGATTCTTGAGACGGGCTCAAAATGAGTTTGACTTAAGAATCAAGAAAATTAGAAGCGACAACGGGACGGAGTTCAAGAACTCTCAAATCGAAGGCTTTCTTGAGGAGGAGGGCATCAAGAATGAGTTCTCTTCTCCCTACACCCCACAACAAAATGGTGTAGCGGAGAGGACGAATAGAACTCTATTGGACATGGCAAGAACCATGCTTGATGAGTACAAGACTTCGGATCGGTTTTGGGCCGAGGCGGTCAACACCGCCTGCTACGCCATATACCGGTTGTATCTACACCGAATGCTCAAGAAGACATCATACGAACTCCTAACCGGTAAAAAGCCCAATATTTCATATTTTAGAGTCTTTGGCAGCAAATGCTTTATACTTGTTAAAAGAGGTAGAAAATCTAAATTTGCTCCTAAGACTGTAGAAGGCTTTTTACTAGGATATGATTCAAACACAAGGGCATATAGAGTCTTTAACAAGTCCTCTGGACAAGTTGAAGTTTCTTGTGACGTTGTGTTTGATGAGACTAACGGCTCTCAAGTAGAGCAAGTTGATCTTGATGAGATAGGTGATGAAGAGGCTCCATGCATCGCGCTAAGGAACATGTCCATTGGGGATCTGTGTCCTAAGGAATCCGAAGAGCCTCCAAATGCACAAGATCAACCATCCTCCTCCACGCAAGCATCTCCACCAACTCAAAATAAGGATGAGGCTCAAGTTGATGAAGGAGAAGATCAAAGAGATGAGCCACCTCAAGATGACGACAATGATCAAGGGGGAGATGCAAATGATCAAGACAAGGAGGATGAAGAACCAAGACCGCCACACCCAAGAGTCCACCAAGCAATCCAACGAGATCACCCCGTCGACACCATCCTCGGCGATATTCATAAGGGGGTAACCACTAGATCTCATGTTGCACATTTTTATGAGCATTACTCTTTTGTTTCCTCTATTGAGCCACACAGGGTAGAGGAAGCACTACAAGATTCAGATTGGGTGGTGGCGATGCAAGAGGAGCTCAACAACTTCACTAGGAATGCGGTATGGCATTTGGTTCCACGTCCTAATCAAAATGTTGTAGGAACCAAATGGGTCTTCCGCAACAAGCAAGACGAGCATGGTGTGCTGACAAGGAACAAAGCCCGACTTGTGGCCAAGGGATACTCCCAAGTCGAAGGTTTGGATTTCGGTGAAACCTATGCACCCGTAGTTAGGCTTGAGTCAATTCGTATATTATTAGCCTATGCTACTTACCATGGCTTCAAGCTTTACCAAATGGACGTGAAGAGTGCCTTCCTCAATGGACCGATCAAGGAAGAGGCCTATGTTGAGCAACCTCCCGGCTTTGAAGATAGTGAGTACCCTAACCATGTTTATAAACTCTCTAAGGCGCTTTATGGGCTCAAGCATGCCCCAAGAGCATGGTATGAATGTCTTAGAGATTTCCTTATCACTAATGGATTCAAAGTCGGAAAGGCCGATCCTACTTTATTTACTAAAACTCTTGACAATGATTTGTTTGTATGCCAAATTTATGTTGATGATATTATATTTGGGTCTACTAACGAATCTACATGTGAAGAATTTAGTAGGATCATGACACAGAAATTCGAGATGTCTATGATGGGGGAGTTGAAGTACTTCTTGGGATTTCAAGTGAAGCAACTCCAAGAAGGCACCTTCCTAAGCCAAACGAAGTATACTCAAGATATTCTAAGCAAGTTTGGGATGAAGGATTCCAAACCCATCAAGACACCCATGGGAACCAATAGGCGTCTCGACCTCGACACGGAAGGTAAATCCGTCGATCAAAAGGTATACCGGTCGATGATAGGCTCTTTACTCTATTTATGTGCATCTCGACCGGATATTATGCTTTCCGTATGCATGTGTGCAAGATTCCAAGCCGACCCTAAGGAAGCTCACCTTACGGCCGTAAAACGAATCTTGAGATATTTGGTTCATACTCCTAAGTTTGGGCTTTGGTATCCTAGGGGATCCACTTTTGATTTAATTGGTTATTCGGATGCCGATTGGGCGGGGTGTAAAATTAATAGAAAGAGCACATCGGGGACTTGCCAGTTCTTGGGAAGATCCTTGGTGTCTTGGGCTTCAAACAAGCAAAATTTTGTAGCTCTTTCTACCGCTGAAGCCGAGTACATTGCCGCAGGTCATTGTTGCGTGCAACTACTTTGGATGAGGCAAACCCTTAGGGACTACGGTTACAAATTAACCAAAGTTCCTCTTCTATGTGATAATGAGAGTGCAATCCGCATGGCGGATAATCCCGTTGAGCATAGCCGCACTAAACACATAGCCATTCGGTATCATTTTCTAAGGGATCACCAACAAAAGGGAGATATCGAGATTGCATATATTAACACTAAAGATCAATTAGCCGATATCTTTACCAAGCCACTAGATGAACAAACTTTTAACAAACTTAGGCATGAACTAAATATTCTTGATTCTAGGAATTTCTTTTGATGTCTTGCATACATCGCTCATAAATATACTTTTGATCATGTCTCTTCATATACTATGACTAATGTGTTTTCAAGTGCATTTCAAACCAAGTCATAGGTGTACTGAAAGGGAATTGGAGTCTTCGGTTGTAACACCCTTGGTGTTTATATTCCGCTCGACAACGAGTATGGATTTAAGCACGTAATATCAGTGGATAAAACAAATGTTAAATTTTAATTATTCTCTCTATCGCGATTTTATATCGCATCTATTTCGTCTGTCGCGAGTGCGACATCGTTTTTTTTATTTTTATCTATCCGGGCTCGTCCTAAATTTTCGTGCTGTTCGGAACATAGTTGTTCCGAAAATCGGTGCGTCCGGTGATTATTTAAAATTCATCGCTCGCGTGAATACGAATTCGGAAGTCCGATCCACTCGGATGATTTTACCTCGAACAGATTAAGTAGAACTCGACGACTAAGTTTTCGATGCAAATAATTATGTCCCCACTCGTCAACTGAGAAGTCGCGTCCAAGGAATTATAATTGAGATCCGATTCTCCGCGTAAATTATCTGTGGCCGTGGAAACGGGTGTCGAGACCACGGATAAAAGTTTCCGGTTTTGAATTAAATCCAATCTAGCGCAGTCTAATATATCAAAGATAATGACGTGGTCTGGTACTAGTTTAAATAAAGTTAATCGATTTAGACGAACTGGAAAGGTCAACTAAGTATTTCGCTCTGTTCGAGCGATCCCTACGAATTTGGTAGAAACACTACTAGGGGCGGGCTATTTAAATAAACCAAACCCGAACTAACCAAAACCAGAACAATGGTTAGCCGATTCGCTTTCCTATTTAAAAATCCAAGAAAATAATCTATTATTCGATAGCGCTTTAAATTGGCGATAGCGCTTTAAATTGGCCCGTTTACTCCTTATTTTAAATCCAAATCCCAATATTCAGAACAGATGCGGTTTATCTGTTTTAAACCAAATTTGACATAGTTTGAAATATCCAAGCCGATCTTGTTTGGTTGGGTTCGTGTGTTCCTCGCCTATATCCAAATCTTCAGATAGAAATAACAGATAACTTTTATCTGGGTTCAACTAAATTAATGGCGTCTCAAGTAGTATATTTGTTTTAGTCCGGCTTATTTATATCTCACCCAAACTCTAATTCTAGCACCAGTATTTCTTAAGAAAGAAAGAAGAAATATCCTATTTTTCTAATAGCCCTCGACCTTGGAAAACTCTTGAAGACACGCTCAACCTTATGTCCTTGCCCAGTTTCTGGACGCATGCGAGGGACCAAATTCTTTTCTTCTACGCATGCCAGAGACCAAATTCTTTTCTTCTACGCGAGCATAAGCCTCTTCTTTGTATTGTCCCGCCGCCCTCCATCAGGATATTTTCTCAGGCCCTTGTCTGTATATAACGCTCATCGGCCTGATCCATTTTCTGAAAAAAATCTCATTCTCTTTCTTATCCATCCATCGCTCAGCAGGAGCTTATTTCTTACACGTCTCCAGCGTTCACTCAGGCGTCTTAGCATTCTTTTCTCTGCTCCTCTCGGCACTCGTCTCAGCACTTCTTCCTCAGGCCGCAACCCTTCTCTGCCATTTGTGCTTGGCTCCCAGAAGCTGCCGAGCTAGACTCCTCGTCGTGCGCTGTTGTGCTGCTCCATGTCCGACCGTTCGTCTCTAGCTCGCCATGGCTGCTCCAGATCCTGCTCGCGAGTTTCCCAGCGCCGTCAGCTTGCCGGCATCCAGCTCGCCTGTATCATGGCCGTCGCGCCGTCTTTACTCGTTGGCCGTGCGTTGCCGCGCACACGCGCCCGACACCCCGGTTCCTCTGTACGCCTTGGTTGCGCGCGCCGAACTGCGTCCTTCGCAGCTCGCTGGCTTTAGCTGCAGGACACCACCAGCCGTGCCTTCGTATCCTGTGTCCTCGACTCGTCCACAGTGTCACTCGCGAGGTGCTCGAGGTAATGGCAGAATTGAAAATCGTAGCTGTGCTCATGGCCTTCAAGACATATTAAGTTATTGGTGAGTTGTCGTCGCTCTCGCTTTTCGTTTTAATATTTCTCGTCAGTTTGGTATACTTGTGCTATTAACGTGGGCCGGTGACGTGCGCGTAAATCGCAGTAGTGAATTAGTCCCAGAATAAAATTTGATCGGATAGAATAATGAAGTCTAGTACGTTGCTCGTCACATATTTGGTGTTATGCGCGGACCGGAAAGCGTCGTCGATTTCGTGGTTTCAAGTCGGAATTAATGAGGGTAAGTTGATTCATTATTCCAGTCAACTAGGTATATAAATAGATTAAATATAATTGTTGGTCGCGATAATTGTTATTAATTTAGCATATGTATATTGTGATGTTCGATTTAGATAAATCGGTAAATCAAGTTAATTAAGATACACAGTTTAAAGAGTTAATTAGATTGTTTCTATAATTATTTTAAGTTGTTGGCATTTAATAATAGCGAGTCTAGGTTTTACTAGACCTCTGTAATATATTTTACTAAAAATGATAATGTGTGTTTATAATTTATTCTTGCTTGATAATAAAATTAGATGTGATTGAACAGAAGAAATGTGCGTGATGTAATTAGTATGTATAGTTTATTATTTTGTGATTATTGCGCGTAGTCGTATGTCGATAACTAGTGTGTCCGTATAAAATTGTACAATGCCTCGCCGCTAGGTGTTTAGTTCGCTATCGCGTAGCACTATTTAGGGTTTTTGATATTCCTGTTTATATGCATTCATGTGCATCGTGCATCTCAATTAGGTACGATAATTGATCGTGTGATGCGGAAGACGAGCCAAGTCGACCCCAAGCGCGGACTACTCCGCATGGAGATGCTGATAAACGAACCTACCTGATCAAGTGCTAGGACAAGGATGATCGTCAAGTGGACGTCACCTAACAACACTAACGTAGTGTTTATTCCAGGCAAGCCCCGGTGCATGCAACCCCTTCCTTGTGTTTTTAAATAATTTTTGCACACTTTAAGTCTAGTGAAATGTGCATTAGGTTTATAGGAGTTGCTTGGAAACCCTTTGATGCATTGCCTTCCTTGAAATCCATACCTTTATAGATACTTCTGGTGAAGTATCAAAATATGATTTACAAAAATGCTTAGCCCTGCTCAGATCTTGTGGATAGAGGTTGTCTTTTGCGTTAAGGCCTTGCTCAGGGGTTATCCTGAGGAAAGATGGCTTCTACCTGCAAAAATATTTTCATTGAGACCGTGGTGGGATCTTACTGCAAAGTTCCCTATAATGCTCTTTTCATCCTAGGGAGCACAAACACTCCTAAGGATGGAAGTACTTAAATCGGGACTTGGGCTAGGAACAGGTGATGCTCCGCCCGGGTCAATTAAGGATTGGATGTGTATGTAGGCCTGATAGATCAAGGACTATCTTAACTGGCCACATGCCCTGAAAATGGGACAGGGTAAGCTTGAACCCGGCTATTCCATACGTGAAAAGACAACCGCGCACTGGGCGTGGGAGATGGTGGGAGTAGCGTGTGCCCTCCTGGCTAGAGGCTGGATGGAGGAGTACTGTGCTCCCGGGTAGCGCGGACCGGTTCACGTTGTGGAGGATCTGTGGGAACGGTTGACATATGCAAGGGTTAAGTGCTACATATGTCGTGTGGTTAGAGATCCTCAGCTGAGTAAATCGATTCGGATCGCCGTTATATCCCCGAAGAGTGGAGACTTGATCACTGACCTGCAACCTAAGTCAGGATGTGAACCTCATGAATAAAAATGATGTTGTATTGATGAGATGGTGAAATTAGACCAGATGCAAATAGAGTCTATTAATATTTAATCTGGCATTAAAATATTGAAAGTAAGAACTCACTTTAGTAAGCTATTTCTGCAAAAGTATCTAAGTTGATTCTTGCTAAAGCCTCTCCTTGATTCCTAAATCCAGCATACCCTTGAGAGTCTTTTCTTTAGTCGGGTAAGTCTTGCTGAGTAATTCCATACTCAGGGTTTTATTCCCTGTTGTTTTTCAGGTTCTAACTTTGTGCTGCTTTTGATGGTGTTAAGTGTAGGGATGGCAACGGGTTTGAAACCCGCGGGTATATGGTTTTCAAACCCGCCTCCGCGGGTTTAATATTAAACCCGCACCCGTACCCGTTACCCGCGGCGGGTACAATATGCTACCCATACCCGCGACCCGCGGGTGCCACAAACCCGCGGGCACATAATTATACACATATATTTATACATATATCATCTATATATACATATATTTATACACACATATAACTATACATATACAAATATGTATATATATAATATACACACATATAAAAATTACATATATACACACATATATATATACATACACACACACACACACACACACACACACACACACACACATATATATATATATATATATATATATATATATATATATATATATATATATATCCATTGCGGGTACGCGGGTTTGCGGGCACGGGTATAACATTTTCATACCCGCGAGAAAAAACCCGTCGGGTTAAGAATCAAACCCGCACCCGTACCCACGGGTACAAACTCACACCCAAACCCGCACCCTATAGGGTTTTTACCCGCGGGCACGCGGGTAAAATGTGCCCGTTGCCATCCCTAGTTAAGTGCCGGTGGGCTCGGCCTTCTTATATAAGTATAACCCGTCTTTATCTTCTTACTGAGGATGGTCATTTGAGCTAGCATATATTTCAAACTTATACTTTTGTAATCACTCCGATAAAATAATATAAAATTTTTGTAACTTGTAAAATTTGGTAATAAGATTTCCGCTGCAAAAATATTGGTGTGTGTGATTTGTGTTACTTAATCTCGCGGTTCTGGTTGTAAGTGGTTTATCCGGTGTCCTTGGGGCAATCGGACGGATCCTGTTAAGTTATCTGGTGCACATGCACGGCCGTCTGAGGTCTTTGAGACAAGGACAGGTGCATGTGGGCCCGATAACTTGGAGGTTCTGCCACAGCTGGTATCGGAGCTGGATTAAGTATGTACGATCACATACGTATTTTCAAAACAAAAGTTTTGGTTTTAGAACACCTATCTTCAACTAAACACATTGTTTGGTTTTGAAAATCAGATTTGAAAAACTATAATGCTAGCGACATCCTCTCTTAAGCCCTAAATTAAGGACTATCAGGTGGCTTAGTTGAAAACCACAACCGGGTGGGTATTGCATACATGTGTATTGTTATTTTTAAGGCCATTCAGTTTTGAATGGATCGATGCTCAGGTAAGGTGAGATGTGAGAGCATGACCGAACAAACGTCGGTCTAGGGAAGAGCATAAAAAGCGCTTGATTATATACATGTTCCACATATGTATATATGAAGGCTGCGATGTGGAGTATTTACTTTTCTGGGAATTCTGTACCCCATGGATGTGTATGGGTATACAGACATGGGAATACTGAGAAATGTAATGTACTTGTAACGACGCACCTACGCTCAGGTAAGAAGGTGAGTTACCATAATGAGTTGCCCTATGGTTAAAGTGTGGCAA
The DNA here is from genome assembly GCF_902167145.1 of Zea mays. NCBI lineage: Eukaryota > Viridiplantae > Streptophyta > Magnoliopsida > Poales > Poaceae > Zea > Zea mays. The sequence goes on from NC_050102.1 coordinate 155,611,689, forward strand.
CAGCGCCTATGCGTGGCTCGGCGCTTAATGATGAGCTGGCCTCCATATAGCAATATATGGAGTATAAACTGTGATAAACTGTCATGTGTGAATTGCATCATGGGGAATTGGGCTGTGATGAATTTTCTGCAGGTATACTAACCTCGAAAACGTATGTGTAGCTGACGACTAGCAAAATACCGTGAGAGTCGTAAATATGCCACCGAGATAGAACGCTAATGCCACATTATGTTGGCAAAACTCGTGAGGACGTGTAGGACGAGCATGCATCCTGATTGTTGCATCATGTTTGTCACCTATACACCCAAGATGCTTCTCTCATCCTTATTCCAGTAACCAGTGATTGTAGATAATGTGGTGTAATGTTGTATTATGAACTTCGATAAAATAGTTGTTCTCCGTTCCTTAGGTATTATGTTTAGATGCTATATGTGTTTGCCCTTGTGCTTGATGTGTCGATAGAAGGTTAGTGACTTGTTTTGCCTAAACCCAAAATTAGGCCATGTTCTTATTAGGTAAACTGAGACCCAAATTTGAATTTACCATTATCCCTCTACGACTAAACTCATGTAAATGAATGTTTAGATAATTTCTTTGTTGGACATAAAATGTACCCAACCTTAAATCAAGGATCTCAAACCATGTCTCCTTCTAGAACCATTTCCTTGTTCAGTTGATGCAAGTTGAGGTCTCTATGGTATTTGGCCTCTCCTTGTGGATTACCATGTTACTTTATCGACCCAACCTAGGAAAGACATGTCCAACCATTTTTCTGGAATTTGATGTCTTTGGTTTCCCCCATATCTATCGAAGGCATTCCAACTTAATCTTAATATTGTTTTCCCCTGTATCTAGTCAGATACTGATCCTTGACCTTGTGATCTCTACGATGGGCATAGAAATATGCTTGGGGCTGAAGCAACAGTCTCCCGTCGTACTCCTTTCATCAAATTTAGGTTATGGCCATGCCTTGTTCATTTCATCGGGCCATGATCTATTTGGCTCTCTACTTGTAACCATTCTTACAAGTGGAGTCTATTTTTGTATATTGCCATCCTTGCTCAGTCTATTTGTGTCGCGCGAGATTTCTTATTGGTTACGTCTGGTAATGGCGTTATGACTAAAACCAATGGTGCCGTGACGAAACCGAGGGCCTCCTATGGATGCACACACATGGTTGCGCTACTTGGCATCCGCTGGTATCACCGTTAGTAGTCATAATCCATTATTAGACTATATCGATATGTTATCTTTACGTAGATTATTCTTACCCTGCGAGATTCATTATTAGTGCCAGTTCGATAATGGCGTCTCGATTAATGACTTATGATACCCCGGCGAAACTAAGAGCCTCCTGTGAATGTGCACACAGGATTCTGCTGCTTGGCGCATGCTGGTATCGGAGCCTCTAGTCATGATCCATTGTGGAACTACACCGATGTGTGGTCTTCCGTGGACTCCTTCTTTGAAACAGTTTCTATGTTGTTTCTCAAGTTATCAAGCAACATCTATCATCTTTGCCGGATCAAATGGACATACCACTTTCATGTGTGGTCTTATTTCTTTTGATCTTGGTAGTGACTACTCATACAAGTTCCCTTTACATCCTTTGTGTAAAGATGAAGCCTTAGAGCGTTTAGTGTCGAGAGACAGCTGATTAGCTCCCAAAATGGAGATTGGCTTTTTCCCCTGCTGTGGAGATGCAGGAGTTTGTTCATTCACTCTCTTATTCAATCCATTTATTCCCAAACCAAGTCAGTGGATAATTCATCTCGCATGAAGAAACAGATGAACAACCTGACCAAATGAATTTCCACCCAAGTGCATGATCTCCTGTTAGCCAAAGTAAACTCTCGATCGTTGGCTTACCGATGGTACTGAGAGGACCGACTCAATGTCAAAAGTAGTTCAACAAGTTGGTTTTTACTAACTTGTAACTGCATTGTGAATAAAGTTTGAGTTTAGAGATTGTTTTATCGAGTTATCTAAACTCACTTTAGTTCAACCCATCCTAAGAAAGTACTTACGAAAATCGAGATTAGGTCAACTAATAACCACCTAGCCATTGCTCTAGTCATGTCTCGATCGCCTCACGTGTGCTTTTCCAGCATGTGTGACCATATCAAGCCATGATTAGTGCTCGATAAAATGGATTTGTTACAAAAACAACATTTACAGATCCCTCCGTTGGTGATGTTCTCGAATCTATATCACCTTTCAGGGACTTGGATTTTCTGGCTAGCCACGGGTCAACTGTGATGTTATTCGACATTCACACCCATCTCGTGTGCTATGAACTTACCGTGACCACTTGTTGGTAAACCTCTTTCTGTATGTTTTACCCAAGAGGTTGCATCTGATTCTGTTTTGGTAAAATCGCGTAATTGCCGCTCGCTCAATAGACTCAGATAGTGCAATGTCATCAGAAAAAGCAAACTGCACACATGGAACCTTATGTGTTCCTCTGGCAGACATTGTCTCTATTGTTGGACATCTCTAAATTAGCCTAAGGCGATACATGTTATGTCCACTAGAGAAACAACATCCTGAGACACTCGCCTTTATTTGGAAATGTCTCATGATTATCGCTGATATGGACATGGGTTACATGCTTCTCTACTCTTAGAAGTCTTTCGTTTCAAATCTCGGGACGAGATTCTTTTAAGGGGGGAGGGGTGTAACACCCTTGGTGTTTATATTCCGCTCGACAACGAGTATGGATTTAAGCACGTAATATCAGTGGATAAAACAAATGTTAAATTTTAATTATTCTCTCTATCGCGATTTTATATCGCATCTATTTCGTCTGTCGCGAGTGCGACATCGTTTTTTTTATTTTTATCTATCCGGGCTCGTCCTAAATTTTCGTGCTGTTCGGAACATAGTTGTTCCAAAAATCGGTGCGTCCGGTGATTATTTAAAATTCATCGCTCGCGTGAATACGAATTCGGAAGTCCGATCCACTCGGATGATTTTACCTCGAACAGATTAAGTAGAACTCGACGACTAAGTTTTCGATGCAAATAATTATGTCCCCACTCGTCAACTGAGAAGTCGCGTCCAAGGAATTATAATTGAGATCCGATTCTCCGCGTAAATTATCTGTGGCCGTGGAAACGGGTGTCGAGACCACGGATAAAAGTTTCCGGTTTTGAATTAAATCCAATCTAGCGCAGTCTAAGATATCAAAGATAATGACGTGGTCTGGTACTAGTTTAAATAAAGTTAATCGATTTAGACGAACTGGAAAGGTCAACTAAGTATTTCGCTCTGTTCGAGCGATCCCTACGAATTTGGTAGAAACACTACTAGGGGCGGGCTATTTAAATAAACCAAACTCGAACTAACCAAAACCAGAACAATGGTTAGCCGATTCGCTTTCCTATTTAAAAATCCGAGAAAATAATCTATTATTCGATAGCGCTTTAAATTGGCGATAGCGCTTTAAATTGGCCCGTTTACTCCTTATTTTAAATCCAAATCCCAATATTCAGAACAGATGAGGTTTATCTGTTTTAAACCAAATTTGACATAGTTTGAATTATCCAAGCCGATCTTGTTTGGTTGGGTTCGTGTGTTCCTCGCCTATATCCAAATCTTCAGATATAAATAACAGATAACTTTTATCTGGGTTCAACTAAATTAATGGTGTCTCAAGTAGTATATTTGTTTTAGTCCGGTTCATTTATATCTCACCCAAACTCTAATTCTAGCACCAGTATTTCTTAAGAAAGAAAGAAGAAATATCCTATTTTTCTAATAGCCCTCGACCTTGGAAAACTCTTGAAGACACGCTCAACCTTATGTCCTTGCCCAGTTTCTGGACGCATGCGAGGGACCAAATTCTTTTCTTCTACGCATGCCAGAGACCAAATTCTTTTCTTCTACGCGAGCATAAGCCTCTTCTTTGTATTGTCCCGCCGCCCTCCATCAGGATATTTTCTCAGGCCCTTGTCTGTATATAACGCTCATCGGCCTGATCCATTTTCTGAAAAAAATCTCATTCTCTTTCTTATCCATCCATCGCTCAGCAGGAGCTTATTTCTTACACGTCTCCAGCGTTCACTCAGGCGTCTTAGCATTCTTTTCTCTGCTCCTCTCGGCACTCGTCTCAGCACTTCTTCCTCAGGCCGCAACCCTTCTCTGCCATTTGTGCTTGGCTCCCAGAAGCTGCCGAGCTAGACTCCTCGTCGTGCGCTGTTGTGCTGCTCCATGTCCGACCGTTCGTCTCTAGCTCGCCATGGCTGCTCCAGATCCTGCTCGCGAGTTTCCCAGCGCCGTCAGCTTGCCGGCATCCAGCTCGCCTGTATCATGGCCGTCGCGCCGTCTTTACTCGTTGGCCGTGCGTTGCCGCGCACACGCGCCCGACACCCCGGTTCCTCTGTACGCCTTGGTTGCGCGCGCCGAACTGCGTCCTTCGCAGCTCGCTGGCTTTAGCTGCAGGACACCACCAGCCGTGCCTTCGTATCCTGTGTCCTCGACTCGTCCACAGTGTCACTCGCGAGGTGCTCGAGGTAATGGCAGAATTGAAAATCGTAGCTGTGCTCATGGCCTTCAAGACATATTAAGTTATTGGTGAGTTGTCGTCGCTCTCGCTTTTCGTTTTAATATTTCTCGTCAGTTTGGTATACTTGCGCTATTAACGTGGGCCGGTGACGTGCGCGTAAATCGCAGTAGTGAATTAGTCCCAGAATAAAATTTGATCGGATAGAATAATGAAGTCTAGTACGTTGCTCGTCACATATTTGGTGTTATGCGCGGACCGGAAAGCGTCGTCGATTTCGTGGTTTCAAGTCGGAATTAATGAGGGTAAGTTGATTCATTATTCCAGTCAACTAGGTATATAAATAGATTAAATATAATTGTTGGTCGCGATAATTGTTATTAATTTAGCATATGTATATTGTGATGTTCGATTTAGATAAATCGGTAAATCAAGTTAATTAAGATACACAGTTTAAAGAGTTAATTAGATTGTTTCTATAATTATTTTAAGTTGTTGGCATTTAATAATAGCGAGTCTAGGTTTTACTAGACCTCTGAAATATATTTTACTAAAAATGATAATGTGTGTTTATAATTTAATCTTGCTTGATAATAAAATTAGATGTGATTGAACAGAAGAAATGTGCGTGATGTAATTAGTATGTATAGTTTATTATTTTGTGATTATTGCGCGTAGTCGTATGTCGATAACTAGTGTGTCCGTATAAAATTGTACAATGCCTCGCCGCTAGGTGTTTAGTTCGCTATCGCGTAGCACTATTTAGGGTTTTTGATATTCCTGTTTATATGCATTCATGTGCATCGTGTATCTCAATTAGGTACGATAATTGATCGTGTGATGCGGAAGACGAGCCAAGTCGACCCCAAGCGCGGACTACTCCGCATGGAGATGCTGATAAACGAACCTACCTGATCAAGTGCTAGGACAAGGATGATCGTCAAGTGGACGTCACCTAACAACACTAACGTAGTGTTTATTCCAGGCAAGCCCCGGTGCATGCAACCCCTTCCTTGTGTTTTTAAATAATTTTTGCACACTTTAAGTCTAGTGAAATGTGCATTAGGTTTATAGGAGTTGCTTGGAAACCCTTTGATGCATTGCCTTCCTTGAAATCCATACCTTTATAGATACTTCTGGTGAAGTATCAAAATATGATTTACAAAAATGCTTAGCCCTGCTCAGATCTTGTGGATAGAGGTTGTCTTTTGCGTTAAGGCCTTGCTCAGGGGTTATCCTGAGGAAAGATGGCTTCTACCTGCAAGAATATTTTCATTGAGACCGTGGTGGGATCTTACTGCAAAGTTCCCTATAATGCTCTTTTCATCCTAGGGAGCACAAACACTCCTAAGGATGGAAGTACTTAAATCGGGACTTGGGCTAGGAACAGGTGATGCTCCGCCCGGGTCAATTAAGGATTGGATGTGTATGTAGGCCTGATAGATCAAGGACTATCTTAACTGGCCACATGCCCTGGAAATGGGACAGGGTAAGCTTGAACCCGGCTATTCCATACGTGAAAAGACAACCGCGCACTGGGCGTGGGAGATGGTGGGAGTAGCGTGTGCCCTCCTGGCTAGAGGCTGGATGGAGGAGTACTGTGCTCCCGGGTAGCGCGGACCGGTTCACGTTGTGGAGGATCTGTGGGAACGGTTGACATATGCAAGGGTTAAGTGCTACATATGTCGTGTGGTTAGAGATCCTCAGCTGAGTAAATCGATTCGGATCGCCGTTATATCCCCGAAGAGTGGAGACTTGATCACTGACCTGCAACCTAAGTCAGGATGTGAACCTCATGAATAAAAATGATGTTGTATTGATGAGATGATGAAATTAGACCAGATGCAAATAGAGTCTATTAATATTTAATCTGGCATTAAAATATTGAAAGTAAGAACTCACTTTAGTAAGCTATTTCTGCAAAAGTATCTAAGTTGATTCTTGCTAAAGCCTCTCCTTGATTCCTAAATCCAGCATACCCTTGAGAGTCTTTTCTTTAGTCGGGTAAGTCTTGCTGAGTAATTCCATACTCAGGGTTTTATTCCCTGTTGTTTTTCAGGTTCTAACTTTGTGCTGCTTTTGATGGTGTTAAGTGCCGGTGGGCTCGACCTTCTTATATAAGTATAACCCGTCTTTATCTTCTTACTGATGATGGTCATTTGAGCTAGCATATATTTCAAACTTATACTTTTGTAATCACTCCGATAAAATAATATAAAATTTTTGTAACTTGTAAAATTTGGTAATAAGATTTCCGCTGCAAAAATATTGGTGTGTGTGATTTGTGTTACTTAATCTCGCGGTTCTGGTTGTAAGTGGTTTATCCGGTGTCCTTGGGGCAATCGGACGGATCCTGTTAAGTTATCTGGTGCACATGCACGACCGTCTGAGGTCTTTGAGACAAGGACAGGTGCATGTGGGCCCGATAACTTGGAGGTTCTGCCACATCGGTGAAGACAAAGGCTTCCACTCCGTAACTCATCCTTCGCTGTCGCTCCGAGCAACTCTTCATCTTTGGTATAATCTTCACTCACATGTTATTTACCAAAGGGTGCAAAAGTAGTTTAAAAAGGGCTCTAATGATTTCGTTTTTGGCGATTTATGCCAAAGGGGGAGAGAGCATGAGCCCAAAGCAAAAGGACCGCACCACCACCAATTTCAAAAATTTTAGTCTTTCAATTTGGTTTTAAAGAAGTATTTTCAAATTGGTATTTTATGTGTTATATAATTTCAAATTGGTATACCCTCTTCAAAATTAACATCAAAACCCTCTTGAACACTAAGAGGAGGATTTCATTAAGGGGGAGTTTTGTTTAGTCAAAGTAAAAGCATTTGAAACAGGGGGAGAAAATTTCAAATCTTGAAAATGCTTCGCAAAATCTTATTCATTTACCTTTGACTATTTGCAAAAGGACCTTGAAAAGGATTTACAAAAGAATTTGCAAAAACAAAACAAGTGGTGCAAGCGTGGTCCAAAATGTTAAAACTAAAGAAACAATCCATGTGTATCTTATAAGTATTTATATTGGCTCAATTCTAAGTAACCTTTGCACTTACATTATGCAAACTAGTTCAATTATGTGCTTCTATACTTGCTTTGGTTTGTGTTGGCATCAATCACCAAAAAGGGGGAGATTGAAAGGGAATTAGGCTTACACCTATTTTCCTAATTGATTTTGGTGGTTGAATTGCCCAACACAAATAATTGGACTAACTAGTTTACTCTAGTCTATAAGTTATACAGGTGCCAAAGGTTCACAAAAAGCCAATAAAAAGACAAAGAAAAGGGTTCAACAAAAAGAGCAAGGGACAACCGAAGTGTGCCCTGGTCTGGCGCACCGGACTGTCCGGTGTGCCACCGGATAGTGTCCGGTGCACCAGGGAACTCCAAGCCCAACTCAACACCTTCGGGAATTCTCAGAGGCGCTCCGCTATAATTCACCGGACTATCCGGTGCACCACCGGACAGTGTCCGGTGCTCCAAGGAAGAGCGACTCTGAAGTCACCAGCTTCGGGAATCCGCTCCGCTATAATTCACCAGACATGTCTGGTGCACACCGGACTGTCCGGTGAGCCAGCGGTGCAACGGCTACTTCGCGCGCAACGGTCGACTGCAACGCATTAAATGCGTGCCTGCGCGCGCAGAGGACAGAGCACACGCGAGTGGCACACCGGACAGTCTACAGGACTTGTCCGGTGCG